>NC_141698.1:324673819-325285231 GCF_964263255.1 Lissotriton vulgaris | reverse complement strand
GTGAGAACCTCCACATTCAGGTAAGTGAATCTTGTCCTTGTGTGGCACGTTCCTGTTATGCTGTGCCTTTGATAAAGATTTAATTCGAAATGTGTCAGGCCATTGACAGGCTGCAACATTTTGGACTTGCCAAACGAATGCCGCCCATACATAGAGGAATGCTCGTAACCTTCTGGGACCCTTGTGTGCTACTCATGGGTTTACCAGTGTTATTGAAATTTTAAGGCGGCAGCCAGGCCGTGAGCGAGCAGCACCCTGGATAAAGAGAAAGGGGGCCACAAGGATAAGATTCCCTTACCTGAATGTGGAGGTTCTCAAAAGGATTGAGGGTGGAATCAGCTAGAAGGGGGCTCTTTGTAGGGCCTCAACACAGATGCAGTAATAAGTGCGCTGAAATGATTGACTGAATTAAACGCACTACAACTCCCATAATGCGTGTTCCATAGCCTCATTGGAGCAGTTCCCATACAGGGCATGGCATTTAAAGGACGCAAGGGAGTGAGTGCAACACGTTCCTGTTATGCTGTGCCTTTGATAAAGATTTAATTCTAAACGCGTCAGGCCATTGACAGGCTGCAACATTTTTGACTTGCCAAACGAATTCCGACCATACCTAGAGGAAGGCTGGTAACCTTCTGGGACCCTTGCGTGCTACTCATGGGTTTACCAGTGTTTTTGAAATATATACAGTGAGCAAGGACGCCAGTCCGAAACGCGTCTGATGACTAGCACCACCACCACCAAGAAATTAAATAAATCTTTTTTGAAAAGAGAAGACTGGCTTGGGTGATTAATTGAAGTCCGTGTACCTGTTTGCTTGCCGACAGCTGCTGGCGAGAAGTTGGATGTTCATATATATATATATATATATATATATATACATTTGTGTGTGTGTGCATCTGTGCAGTAGTGCCTCGCTAACAATCTAAAAATCAGCCACTGCTGGTTTAAAAGGACTGCAGGGTTGGAATACCCTGTATCACATTCTGAGAAAAAACTTTAAAGGACCTTTATTACTGTTTGAGATTTTCTTTTTCTTTTAAACCTTATTTAAAACATTTTAGGAAGTTATGGAAGTTCCACAAACCTCGTTCATCTTTGGGAAAAATCTCCCATTTTATTGAAAAGTATGAACAGACTGTTCTCGGGCCATTGACACCGCTGTTTGATAAAGCCTTAGTTTTTGCTTTCGACATGCATATTGTTATTTTCAAGCACATTGTATTGCTCTATGTGCTGCAGGCACTTTTGAAAGTGGCTTTTAGTCCACAATGTTTTCCTCTGCTCAATTACTGTATTTATGAAAACAAAATTTAGAAGTTGCGCCTGACCCACCACCCACCTTTCCTCGTAGGGCCTTAAAGCTAGCAACATTTCTATTTTTGTAGTATTAATTGCTGATGACTATATTCACTGGTGCATGATTGAATAGCAAATTAACCGAACTAATCGCCCTCTTGTCATTTTGGGTTTGCTGCTGGAAATGCTTGTAAAGGCAGATGTGACCTGGAGGAGTTATTTCAAGCAGCTGCTGCTAAGGAGGGTTTATATCTGCCTTTGTGCATCCCTTCGCATTTCTTCAAAGACCACACATCGTTCCCTTTTCATGATTCATTCATTGCTCTCACAGCATTCTCCATTTCCCAATGTGCCTAATTTTCTTTCGACTTTCCAGCCTCCAATTCTTTTCAAAGTTATTTCCTCGTTTTTAATTAGCGCTATGAGGTGCATAACCAGCTGCTTGGATGCTAATTGCAGCCTTTGCATCTTTGGTCCCCCGCCTATTTATTTTCGCTCTAGGTAGATCCTTCCTTTGCAAGAAAACCACACAACTTTTTGATCTACCCGGAAGTTCTCTTATCCCTTGTGCCTATGCTGAGACATATTCTCTGCAATAGACATTGCCTCACAAGCAGCCGAATTTAGAAACCAGACTTATTAAATCATGAATGAAGAATAGTCTCCTTTAAATGTTTAATTGCTGAAAGCAGGTCATAAAGGCACGTGCTGGTCTGGATTCTTCCATGTCTGATTGAAATTTTAACCCATGCACTGTTGAGTTGTTTGCACTCCCTTATGCCACAGCTTGTGGTAGCTTGTGCACCTCTTTCTCGCAATGTGCACCCATCTCAATGTCATATTGTTTTTATGGCACATTCAGGATGATGTATTGCTGTCAACGTCGCATTTATATTGCATTGCAGCCCGAAGATATAATGAAAAACATTGTACATATCGGCATTTTGCAACAAATGTACTTAGGGGCATATTACCAACGAGTAGCGATATTTATCGCTAACTAGGCTTTGCAACGATTTTTCCATCGCTAAGCATTGCTGGAAATTATCTCTGAGATAAATTGCTATTAGCAACGTTTATCTCAGAAGTGATAAAAATCCTCACGCTAACTGCCAAATGAGAGATTATCGCTGGAAAACCAACGATAATCTCTCGAAGTTTGGCGTTAGCTTGATGATAGGGGCTCACAAACTTAGCCATGATATCCACCTTCCATAGGATATCATGGCTAAGTCAGGAAAATACCAGGTGTAAAAAAAGCAGTGCTAACCATGGTTAGCGCTGCTTTTTTTGTCTCTAACAGGGTTAGCGTGAAGCTTGATAATAGGAGAAATGTCGCTTAGCGACATTTCTCCTATTATTTGCTCTGGAACGCCCACTTTGCATCTCATTAGAGATGCAAAGGGAAGCGTAGTGAAAAAGGGTGCTAACATGCGAATTTGTGTGTTAGAACCCTGTTGCTGATAGGGAGATAATTTGATCTCCGCTTTCTTGGCCTTTAACGCCAAAAAAGCAGAGATAAATCCCTTGATAATATGCCCCTTAATATTTTATTGCACTTGTCAAATGGACAAAAATAAATCCTGGGACACTAACCAAAGATGTGTTGTCTTTAATGGCAATCATAATCAATTATGTAATGGTAGCTGAGATCTCAAATTGATGACTGAATCTCAGTTTGTTCTGTACTGTTCATTTGATCACAGATATCAAACTCAGGCTATATGTAAAGGTTAAAACTATATATTTTCTAATTTTCTACAACCTAAGCAGTGCAAGAACCTCCCTTGCCCTCACTGGCTGGCGATAGGAATTGCTGAACATGACATTTATCAGAATTTTAACAATTATTTTCCAAAACATGATATTTCTATTTAGTCTACATCATGCAAGATCATATCCCTTCCAAGGCTGAGGCTCCACCCCAAATGTGTTCCTCACTTTTTTTTGGGTGTGAGAGTACCAGAGATATATTAGATTTCAATGATTCAGGGGGCAGGGGACAGGGGAGGGGAGACAATAAAGTGCACCAGTCCATTTGGAAAAGTGGAAAACAACTGCCATTTTAGGCTATTTGTTTTTAGCTGCAGGTGTGACTCTAGGCTTTATGTAAACATACCAAAACAATATATTTTTATAGCAGCACATTTTAAGCTTTCTTTCTCTGGTTCCCAGATCTATGTCACACTGATTAGCTTGCCAGAAGGTCGCACTGAAGTCAGATTGTATGATTTTTTTTTCCCCAAGCACAGGAATTCCCTCCAGTATACTTCACCTGGTAACATTAGGGATGGGCGTAGCTTGCTTATTATGATGTAGCGTAAGCACACAGAATTACCAGAATTACACGAGATTACGTGGAATTAGGTGAGATGAGTATTCTGCGTTTACCGCTATATCTTAGGGCAAAAGTTCCCCTTTGCCTCAAAAATGGATGCGAGGAAGCATTATTGCACTAAGAAATTGACCTAAATGCAGTAGTACATGATCAGCGAGCGCAGGGGGCCACTCGAGCTCGCTAAATGTACCCCTGCAGTGGACTGTGTCCCTCAAATTCTGCAATCAGGAGTAATGGTGTAATTATCGGTAATTCCAGGTCAAAGAACAACATGAAATTACCCTTATTAGCAATTGAAATCCCACCCAGGCCTAGGTAGCATATCTCTGCGAAGGCTGTACCTCTATCTTTTCTTTTCTTTGTATCTTTAGTGAGGGGGTACCTCATATATATGAGTTTTTATGGGTTCAAGGTTTCCACCGGCAACAAACAAGGTGTAGGTAAGTTTGGAAAATTTTGGAAAGGAACTCATTGCAAAATGTTGGTTGTGGCTACTATCGTTTGGTAGCAGAAGTCACTAATGTGCTTATGAAAGCATGCCAAAGCCATATATCCTTAGCATCTTCACATCTGAAGGGTTTATTTGCGATTTCCCAAACTTCTCAGGATGATTAGATTGCCAAGAGATCGCACTGAACACAACCTATGTTCGATTGATAGCAATATATTTTCCAAAACATGAAAATTCCCTCAAATGTTCCTCATGCATGAACATAACCCTGCCAAGGCTTTACCTCCAACTTTGTTCTTCTTGGTTTCCTGTGTGCGGAGACAACAGACATGTAGGGATTTTTATAGGTTCAGGGTGCACACTGGATCAAAGAAATGGATGCAATGCATTTTGGGAAGATATTGCAAGTGAAACAATATTTTGTCAGATACATCACCTGTGGGGTTTATGGAAATGTACCTCAAATATATATTTTTAACATCTATGCATCAAATGTTTATTTTGGCTAGGAACTAGATTGCCTTCCCTTTAACTGGTTGGATGGACAATGCACTAAACATGACGTGTGTGAGAATCTCAGAATTTCCCAAAGGCATATTTTCCTTCAGTTTCCTCACTCAGGAACATATTTCCCAAAGCTTAACCTAAATTTGTGTACCCCTCGGCCTTCTGAATGTGGGATTGTCAACCATGTTTGAGCTTTCCAGGGATCCGCATACTAGTCTCCAGGCAATGTTTTTGAGGGAGAGATATTCCATGGGCGATGTCTGTTACATCTGTGGTTTGTTCTGATCAGGACCCAGGGGAATCTATCTGAGAGATTTATAAAAATGCAAGACAAAGTGAAATCCACAGTGATGTGGCTTGCATAAATCCCATCAAGTTGTATTACTAAGAATTCCCTGCAAATATCAAAGTATGGATAAAAACAATCACAATCTCTTCAATTGTCTGTGACAGGAAAATCAGAACTTCAGGCATCTGGTCAAACTTTTAACCTCCAAAGTTTCCACACTGCTTGTGATAAAAACAGTACCCCACATGCGTGAGTGGGACTATTGGGGCCAAAGGTTTTCCCATGTGAATACTACATTTACTCCATATTAATTTTATAATCACAAATGTGGCCTCTAACTATTAATTACAATAGGCTCACCCACATAAATGAGGTACAGTTTATATTGACAGATGGTGATGGTGATGGTGCTAATTTCGCAGTTCCCCTCAAATAACAGAAAACTTTCATCACAGAAATCTGAGTTTAAAATTTGGTAACCATTGTTATCCCTGTACAGGGAACTAGTGTAAGTAAGTGGTGGTATCCACACCAGACATGTTTCCCAGTGCTCCACACAGCATAGTGTTCAGAAATATTTGGAGTTTGTAGATTTGCCCAGGAACTGGACGACACAAAGCCCAGGCATGCGTGTTAGTTCCCCAGAGAGGAGTCAGATGCTGTTTGGATTTTTCCAGATGCTGTTTGGATTTGTTTCGTAGACACAGGAAAAATCTAAACAGTGTATGACTAATTTCTGGATACAGTAGTGTGTCTGTTATCCAACAAGGAGCCAGATATTTTTTGTATTTTTACTGTGCCTAAGAAAAAATCCAAATAGGGTTCACTTACTCACTAGGACATAGTGACTTGTTTCCATGCCACACGAAGGAGTGGAACCTTTTTTAAGTCTAAGGGAAACCATTTAAACAGCTGAGGCTCTGAAGTCTGTCTACATCCCAGCAGGGAGCCAGACACTGTTTGGAATTTTTTACTAGACTGAGAACAAATTCCAATTGTGTTCAGCTCTTTGCTGGAGCCCAGACAGGTGTGCTTCAAGCCCCACCAATGAGTTTGACACTATTTGAATTTATATTAACTTAAGAAGAACTTTAAATAACCTGTGACTCCTTGCAGAGACACCAAACTGTGTATCTGTGCCTCAGAAAGGTGCCAGACGCTGTGTAGAATTTCTCTTAGAATAAACAAAATGCAAACAGCATCTGGCTCCTTGCTGATGCATATAATTGCTACAGAACCAGCCAGACACTGTTTGGATTCTTCTTATGTTAACTCCTTAAATTAGGGTGTCATCCAATGGTCGACGCCTATACTACTTCCCAAAGGCATGTCACTGCCATTATCCAACACTAGGGAGGGGTATTTTTTTTTCTTTTTCTCTAATCCTCCTCCTCCCCCCTCCTCCAATCCGCTCCAACCCGGCGGAGGGGTATAAAGGATTCTCTTTTAATTTTAGCTTAAACTATTTCGGAACGGCTTCCCAAGCAGAATGTTAGTTTTTTTCTTTTTCTTGTAATGAGGACAAGCGTGAAGGGCGCGCTGATATCTTTACATCTAAAGTAAAAGTAAAACCAGCTGAAGGGTTCATTTTACTTTCAATGTATCAGTGCTTAGGAGCAAATCTCAGACCCACAAGCATCGATTGTGTTGGTAGGGATAACGTTGAAAAGGGGAGAATCTCTCATTCCCAGTGGTATTTCTATCCAGTGGATCCCTGCTTGGGGACTACCACAAGAGAGCAATCCCAAAGCGGGGATCCACCCACTACACCAGGCATTTGGGGAGTGGCACCTTAGGCAATGGCTTGTTCTCACCCTGCCTCCTGAAAATTTGAGGCTTTCTATATACCTTGGGGGATAGATGGGAGTGATTACTCTCAATCTGTCCCCCGATGGGAAGGGCGAAAGCCCACTAGACATCAGGGAAAAATATTAGAAAAAAAATATAGGGGTGGGCTACCATGGGCTTGGCCATGCCGCTATCCTAAAAGTTGCTGTCTTTCCATCACCATGGGGGGCAGATGGGGTAATCACTCCCAATCGACCCCTCCTGGTGGCAGAAAGCCTACTAGTTACTAGGGAGAGGTAGACAAATAAAAAAAACATGAAGGTGGGGGTGACCCACCATAGGCATGCCCCACTCCAAAACAGGCAGAGCTCAAAAGTCTTTCTGCCCCCTAGGGTGCCAGTGTGGGCAATTACCCCTATTTTGCCCACCCGTAAGGGGCATAAAGACCATTGGACACCAAGAAAAAATAGGTAAAAACATATCACCATGGACATAGCCATACCCACATCCCAGAAAGGCACAAACAGTTTTTCAGCCCCACCAGGGGGGGTGAATGGGGGCAAATACCCAAATCTGACCCCCACCCAGAAACCTCACTAGAGACAGGGAGAGGTAGAAAATAAAATAGGGGTGAGGGCTGACTACCATGGTCATGGACATGCCCCTACCCCAAAATAAGTGCAACATTCCACAAGGAAACAAACCGGGGAGAGAAGGGACTCCAGTCCCCATCATCCAACTCAGCTGAGCACCGCTGCTGCTGATGACAGTCATGCACCAGATATCGTTCATCTGGGCCTCAGGTCTCGTGACATGCGTCACCTTTGGCCGGGCTGGGCTCACTCTCTAAGCGCCATGCTAGCAGGAGGGCAGCTGACATTAACTGCTGGAGCAGCTTTGCATCGTTTAACACTGGCAAGGAGCTAGAAGGGCAAGGAAGTGGTTTGTGGCTGACCACAGGACACTGATTGTAGAACCGGTACGTGTGAGTACTTTTCCGATTTTTCTGGATTGTCATATTCACTTTGGCCTGTGTTTGGGAGGTGGGTTTACAGGATAAGAGCACCATGGGAGAGAGGAAAGCCGCACCCACGTGCTACCCACAGAACTCAAATAAGGGAACCATTGATAAATTTTTTATAAAAGCGCTGGGGCAATTACTAAAGAAAACGATAAGGGGGAGAGGCGACTCTCTCTGGACAAGGCAGGGGCAGTATCATCGTTCCTGGGGGAATCCTCGGGTCCGGTGGCTGAAAAATCTTTAGAGGGCGTACTGGGACAAGGACAAGAAGAGGAGGACCCAGAGGCCCCTAGTCCTAGCCATACCAGATTAACCCTGCTGTCGAACACAATGTACGGAATAGGGCTATGATTGCCACCATCCATGGTGCACATTTAAGTGGCACCCCCACTCCCAAGAAACAATAGAGAGTGAATAAGAAAACATTTCCAGTAAAGAAAGGGAAGGGCATTGCAAGCATGGACATTAAGGACACCAAGGTCTTAAAAAAATTAATGGTGCCGTTGAAACTTAAAATTGAGGAAGCAGTGACTGGTCTATATTGAATAACTTTTTTAATGAAATCTCTAAAGTTTTGGATGACACCAGAGTCACATTTGGCAAAGTTTATATAGCATTGGCTCCCCTTATTCAGGCCATGCAGACCGCAGTTTCCCACCACCAGGTTGCTCCACCAATATCTCTCCCTGCAGTGGCCCTCATGGAGGCCTCAAGTAATTTCTGATGCAACAGGGTTTGTGACACAGGTTTCGTATTCGGGGATACATTTATCCCGACCATCGGTAATGCATAATAGTGGTCCAACTCGAGGGGTCATCTGCCACAACAAGGGCCAGTCAGTAGGGATAGTGTGTCCGCCTCAAATACCCCAGACCTACAATTTATAGATATTCCGCCGGCCAGCTGCCCTTATACCGTGGTCCTGGTAGGGGTACCAGGACAAAACAGTGCAAAGGTTGAATCCACCAACCAGTTGAATAATAAAGTATCACACTAGTAATGTAAATATGCATGGTTTAATACGGCTGAGCACAGGCATATTTTGATGGCTAGGAGGGTAGCTTGAATTGATAGGACCAAGAAAACACTTTCAGGAGACAGCGTGATTGTCGCCCTTAGATACCCAGATGTGGCCCACAAGATCCTGTCTCATTCCTTGCAATCATTTTCAGTAGAATCGGGGATTAAACACCTACGTTTTCTTTTTATGGCCCACCTTTTAGTCCTTCACCACCCCAACGCTTTGTTGAGCAAGAAGAGGGCTCTATCCTGTGTGGGGGGTTCCCAATATTACACAATGCATTTATCCCCCTGAGGGATCTAAATGATATAGACTGACTACAAGCGGGGAAGGTACAGGCAGAGTTATTTACATTTGGGTCTAACCCCCTATTGAACCCGTGTGAAGGAGGAGATCAATTCCCGGGAATCAACAGGCCTCTCTCCCTACCTAAGGGACCAAAGTCAGACGGGGCTAGGTAGTGCAGGGATGGCTACCATTGCCCCCTTCTTCATTCAGGGTGGGCTCATTGTGGATGATTTAAAAGTAGTCTCCTGGAATGTGGCAGGTTTAGCTAGTACATTTTTGGATCAGCAGTGGCTCCAATACACCAAAGATTTTCACATAACATGTATTCAGGATACGTGGGAGTTAGTTAATACTTTTTTCATAGAGTGTTGCAAAACTTTTTTTTGCCCAGCTGTAAGGTTAAGTTCAGGGAGGGCAAGGGGGGAAGGGGGTCTTATCATGTTTAGCAACCTCTGCATTGCCGGAATGTGGAAGACCCTGTTTTGGAACTCTGATGTTGTACAAATCATATCGATTTGTTTTAATTAATTTCTATAACGCAAGACCCCAATCACAGGGTTCGGCTAGCCTTGATGAATTAAGTAGACGGCTGGAGCAATTCCAGAGGGAAGGCCTGTCGCAGTCTCAATTAATCCTAGTGGTAGATTTTAACTGCCTTCTGTGTCCCAACTTAATGGTGACCCATCGAGATTGGTCGACTTGCACAATAAGTGAGGGACTGCCTATGGAACACACTAAGGAAGGGCAGGATTTGAGTGTCCTCCTAAACACCTATGGCCTAACTCATACTTTGGACTTGATCACTAACCACACTGACTCACCTGTGCCCCGACCTATAAAGGTAGAGGCTGCTCATCATTTATTGATTTCTTATTTGTGTCTCTTACACTGAGGAGGTTACCTTTTTTTAACATTCATTACAGTATATTTAGTGACCACAATCCAGTGACCATGTCACTGGTAGCCCCTTGGAATAAGCCTGTACCCCATAGGATAACTGGGGGAACGTTCTCTGTAACTGACCAAGGAAGGCGTTTATGGTGGACACAGGTCAATAGTGTTGCTTTAAAAAATTAACTTTTCATTATAGGCAAACAGGAGATTTTGAAATGTTTAGACCCACAAGTACAGGGGGAGAAATAATTAATGCATTTATTACTATTAGACAAGTAGTGGACAGTTTATTAACTGCGCTGGCCCATTACTCTAGCATGGATGTCCCAAGACGGTTTGATGGGGAATGCTCTCAGGCCCTTAGAGACCCTAAGATGGCCCTTAAACAGACACCGAGACACAGGTATCGGGTGGCGGTCTGCTGCAGAATATACAAGCAAGCTGTCAAGGGGCTGAAGCACTCACTGAAAAATAAAAGCCTGGGAGGAACTAACAGAGGCATCTGAACAAAAGGACTGTACCCATTTTTGGAGGGTCATTAATAATCCATGTTTTAAAGATCTGAATAAACCAGGGCTAAGTCATAATATCTTACCAGAGCAATGGCAGGCTCATTATGAGGGAGTTTACAATCATTCCCACAGAGAGGAACAATCACAGGAATTAAATCCTCATCACAGATCTGACCCCATTACCTTTAGTCTGGATGAGGTCAAACTAGGAATTGAGGGACTTTAGCGGAATAAGGCACCGGGACCAGATGGGATCGCGCCAGACCTTTTCCACTGGAGTACAGAGATATTAGCCCCTCTCCTCATGAGGGTTTTAAATGTGGCAGTGGCAACAGCAATGCCAGCATCAGGGTCAACCACCACCATTGTGCCGATATTTAAGAAAGGAGATACGGATTGCCCACATTGTTATTGCCCCATATCCCTTATTGATGTGACATCGAAGGTTCTGGATCGGGTCCTATTGAATAGGTTGTCTGAATGGGCAGAGACTAATCAAATGATATTGGATGTACAATATGGGTTCTGCGGTGGTAAATTCACCATAGGTCAATGCCTCAATCTTTACCTTATAATTGAAAAATGCACAATAACTAAATTGGGGGCATTGTATCTAGGTTTTATGGACCTCACCGTGGACTTTGATCGAGTGAACCGCTGTAACCTCTGAAAACTCCTTGAAGAGCTCGGGGTAGACTCAGCAATAACTAATACCCTAATGGCCCTACACTTTAATACTTCTGCAGTAGTCAGATACACACAGGAGGAGAAAACCACTGGTCATTTTAACACCGCTTGTGTGGTCAGACAGGGTTGTATATTAGCACCATTTTTGTTTACACTATACATTAATGGTCTTGACTCTGCCCTGACAGTCTTACAGGCTGACACTCCGAGGATAGGCACAAGAATGGTCTCCGTTCTGTTATATGCGGATGACGCAGTACTCCTTGCATGTACCCCGAAGGGCTTGCAGCTTTTATTAGGTGGGTTTGTGACTTTTATGGAAGCAATGGATTTGTCACCTAATCTAACTAAATCCTATATAATGGAAATTAGAAAGCAAGTTAGGAAGCCCAATATATACAAAGTAGGTACACATAGTATAGGGAAAGTACCGGCCGTTTCTTATCTGGGTTTTTTATTCGATGAGAAATTGAGTTTTTAACATTTATTAGAGGAGAAGTGTCTAGGAATGACAAGGTCTACTGGAGCAATTCCAAACTATGCTCAAAGATTAGGCAAATGGTCACCATGGACTATTTTAAAGCTATACAACTCCTTTTGAATTTCTAAAGTTTTATACGGTAGTGATGTATGGGGATACTTGGTGGCTAACAAATTACAAACTGAAGAAAATAATATTTTCGGTGGATTTTGAAAGCCCCTTATAGCACCCCGGTGTACTCCGTACATGAGGAATTGGAGTCTAAGTCTATCTCTGATATGGTGCCTGTTAAACCCCTCCTGTGTTGCGCGAAGGTCTGGTCCAACGAAGAGGTAGGTTTTAACAGGCTGGTAATCCATACCCTCACTGTATTAGGACACGAAGATCTGTTTACTAATCATGATAAGGTTGGATCCCAAGAAAAGTCAATTATTAAAGATTTGTTTTTTTAACATGTCACTGCACACCGTGAGGATAAGGAGCTCAGGAAACCCACGGTCAGAGAACACATTTTAGTCAAATCGGTGCAGGGCATAGAACCCTATTTATCCCTTCCAATAAGTGCTCAAGATAGATTTTTGATTACCCATTTTAGATTGAATTTATTTCACCACTTACCTCACCCCCTGGCTTTACAGTACACGCAGAACACAGAGTACCCTGTGGCTGCGAGAACAGGTCTCCACTGGACACATTACATTTTGTCCTCCTCAGTACATATTACTCTATCCTAGACGAGTTTTCCTTAAGGGGCTTTTAAAAAAGTTAGCTTTAGGCATGCTTGTGTTGCCTTATTGCTTTTACAACTTTCATTCAATGTTTTTACACTCTTTGGTGTCTCCAATTTTGTAGGATCTGCTTTAAGGATAAGAACCACTAGAGATGACTGACGTTTACAAGAGTATTTGCTAATTTGCACAGTGTTAGGTTGCTAAAAAAGTCTTGCATTGTGGTTTACTTTTTAGGATCAGGTGTAGTTCTCTCATGAAAATTGCTGTTGGCAGTGTAATCAATTTAAGACACCTGCGGTTATCACAATACATCATGGATCTTGTGTTTTCTCATCAAGTACTTCAGGTTGATTTATGGAGAAGGTTCACACTTGATGTATGTGTATTTTAAATCGTCTCTTTTATGGTCATATTTTTATATGCTAAATTATAATAATTATTATTATTAAGTGCAGCACTCGTTCTGCCCACTCTGGGAGGCAGATGGGACCATTTCTCCCAATCTGACCCGCCCTGGTGGACAGAAAGCTAACTAGACATCAGGGATAAAAATAAATCTAGAAAAAGAGGGGATGGGGGCTGTCCACCATGGACATGCCGCCACTTCAAAAAGAGGCAAACAGTGAAGCACACTAGACACCCAGTAATTCAAAAATGGCACCAAAACAACAAAGGTAGAGGGCACCCTACCCAGGCATTGAGCCATAACCCTACCCCAGAAGGGGCAACAGTGTATTTCTTCCCTCTGGGGACAAATTGTAGGTTTACCCAATTGTAGAGGTTGCCTCAAATCTGCCCCATGGGAGGGAAGAAAGCCCACTAGACACCAGGCATCTGGAACAAAAGAAAATCGTTGTACTCTGGTATTGACCACACCCTCACTCCACAAGGGTCATACGATTCTTTCTGCCCCTCCACAGGGCAGACAATGGTTTCATTTGCGGCTGCACCAGCGGCCGAGTGAGAGGTGGTGCGTGAGCGGTCCCTACCCTACCCGATGCCGAAATACCTGCCGAAATACCTGTGATTGTCCTCCGGCGGAGCTTTGAGTCAGAAATCTGCATTGTTGAAGTACTGAGTTTGGTAAAGCTGCGGACGAGCTGCAGCGGTCGAACGTGGCTGCCTCCCTCACATTCGGCCCTTCGGCCCTTAACTGCCACGGTGTTTGAGTGCCGCTGGGAGCCACTCTGTGTGCGGTGGACGCCCGGGTTCCTTTTGTGGCTCTCCCGCGAGGGTCAGGGCGGTCGGAGCATTCGGGCCCCCCGCGGACTGTCTTGGCACTGGGCTTCCCGTGAGGGGAGAAAAACATTCTGCAAAGAAGAACGCGGAGCTCTTCTCCTCGAGTGAAAGTCCATTCCATCCCCCACTGGACTCACCTGAGTTGGAGCAGCTGGGGTGGCGGTTCGCTGGAACAGGAGCACTGGAGTATGCTGAACCGATTGAGGAGTGCCAGATAATGCTGCAGAGCCGGCACGCTTAAACGTGGTAGGAATTACCATCTGGTGGTGATTTTCCGGTCAAAGGAGTGATATTGCGAGACGATGTGTGCTAGCTGCAAGTCTCCCAGGTGGGAAAAATAAACTTTCCTTTTTCCTGTCTTAGCACTGGAGTCGTGTGGTAACTGGGAGGCAGGTTCTGCTTGAGGCAAACTGGGGAGTGAAATTTCATTGCCCTGGGTCTGCTTTGGACCTCCCAAATCGAAGTAGTGGCAAATCTGGTTTTGAGGCACCCTGGCTCTTCTGATTGGAGGCACTTGCCGCTCGGAGGCCAGGGAAAAAGAGACTTTGTTTGAGGGGCATTTACCCACCGGCGGGACTGCGTGGACCGGCAGCCCACGTGGCAACGCTTCTTCCTCTTCTCGCCCCCACCGCACCTGGGAGATAAAGCCAGCGCCTCACGGCCCCCGCTTCGCGGGAGCCTCTCGGAGGCCAGGGAGAGTGAGACTTTGTTTGAGGGGCATTTACCTACTGGCGGGACTGCGAGGACCGGCAGCCTGCGCGGCAAAGCTTCGTCCTCTTCCTGCCTCCACCGCCATTCCCCTACATAACTGAGACAGCACTACGCACCGCGGGAC
Organism: Lissotriton vulgaris; assembly: GCF_964263255.1. NCBI lineage: Eukaryota > Metazoa > Chordata > Amphibia > Caudata > Salamandridae > Lissotriton > Lissotriton vulgaris. The sequence goes on along the minus strand of NC_141698.1, from coordinate 325,270,850 downwards.
GCGCGCTGGTGCGTGCCGGGCGAAGCCCGGGCCAAGGGCGGGCCCATTGTAGCCCGTTCGAGCCCGGTGGAGACCGGACCGGACCAGCCCTCTTGGCATTTCCTTAGAACCATCCCAGCAGCTACCTGTAAGTACACTCTGTGGTGTGAAAGAACTCCCATTCAAATTAAAGTGAACAATTGCAGCATGGCTGCACGGGAGTCTAGGAGCAAAGGACATACCAACAAACTTACTGGTACACTGGATGATTTTATAATTAGAACTAATTTAGCGATTGACCAGGGTATAAAGCAATTAGAATGCAGGGTGTCGCAGGATCTTGCTATGGCCAAAAGATCCTCGATGGGCCACTTTGCGAATGCTCGAACACCAGAGGTTCCCAGGGATCCAAATATGGTCACTGCACTCATGGACAATGCCCAAACTACTGCCCAAATTCACTCACCTAGACAGGATCTGGCCCACACTCTCCTCTGCACCCAAACAATCGAACAGGATCAATCACCACAACTAGACATATCCATCATGGAAAAAACCCCGGAGAGACCGATTACCCGTCAGTTCCATGGTAACCGTAAGGGTGCAATTCCCAAGAAGAAGCAGCCCACGGAAAAAAAGTCCGAAGCTAGATCAGCCAAAAACTGTAGCAATAACGTAATCCCATTAAGCATAAAGGATGCTGAGACCCAGAGTTCAGATGCTACACCCGATTTACTTGACCAATTTAACACTGTGCTAGGTACAGGTCTCCCCAGGGAAGAACTATCGACATGGGAGGTCCGCTTATGCACGAAAATTACTGCACAATTGAGTGCTATATTACGCCCGCTGGAGGAGAGACTTGCCAGTATTGAAAGCCAATTATTTTTTTTTTTTTTTTTTTTTAAGGGGTTTTATAGAGCGCAAATCTACCCGAAGGCCTCGTAGCGCTAAGGTTGCTTACTTCTGGGGAGACTTACTGAATTATGTGGAAAAAAGAAAAGTTTTAAGAGATTTACGGAATTTTAGCAGATTGGGCTCATTACGGAGGGCAGGAGGTAAGGAGTTCCAGGTAGTGGCAGCGTTAAGGGAGAAGGAGCGTCCGCCCCACCTGGCTCGTTTAATTTTCCGCGCTGTTGCCAGAAAAGCAGTGCTTGACCGCAAAGATCTATGGGGGTGGTAGGGAGTGGCCAAGGCACAGATCATGGCGGGAGCATTTTTCCTCATGGCCTTATGCATGATGCACATTGCTTTGAACTTAACTCTGGCTTGAATGGACAGCCAGTGTAAGTTTCTCAGAGCCATGGTGCCTGAGTGGCTACGGGACAGGCCCAGCAGCAGACGCGCGGCAGCGTTCTGGGTGACCTGTAGTGTTTTTAGTGTGCTACTTGGTGCACCTAGATAAAGGGCGTTCCCGTAGTCCAGGCGAGACAGGATAATGGCCTGGACCAGTATCCTGCGAGCCTGGAAGAGGAGAAGAGGCAGGACTTTCCGCAGCATGCGCATCAGTCCGAAGCAGGTGGCGGAAAGTGTGGTGGCTTGATGAGTAAAGGTAAGGGTGTTATCTAGCCACATGCCCAAGCTTTTGATTTGCTTTTTTGGTTCAGGGGGAGAACCCATGCAAGGTGGCCAAGGTAGGATGGGGCTGGGGAGGGCTGAGTTTCCCAGAAACATAAGTTCTGTTTTATCCCCATTTAATTTGAGATGGGAGGAAGCCATCCAGTTTGTGACCGCTATCAGACAGCTACTCAAGTTCGAAAAAGTGTCTGGCTGATTCAAAGCTAGCACCAGCTGAGTGTCGTCAGCGTAGGTCACAATGTCAAAGCCAAATGGTCGGACGATTTCTGCCAAAGGTTGCATGTAAACATTAAAAAGCGTTGGGCTCAGGGAGGAGCCCTGAGGCACGCCTTGGTTGAGAGGCCAGGTTTTTGAGTGGACTTCACCCTCTACCACCTGGAATGTGCGATTTTCCAGGAAGGATTGAAGCCATAGAATGGCGTTGCCCGTTACTCCAAGGAGCTTTAAACGGGAGAGAAGGATGTTGCTATTCACGGTATCAAAGGCGGCACTTAAGTCTAGCAACATTATTGCTGTAGTGCCGCCTTGATCCATGTGCCTGCGTGCTAATTCAGTCACCGTCAGGAGTGCCGCTTCTGTCCCCAGTTTAGGACGGAACCCTGCCTGTGAGTCGTGAAGCAAATGGTTAGTTTCCAAGTAAGACATCAGGCTGGTGTTAATATGTCTCTCAAGCAGTTTAGCCACCCAAGGGAGAAGTGAAATAGGGCGGTAATTAGTCATATTGCTAGGGTCAAGATTAGGTTTTTTCAACAAGGCTTTGACTTGCGCGCATTTCCAAGTACCTGGGACTCTTCCTGAGCTGATTGACTTATTTACAATGTTTAAAATTGCTGGTCTGATGGTGTTAGCAATTTTCATAAGCTGTCGTGGGGGGGCAGGGTCTAGTGGAGAGCCTGATGTGACTTTCAGCATGAGAGAGTCAAGCAATTCTTCATTTAATAACGGAAATTCAGCCAGTGAACTATCAGTAGAAGAAGACGAAGCTGTGTCGTTGACCACTGACTGGTGGGTGGCCTGAACAAAAGAAGAAGAGATATTTTGTATTTTTTGATAAAAATACTCAGCTTGGGCGTCGCAGCGAGTTTGGGCTTCGAGAGGATTTTGCAGGGAAGAGGGGGTATTGATTAGAGTTTTTACTATCTGAAATAGTTCTTTTGAGGAGTTGGCGGAGTTAGTAATTTTTTCCTCATAGAACCGAGCTTGTACCAGTGTGGTCTTTGTTTTGTATTTCTTAATGGCCTCTCGGTAGCTGGTTTTATCTTCTTCCTTGAGAGTAAATCTCCACGTTCTTTCGAGTTTTCTGCATGCGCGCTTTAACTCTTTTAGCTCAGGGGTATACCAAGGAGACTTTTTAAACTTAGTTTTCTCCTTGATAGTTTTTTGAGGGGCGGCTATATCTAAGGTGGCCTGTAGCCAGTTGATATAGTGAGTGTAGAGAGTGTCTACATCACCCTCTGTCAGGCAGGGGGTAGAGGATAATAAACTCACCCATAAGTCAGGGGGGAGCTTCGACCAATCCCTACCTTTAAGTGTGGTTCGGACGGGCGCCAAGCAAAGGCTGGGTATCAGCCAGAGGAGAGGGACCAAAAAATGGTCGGTCCAAGGCAGGGGGATAGGATGGCCAGTAATAAGTCTCTGGTCGTTGCTAAGAACTGCGTCCAGCAGATGGCCTTTAATGTGAGTAGGTTCAAAACCCTTCTGAATGATCTGGAGGGCTGCCAGACCGTTGAGAAAGGTGCTGGCTAGGGGGTCCGAGGGATTGTCCAGGTGAATATTCATATCACCAAGAACAGTAAAATGAGGTGCAGAAACAGCTAAGTCAGCGATCGTGGGAGGAAGCTGGTTCAAAAAATTGCCCATTTGGCCTGGAGGGCGATAAATAAGTAGGCCAGAGAAAGTTAGTGTGGGGGAGAGGTCAAGAGCAAAGGACATACTTTCACAAGATGGAATAGTCGTAGGACTGGTTCTGCATTGATAGCAGTTTTTGAAAAGTATGCCTAGTCCTCCTCCTCTGCCCTCTGCCCTGTCAACCCTATGTAGTCCATATCCCTTGAGTAGTATGGTGGAAATATCGGGGTTAACCTCATCTTTAAGCCAAGTTTCGGTAAGAAAAATGGCATCCGGATTACTCAACTTCGAGCAAGTAACACTGGCTACCCTAAATAGTTTGGATAAAAATGCATCAGTTCAAGACAACCGGAACATGATAACTGAGGTGGGACGGGCTGCAACGCACGAACATCTTGCCACTTCTGTGACACAACAAGTTGCTGTTAACCCCACTGAACCCACGGGGGAAGCAAATGCATTGTTAAATAATCTGGGAGGGAGGCCGGGGGTTGACCAGCACACAGCGCACACTGGTGTAGGAGGGGCACGGATTCACACTACTTCCCATGATGGGCGGGCAACTTTGGATCTAGGGGTAAAGAGGAAATCGCGAACCGAACCCCAGGTGGACCTCCCTCCTGATGTCAGTCCCTATATAATCATTCTAACAGGGGTCCCAGAAATTAGTATTCCAAATGTTGAATCATATTCAACTCTAAAAAATAAAGTTATCCAGTGGCTCAATGCACACAGACCCCTTCCTCCTTACATGAGCACCAAAATATCTATGGTTCGGAGGGTGGGATGGGTAGGGCGTACTCCTAAAACCCTAACTGGCGATTTTGTTCTGGTCAACTTCAGGGATCCACACATGTCAGACTACATGGAATCTAGCTAGCGTAGGCACAAAGATTGAAGTTAGACCACTCTCCTATTTTTATCCCAGTAAACAACTGAGAAACCCAGGTGAGGGGTGGTCCCTTGTATCCCACCGTCGATAGGGGAGGGGACGGAAGAATTGGGGGGCCACCAACCATTTGCCCAGAACCAGATTCCATGCTATAACAGGTTCAGTGGCCTGGACCAGGTCGACTGACTGATGAGGGTCGACCAGGATATACAGGATGAGGTTCAGACCCACTGTGTGGTTGTCGAGGACGGCCAGATTATGGAGGAGAATGACCAGGCTTGCAAACTGCCAAGAGCCCAGAACCCCCCAATAGGGAGTCCTCGGAGTGGTAACACGTATGTACTGGATAGGGCAGACGTTACCCACTTACCAGTATTATCCCTACCTACTACTAGCGCTGAAAACATAATGGGGAAAGCTAATAGTGCGCCTGATCACACACAGCCTAGCAGGGGAGCACAAATTGTATGTCAGTTCTATCATGGAACGTGGCAGGCTTACCTAATAAATTGACCTGCCCAGAAGGGGGCACCTTTGTGGACGGTAGTGACATATGTTTATTCCAAGAAACCTGGGCCCGGGAGGATCAGCATAGAGTGGGTTTTGCATCATATAATATTGTCGCACGGTGGGGGGGAAAAGGACGCCCTTCGGGAGGCCTTACAATTTGGGTCGGCCTACACCTGGGCTGTTCGGGCGAGATCATTCCGACCCACTCTGATGACATTCAGTGTTTTCTCCTGTCCTGGCCTAACCCCTACAAACACGCCATTGTGAATGTTTATTCACGGCCGACAAGTGTGGCAAACGAGTCCAAAACCATTGAAGAGTTGTCATCTTTCCTTGGCTCCCTAAGTAAGGACACACATTATTTGGTTGCCGGGGACTTAAACTGTCATTATAAGCCCCTTCATGGCTTAAATGAGGGAGTACTGACGGGCGAGGATGAACACTGGGGAATTCCATCCCCCCAGTCTCCACATCCAAAGTCCTGGTCTCCCTTAGCCATCCAGATCACGACCCTAACTCTGAATAATTCTATAAGGGCTTGCAACGGTCGCATGCCATCCCACACCCCATCCAAGTGTACCTTCAACAAAAGGGGCCAAAAATCCATACTGGACTATATTATGGTGGAGGTATGTCTATGGCCAAAGGTCGTTGACTTTGAGGTATTGCCTAGGGTGGACAGTGATCACAATGCTCTGAGCCTGAGGATAAAGTGCCCTTAGCCAAGGACAAATGGAAAGAACTCTGGCCTGGATGTGGCAGAAGGGTTGGTCCTAACAAACAACAGGCGCAGAGTTAAGTGGGATAAACTGGTTGTAGCACGGGATGCACTGCCTAAATTATATAGTGCAGTAGTACCCATCCTTGAGAAGGTGGGCTCTTTAATTACACAGCACGCAGTACCAGACTTTAATGATAATCTGCTGTGCGGGCATCAGGATCTGGTAGCCTGTCCAGGAGAATTCCTTAATCCACCGGGCCCGAACAGGAAGCGTAGGATGCCCGTATCCACGTGGTTCAACGCCTCATGTAGGAAGGTAAAATCAGAGCTTATCGGGGCCATTAAAGACGGGAGAGATAAAATAAATATTCGCTCCCTAAGATTGCAATATAAAGAAACAATGAACCATGCTAGGATGGAGTGGGATATGAACAAATGGTCTAATCTCTCCTCCTCATTAAACTCTAGAGATGCACGTAGATTCTGGGCCATAGTCAGTACAGGGTCAGGTGAGCCTAGATCTGCAATTGAACCCAATATAGAGGCGGGGTTCTGGGAGCTCCATTTTAAGACCCTTTATGCTTCACCAGTAGGTGTAGAAAGTCCGCTAATACATACACCCAGACTGGGGGATGATGATGAGCTGCAATTCTCCGTTGAGGAAGTCTATATTGCTATAGGGAAGTTGGCCTCATGTAAGGCCCCAGGTCTAGATAGGCTTCCCAGTGATTTTTTTAGGGATCAACCGATGATTTGGGCTCCTTACCTCTGCGCCCTCTTCAACGCGATTTTGGGAGGTATGGAGATACCGGGTACTTGGTTGGGAGCGGAGATTGTGCCAATCTTTAAGAAGGGTTCTCCTCTGCTCCCAACCAATTACCGGCCCATTAGCCTCATAGACGTCCCTCAAAAAATCTTCTCCCGACTAATTCTGGACCGTTTACTAGAGTGGATTGAGGGGTATGATATCCTCAGTCCCTACCAGGCAGGGTTTAGGAAAAAAACATCAACCGTGGACCAGATTTTCCGTCTCATAATGTTATTCTGGAAGACAACTGTACTGGAGGGTGGCAGCCTCTACATGGTCTTCGTGGACCTCCGGTCTGTGTTTGACCTAGTACCCGGGGGCAAATTGTGGGTGGTACTCTTGGATATGGGTATCCCAAAGGCAATACTGCTGGCCCTGATGAGGTTGCATACACATAACTATGCACAGGTTAGATGTGGGAGGGACGGGGTGCTGTCGTCCATGGTCCCAGTTTCCAGTGGGGTCAGGCAGGGTTGCGTCCTGGCACCAACTCTGTTCTGCCTCTATGTGAATGGTGTCATATCACACTTGGACATGGTTCCCAATAACGACGCACCCAGATTGGCAGGCAGGAGAGTGCCAGCGATAATCTTTGCCGATGACACCCTCCTGCTTTCCAAATCCCCTATGGGGATCCAGCGAGTGCTCGATGGCTTTATCGGCTTTTGCCGCTGTCATGGACTGGAAATCAACGCTGAGAAGACTACATTTATGATTTTCAGTCCTCCGGCACACACCCGCCCAACACCGCTTCTGGGCAAGGTCAGATTGGAGAGGGTACAGACTTTTCAATACCTGGGGGTGACGATTAACGAAAATCTCTCCTGGGGTCCCCAAAAGGTCAAATCTCAACTCAAACTCTCCCAACTAGTGGGTGGCATCCTCAAAATGTTAAATTCATCTACATTTAAACCAGTGAGTCCCGCACTGTACAAAGTTAAGGAGAGAGCAATGGCCCTTTACAGTGGAGAACTCTGGGGACACTCCTGTCGGCCTGAAATTGCAAATGTGGAGAACAAGTTCATAAGACAGTTACTTGCACTCCCTCAAAGTACTCCTCTCCTCCCTTTCAGACTGGACCTAGGACTGAGCTCTATCCAGGATGAGCTAGCTCTGAAACCCCTAAGGTTTTGGCGTAGGCTATGGATAACCCCAGAACTGTCCAATTACAGGTCTGAATTAAAGGATGTGCTGAGCCATGCTAGTGCAGCAAAAATCCCCTGGCTTGTATTCGTAAAAAAAAAAGCTAGGAAAAATGGGACTATTGGACCTCTGGTATGATCCAGAACAGGCATGCAGTGGGGTCTCCGGCAAAATGCTTGCGAAGTCCTTTATGGATCACAAACAGAACATATGGTTCCATGACTCCAAAGTTGGCTCCTTGACAACAACTTTTTGAACATTTAAACACACTTATGCCTTTGAGAAGTTTCTGGATGTCATTTACCCAGTAGGAGCAAGAAAGTTATATATCCAATGGAGGCATGGAACATTACCACTAGGGGCATTCGCAGGCAAGTGGTCGACTTCAATAAGCAAATCCTGTCTTGGGTGTGGTGCGCTCACGGAGGATGAATTGCACGTGCTCCTCTTTTGCCCTGTTTACAGAAAAGCTAGAAAGTACTGGCTGGTACCCCTATGTAAGAATATGGGATTTGACAAATGCTCTGTTGCAATGAGAGTCTTGAAGACCGATACATCTCCACATATAGGGCCCGATTCACAGAACTAACTTAAGACAAAATCCTAAACTTACTACTTTTGGTATTCACAGAAGTTAGGATTTTGTCTTAAGTTTGTCTTAAGACAGACTTAAGACAAAATCCTAACTTAAGTCTGTCTTAAGTCTGTCTTAAGACAAACTTAAGACAAAATCCTAACTTCTGTGAATACCAAAAGTAGTAAGTTTAGGATTTTGTCTTAAGTTAGTTCTGTGAATCGGGCCCATAGTTTTTGCACTCTCAAAGTTTCTTTTAGCAATGTGGTCTAAAAGATGTTCCCTCATCAGAGCGCTACCCAGGGGTGATTTTACACTGTGATTGTTAATCTGTCTGCTAAATCTCTCCTATGAAATCTGTTTTTATGAAGTGATAATTTTATCTATTCTCGGTTTTATACAAATGTTTTTACTGCAATCTTTTATGACTGAAATTATCGAAATAAAGACTCAATGATGATGATGATGGTTTGCCCAAATTTGCCAGAGGGGAATCAGAAAGCCCACTAGAATTCAAAATGGCATCAATAAAACAAAAGGAGGAGGCAGCCCACCCTGGTATCAAGCCATATCCACGCCCTAGAAAGGGCAATAGTGTCTTGCTGATTCCCTGGGGTTAAATAGGAGGTGTGCCCCTATTTGGGAGGTTGCATCATATCTGCCCCCTTGAGGGGGTAGAAGCCCACTGGACACCAGGGATTTTGCATTTGGGGCAAAATAAAAGAGTGGGGGTGTAGGACTCTGGCATTAGCCTTACTCCCAGCGCAAAAGAGGCAAACAAGTCTTTCTGCTCCCCTAGGGGCAAGCAGGAGGTTTGCCCCCAATTTGCCCCAGGGTAAAGGTGCATAAACCCCACCAGACACCGGGAAATTTAATGTGGTGCCAAAACAAGCAAAAGGAGGGGGAGGTCTACACTGGCATCGAGCCATACCCATTAACCAGAAGAGTCAATAGTGTATTACTTCCCATCTGGGGGCATATTGGAGGTTTGTCCCAATTGGAGAGATAGTACCAAATCTTCCCCAGGGGTAAAAAAAAACTGTAGTCACAAGTTATTTTCCATTTGGAGCAAGCAAATTGTGTGCGGGTGTTGCACTCTAGCATTGTTCACACCCCTTCCCGAAAGGGACAAACCATTCGCTCTGCTCCCTCCCAAGGACAGACAGGAGGCTTTCTCCCATTTGCCCCTGGGGGGCAGAGAGCCCATTAGAAACCAAGAACTTCAAAATGGCTTCAAGACAAACGGAAGGGACGGCCTACTTTGGCATTAAGCCGTACTCCCTCCCCAGAAGGAGTAATAGTGGCTTTCTGCCCCCTAGAAGCAGATAGGAAGTTTATCCCAATTGGGTAGGTTGTCTCTGATCTGGCCTCCAGGCGGTAGAAAGCCCAATAGACACCAGGGATTTTGCATTTGGAGTGTAACAGAAGTATGCTGGCATTGGTTGCACCCTCGCCTCAAAAGGGACTAAGGATTATTTCTTTCACCCCAGGGGCAGACAGGAAGTTTGGCCCAAATTTGCCCCCAGAGGGAAGAAATTTAAATGTATGGAAGGAGCTATTTTTCTTTAATACAATAATGGGGTGAGTCTGGCTCATCCTGACATCAGGCCCCACCTTCACCCCTAAAGCTTAAGAAGTCTTTCTGCTCCTCTGAGGGCTTATCTATCTCTTCTCAATGGGAAATGAAAGGACATTTGATTTTTCTGGGTGCAGTTTTTACACATGGGCCTCGAGAGTAGGACTAAATCCAATATCATGCCACTTGCATCGTAAATTGCTTTTTGGGCTTGGGTAGGATGTCACCTGGGGACACCAACCAGACCTAGACATTTCTGACAACTGGACACCCAGGGAAGTCCAGGGTGGTGTGCATCACATGGATCCCACAACATTTTCTTACCCATAATGCCATGTAAACCTCAAACCTTTCCTAAAATCAAGCTTTTTTGTTGCATTTCTGTGACACAAAATTCTGGTAGTCCGCTGGGATCCAGAAAATTCATACCACCCAGCATTCTCCCATTAAAAATGCTACAAAACTTGTTTGGCTGGGCCTAATGCCCACAACAAAAATGGATTAGCCCAGTGGCAATGGTAGTGCTCACAGTGGTGCAACATTTGTGGAGCCCCACCAATTCAGGAATATTTCTGCACAGCTATACGAGTAATGGTTGTGTTTTTGGTCCAAGTATGAGGTTTTCTGGGTAGGAAAACCTGGTGAGAGCCATGCAAGCCACCCCACCCATTCCCCAAGTGTCTTGTTTTCACAAATGTCCATGTTTGCTAGGTTTCACCAGGTGCCGGTTGACCTACGGCCCAAAATCCTCAGTGGAAAAATGTGATGTGTCCATGTTGTGTTTTTGGCGTTTTCCAGTTGCGGGCACTAGATCCTCACACAAGTACGCTACCATTTTTCCAGGAAACCTACGGGAATACTGGATGGTAGGACATGTGTGGCTCCCCATAGATTTCAGACATTTTGCTACCAGAAATGTGAGTAAAATTGGTGTTTTTGTCAATGTTCGAGGTTTGCAAGGGCTTCTGGGTAAGAAAACCTGCTGAGAGTCATGCAAGTCACCCACACTGGATTCACCCTGGTGTCTAGTCTTCAAATGTGCAGGTTTGCTTGAATTCCCCATGTGCCACCTGAGCTACAACCCAAAATCCACAGTTACACACTTTGCAAAATGAGGGTCAGTTTTCATTTGAAAATGTGATGTGTCTATGTTGTGTTTCAGGCTCTTTGCTGTCGCTAGAACTAGGCCTACCCACACAAATGAAATAGCATGTTTATTTAGTGACCTGAGGGAATGCTGAGTGGTAGGAAAGTTTAGGCTCCCCATTCCAGAGGTTATCCTCACAGAAATGTGAGGAAAATTTGCTTTTTTTGTCAAAGGGTAGGACAACCTAGTGAGATCAATGCAAGTTACCCCACCCTGGATTCCACTGTGTGGCTAGTTTTCACAAATGTGCAGGTTTGCTAGGTGCCAGCTGATCTACGCCCCAAAATCCACTGCTGCTCACAAGTCAAGAAAAGGGTCAGTTGTCAGTGGAAAAATGTGATTTGTCCATGTTGAGTTTGGACCCTTTGCTGAAGCACACAGTTGGGATATTCACACAAGTGAGGTACCATTTTTATCGGGAGACTTAGGAGAATGCTGAGTGCTAGGAAATTTGAGGCACAGCACAGATTCCAGAAATTTTCCTCACAGAAATGTGAGTGAAATATGTGTTTTTTGTCAAAGTTTGAGGTTTGCAAGGGCTTCTGCGTAGAATAACCTGATGAGAACCATGCACAGATTCTGACCTTGGATTGCCCGGGTGTTTATCCACAGCTACTTGCATTGGAAAAAGGGTCAGTTTTCTGTGGAAAAATGTGATATGTCCACCAGAAAGGTCCTTACTCCATGTCTCTGTGCTACCCGAACAGCCGTTTGTGCCTTTCCTGACTGCCTGCCTGCCGCTTGTTGTAACCACTAGTCTTGTTACTCTGTTCTTGACTCCCTATATTGTGCTGTGAACCTCTGTTTAGTCCTATTGGTATTGTCCTGGTTTCCTGTATTCTGCTCCGTGCCCCCACTGCTTAGTTTGTTTAGGCTTGTATCTTTACTGTATCGTTTTGTGCCCCAACTGTCTAGCCTTGTTAATTAACTGAATTGTATTATTTAAGCTTTCTGTTACTGTATTTTGTTGCTTTTTCTTCCTTCATTGCCATGTGCAGGTCTACCACTGTTTTTCCTCCTGCTTCCTGCAACCCCCACCCACCTCCCCTACCTCCTCCCAGGACCTACCTAATGGAGGCTGCAACTCGGCCACACAATTGGTGCACCGAAGTTGCACCAAAGTGTCAGGTCTCGCCAGTCAGCTCCTCAAAAGCCTGGGTCAGCCCGTTTGGGATTCTCTGTTGGTCCGCAAACTCCTCAACTCCCTTTTTGGAGTTGGAAACAGAGGTTGGCTTCAGCTAGGTGCAAAATGATGGTTTCGTAGATTGCCTTCCTTTGACCCGCCTTTTGTAAAGGTTGGCGTTCTAGTTCTTTTGCCTGCCCGCCATTTCGTGCGCTCGCGTTCTAAACGCGGCGCACTTCAACTGTAGAATTTCGCGAGCGGTCGCCTCCCCTTGGCGCTCCGGCTCGTTTCGTTTCTGTTCTTGGTTATTCCTGAGAATTTCTGAAGAATCTTCCTGGAGACCTTGGTCTCATATCTGTTCAGACTTCTGAGTCCAGCGTTCCTTGAAAGCCTTTGGAGAACAGCGGTATTCTTTACCTCGTCACTCGAAGTTTTGAGGGACCAAGAATTTGGAGCGCTTTCCTCAGGTGATGCTTATCTTGCCTATCAGCCAAACGGTAAGAAGAGTGTATTATTTTTTGCTCCAGTTTTGAACTTGAAAAAATCAAATATATTATCATTCTTGAAATCCAGCTCCTGAGAGGCAAGTCAAGTATCTTTGGTGGCTACTTAGTACCGATTTATAGAGACTTTGAATGTTATGTTGTTACACTCGAGCAGCAAGAAAGCTACACCCTCTTTTGAACTGAAACAGTAATAAGTCAGAGGGTAAGAATTGTGGAGCTTGAACTGCATTAAGTCAAAGACAATTCCACAAGACTGTCAAACAAGCAACCAGCCAGTAATTGCCCAAATTTCGGAGCCTCCCTTATGAACTTTAATAAGGCGCTTTTATGACCCAGCTATCAAATCTCCTCCTCTTGGCAATCTCCAGTGGAGAATAGTAAATAGGGGTATCTATATATGCATATAAATATACAACTGTCTACCACCGAGTTCTATCATCGGAAGAGAGATTCCAAATCCACTTGAGAGAAGTCTGTGGTCATTCTAACAGTCAATTACTTGGTATAAAAGAGAGAGGCAAATTCCGCTCAGTAAACTGGTAAAAGCTGAATGGGGAGTGGTGAGAGAAGTAAGATAATATCAAACTGTGGGTGGAACTTAGTAATCCTTTGCTTATTGTTGCAGATACCCTTCTACTGAATTCAGACGTAGACGAGGACGGGAGCGGCAGTCTCTCTTGTTGTTTGTCATCCACTTCCCCTTTCCCCTTCTCTCCTGGGCTAGGAGAAATCCGAGACCAGGGGGGTTCGGGAGTAGGGAATTAGCATCTAGAAGAATTTGCCAGATCGTCTCCACGGAATTCCGGTATTGCAGGTACTGCTTCTGACAGATTGAAGTGCCTCAATTACTTTCCGTCCAGGCGAAATGGCTGAGGGTTTGGATGTCAAGGCCTTGGCATCGATTCTTGAGGGGTTGCAAAAGCAGCTGAGTGAAACTAGGGAGGAGGTTAGAAAGTCCAATCAGGAAGCCAGTCATCTCCGTCAAAGAATAGATGAGCTCTCCGTTAGTCCCAGTCCCAATTTTGGAGGGATTAGGTCTTCCGCTTTTGTCCCATCCTCTTCGTCCTCTTCAGAGTTAAGTACGCAGGTAGTGCATGCCATGTCGCCTACAATTCCCTTAGCTCCGCCAGAGAGATTTCAAGGTGACCCACACAAGGCTCAAATATTCTTGACTCAGTGTTCCTGTGTAAGCCCATATTATTTAAGGAGGATCAATCCAAGGTGGCGTTTGTGCTTTTTTACCTGAGTGGAGATGCCGCGGCATGGTCTTTGCCGCTAGTTTCTTCAAATGATCCGGTTTTGTATAAATTTGAAGATTTCAAAACAGAATTTCTACGAATTTTGGATCAAAGAACTATCTCACAAGCTACCGACAACGAGTTGTTAGAGTTGAAACAAGGAAACCGGGAGTTAGTAGCTTACCTTGCTCAATTTAATAAACTTATCGTAGAGACTAGTTGGCCCGCGGAAAAGAGGGCAGCCATATTTTACAGAGGCTTAAAAGACGAATTGAAGGATGGCCTTGCCCAAATCCCTAAGAGACCTACTGATGTTTCCGAACTCATAGACTTGGTTTTGCAAATCGACCAGCGTCAATCTGAAAGGCGAAATGAAAGGCGTAAGGACTCTCGACCCCTGCCGCCACGTTTTGATCGAGTCAGAACAGAGGTCAGCAAGGGTAATGAAGGAAGTACGGTCGAGGAACCCATGCAAGTTGGAACTGTTCGAGGCACCTTATCCAAGGAGGAAAGAGAGAAGAGACTTCTGGGAAAACTATGCATGTACTGTGGTCAGGCTGGACACTTTTTGCGAGAATTTCCGAAGAGGTCAAGGTCTAGCACTTGGGTAAAAGATCGGCTCCACCAGTAAAAGGAGTTGCTCTGGTGGGAGCTGCCGAAGAGTCAACTCCAAGTACTAAATCCTTGGCAAACACCTTACAATCAGCCGCACCACATTTGATTCTTTCCAGTCAGATTGCCTTTGGAAAAGATCGAATTGAGAATGTTTCCGTCATGGTGGATTCAGGAGCGACGGGAAATTTTTGTGACCTACAATTCGCTAAGTCTTTGGGAATCCAATTTGAAAAGAAAATCAAGCCCGAGCCTGTTCGAGCGGTTGATGGTACAAATTTGTCCTCCGGCCCCATTATATTTGATACTGAAGTAATAACGATTTTGGGTCCGGGAGAGCATCAAAGCAAGATTCGTTTCAATCTAATCGATGCTCCGCAGTTTCAATTAATTCTCGGATTGCCTTGGTTAACCGAGCACAACCCACAGATAGACTGGGCTCAGCGTTCTGTGACCATGAATTCAAGTTTTTGTTTGGAGAATTGTTTTCATGGTAAAAATGAAGACCCTCAAACCATGCTGTCAGCAAGTTTGCGTTTGGTGGACCAAACGCAAATGATTTGCTCTATCGAAGTTCCTGAAATTCCTGAGGAATATATGGACCTGAAAGAAGTTTTCAACGAAAAAGAGGCTCGGAAGCTTCCTCCCCATCTGGAGTAAGATTGTAAAATTGATTTGGAGCCAGGAGCCTCACTGCCGGGTAGTCGGATCTACGCCTTATCTGAGCCTGAAAACCTGCATCTCAAGGAGTATATTGAGCAAAACCTGGCAAGTGGTTTTATACGCCCTTCCCAGTCCCCGGTATCCTCACCTTTGTTTTTCATTCCTAAGAAGGATGGATCTCTGCGGACCTGCATCGACTATAGGGCCTTAAATTTGGTTACAAAGAAGAACCGATACCCGTTACCCCTCATTTCAGAGTTATTGGATCAAGTCAAGAAGGCCAGTGTTTATACTAAATTGGATCTTCGAGGGGCTTATCATTTGGTACGCATGGCTGAGGGGGAAGAATGGAAGACTGCGTTCCGAACTCGGCTGGGGCTGTTTGAATATCAGGTCATGCCCTTCGGATTGTGTAACGCTCCAGCCGCGTTTCAGCATTTAGTTAATGATGTTTTGAGAGAGTATTTGGATCGATTTGCAGTCGTCTACATTGATGACATCCTCATTTTTTCTAACAGTCTGGAGGAGCATGTTTCACATGTTCGACTCATTTTGGAGCGCTTGTTGGAACATCAATTATTTGTCAAACTAGAAAAATGTGTGTTTCATTCCTCCCGAGTGGAGTTTTTGGGGTTTATCCTATCTCCGGAAGGCGTTTACATGGATGACTCCAAACTTCTGGCGATCAAGGCTTGGCCTGCCCCGAGATCCGTCAAAGAGATACAAAGCTTTCTGGGATTCGCCAATTTCTATAGCCGATTTATTCAGAACTTCTCTGCTAAGGTGAGCCCCATAACACGTCTGTTGAAGAAGAATGAAAAGTTTGTTTGGAACCAAGACACTGAAGAAGCGTTTCAGTCTTTAAAGGAAGCATTTATTACTGCTCCCATTTTGCAGCACCCCGATTTGAGAGAACCTTCTTTCATTGAAGCTGATGCTTCCAATTCTGCCATTGGGGGAATCCTTTCTCAACGCAGGAAGAATACCGGACAATTGCATCCTGTAGCCTATCATTCCCGAAAGCTCACCCCTGCGGAAATAAACTATTCAATTGCGGACAAGGAACTTCTGGCTGTTAAGGAGGCATTTCAAGTGTGGAGACACTATTTGTTCAGAGCCAGACACGTGGTCACAGTTTTTACGGATCATCGAAATCTGCAATTTTTAAAGTCTGCCAGAACGCTTACCCCAAGGCAATTAAGATGGTCTCTCTTTTTTGCAGATTATGATTTTGTTTTGACTTACAAGCCTGGATCTGCAAATGGAAAAGCTGACGCTCTTTCTCGTTTGAGTCTAGAAGGAGAACCTAAGGTCGAAGGTTTGATTATCCCTGAAGAAAAGATCATAGCCTCTGTGGTGGAAGATGAAATTGGCCATAAGATTTGTGAGAAGTTTGCGAGTGAAGAATTTGAGAATTGGGAAGAAGAGGATCCTGATCGACGAGTGGAAGATGGAATTCCTTTTTTACGGGGGAAACAGTTTGTCCCAACAGAAGATCTGCAAAGGGAAGTCATTCAGTTGTTTCATGATCATCGTTTGGCAGGTCATAAAGGAGCCATAAAGACTTTGGAACTGTTGAAGAGAGTTTATTTTTGGCCTGGTATGGAAGCTCAGGTGAGGAAGCACATTGCCACTTGTGAACTATGTGTCAAGGGAAAAAGTTCCAGACAGTCTCCTCAGGGTCTGCTCATGCCCCTTCCAGTGGCCCCATCCCCTTGGCATTCTATTACGATGGATTTTATTGTTGACCTTCCCTCTAGCCAGGGATACTCGGTAATTTGGGTGGTTGTAGACCAGTTTTCGAAGATGAGTCATTTCATTCCTTTAAAGGCCCCACTAACTGCTCCCCAATTGGCAACTCTGTTTATTCAGCACATTGTCAAATTGCACGGGATCCCTAAGGTGGTCATTTCTGACCGTGGCCCTCAGTTTGTCCCTCGCTTTTGGAAGGCTTTCCTAAAGGGCCTGGGGGTGGATGCTCGTTTGTCCACCAGTTATCATCCTGAGACTGATGGTCAAACCGAGAGGGTGAACCAAGATTTGGAACAATACCTGCGTCTCTATTTAATGGATCAGGAGGGAGAGTGGCCTTCTCTGCTCAGTACTGCAGAGTTTGCTTTCAATAACTCTATACACTCTGCTACTGGGTTTTCCCCCTTTTTGTTGAACTCTGGTCGTCATCCTAACATTGTAGTGGGTAGGGTGGATGTTGAGGTCCCGGCTGCTGAAGAAGTGGTGCAAACTTTGCAAAAATCTTATCAATTGGCTACTGAAAATCTCTCCAAAACTAAGTTAGCTTATAAGAGACAGGCAGACAAGAAGTGTAGAGAGAGCCCAATGTATGAACCTGGGGATCAAGTTTGGATTTCAACTCGCCATATGAGACTTGTTGGGAACCGTAAGTTTCAGCCTAGATTTGTGGGGCCGTTTCCAGTAGAGAGGATGGTAAACCCAGTTAGTGTTCGAGTAGCACTGCCTAAATCTTTGAAAATTCATCCCACCTTTCACGTGTCATTGGTTAAACGCAATCCTCCAAACCTCCGACAGACTCCATCCCCAACCCCCATTCAAGTTCAGACAGGAGAAGAGTATGAGGTTAAGAGAATTTTGGATTAAAAAAAGAAGGGTCAGAGATTATTCTATTTGATTGACTGGAAAGGTTTTGGTCCTGAGGATCGATCCTGGGAACCCAGTAAAAATGTTCATGCCCCAAGGTTGGTAGCTGAGTTTCACAAGACTTATCCGCAAAAGCCTGGGGAGGGGGTTTTGGTGGGGGGTACTGTCAGGTCTTGCCAGTCAGCTCCTCAAAAGCCTGGGTCAGCCCATTTGGGATTCTCTGTTGGTCGGCGAACTCCTCAACTCCCTTTTTGGAGTTGGAAACAGAGGTTGGCTTCAGCTAGGTGCAAAATGATGGTTTCGTAGATTGCCTTCCTTTGACCCGCCTTTTGTTAAGGTTGGCGTTCTAGTTCTTTTGCCTGCCCGCCATTTCGTGCGCTCGCGTTCTAAACGCGGCGCACTTCAACTGTAGAATTTCGCGAGCGGTCGCCTCCCCTTGGCGCTCCGGCTCGTTTCGTTTCTGTTCTTGGTTATTCCTGAGAATTTCTGAAGAATCTTCCTGGAGACCTTGGTCTCATATCTGTTCAGACTTCTGAGTCCGGTGTTCCTTGAAAGCCTTTGGAGAACAGCGGTATTCTTTACCTCGTCACTCGAAGTTTTGAGGGACCAAGAATTTGGAGCGCTTTCCTCAGGTGACGCTTATCTTGCCTATCAGCCAAACGGTAAGAAGAGCGTATTATTTTTTGCTCCAGTTTTGAACTTGAAAAAATCAAATATATTATCGTTCTTGAAATCCAGCTCCTGAGAGACAAGTCAAGTATCTTTGGTGGCTACTTAGTACCGATTTATAGAGACTTTGAATGTTATGTTGTTACACTCGAGCAGCAAGAAAGCTACACCCTCTTTTGAACTGAAACAGTAATAAGTCAGAGGGTAAGATTTGTGGAGCTTGAACTGCATTAAGTCAAAGACAATTCCACAAGACTGTCAAACAAGCAACCAGCCAGTAATTGCCCAAATTTCGGAGCCTCCCTTATGAACTTTAATAAGGCGCTTTTATGACCCAGCTATCAACTCTCCTCCTCTTGGCAATCTCCAGTGGAGAATAGTAAATAGGGGTATCTATATATGCATATAAATATACAACTGTCTACCACCGAGTTCTATCATCGGAAGAGAGATTCCAAATCCACTTGAGAGAAGTCTGTGGTCATTCTAACAGTCAATTACTTGGTATAAAAGAGAGAGGCAAATTCCGCTCAGTAAACAGGTAAAAGCTGAATGGGGAGTGGTGAGAGAAGTAAGATAATATCAAACTGTGGGTGGAACTTAGTAATCCTTTGCTTATTGTTGCAGATACCCTTCTACTAAATTCACACATAGACGAGGACGGGAGCGGCAGTCTCTCTTGTTGTTTGTCATCCACTTCCCCTTTCCCCTTCTCTCCTGGGCTAGGAGAAATCCGAGACCAGGGGGGTTCGGGATTAGGGAATTAGCATCTAGAAGAATTTGCCAGATCGTCTCCACGGAATTCCGGTATTGCAGGTACTGCTTCTGACACAAAGGTAAGTCCGTCTGCTCTTATCCGTGTTCATTTTTTTTTTTGAAACATGTTTTTATTGCAGAGTTATAAACAAGGCATCCATTAAACCAACCTGTACACTCATGGCATCTCAAAGCACATTTGTCGTTATAAAATTGCACACAGCCATTCAGCCCACATCCTGGGGGCCGGGCGGCGTACCAGTACAGTCACTCAGAGTATCATGAATGAATGAATGATTACGTATTTGTATTGCGCATGGCTACCCGAAGGCATCCCAGCGCTTTGGACAACGTTTATTCACCGAATTCAGACAAACAGCAGGGTTTTCAACGACTTCCTGAAACTAAGATGGTTACTTTCCATTCTCAGATCGAGTGGCAGATTGTTCCAGAGTCTTGAAGCCTGTAGGGAGAACCGTCGTCCACCCATCCGCACCTTTTTAGTTTTAGGGATTGAGAGAAGGTTCTTATTGGAGGATCTTAATTCCCGGCTCGGGAGGTGGGGACAAAAAAATAATTGTATCAATAGGGGTGCTTTTTTATGGATTACTTTGTGGACCGTCACCAATGTTTTGAATTCGATCCTCTGTTGCACTGGAAGCCAGTGCAACTGGCGGAGTGCAGGTTTGGCAGATGTTCTTCGTGGAATGTTCAGCAACAAACGTGCAGCACAATTCTGAACAGTCTGCAGTGTCCTGATTGTCCCTTGGGGGGAGCCCAGATAAAGTGCATTGGAATAGTCAAGGCGTGACAGAATCAACACCTGCACTAGTATCCGTCTGGCTTCAAAGGGGAGAAGAATGATAATTTTCCTCAAAAGCCTCATAAGTGCGTAGCATGTGGCAGCTACCTTCAGGGCCTGGACAGAAAAATTAAGAGCTGGGTCAATCCATACCCCAAGGCTCTTATTTTGGGTCTTAGGTTTGGGTGGTTGGCCCAGATTGTCCGGCCACCAACCATCCACTGTGGTAGGTGCTTTATGTCCCAGCATCATCACCTCAGTTTTTGACCCGTTAAGTTTAAGGAAGGATTCATACATCCATTCCTGAACTTTATTAAGGCAGCTGGCGAGTCTTTCAAAAGGGGCATCATTGGTAGATAGTGAGATGATCAGTTGTGTGTCATCTGCGTATGTAACAAGTTGTATTCCCCAGGGAAGCACCACCTCAGCCAACGGCTTCATATAGATATTAAATAAGGTGGGGCTGAGGGATGAGCCCTGGGGTACACCGCAGTTGAGACACATTTGAGGGGAGGAGGCTTCATTTTCAAATACCACAAAGGTCCTATCAGCCAGAAAAGATTGCAGCCACTGTAGTGCGCGGCCCGAGACACCGACCTCCTCCACCCTATGAAGTAGAATGGAGTGGTTGACGGTGTCGAAGGCCGCGCTTAGATCTAATAGTAGTATGGCGGCATGATTCCCACTGTCTACGATCTTCCTTGCCTCCTCAACCACTGCAATGAGCGCTGTTTCGGTGCCTTGATTTCTCCTAAACCCTGTCTGCGTCGTGTGAAAGAGATTGTTATCCTCAAGAAAGGTAGCCAGCAAAGAATTGACATACTTCTCTGTGAGTTTACTAACAGTGGGCAGAAGAGAGATGGGGCGATAGTTTGCCCAATCTTCGGGGTTAAGGTTGGGTTTTTTTAACAGGGCCTTAACTTTGGCCTGTTTCCAGGTTGGAGGCACCAAGCCTGAGGTCAACGAGGCATTGATCACTTCCTGAATGACTGGAGCCACAGTGTCTGAAACCAGATTTAATTTGGTAGGGGGTGCAGGGTCATTCGGAGAGCCTGATTTTAAGTTTCTTAGGAGACTCTGAGTAGTGGAGAGGTCTATAAGAAGGAATTCATTAAGTTGGATTTGGGTCATATGAGAAGCCTGAGGGGTCCAGTGGGAGAAGGCTGAAAAGAGGAATATATGGTAGCTACTTTGTTGAGGAAGAATTTGGCAAGTTCCTCACAACGTGCCTGGGCAAGTCCTGGGTCTTCAATAGGGGTGGGAGGGGTGACCAAAGATTTAAAAATTTTAAAAATTTCTCTAGGTGAATTGGCAGCCATGCTAATTCTGGTCTGAAAATAATTAGATTGGGTGATCTTAATCTCCTCCTTATACTTTTTTAGGGCAAGTTTATAGTTGACTTTGTCATTTTCGGAGTAGGTTTTTCTCCACTTCCTTTCTTGTTGCTTGCAGGCGTGCTTCAATAGTTTCAAGTCCTGGGTGTACCAGGCCTTCTTGTTCTTACCACTTCTGTGGGAAAGTTCCACCTTCGGAAGGGAAAGATCCAAGGATGCCTCCACCCATCGATTGAAGGAAATATCGGCTTCCACCGGCTCCGGTGGTATTTTGGGAAGGGTATTTTTAAGATTGATGTTCCAAGTTTCGATGGGGAGTTTGGACCATCTCCGACATAACTGTTTCGTGAGTTTAGTATGTTCGGGTTGATTCTGAGAGGGCAGGGAGAACAATAGTAGTGAATGGTCAGACCAGGGGATCCGAATCGCATCGTCATAGCTAAGGGACTCAACGTTGGTATAACAATGATCAAGGATGTGTCCTGCAGAATGTGTTGGATCGGTAACTAGTTGTTTTAGATGGAGAACTTCCAGACCAGTAATCAGTTTTATAGAAGCCGGTGCATCTACTTCATCTGCATGGATATTAAAATCCCCCAGAATGGTAAAATTGGGAGAAGTACTAGCATAGTTAATAGCTGTGCAAGAAAGATCTTCACAGAATTGACCGTAAGGGCCAGGGGGTCTATAGATCAGGATTCCCGAAAGAGTATTAGTGGGAGAGAAAGAGATAGCAAATTTGAGGCTTTCAGCTCCAGAGATGAAAAGATTTTCTATTCGGCATCCAAGGGTATTCCTATAAATAATAGCAATCCCACCCCCCGATCATGAGGTCGGTCTTGTCTATGTATAGCATAATTGGGAGGTAGAGCCCGTACAAGATCCGGTTGGGAGCTGTCATTTGTCCATGTTTCCGTGAGGAAGAGTATATCTAAGTCTCGTTCCTCCACTAACATGGAGAGATCAGTCACGTGTTTGGGTAGGGAGCGGCAATTGAGTAATGCCAAATGGTATATGTCAACGCTGACTCCCGTGCGATGGTGATTTTCAAGGTGGCGATTATATCTGCATCCAGAGCAGATATTAGGGGCAGAGGTATGAGAACCCAGCAAGATACAGTTCCTGGAAGCATGATTATTAAGGGAAAACAGCTCATTCCGGCTATAGGTGAGAACAGGTCTAACCTGGATTGTGGAAGATAGCATCCTTGGCCCTGGGTCTGGTCTGGCCCGGACGGGCACAGACGGGCTATCCTTAGGCGCTCCTTTGGCGCGATGTTGGCGCATCCGCAAAGCGCGTCCGCTGCGCGGAGGAAGTACGTATGGTTAAGTACTAGCGCCGAGTGCCTTGCGCCTCAGAAGCTAGACTGCACCCTGCTCATCAACCTGGGAGATCCCTCCCTAAGATGGCCGCCGCGTTCCTATACTAGCCTCCTAGATCGAGGCTGGACTGAGCCCTCAATCGGCGCAGTCAGTAAAGTAAGGAAAGTAATATTTATTTTAAAAATGCCACCAAGGCTAAAGGAATAAAGTAACACAAGAAAAAACGATTTTTAAAAAACGAACTGGTATGAGGTTCAGAGTGTGCTGAGGTGGTGTGTGTCTCCCGGCTTCCGCCTCAGGAGAAAGAGCGTGTCTCGCGAGCTGAAACAAATTCCTGGTTAAGTACTAGCGCCGGATCACTGAAATAATATCGACCTCACAAATATCGAGTTGACAAAATATCGTTGACAAAATATCGATGGACAAAATATCGACTGGCTATCTTTAAACAGGTAAGTACAAAAATATCGACTCTAAAATATCGAGTTACTAAAATATAGACTGTAAAAAATATCGTTTTTTTTAAATGTCTTTAAATTAAGTTAATACTAATGTAGTAATAAATATATTTAGTCTAAACTTACTTTAAATTATTAAAATATTGTTATATTAATAATTATTTATTTTAAAATAAAAATAAATCTAAAAAAATAAGACATATATATTTATATAATTTTTTTATATTAAATAAACATATATAATAATTTTACCATAGCATAGCAAAATAGTTAACAATTATTGTAACAACTGTAGTGAATTCTACAATAGCTAAAGCGTTGGATAGCGTAGGGGTAAAATTTACTATTCCCACTCCAGTGGGTGCAACAGTAGGGAAAGCGTTGGATAGCGTAGGGGTAAAATTTACTATTCCCACTCCAGTGGGTGCAACAGTAGGGAAAGCACTGGATAGCGTAGGGGTAAAAATTACTATTCCCACTCCAGTGGGTGCAACAGTAGGGAAAGGGTTGGATAGCGTAGGGGTTAAAATTACTATTCCCACTCCAGTGGGTGCTACAGTAGGGAAAGCGTTGGATAGCGTAGGGGTTAAAATTACTATTCCCACTCCAGTGGGTGCAAAAGTAGGGAAAGCGTTGGATAGCGTAGGGGTTAAAATTACTATTCCCACTCCAGTGGGTGCAAAAGTAGGGAAAGCGTTGGATAGCGTAGGGGTTAAAATTACTATTCCCACTCCAGTGGGTGCAACAGTAGGGAAAGCGTTGGATAGCGTAGGGGTTAAAATTACTATTCCCACTCCAAAGAGTGCAACAGTAGGGAAAGCGTTGGATAGCGTAGGGGTTACAATTACTATTCCCACTCCAGTGGGTGCAACAGTAGGGAAAGCGTTGGATAGCGTAGGGGTTAAAATTACTATTCCCACTCCAAAGAGTGCAACAGTAGGGAAAGTGTTGGATAGCGTAGGGGTTAAAATTACTATTCCCACTCCAGTGGGTGCAACATTAGGGAAAGCGTTGGATAGCGTAGGGGTTAAAATTACTATTCCAACTCCAGTGGGTGCAACAGTAAGAAAAGCGTAGTTGTAAAAATTAGAATTCACACTCCAGAGAATACAACATTAGGGAAAGTAAATCTTTCATATATAAATCAAAAATCTACCAAGAAATATCTAATAGTAATTATTAAAAAACAAATAAAAATTTTATGTAATAGAATAAATAATAATTGACATTTACTAATTAACAATAATTATTTTAATTATTCACCTATTAATACAAATTAATTAAACATAAACAATTAATTTTTTAATAATTAAAAATTATTTCACTATTATTTCCAAATAAATAACGTGTATTTTATTATTTAATTAATTATTAATATATTACTTTCCACCCTATGCCCCTATAAACTCACAACCCGCTACAGAAATTAAATTAGTAAAAATCACATAATAACCAATTAATATAAAATAATTAACAATTATTATTACATTAATTAACACATATAAATTAATTAACAATTAATTACTAATTACTATCAATAAATATATTTACATATTTAATTATTTTTCATTAAATTACTTCCCACCCTATTACCCTATAATCCCACAACCAGCTACTGCATTAAATTAGTAAAATTTACATATTTACCAATTAATCAATTATTATTAATTATTTTGCAATTACTATTAAATTAATTGACACATATAAATTAATTAACAATTAATTACAAATTAATATCAATTAATAAATTTACATATTTAATTAATTATAATTAAATTACTTCCCACCCTATTCCCCTATAAACCCACAACCCGCTACAGAATTACATTACGCAATAATTATAAAAACAAAAATCATTTATTAAAATTATTTATAACATAAATACACACTTATCACACATATTATTACATAAAAATACACTATAAAATATTATATATTAGTAAAAAATCGATATTTTTGCTATCTATATTTTATACAGTCGATATTACTTCACTTACCTTAAAAACGATATTTTTGTAGTCGATATTCTGTCCAGTCGATATTTTGTCGAGTCTATATTATTTACTCGATATTATGTCCAAACGATATTTTGGACTCGATATTATGTCTGCACCACTAGCGCCGAGTGCCTTGCGCCTCAGAAGCTAGACTGCACCCTGCTCATCAACCTGGGAGATCCCTCCCTAAGATGGCCGCCGCGTTCCTATACTAGCCTCCTAGATCGAGGCTGGACTGAGCCCTCAATCGGCGCAGTCAGTAAAGTAAGGAAAGTATTATTTATTTTAAAATTGCCACCAAGGCTAAAGGAATAAAGTAACACAAGAAAAAACGATTTTTAAAAAACGAACTGGTATGAGGTTCAGAGTGTGCTGAGGTGGTGTGTGTCTCCCGGCTTCCGCCTCAGGAGAAAAAGCGTGTCATGGCGATCACCTCGTAGAGATGTCAGGTCAACAGCATAATATAGTATCTGCTTTTATACCCATCAAACTCCCTCCCCCAGAACACTGCTAAATATAGGCAGCCACTCAGAGTGGGTGACACCAGTATTGTCCGTGCCCGCTACATCAGGTCCACACTAGTGCCCTCCCGTGATAGCAGTTCCTAAGGCCTATCGGTAATCACATTACCTGTACCCAAAGAGTGCTGCCCTGGAACCCTGTTCCCCTGTAGTCATCAGTCATAGATCCTTTCCGCAGGTGCTCCTCTTATCACTACAGCAATACCCCATTAACTCCCCTCCACCCTTCCCACCCCCCAACTGCTGCTGATGTGGGTTATAAGTGTGGGTTCTGACGCTACAGTTTGCCATTAGTCGGGTTTTTGCATTCGGTCTTCCAAGCCTCATGGAACCCCGCCTTCCGAATGTTCATGTTCTTCACCCTCCAGCAGGTAGTCTCGCAAAGCCTGTACTATCATCTCCCAAGCCCTCGCCAACTCCAAGCCCTTTTCGTTACCTGCCTTGGCAGCCTGTCGCATTCTGAGCACACTTTCACATCTGGAACATTTCAACAGCTCATTCATCCATCTCCTAACTGATGGGCCCTCCCTGGATTTCCAGTGCCAGGTAATCTCTCTCTGGGCCAGCATGAGACCTAGGTCAATGAATTTGCTTGTTACTTTCGTCCTTGCCGTATGAGGGAAGCAGAGCAGTAGACATGCCGCCATGTCGAACTCCACCTCCTGGTCAGTGACTGCGTTCAAAAGCTCTCCTACCTCAGCCCAATACGTCCCTAGCTTTGGGCACCCCCACAGTAGATGGTCTAGCTCAGCCCCAAGCGCTAAGCATCTCGGGCATGCCGCATCCTGCACCTTAAAGTATCGTCCAATCTTTCCCGGGGTCATATAGGCCCTATGTAGGATGAAGAAATGTACCTGCTGAAAGCGGGCATTCCTGCTACCTTTCCACGTCCTTCGCAAAATATGGCTCCAGACCGTGTCTGGAATGGGTTTGCCTATGCCTTCTTCCCATTTCTCCTTCAATGCTGTGAGCGGCTCCATTCCCTCATGTAGCATTCTAGAGTGGAGGCAGGTCACCGCCTTAATCGTTCCCGCAGCCATCACCACGTACTGGCAGGCCATTGTTGTGGTTGGTTCCACCAGCCCTTCCCTCCAGTGCTTTTGTATCGCTGCAATCACCGCCACATGCAGGAGGTAACTCCCATCCGGGAGGCCAAACTGATCCTGCAACACCCTGAAGGGGGCAAGCATCCCGTCGACATAGAGGTCTCCTACCATCTGTAGCCCCAACTCTTCACATTCCGCTAATGGGGACCAGTCGCCTCCATGCGGCAACGCCGTCAGCATCCCCAGAGGGATCTCCGGTGCATACAATCGTGCTGCTTTCGCTCTCTTCAGGCTCCCATGCCAGCACAGCCGAAGAGTTCTCTCCTCTAAGGATAAGCCTCTCAGATCCAGTTTCTGTTGCATGACTATGTAAGATAAAATGTGTCTCTGGATACCGGTCCCCCTCTCTTGTTCTGGGCCTCTAAACACTTTAGCAATGTTCTGCGTTAAAACTTGTAGCTGTGCCGCCAGGTAATATAATTCAAAATCAGGGACCGCCAACCCTCCCTCGATTTTGGGTCGCATCAGAGTAGTAAAGGCCACCCTACGCCGTCCGTTCCCCCAAAGGAAGCCAATAATCAACATCCTCAGGTCTTTGAAGATCCGCTGTGGGATCCAAAGTGGCAGGGTACGGAAGTAATAGAGCAACCGAGGCAGAGCTACCATCTTCAACAATGCAACACGGCCCTGCACCGATAGCGGAAGGGAGGCCCAGAAGATCATGCACCCCTTCAGGGCCCTTATACATCGCCCTATATTACCCTCTAACAGTTTCGCGACGTCATGGTAGATTCGGACCCCCAGATAGGTGAAGCATGTCTCCTCCCAAACCACATTCACCGTGAGAGGGGGATACGGCGTATCCGCCCGTAGCGGGAAAACACAAGTTTTGTTCCAGTTTACCTTGAGGCCCGATAGCCTGCCAAAGCCCGACAGCATCCCCACAGCCCCTTCCAGCGCTTCTTCTGTATCTTCTAGGTACAGCAAGAGATCATCAGCGTACAATGATATATGATGAGTCTCCTCACCACAACCAATCCCATTGTATATCGTCCCCGTCCTCACCTGTGCCGCCAAAGGTTCCATCACTAAGGCGAACAACAGGGGAGACAGCGAGCAACCTTGCCTCGTCCCTCTGCACACCGGATAATCTTAGGATATAACAGCCCCCAATCGTACTCTGGCAGTAGCAGAGGAGTAGAGTACCCTCGTCCATCACCCAAAGCCGTCTCCCAGACCAAACTTCTCTAACACCTCATCGAGGTACCCCCATTCCAGGCTGTCGAAAGCCTTTTCGATATCTACCGATAATACTGCTGGTTTCTGATCAAAGTTCCAAGCGCTGTCTATTATGCGAACCAGGCGGCGAATGTTTATAGATGTGCTCCTGGTGGGAATAAATCCAGCTTGGTCCCCATGGACCAGCATGGTCATGTGTGGCAGTAATCTAGTGGCTAGGATACGACTCAGAATTTTATAATCCACCGCCAACATAGACAATGGTCTATACGACGTTACATCGGAGGCCTCCCTGCCAGGTTTCAGCAGCGGCACCACTAATGCTTCCCTCATCGACTGGGGTAGACGTCCAAGTGTCATGGCTTCAGCGTAGACCGCCAGTAGCCTGGGCGCCAAAACATCAATATACTGCACATAGAATTCAATCGGTAGACCATCTACCCCTGGTGTTTTATTTCTAGCCATCTACTTGATGGCTATCCGAATCTCTGACAGCGTTATGGGTCCGCCCAGTCCTTTCGCGGTCTCGACATCCAACATTGGGAGATGAATAGTCTCCAGGTAGTCGGCTATTGTAGAGACATCCACCCCCAATTGGCTCTCATACAGGCCTGTATAATACGACTGGAATCGCTTCAAAACCGCAGTCTGCGAGTAGACTACCTCCCCTGTCTCTGTTCTAATGCTCATGACCGGGCAACCTCTGGGTTCTGGGTTAGCTAGCTTAGCCAGTAGTGTTCCTACCTTGTCCCTTTCCGCATGCACTCTGGTGACATACAACTTGTAATCAAAACACCGCAGTCGCTCTGTTTCAGTCGCAAATAACTCCTTCGCCTCAAGCAGCTTGTCCAGTAAGTCTGGTCGCTCAGGCCTGCGCCGCTCTAAATCCCACAGCACACATTCCGCCTTCCCCAGATCTGCTAGGACCGTCGTCCGTTCATTCGAAAATCTGCCCATACAGATGCCCCTGGCCACCACCTTCATTCACATCCCGTTCTATCGATCTCGTGGTAGTTGAACCCCCGTTCTCCCCAAAGTAGTGCTCAATGCCCTGAAGGACCTTATCACTAAACACTAGGTCCTCTAATGTATCAGGCCGCAGCCTCCATGTTGGGACCTCTGACCTCGGCCGCTGCCACTGCACCGTCAGCAGCAATGGGTTATGGTCGGAGATAGTTCTAGTTAGATACTCCATGTGGGCCATCATGGGAGCCAGGGGTCCACTACACAGAATGGAGTCTATCCTAACATGCAGCGCATGTAAAGCTGAAAAGAAGGAATAGTCCCTATCACCAGGATGTTGCTCCCTCCATACATCTATAAGGCCCCACCTCTCTTGCCAGTCTGCCCTATGTGTTGCTAACCTACGCACTGGAGAGTCGGCCAATGGTGGATGCGACCTATCCAGTGCAACATCAGTGATTGAGTTGAAGTCACCTCCTATTAAGATAGGGCCCGCCAGGAAGTGTGCCAGTGAGCCTGTCAGGCTATCAAAGAAGCGGGCTTGGTCAGCATTAGGAGCATATATACTGCACAAGACCACGTCCTGACCATACAGCCTCTCCTCCACCGCCATAAATCGACCTTCAGGGTCCACTAGCTGGTTCATGGCCTGGAATGGGACCCCCGCTCTCACCCACACCAACACCCCCCAGGCAAACGCTGAGTACGTGGTGCCAAACACTTGGCCATGCCACCTCTTCTGCAGGGCAGTGCATTCCTGCTTGGTTAAATTAGTTTCTTGCAGTAGTGCAATTTGGATGCCTCGCCTCACCAGATGGGCGTGTACCTTATATCTTCTTGTCATAGTTCGAAGTCCACGGACATTCCATGTGAGGCATTTCAAATTAGGTAATGTCCCCATTGCAGCCATTACCCAGCAATTTCACCAGTGTCAATTGGCCACCCACAGCATTGCAGTGTAACCCCCCAACCAAAACACCCCAACAAACTCCCCCACCCCTCTCCCCAGAACAGGACCCAATAATGCTATATCAGCCCCCATCCAACCCTGCAACACTACACACATTCCCCTACTCTGTAGTCGTCACTACAGAAGGCCTTAAGGGCAATGAGAGGGTGATTCAGAGCCGACCCGGAACAGGCAAGGCCCCAGCCCTGAGCCTATGATCCCATGTGGCAACTCGACACAGTACCTGCTAGTCCACAGAGCACCAGGGCATTCAGCTATACCAGGAGCCGTGAATGCGGGCCTCACTCCCAGTGTCATTCGTTAGATAGGCCATCGGCCGTCTATGGGGTGATCGCCGGCCCCCCCGAACTATCAACATCTAAGATGTCTCCGCCAGATTTTCCTCCATCCTCTCCAGAGTCCGAGCCCACCGACATCCTCTCCTGCTGTGAGCCCGTGATGATCGCCGTTGCAGCCAGCGCTCCCTTTCTGTCTTCCGCCATCTGGTCGTCTCGCATCGCCCTCTTGAGTTTATTACGTTTGCGGATGCGTTGAGATTTTCGCACCTGGACCGGCTTCTGTCTCTCCTTCTCACATTTCCCTTTGCGGTCCGTACCAGCACGATACAACTCAAGCCACGACCACGCCTCATCAGGGGTCTGAAAGAATTGGGTCGTTCCATCCAGTATCACTTGTAACTTTGCCGGAAAAAGCAAGGAATATTGTATGCCCTCGTCCCTCAGTTCTTTCTTCACAGCCAGAATAGAGGCCCTGTTTTTCTGGACCTCCTGCGTATAATCGGGGAACACCGCGACTGAACTATTCTCCACCTGGAAGGGGCCCATCGAGCGTGCCCTCTGTATCAATAGGTCTCTGTCCCTGTAATGCAATAGTCTGATCACCATTGGTCTGGGAGGGCGGCCCTGCATGGGCGGGCGGGCCGGGACCCTGTGCGCTCGTTCCAGGGAGAAAAAGGGGGAGAGACCCTCCGGGGCCACGATCGTTTTAAACCAGTTCTCCATGTAGGCCACTGCATCATCCCCTTCAACTTTTTCCGGCAGGCCCACTCCCCTCACGTTGTTCCTCCTATTTCGACATTCGGAGTCCTCTGCCCGTTTCTCCAGTGCCACCAGGCGGCCAAGGACATCAGCGAGTTTGTGTTCTGCAGTCACTACCGCCGGTTTGAGCTCTTGAAGCAGTAGCTCATTGTCCTTCACTCTATCTGTAAGCTTAGCATGATCTGCTCTCAAGAGACCCAGTCCAGTGGCGACCTGCGCTATGTCTTGATGTAAGGCCTCCTTGGTCGCGGTTATCGCCTCCAGTATTCCATCTAGCCGTTTATTCAACCGACGTTCCTGCGCCGAACCTTCCGAGGCACTATTGGCCCCGCCATCCGTTGCCGGCACCGTTGCCTGATTGTGCCCATGATTCAGTTGCGGTTCAGGGCCCGTAGCGGCCATCTTGCCCTGCGTGAGCGCCAGATCAGGGTCACCTCTGGGGGACGTGCCGGTTCCAATTTCCATCCACCACGTGGGAAAGGGTCCCTGATCCCGCCCGCTGCACAATGGTCTCAGTGTCTCCTTCAAAGCCCGGCCTCCACACCCAGGGGTCAATTTATTTGCAGTCCGTATGCTCCACTCTCGTATGTAAAATGGCCGTCTACTGATCATTACATCCCATTCCGGTGGGGGCAGAGGTCACATCCACCTATTCTCCAGTGTACGGCTAGGGGCCTCTCGCTGCACAGTTCAGTGTTGCCCGCAGTGTGGGCTCACCTCGTCCCCAAGACAATGTCGAGGAAGACCCAGCCCGACAAACTTGGAGAAGCCAGTAATGTACCTCGGGGGGGGGGGTGCTGCTCTGCGGTAGTCCGACGCGCCTGCCCCCAGCGCCTCTTGATCCAAGTGCATCCGATTCCCCAATGGGCCAACAGTGTCAGCGTGCAGCCGCTGAGTGGCGATCTCTCGAGCCCCTTGCCAGCCCTTGGATCGTGCCTGGACCCGCTCCCCCTGTGGCTCAGAAACCACTCTCGACAGTCATGTCCCTACACAGGGGGCCGTGCCTCACTGGGGTCGTCGCTGAGGACAATCGATCAGCCTTGGGGTCGGACGTAGAGTCCACCAATCTTCTTTCCCGCTCCGTCCCCGCTAAACGCCTCTGCGTGTGGTCTCTCTGGCTTGACGGCGTCAGGCTCCTGGCAGCGGCGGACGTCCCGGGCCGCAGTCTAAAGCGGGGTCCGTCTCGCAAATCCGCCGTGTTTGGCGATGGGGGGAGGGGCGTCTCAATCATACATGTCCGTTGCGGCGGAAAGCGCTCCTCACCTCAGCCGTGTCCGTGGAGTCATGTACGGCAGGGAACTTGCTCCGCTCAGTACAGCAGGGGGTGATCCGCTCTACGCCCCAGCCGCGATCCGCCGCTCTTCGCAATTCAGGCTCCGTTGTTCGGGGCCGCCGCCATCTTGCTTTCAAAGCGCAGCACCTCCCAACTCCGAGACCGGGCTCCAGCACCACACACGGCCTTTTGTTGGCCCGCAGTCATACTCCTCTAAAACCCCGGTGCTCTGTGCGGTAAGCCCGCGCCGCCATCAGTGTGTTTCCGAGGATTTACAGGATAATTTACGGGATCTGGCACGGAGCTGCAGGCTCACGCCGCCATCCCGATCGGCGTCCAAACCACGCCCCCCTCTGCTCCTATCCGTGTTCATCTGTGTTTATCTGTTCCTGTACCAGTGCCTGTGCATAGAACTCTGGCGCTCACTCTACGCTCAGCTACACCTGCACCGAGCTCCGAGCACTGACACTAGACTCCGCATCAACAACTACTGCTGCTCTGCTCCATGATCAACAGAAGGACCATTCTCCTGCCAGCACTGTGTCTTCTCCTGCAACACTGAAGCATAAATAAAGAGGCAAAATCGCCATCATCCACAAAGATACCATCCACTGCACCGCCTCCTCCAACGCCACCACCCATATTATGGAACACCTCAACTTCCAACTCCAGACCAATGGCAAGCACACCCTCAGAGGCACCCTCAGAGGCACCCTCGCCTACAGACCTCCAGGACCACACCTCAATCTCTGCAACATCATCCCTGAATTTATCACCCCGCTCTTCATTGACTCCACACACATCGGAGGACATATGCTTGACCACATCTTCAGTACCAGCGACAGAGTTAAGTACAACCATGTCACCGTGCTCACCTGGACAGATCATGCCATTGTCCACTTCTCCAGCACCACCACCAAGCCACCCAGCTCATCCCAGCACAACTGGAACAAAGTATAAGTGAGCTAGTGGACTGACGTCCTCAACAACTCCCACCCTGAAACTGCAACCATCCTAGAACAGGCGGTCAAGAGCTTCTCTGCCTGAATCCCTGATTGCGCCAACAGAGTTGCCCCATCAAAACCACCATACACAACAAATCCTCTGAACAGGTCAGTTGGTACACTGCAGAACTGAGAACATCTAAACACAACTGCACGAGACTCGAAAGGAAATGGCCCACCAGCATGAAGCCCACAGACCACTCCACTTTCAAGACATCCCTCCACCAGTATCACCAACGCCTGAAAGAAGCTAAAAGGAGCACCTGTGTTGACCACATTGGAAGCCACAACAACAGCAAAGAACTCATCAAGATTTTCAGAGAGTTCTCCACTGAAAATATCATCACCCCGTCCCAAGAACTCTGTAATAACCTGGCGGACTACTTCCATGACAAGATCTCCACCAACTACAAAAACTTTGAACTCTAACCTACCGCTGCCGACATCCTCAGCCTCCCCGCTCCCACAGATGCAAACCCCCACCACCAGCTCACCCACTGGGATCAGCTCACCACACAACACAACACACCACAGCCATCATGAAGTCTGTCTCCTCAGGAGCTCACTCAGACCCATGCCCCTACCACATGTCAACCTTGGGAGCAAGATGATCCTCAACAAGCTCCCCATCATCCTCAAGGCATCCATCAACACTGCCATGTTTCCCAAAGAATGGAGACACACAGTTGTGAAACCCCTTCTACAAAAAACTTCTGCCAACCCCAGTGAACTCAAGAATTATCGTCCCATCTCTCTGCTCACCTTTCATGCCTAAGTCTTGAAAAAGGGGATCAACTGCCAACTCCCAGAACACCTGGAAACAACAATCTTCTTGACGCCTGCCAATCCAGATTCCACAGTAACCACTGCACTTAAACCACCCTGATATCTGCAACAGATGACATCAGAACCCTTTTTGACCTGGGCGAAACAGCAGCCCTGATCCTCCTTGACCTCGCAGCATCTTTTGACACCGTATTTCACCACACCATTATCAAAAGGCTTCACCACATTGGAATCCGAGGAGACCCCCCTCAAATGGTTTGCCTCCTTCCTCACAAGATTAACCCAGGGAATCCACCTAAAACCTTTCACCTGGGAACCCTAGAACATCAACTACAGCATACCACAAGGCTCAGCCATTCACTGTTCAATTTCTAAATGACCTCCCAGCCAACATCCTCAGAACCCATGGACTTATCATATCTTACGCCAATGACACCCAGCTCATCCTCTCTCTATTTAAAAACCCCTCCACCACGATGGCCAACTTCTGCTGGTGCACGCAAGTATTGCTGACTGGATGAAAGACAACTGCCTAAAACTCATTCCAGACAAAACCGAAGTACTGATCTTTGGAAACAACACCTCCCCTTGGAGCGATGCCTGGTAGCCATCCGAAATAGGAACCACGCCCACTCCAACAGATTGTGCCTGCAACCTTAGCATTGTCCTGGACAGCATGCTCACTGTGAGAAGCCAGGTCAACACAGTCTCTTCTGCCTGCTTCCTCACTCTCCACATGCTCCGCAAGATCTTCAAGTGGCTCCCCTTCAGCACCAGACATACCATCTCTCAAGCCATAGTCACCATCCGGCTGGACTAAAGCAATGCACTCTACATGGGAATCCCATCTCATCTCCTGAAGAGACTACAGACCATACAGAATTCTGCAGCCAAACTCATCCTCAACCTCCCAAAGCGGACATACATGACCCCACTTCAAGAAGCTCCACTGGCTTCCCATTCAGAAGAGATGTCAATTCAAGATGCTGGTCCACATCCACAAAGCCCTACGCAACCAAAGACCAGCATAGATCAAGCACCACCTGAACCTCTACCAACCTCAAACACCTGAGCTCCACCTCCCTCTCCCTCATCCACACCCCCCAATTCAGCTGAAGCAGTAGTGGAGGATGTTTGTTCTCCTACCTCATTGCAAAATCCTGGAACGACGTTCCCAAATGCAATGACTGTGGTAAGAAGGTAGGTTTTCAATTCAGCGCTGCCTGTTCCTGAAAGCTGGGAAGATGGTGACTTTAGCTCAGCAAACCTTTTGATGATCCCATTATTGTGAGAGAAACCAGACACTTTTATACGGAGGAACTTGTTTTCCTATTTTTCCCCAAAAACTCCAACTGTAGCTATGTTTTGCTAATTTGCTCTGTCCTCTCTAGGGGATCCACAAACACTGTGTACCCTTAGAATGCCCATGATGTTGAGAAAAAGGGCGCAAATTTGTGAAAAACTTTATGGAGGCCGAAACACAAAGTACCTCAAATAGCCAAGAAATGGCTCATCACTGGAGTGAATAAGTATAAGCAGATAAGGGGTTAAAGAATGTCCACACACTGTTTGATTCTTTGAACAGGGCACAGAAACACAGCTCTTTCTTTTCACAGTACTCCTCTGGGACTGAGAAGCTTTATGAAATGAAGTTGTTGCATGATATTGAATGTGAACGTGGGGATTGGAAGGAGAGTGATTAGGAACAGTCCCAGTTCATTTCCTTACAATCCTCTCCTTCTGGTTTACTTGTGCTATTGGTGAGGTGAGGAAAAGTCATGGGAGAAGTTAGGAGGGGTTAGGCTGCTTTCTTCCCTCACTCCCACCAACACAAATAAGTGGGTCGAGCTGATGGGATTAGCTAGAGAGGAGCTGGGGCCCCATTGTCTGCCCTTTACCTATTTCATAGCCCCACCAACTAGCTCAAACCTTTGAAGGACATGGGAAGTATTAAGAAATCGCTTTTAGGCCTATCCATATGTTTATAAAGTCACTGGTGTTGTCACATGCATTTTAATATGGTGGCATGTACTGAACCTAAGGCCATCTCATTCAGCAGTTTGTTGGTGCCCAGAAAGGATAAGTGCAGCAAGCAGTTTTAAGAGAATATTAACATCTATACCTATCAAACACCCCCATATTAATGTATATAAAAACAATAATTGAAAGAAAAGTACTATGGATTGTCACACCAAAGTCTCTGTCTCTCTCTCTCTCTCTCTCTCTCTCTCTCTCTCTCTCTCTCTCTCTCCCTGTCTCTCTCTCTCTCTCTCTCTCTAGATTGATTTTCGTAATAGCAGAAAATCAACATTTTGAGGTATGCGTTATCCTTGGATCCCTACTCCCTACAGAGCATAGCTCTAGGAGCAATAAACCTTTGCAGCTGCTTTGGAATGTGAACAATGGAATCCCCTTGGTGATAATTCTTATGCAGCTTAAGATATTGTATTTCATTTTGTCTTAATTTGAGCAATGCTCAGAAAAATGATAAAACGAAAATGCAGTGCAGTTCTTTCCTTTCCTTTTAATGCCATTCTACGACTTTCACTTAGTCCCCGATACTCCAACCAGGAACCTCTGCGCTCTCAAAACTAAGAGGCATATTTACAAGGGCATTGCGCCACAGGAGCGTCCCTCTTTATGACTCTTCGGTGTCACAATGCCCTACAACATACACGATTTTCTGTGTCAAAGGGGCATGCAATGGGTGTTGCCATGGGCGTATCCACGCAACAACCATTGCTTTTTGACACTGCCCTAGATTTACAAGGATGTATAAATCTAGGGTAACGCCAAAAACTGATGCCATTCAAAAGGAGGCGTTGGAGTGGTGCAACGAGGAGAAATATTTTGTTTTGATTGTATATTTGAAGGAAGGTGTTCATTCCTACACATGAATAATCATCCATGCAACACAAGCACCCTTGCACCATGGGGCAAGCCTGCCTGCATTGGCACTAGGCAGCTTTTTTAGCGCTGGCGCAGGGGTGAGCACAGGGATGCATTATATTCTAGTTAATATGGCACATTCCTGTATTTTTTAAATGACGCAGCTCGGAGCAGCAGATTTTCTTGTGACGCTGCGCCATTTCATCGTAAATATACCCCTAAATATTTTTCAAGGGCATCAGCTATTTTCTAATCTGATAACCATATAATTTACATATATATTTTCAACAAAAGCTATACTAGTTGCAAAGACCGTAAGAAATTCCCTAAATCCCACATGAATTACCTTGTGTAAAACCTAATTTAGGATTGCATATTATAGAACAGAATATATTATCAAAGTGAATATTCAGATTTACTTTTAACCTGCACAAATATATTTCCAATGAAAATGTTTGTTTGAAAATGAACTTGATTGTGGGAAAAATCAGTTTGAAAATGAAAAAATTACATTGGCAAATGAAAATCAGCATGCAAATGCATCCAGTGCTTGGCCGCTCCTTTGTTGTGACGAATACAGAATATTGGGGCATATTATCAAGGGGGTTTATCTCCGCTTTTTTGGCTTCAAAGGCCAAGAAAGCGGAGATAAAATTATCTCCCTATTACCTAGCTGTCGCTAACACCAGTTAGCGACAGCTAGTAGGAGATAGCGACCATCTTGGGCCCCACTTTGCATGTCAGTGATATTTATCACTAATGACATGCAAAGTGGGCGTGCCAAGATGTTAGCAACTGGAAACAGTCGTTAACATCGCTATCTCCTATTACCAACTTTTGAAGATATTCGCGCTAAGCGCGAATATCTCCAAAAGCTAACACCTGCCCTGAGCAGTTCTTAGCCATGTTATCCAATGGGAGGTAATGCATGAATATCGCTGACTTTTCAGCGATATTAATGCATTGCGGCCGATTTTTATCGTATTTGCGATAAACCTTGGCAATACCAAGGTTTATCTGCGATAAAAATCGCCGCAGATCAGCGGTAAATTTGTGTCTCTAACCAAGCAATAGAGATAATTATCGCTATTGCTTGGTAATATGCCCCATTGATTCCTCAGAGAAATAAGCTCTAAGTTTTGGCCTTACTGAACATCGCGTATTTTAATCGAGATTATTGTCACTTTGATCTCAACAAGTTTGATAAGTTTCCAACTTTTAACGTCTAGAGTGTAAACATTACAATTCAACACCGATACATTATTGCCTGTACACTGAATGTAACGATATGACACCAACAATATGTTTATGTGGTATTGATAAAAATTATAAAAACGTAATACAAAATATATATTCAAAGTAAACAACCATACATTATAACTTGGGGCCAGATGTACCAAGTATTTTACCAGTAACAAAACTGGTCATCAGGCCGTTTTCGACCGGCAAAATGCATTTTGCCATGTAGAGAAGACAAAATGCGACTGAGTAACGTGTTACCGAATTGCATTTTGCTTTTGCGATTCGGTATTAGGTAGGGGTGTGTTAAGGCTCAATAGCACACGTTTTGTAGGAATTTTTTCGACAAGGAATGCAGTTGCAAAACATTTGTAGTTACAATCAGCTTCAAGTGGGTGATAACCCAATGGCAAGTAGGAAGCCTTTGTGAATGTGGGAGCCAACATATTTTAAAAGCAAGCAGTGATCCCAGGGACCACTGCCTACTCTTAAAAATGAAAAGGTAGTGTTTCATTTTTATTTTTGAAATGCATCCCATTTTGCTTTAAGGAAAATGGAGTGCAGTACAAAAAAATGATAGGGGCAGTTTTACTACTTCTGGCGCATCTCTGCTAATCAACAGGGAAACCTTGGCAATACCAAGGTTTATCTGCGATAAAAATCTCCGCAGCTCAGCGGTAAATTTGTGTCTCTAACCAAGCAATAGAGATAATTATCGCTATTGCTTGGTAATATGCCCCATTGATTCCTCAGAGAAATAAGCTCTAAGTTTTGGCCTTACTGAACATCGCGTATTTTAATCGAGATTATTGTCACTTTGATCTCAACAAGTTTGATAAGTTTCCCAACTTTTAACGTCTAGAGTGTAAACATTACAATTCAACACCGATACATTATTGCCTGTACACTGAATGTAACGATATGACACCAACAATATGTTTATGTGGTATTGATAAAAATTATAAAAACGTAATACAAAATATATATTCAAAGTAAACAACCATACATTATAACTTGGGGCCAGATGTACCAAGTATTTTACCAGTAACAAAACTGGTCATCAGGCCGTTTTCGACCGGCAAAATGCATTTTGCCATGTAGAGAAGACAAAATGCGACTGAGTAACGTGTTACCGAATTGCATTTTGCTTTTGCGATTCGGTATTAGGTAGGGGTGTGTTAAGGCTCAATAGCACACGTTTTGTAGGAATTTTTTCGACAAGGAATGCAGTTGCAAAACATTTGTAGTTACAATCACCTTCAAGTGGGTGATAACCCAATGGCAAGTAGGAAGCCTTTGTGAATGTGGGAGCCAACATATTTTAAGAGCAAGCAGTGATCCCAGGGACCACTGCCTACTCTTAAAAATGAAAAGGTAGTGTTTCATTTTTATTTTTGAAATGCATCCCATTTTGCTTTCAGGAAAATGGAGTGCAGTACAAAAAAATGATAGGGGCAGTTTTACTACTTCTGGCGCATCTCTGCTAATCAACAGGGATGCGCCAGAAGAATTGCGATGCATCTGCCCACTCGTGCGCCACCACTGATGCACTGCATTTACAATGCGGCGCACCGTGGCGCACGGATGGGTAGATGCGTGTCGCATCCCCTGTCGAAAAGGCGGTGCATTGCTGGTGCTACGTCGCAAGCGCGACGCAGCTCTAGCAAGGCTCGGGTGCCCCATCCCTAACATGCTGCATCAATCTATAAGCCTGCTTCAAGCAGGCGCAGGGTTTTGACGCAGCAGGGTCTTAAAAGTGACTGAGTGAAATCTTGTAGATTTCACTCAGCCACTTTTAGGAGGCGTTCCTGTGCCGGAATGCCCCCCCCTGCACCGGAACGCCTACATGTGGCGCAGGGCTTTACAAC
The DNA here is from genome assembly GCF_964263255.1 of Lissotriton vulgaris. Lineage (NCBI taxonomy): Eukaryota > Metazoa > Chordata > Amphibia > Caudata > Salamandridae > Lissotriton > Lissotriton vulgaris. The sequence goes on along the minus strand of NC_141698.1, from coordinate 325,231,143 downwards.
ATGACGCATCTCCCAGATGCGTCACGTTGTAAATACCCTGCAGCATGGCGCTGGCTTTGCGCCGCTGCTGGATCACAATAGTGATGCAACGGTGGCGTAAAAGAGCCGCAAGGGGCTTGGAAATCTGCTCCATATTTTTATTCAAAAAGAAATCACAGATATGATGGTCCGCTGATCCCTGTGATTGTAGTAATTCGCAATGGGTCGCACATTGTAACCTGTCTCATGAATATTGATGAGGCAGGTCCATTTGCAACCCACTGTGAATCACGAACTGTGTCAAACACACAGTTTGCAATTTCCTAATAGTGAATCGCTAACATTTGCTATTAGGAAATCATAAACATGTGATTTCCATACATCTGGCCCTTGGAGACTAGGGGCCAGATTTTCGAAGCATTTTACCACTCCCAAACAGCCCATCGGGCCGTATGCAACCGGTAAAATGCTTTTTGGCATGTACCACCCTATTGTGAGACCTGGTTACCTATTATCGACTCCCAAAATAGGGTTTGCAAGACGCTATTTGAAAGGGGCGTGTTAAGGGCGGCTCTTCCTAATAGCGAGTCACAATGGTATGTAGGGATGTTTTGCGACCAGGAATGCGGTTGCAAAACATTCACAGTTATCACCAACTTCAAGTTGGTGGTAACCCATTCGCAAAAGGGAAGAGGTCCTCTAGGGACCCCTTCCCCTTTGTGAATGTGGGCACCAACATTTTTTAAGAGCAGGCAGTGGTCTCATGGACCACTACCTACTCTTAAAAAATTAAAAGGTAGCTTTTTATTTTTATTTTTGAAATGCATTCCATTTTTCTTTAAGGAAAGCCATTCACAATGGGTTGCAAATTGCGACCTGCCTCATGAATATTAACGAGGCAGGTCCCTTTGCCACCCACTGCAATTCGCAAACAGTGTCAAACACACTGTTGTATATCGCAATTTGCAATTTTCTAAAAGCAAATTGCTAAACCTCGTATTAGGAAATCGCAAACATGCACATCTAACCTGGGCTTCTATTGCAATTCTATAACACATATTACCAAGCCCATTATCACCGTTTTAGCGGCAGTTTCCTGCTGCTAAAACGGCGATAATTGTAACAAGGTTCTTGCTAATATGCCCCATTGTGTATTTCACCCCCAACAATCTGGTTTTTGACCTAGGTTTGCACAAAAAGCCTATTTAGTCTCAGCTGGCAATGACATCCACCTAATACTTAATACCGGAGATGAAGTAGTCCTTATTCTTTTAGATCTCTTATTGGTCTTTGATGCTGTCTCATATAACGTCCTACTTGACTGATAAGCCAGTATTGGAGTTGTTGATATAACATTGGCATAATTCACATCTTTCATGAAAGCCTGCCCATGGCTGTGAAATTAGCTCCTTCTTGTTCTTTTTTCGGTTAGGTCAACTGTGGCATAACATAAGGCTCTGCCCTCAGCTTCACTTTATTAAATACCTGTAAATGAACTGTACAAATATTTCAACATACACCAGTAGTTATGAAAGCACATATGAAGCACATTTTATTTTATAATTCTGAAGGTTGATAGAAACAAAGATTTTAATAGGCTCAAAGCATATCTTGGTGCTGCACAATGATAAACATTGTATTGTATTTGTATAATGCTTACTTCCCCTACAAGTGGCACTGAAGTGCTTGCCTACATGGGCAGCAAGCTACATCCCATACGGTGGTGTGTGGTTGGAAGGGTGTTTTCATTGTTTTGTGATCCTATGTGGAAGTGATTCCATATCATACGTGATGGCTTCTGCGGTACAGTTATCATGTTATGGGACGCAGCTTGTATCAGTGTGGGGGATGATGAGTCGCAGATGCATAGTTTGTGGTTTTTCAGTGCACTGGCAGCTTTGAACAGCTCTGCAGGTCCCTTAATGGTATTATATGGCAATAATCGTCTAGCTGGTGACGGCATTAGGGTGTCCAATCATTAATTCTGTGGCAGATTTACTTACATTTCGAAGAGCACAACACAGCAAGACAACTTGCTATATTGCATTGCGTGAAAGGGATTCAGCAGAAATGCAGCATATTTACTACATTAGGGCACATTTCTGCTCTCTCCTAGTGCTGGCAAACTGTGTGCTGCCTTACACCAATGCAGGAAGCCATGCACCATGGTGCAAGAGTGTTTGAATTGATGGTGTGATTATTTTTGTGCAGGAAGGTGCTCCTTAAAGGCATATTCCACTTTCTATGTGTGCTGCGGGATGCAGCTCACATAGAAAGAGGGAGTAATTAGTATAATTAAAGATATTGCTCCTCTTTACTCCTCTCTGGGGAAGGTGTAGCATTTTGATGCATGTGCAGGTTTGCTAGCCGTAATAAATCTGGGAATGCACCAAAACATTTATAGGTAGATGCATAGGAACACCCATGCTCCACCCATGGAATGCCTTCCCAATGCAAGGTAACTCAAGTCAGTACTATGCACTGCCTAGCGTTACTTTGTATTTACTAAACCACGTAAAGCCATGCAAAGCAGCTTTGTATAGCTTAGTAAATACCAAAAGGGATTTTGCATCAGGGCTGCGCCACAAAAGTGACGCAATCCAGATGCAAAATCTTAGTAAATCTGCCCCTAGTGTATAGTTTGGGGCCAGAGGTAGTTTTGCTGGAGGGAGAGACCTGCTGGGATGTGCATTGTTATTATCATCTCATATCTGAAATCCATTGTTAGATGAAAGAAGTGGCCCTAGTGTATAGATATTTAGGACCTGCAATAATGGACTCAATTAAAGTCCCCCGATTGACCCACAGTATTTGACAGTTCTCTTCAGTTATTCCATGTCTGTTCATTTGGTGATGGCTGGTTTATTGTAAGCATGGGCGAAAAATTCGTTCCGCTCGTGGAATTTGTGGATTTTTGGCAATTTCGCGGTCCGCGAATCATTCGAAAATGCCCAAAAATCCGCAATTCGCTAGTTGGCGAATTTTTTTGCTTGGTCGCGCTTCAAAAATACAATCTCGAGCACGCGGAGTTGACTTATCGTGATTCTGAGTTCGCCGAGTTGTTTTCCTCCCGGTTTGCGTGCGCTGCGCCATTTTGGATCTGACTGCCTGATCACGCAAGACTTTTCGACCGCGAGTACGTCATGGAGTCCCTGAGACTTTGAGAACGCGAATACGTCATAAGGGCCCACTATCACGCATCACGAGACTAAACAATTGTGAATACGTAGATGCGACGCGCAGCTGACATCCGGCAGGAGATTTGAACAGCTCGCTTTCCCGAAATCGCAAAAATTGCAATTCTGCACAAGAAATCTATTGCTGGCAGCATAAACCTTCTGAAAATGATGATTTGGATCAGAATAACTCCTCAGATTGACATTTGGCTGCACTTTTTTGTGCAAGGAGTCAATTTTTGGGGGGTGGGAGGAAGGAAGTGCCCCAGAGTCTCTAACTTCCTGTTCCTGCCCAGCAGGTTCCTCCCAGGTCTTTGTCCATGTCCTGGTCACTTTTCATTTGGATATGGAGCTGGAAGGATTACTCTTTGTGGCTGCTGCTGGATATTTGTATTTGAGGACTTTTTGTTAGGATCACTTTTGGATTTGAGGTTTTACAAGTAAGTTGGTGTTGTTTGTTTGGGGCATTGCAGTTGCTGCAACTACAATTTATAAACTTTTTCATAACTTTAAAAAAATATATATTGTGGGTAGCCACAGTATCCAGTAGGCCGAGGGTTACTCATGGGTGCATGATACAACTGTTTCTGTGAGTTTTGTTGAACTTAAATATCATTTACGGCATGGATGGCATGGAATTGAATAGCTCACTGTTATATGTGGAAGTTCTTTTTAATTTTGGGGTGCGTGTTAAAGCCACACGAGCCAGTAGGCCCAGGGGTAGTCAGTGGTGCATGGGCAGTCTTTCTGTGGGATCTCTTGAATTTAAACATCATTTAGGGCATGGATGGCATTGGATTAGGGTGAATTTTGTGTGTATTTAGATTTTTTGGGTGTTTTGGGGCCTGGTCCAGGGCCTGGCCATGTGGGTGGGGGCCATTTTGATGCCTTGTCCCAGGCCTGGCCACGTGGATGGGGGTCTAGGGGCCATTTTGAAGCCAGGTCAGTGTGCCTTGTGCCATAGGCCTGCACCCAGTCAGCCTTGCTTTCAATCCATTATGCCCAGGGGTACTCAGTGGTGCATGGACAAAGTCTTTCTGTGGGGTCTCTTGAATTTAAACATCATTTAGGGCATGGGTGGCATTGGATTGGGGTGATATTTGTATGTATTTCGATTTTTTGGGTGTTGTTGGGGCCTAGTCCAGGGCCTGGCCATGTGGATGGGGGCCATTTTGAGGCCTGGTCCAGGGCCTGGCCATGTGGGTGTGGGTCTAGGGGCCATATTGAAGCCAGGCAATGTGCTTTGTGCCATAGGCCTGCACCCAGTCTGCCTTGCTTTTATCCATTATGCAGAGGGGTGCTCAGTGGTGCATGGACCAAGTCTTTCTGTGGGGTCTCTTGAATTTAAACATGATTTAGGGCATGGATGGCATTGGATTGGGGTGATTTTTGTGTGTATTTCGATTGTGTGGGTGTTGTTGGGGCCTGGTCCACGGCCTGGCCATGTGGGTGGGGTCCATTTTGAGGCCTCGTCCAGGGCCTGGCCATGTGGGTGTGGGTCTAGGGGCCATTTTGAAGCCAGGCAGTGTACTTTGTGTTATAGGCCTGCACCCAGTCTGCCTTGCTTTCATCCATTATGCCCAGGGGTGCTCAGTGGTGCATGGACCAAGTCTTTCTATGGGGACTCTGGAATTTAAACATCATTTAGGGCATGGATGGCATTGGATTGGGGTGATTTGTGTGTGTATTTTGATTTTTTGGGTGTTGTTGGGGCCTGGTCCATGGCCTGGCTATGTGGATGGGGGCCATTTTGATGCCTGGTCCAGGGCCTGGCCATGTGGGTGGGGGTTTAGGGGCCATTTTGAAGCCAGGCAGTGTGCTTTGTGCCATAGGCATGCACCCAGTCTGCCTTGCGTTCATCCATTATGCCCAGGGGTACTCAGTGGTGCATGGCAAAAGTCTTTCTGTGGTGTCTCTTGAATTTAAACATCATTTAGGGCATGGATGGCATTGGATTGGGGTGATTTTTGTGTGTATTTCGATTTTGTGGGTGTTGTTGGGACCTGGTCCACGGCCTGGCCATGTGGGTGGGGTCCATTTTGAGGCCTCGTCCAGGGCCTGGCCATGTGGGTGTGGGTCTAGGGGCCATTTTGAAGCCAGGCAGTGTACTTTGTGTTATAGGCCTGCACCCAGTCTGCCTGGCTTTCATCCATTATGCCCAGGGATGCTCAGTGGTGCATGGACCAAGTCTTTCTGTGGGGACTCTGGAATTTAAACATCATTTAGGGCATGGATGGCATTGGATTGGGGTGATTTGTGTGTGTATTTTGATTTTTTGGGTGTTGTTGGGGCCTGGTCCAGGGCCTGGCTATGTGGGTGGGGGCCATTTTGATGCCTGGTCCAGGGCCTGGCCATGTGGGTGGGGGTTTAGGGGGCATTTTGAAGCCAGGCAGTGTGCTTTGTGCCATAGGCCTGCATCCAGTCTGCCTTGCTTTCATCCAGTATGCCCAGGGGTACTCAGTGGTGCATGGACCAAGTCTTTCTGTGGGGTCTCTTGAATTTAAACATCATTTAGGGCATGGATGGCATTGGATTGGGGAGATTTTTGTGTGTATTTCGATTTTTTGGGTGTTGTTGGGGCCTGGTCTATGGCCTGGCCAAGTGGGTGGGGGCCATTTTGAGGCCTGGTCCAGGTCCTGGCCATGTGGGTGTGGGTCTTGGGGCCATTTTGAAGCCAGGCAGTGTGCTTTGTGCCATAGGCATGCACCCAGTCTGCCTTGCGTTCATCCATTATGCCCTGGTGTACTCAGTGGTGCATGGACAAAGTCTTTCTGTGGGGTCTCTTGAATTTAAACACCATTTAGGGCATGGGTGGCATTGCATTGTGGTGATTTTTGTGTGTTTATCAATTTTTTTGGGTGTTGTTGGGGCCTGGTCCAGGGACTGGCCATGTGGGTGGGGGCCATTTTGATGCCTGGTCCAGGGCCTGGCCATGTGGGTGGGGGTATAGGGGCCATTTTGAAACCAGGCAATGTGCTTTGTGCCATAGGCCTGCACCCAGTCTGCCTTGCTTTCATCCATTATGCCCAGGGGTACTCAGTGGTGCATGGCAAAAGTCTTTCTGTGGTGTCTCTTGAATTTAAACATCATTTAGGGCATGGATGGCATTGGATTGGGGTGATTTTTGTGTGTATTTCGATTTTTTGGGTGTTGTTGGGACCTGGTCCACGGCCTGGCCATGTGGGTGGGGGGGGTGCATATTGAGGCCAGGCAGTTTTTGCCATAGGCCGGCAAGCTTGCGGTTGCGGGCCAGTAGGCCTAGGGTTATCTGATGAATGGGTGCATGAAACAACTCTCTCTGTGTGGTCTCTCTTCTATTAATCCATTTTTGATTAAAATTGCACTTTTTATTTTGGGTCTTTCCCTTTTTAGGTGTGTTGTGTTAATAATAATAAATTCCTAGTTGCAATAGTATTAATTGAAGCACGACATATGCAACATTTATGTAACTGATGTTCCTCTGGCTTCTTTGCTTTTAGGTGCACAAAGACTGAGAACCAGGAATCATCTTCATCATCATCACTTGTTGTAGTGCCAGGAAGAAGTTCTGCTGCAGTGAGTGCACAATGTCACGTGACGTCACGTGTGGCCACAGACAACTCTGCTACTCGTGCAACTGCGTTCTGCTGTTCTGACATCTGAGGAATATGGGCCCAAAGAAAGGTGGCTGTAGCTCCTCTACCAAGAAAGTTGCCAGTACCACTGCTAGTAAGAAGGAGCAGAAGAAGGAAGTGGTGCCACTTACCAAGGAGACTGGTGTGCCGACCAACACTTTTTTTGGGAAAAAACAACTATGCCTGCAGCAGCGGTGTCTGCCGGGGACCAAGCTGGGAGCAGCACTTCCGCTTCATTGGTCTCAGTGCCACCACGCCAAGTTAGGTCCAAGCCCATGAGTGCCGTAGAGGCAGCCACTTTAATTGCTCTTTCACCATCGACCAGTGATGTTGGCGTTGACTCATCGCAAAGTAGCATCCAATCAACGCAGGGTGTAACTCATCTGACGAGTGTTCAACCACAGCCACAACGACAACCACAGGTGCAACAAGGAGAGGTGCAAGGAGAGGCGCAAGGAGAGGCGCGAGTAGAGGCGCAAGTAGAGGTGCAAGGAGAGGCGCAAGGAGAGGCGCAAGGAGAGGCACAAGGAGAGGCACAAGAAGAGGCACAAGGAGAGGCACAACTGCCCACAATGCTTGTTCCTCCAGAGGTAGCGGCACATGAGGAAATCGAGATTCATGCGGAGGTATCAGCCGAGCAAGCCACTCCTGATGATCCATTGTCTTCCAGATCACCAGCAAGGAAAAGAAGGGCTACAACTTCTTCTTCAAGTCCCCTTTTTTCTGATGATCTAGATCTTGATTGGCACCCACCAATTCCATCTGAGAGGGAGGCACGCCATGAGCTGACAAAGCTACGTAAAAGGAAGGTTCCAGCAAGGCTTTCAGTTATGGGTGATGACGAAGAAGAAGTAGAAGTCGTGTATTCTGCTGCTGATGAAGAGTCTGAGGATGACGACCCAGTCATCACAGTCGTCACTCAGCCCCAGCGGGCATGTAGCAGACAGACATTTTTATCCTATCCTGAAATGCTGCGCGGGATGTGGGCGGTGTGGCACTGGTAACACAGGTAACTACTACACCAAAAGGACCTACAGCTTCCATATTTTCTCTTAAGAAGGGCCGGCAGGGACCTCCATCCAGATCGACCTCCATTATCTCAAGTAGTGGTGCTGTAAGTGCACAACAGAGACAAATTCCGCCACGCCCATCCTCCACTTCATCTGGCATTGAAAGTGGCACCTCCACCACCACCACCAGAAATCCCAACTCCCCAGTTTGGGACTTCTTTAGTATTAGCAAAAAGGCGGAAAATTTAGTTATTTGTTCGATTTGTAAACAAGTAGTTAGTCGGGGTAAGCTTGGTACCAACTATGGTACCGGAGGCCAGAGAGGTCATCTCCAAAAACATCACAGCATCCAGTGGGAGGGCACCTAAGTAACATCCGGAAAGCCAAAAGTAGAAATCCAAATGTAGCCATTGATATTGCATCTGATGACAAGGAGCTGATCGTGCAGGGGGAAGTGAAGAAGTGAGAGACATTTTTTCTGGTACACACAGTACCCTGGCAGCAGCACTGCAGTGGTAGCGCCCACACCCTCTACACCAGCAACATCTAGGAGGCACAGTAAGAGTCTGGTAGAGACACCAATGTGAAAAAGTACATCAATGAGCCTAACTGGGTTGAAGAAGTCTGGATCATCATCACAAATGAAAACTGTCCAGACCACCATTAAAAGCGTGTTTTGGTCGGAGGCGCCATTTGAACGCAACCACCCAATGGCACATCTGTATAATGCAATGCTGGCTAAAATGTTAGCGCTGGACCTTCTCCCTTTTTCTTTCGTGGAAGGGGTGGGTTTTCTAGAATTTGTGGCAACAGTCTGCCCTAAATGGAAGGTTCCTAGCCGGTCCTATTTTGCCAGAGTCGCGGTTCCATCACTACATCAATATGTGCTGGACGTGATTGGGGCAGCTTTGCAGAAGAGTGCTGTTCACACTATCCACCTGACAACAGACATGTGGACCAGTTGCCAAGCCGTTGATTACATGTGCATCACTGCACACTGGGTCTCTTTTGCGGGGGTTAGAGAGAAGATAGCTACAGTTGTTGACCGTGTCACAATTTTTTAAGCTACTCGGAAGCATGCAACAGTAGCCATGTTTGCCATGGGAAAATCTCATACTGCAGTAAACATTTTGGAGGAGTTTAACAGTAAGGCCTTTGAATGGCTGCATCCAAGAAAGTGCATGATTGGTTATGTTTCCACTGATAATGGCAGTAATATAGTTAAGGCCATGGCTGATGGTGGTGTTTGGCGCACAGCATTATCATTATTGTTCAAGATTTCTTGAAAAAAGAAAACACAGTCAGCAAGTTACTGACCACCTGCCGAAGAATCTGCACACATTTCAGCCATTCTTTTAAGGCCCGGAAGCAGCTGAGGATCATTCAACGTGACCGTAGAGTGCCAGTCAGAGGACTCATCCAGGAGGTGGCAACACGTTGGAGCTCAACCTTCTACATGCTTGAGCATCTGTTTGAGCAGTATTTGGTAATCAATGAGTATGTCTTTAACGCACGGGCTGCTTCTATGAAAGACATAAGGCTAGAGGTGGAGGAATGAGACCTAGTTAAAAGCCTGACAGACATGCTTCGTCCTTTTGAGGTCTTCACCCGTGAATTCATCAGGGAGGACTGTACTTTGGGCAAAGCTATCCCATTGTTGCGCATGCTAGAGCACCAACTGAAGACGGTGTCTTTAACGTTCCGAGTTGATGCTGAAAAACAATACCTATACGCATATCGGTTGGCAGGGAGCTTATTAAGCCGTCTAGTTGACAATGCAAGGCTTAAAGCAATACATTCAGAACAACATTATATTTGTGCCACTATTCTGGATCCACGGTACAAAAAGGCACTGACCAGCAATACATTCGTTCCTTTTACTGAAGAAGACGTTTCCAAGTACAAACATTGACTAGCTCTGTCAGCTCTCCACCACCAGAAATCTCAACTCTCCAGTTTGGGACTTCTTTAGTATTAGCAAAAAAGCGGAAAACCAAGTTATTTGTTTGATTTGTAAACAAGTAGTTAGTCGGGGTAAGCTTGGTACCAACTATGGTACCGGAGGCCAGAGAGGTCATCTCCAAAAACACCACAGCATCCAGTGGGAGGGCACCTAAGTAACATCCGGAAAGCCAAAGGTACAAATCCAAATGTAGCCATTGATATTGCATCTGATGACAAGGAGCTGATCGTGCAGGGGGAGGTGAAGAAGCAAGAGACATTTTTTTTGGTACACACAGTACCCCTGGCAGCAGCACTGCAGTGGTAGCGCCCACACCCTCTACACCAGCAACATCTAGGAGGCACAGTAAGAGTCTGGTAGAGACACCAATGTGAAAAAGTACATCAATGAGCCTAACTGGGTGGAAGAGGTCTGGATCATCATCACATATAAAAACTGTCCAGACCACCATTAAAAGCATGTTTTGGTCGGAGGCGCCATTTGAACACAACCACCCAATGGCATGTCTTTATAATGCAATGCTGGCTAAAATGTTAGCGCTGGACCTTCTCCCTTTTTCTTTTGTGGAAGGGGTGGGTTTTCTAGAATTTGTGGCAACAGTTTGCCCTAAATGGAAGGTTCCCTGCCGGTCCTATTTTGCCAGAGTCGCTGTTCCAGCACTACATCAAGATGTGCTGGACGTGATTGGGGCAGCTTTGCAGAAGAGTGCTGTTCACACTATCCACCTGACAACAGACATGTGGACCAGTTGCCAAGCCGTTGATTACTGTGCATCACTGCACACTGGGTCTCTTTTGCGGGGGTTAGAGAGAAGATAGCTACAGGTGTTGACAGTGTCACAATTTTTTAAGCTACTCGGAAGCATGCAACAGTAGCCATGTTTGCCATGGAGAAATCTCATACTGCAGTAAACATTTTGGAGGAGTTTAACAGTAAGGTCTTTAAATGACTGCATCCAAGAAAGCGCATGATTGGTTATGTTTCTATTGATAATGGCAGTAATATAGTTAAGGCCATGGCTGATGGTGGTGTTTGGCGCACAGCATTAACATTATTGTTCAAGATTTCTTGAAAAAAGAAAACACATTCAGCAAGTTACTGACCACCTGCCGAACAATCTGCACACATTTCAGCCATTCTTTTAAGGCCCGGAAGCAGCTGAGGATCATTCAATGTGACCGTAGAGTGCCAGTCAGAGGACTCATCCAGGAGGTGGCAACACGTTGGAACTTAACCTTCTACATGCTTGAGCGTCTGTTTGAGCAGTACTTGGTAATCAATGAGTATGTCTTTCACGCACGGGCTGCTTCTATAAAAGACATGAGGCTAGAGGTGGAGGAATGGGACCTAGGTAAAAGCCTGACAGACATGCTTCATCCTTTTGAGGTCTTCACCCGTGAAGCCAGCAGGGAGGACTGTACTTTGGGTAAAGCTATCCCATTGTTGCGCATGCTAGAGCACCAACTGAAGGCGGTGTCTTTAACGTTCCGAGTTGATGCTGAAAAACAATACCTATACCCATATCGGTTGGCAGGGAGCTTATTAAGCTGTCTAGTTGACAATGCAAGGCTTGAAGCAATACATTCAGAACAATATTACATTTGTGCAACTTTTCTGGATCCAGGGTACAAAAAGGCACTGGCCAGAAATACATTCATTCCTTTTTCTGAAGCAGATGTTTCCAAGTACAAACATTGGCTAGCTCTGTCAGCCACTCGGTTCAAAAAAGAGCGGCAGGAAATTGAAGGAACCACCACAATTACTACTGAAGCAGCAGGCCATCTGGCGTCAAAGTCCACTTCTGTGGCCAAAGGCAGTCACTTTCCCTCAGAGCCGTTAACGACACCAGCAACCGTATCATCACCTGCACCAGGCCCAGCCATATTATTGTCGGAAGCGGATTGGATAACTCATCAAGGGTTTGCTCGTTCCAGTGTTGATGCAAAGGCAACAGATGGTACGCAAAGTGGAGCGCCCCTGGAGGACCTTGAGTGGATGGTACAGGCCTATCTGGATGACCCAACAGAGGTCTTCTTTGATCAGAACCCATTGGTGTATTTGTATGGGAAAAGGCCTCAATGACCACTGATCACCAAGCTGGCTATAAATTATTTGTCTTGCCCACTCGCAAGTGTGTCTCCTGAACGTGTTTTCAGTGCCGCTGGTGCCATTGTAACTTCAAAAAGGACCCGCCTCTCGCCCAAAAATGTGGAGAGGTTAACAATGATCAAGATGAATCAGCACTTCATACCACCAGATTACAAAATCTGTGAATCCACGCAGGAAAAAGAGGACACTGACTTAGGTGACAGATGTTCTTCTCTGTTAGCTGACCTACTCCCGGCTCAATTCACAGAGTTTGAGGATGAGCTCTACTTCCCTGACACCTAGGCTTGAAATACTAACTTTTTTTTTCGTCCTTATTCACTTCTATTTCTATGTGTCTTTCTTTGTTTTGCAACTTTTAGCACAACAAAACTCTAATCACAACAAATTCATCAGCAGCACTGTCTTCGTCTTATTTCCATATTGAAGGTGCCGCTGTCTGCATTCCTGAAGTTCACAAGTTCACAACTCAATCATGCTCCTCTATCCTCCTCTTCCAGACCTCCCCCTTTCGATTTCCCTCAAGGCAGGTGGCCGGATTACGCAGAATCAAAAAAACTGTCGCTTTGTAGGTGAGTCCCACCAAAAGAAGTGGGACTGGAATGACTGACTATGCTGACTGTTACTCTGAAATTGACACGAGAGGCTGCCCTGTGGCCCTTCACTTAAGAATAAGATGCTGACAAAAAGTTGAACAGGTAATGAATGATGAGATGGCATGCAGTGGACAACACTGGCTGTCTGGCTCTGATGAAAGCAATTGCTGTTTGTTTGTTGTGCATGAAATGAATCCTATGTGTTCTGTTATTATTTAATCTTTTACACACTAAATGTGACTCAAGTCTACTCTGTTTACCTTGTTTAATGCAAATTGTACATCTACTGCAGGGGCCACTACGTTGCATTTTTTAATATGGAAAATGTCCTTGGACTCACTGTGTGTAGACTGTGACTGCATGAACAACATTGAGTTTGCCAACACCATGATGTTGATGAGTCATGATGACCAAAGTTACATAATATCTTCACAGTCACTCACTGGGATGGATGGATCATCATCATCGATATACGGAAGAACTATGGCCATTTCGTGAGTGGCAAACAGGTAAACAAGTCAACAATAACCACAGCAGGACTACATGTCTGTCTAGTCGTGGTATGGCGTGGTCGATCCAGTGTAGAGTTATGCCAGAGTCCAGACAGCGGTTCATGTAAAATTGTGGCTATGTGGCTTGCTGTATAAAATTAGATTTGCTTTGTCTGTCTGTGTCAAAGAGGTATGCTACATGGAGGTTGGTTCACTCAGTGGTGCCTGCCTTGACCGTCTGCATGGCCCTGGCCTGCTGTGTGCTAATTATTATCCTGGAAACAGAGATTCAGAGTAGGCACTTTAGAAATGATGCATGTATGTAATACTGTCGCCTCTGAAAGTGAAAGTGTTATTTTTGCACTACACATCGTACCTTATATTTTTCCTCAGGGGTGTTTTAATATCCCTTTCTGTTTTTCCATCGACAATTACAGGCCGTCACTTACCCTGTGCGATGGGAAAAACATTAACTCAGGCTTACCATAGCAATCCGCAATTCTGCATCCGCCAGGCAGGCAGTGGACAGTGTGGTCACCAAGAAAGAACGACGGAGCACCCAATGGAATGTAGGAATAACGCGATTAAAAGGAATGGCTGGATGCATGCAACTTCCCAATTTGACCAGGACAACTACAATATACAGTTACAGTATCCACTTCACTTGTCCTTATCTTTTAAATAATGTTATTGTTGTGAACTTCTATGAGTGTGACTCTGTGCGTTTGCTCTCTGCTTCAAATTCATCCCTACAGCTATTTGATAAGTTTCTTTGCTATTTTGAAAACTAATGTAATGTACTAAGTGTTTATTTTCTCTGAAAGCAGATAGGCAAGTGAAATTGTGTAATTACTGTAGCCCTGTAGTGTCTAATTGTTTAGTACTAGTTAGTAAGTTGTAGTATAAATACTACTTTTCAGTAACCTAACCATCCATTTAGCAAACAACTTCATGCTTGCACTTCCTTTATGTCCCTTAAAAGATTTATGGATATGTTCGTATCCAAAGATTTATTTTTCTTCATTTGTTGTTTGTCCGTGCTGTGTATTTTTTTTCTCTCTCCAAAAAACTTTCCCAAAAACCCCCATTCCAATCCATTTTCAAACCCTAACCCTCTTCCCCCGGGCTGTGTGGTTTTCATTGAGGTGTGACTAAATGACACCAATAATTCCACACGCTTGCTGGGGAGGATAAGGTCAAAAGCAACAGAAAATCAATTTCAAGACAGGTCAAGGAATCCGAGGATATATTCTTATTCTGCTTGACACACACCCATGAGTATTTGCAAATCAATTCAGAATTTCATGTCTGCCATTGAGTGGATTCATCAACAACAACATCCTCCTACACGTGACGAAAGCTTACGCTGCTGTGTCCTTCAGTACTAGTTCTTATGGTAGCCATAATCCACGCAACTAGCAGTTAACTTTTGATTGAATAATTTAGCATTACTTAGGCTACAATTTATGGCACTGTTCTTGTGTACTGTACTATGTACTATTTTACTGTTCTAATGCTCCTCAGACCACTCAATGTCTCATTTCCTTTTTTTTCATATGCTGCTACTGCCAGTGTGTACCACTACTACTACCACCATAACAATGCCATTTCATCCGTACCGGATTCCATAGCCAACCTTAATCGCCATTTGCCATGCAGCCAGCCCTGTGCCTAGCCCTATTCTCAAACATGAATCACAGGTAAGATAAGCATTTTGGGGTAGGAAGAATAATGGAGTAGGAGGAGAGGAGAGACTGACGGTAGTACTAGTAAAGTAGTAGGACAATTGAATTCACTAACTCTGTCAGTGGCACTTTTGTACAAATTTGGGCGATTACTTAGACAATTTGAATCAATCAGTCAGTTAAGTTTCAGGAAAACAAACGTACAGTTAACCCCCCCTGCCTCCCCCACAAAACAGTAAAAACGCGTATGCTATGTTTAAATGGAAAATAAATAATTATTTTGACCCTAACAAAAATAAACTATCCCACAAGACCCGACCCACCCCCTCCCTAACCCCAACCAATGTCCATGAAATGTCCCCAAAAGTTCAAAAACCCAAACGCCCAATTCCCACCCCCCCCCCCCAAAAGTCTTTAAAAAAGGGGCAAGGGACAGTCTCTCTCTAGTTTGGCCGGCAGTGTCCTGTGGCCAGGTAGTCATGCAGCTCTCTCCGGAGGGCCTTGAGCAGGGCTTTCTGCCTCTCCACCTCCTGCTCAAGGTAGACCACTTGCAGGGTTAGTCGGTGCACATGAGCCTTGCAGATACTGTGGGGGAAGCTGTTGGTTTTGCAGTTCGGTGGCGGCGGGTGCCTGCCAGACCACGGCGCCATACCGCGGGAGGATTGCGCTGGCTGTAAGACCCAGGGACTGCGGAGGAGGATGCAGCTGTTGTTGTTGATGTTGACTGAGAGTCATCCTCCTCCTCCTGAGCCACCAGCCGCTGATATTCGGCGACAATTGCCTCCAGCTTCCGTTGCCTGGCCCGGATAGCCAACTCCTTCCTTGATAGTTTAGAAGGAGTATCTATATGAAGAAAGAAAACAATACTGTAACCAATACTCTTTAAGATTAAGACAAAATAATTCAACAGAAAGTTGTGACACAGTAGCACTAGGAACTTGCAAGAACAGTACATAACATTTGTGGCATGTATCTATCGAACCTTCCACTTCGTCAGCCTCTGCTCTAACATTAGTGGGAGTTTCAGGAATTCTACTAGCACAATATGGACTCACTGCATTAGACTCAGACAGTACACCAGTCTTCTTGTTCTCTCTTGTTTAGCAAAATTAGTACGTAAACTTGTGGAAGCCGGCATAATGCCAGCGCAGTCAGCTTGCACCCAAGAAAAATAGACGCAAGCCATGATGACGCAGACTCGCGTTACTGTTACCAGTCCAGTACATGCAGGTGGGAAAGCTCTTTCTTTTCTATTACGGGTGGCACTGGCAATACTCTGTTACAAGGGTTACTGCTCAATTCATTTAACTTTCACCCTGCCCTGTCCCTGACTACTACAAAAGGAAAATGAAGAAGATAATATGATCATCTATCCCTTCACAGAATATTTGCTTATATAAGGGATGACTTTAGGTGCTTTGTTTTTATTGATTGAGTGAACACCGATAGGCCACACATGAATGACACAGGTGAAGAAAATTATTAACATAGGTAGTGAGTGGTCCCCGTAATCGCCGGAGGAATTTGCACTTGTGACTTGACTTGATAATTTGAACTATACAATATAGATACACAATATATGCTGTGCCTGCAAACTACTGTTAGTCAAGGGAGTATTCTGAAAAATTACAACTTCTACTTTCCTCTGCTTTGCTACTCTGGCATGGACGTGCGGTGTTACATGCTCTTCAAAGTAACACTCTTCATCCAGTGACCGTCTACTCTGTCTACTCTACATACACCTATGCTATCTATGCGGAAGATACCATCCAGGCATCCATCCATTCAAAGTAAATGTCAATCATTCTTCTTAATGTCTCGACTGGACAAACCTTACTTTTTCTCACTGAAAAACACCCTTTTTATTTTAGTTTGTAAACCGCCACCCATGCATTCGTGCTTGACTTGCATTTCAATTTGACCCAAAGGATATAATGCGCACACATACAGTTTCTGTTTCACCACTCAGGCAGTCCTCTTTTCTTTCTCCTTCCACCCATCCTTGCTTCAGCCTTCAACCGGCCATGCATCAGATTCCCAGCCACCTGTGCCTGCATTCAAAAACACGTATCATTCTTTGCCAGTCATTAATTTGACTCGCTCGTCCTTCACAGCTGAGTTGAAGTCATATATTGAGGAGAATGGGTAAAAGGGCCTCCAAAGGAGTTCGTTTTCAAAATTGACTTGGGTTATTTTAGATGAATTAAATGTAGGTAACTGAATTATCCTAGGGTAACTTAATTTCAATAAATCAAATAACTAAAACTAACTAGACAAGACAATACTCAACATTAAAACAAATATTGACATGAAAACAAATAGACATGTGTATATGCAGAAAGTAGATTTTATCAAAATTTAAATTAACAGGGAAAAATACAATAGACCAAAATGTACAACACAGGGATACAAGACAAGTGTTAGGAAATCAATCAAACTCTCTGTATCGCCTGTGACAAGCTTATCCAAAAAACAAGAAGTGGAGAAATTTCCTTTCGGATAAAGCAGAAGTCGACGTTTCGGTCTCTATGGGCAACTCAACGAGACCATCATCAGGACAATTTAAACCAAAATATTGTAACTCCCCAAGGGCGAGAATCACTAGCCGGTATCTTTACTTTTTAGATTTGAGCGGCTTCAGTACTGTTGATAATTAATCTTAGAGCGGTGTCCACCAGTCAGAATCTTTAACAGGGACTCAGGTGAAACGTGAGGTTTTTATTCTGTGCACTTTTCAAAACGTGCAAAAGGAGGAAATGGCTGCGCACATCCAGGGATATTCGGTTGTGCTCAAAGGATCGTCTGTTAATGAGCGATCTGTTAGGCTTCTCAGAAGTTAAATCACACGCCAGTCTTTTCCGTCATTCAGCAACCGTACTGAAGCCGCTCAAATCTAAAAAGTAAAGATACCGGCTAGTGATTCTCGCCCTTGGGGAGTTACAATATTTTGGTTTCAATTGTCCTGATGATGGTCTCGTTGAGTTGCCCATAGAGACCGAAACGTCGACTTCTGCTTTATCCGAAAGGAAATTTCTCCACTTCTTGTTTTTTAGATAAGCTTGTCACAGGCGATACAGAGAGTTTGATTGATTTCCTAACACTTGTCTTGTATCCCTGTGTTGTACATTTTGGTCTATTGTATTTTTCCCTGTTAATTTAAAGTTTGATAAAATCTACTTTCTGCATATACACATGTCTATTTGTTTTCATGTCAATATTTGTTTTAATGTTGAGTATTGTCTTGTCTAGTTAGTTTTAGTTATTTGATTTATTGAAATTAAGTTACCCTAGGATAATTCAGTTACCTACATTTAATTCATCTAAAATAACCCAAGTCAATTTTGAAAACGAACTCCTTTGGAGGCCCTTTTACCCATTCGATCATTTTTCACCCAGCCCCCAAAGGTTTACTGGGTAGCTCACTTTACTTAACATATATTGAGGAGGCCATTGGTTACTCGTCAACTCCCACTCTAATGCTATTGCTAATGCGAAGTCAAGGGTGACTGTCTTCTACCTGGTGGACAAAAAAGTAGTTCTAAATTTGTAAGTCTTCTTAACAGTAAAGTGCACTTGTACTGTACAACATATACACCCTTGCAGCGAGCCTACTCTGCAATCTCAATAAGTAAGGAATATAATAGCTTACCACTGTCCGCCACTACCGAGGCATCCCCCATAGCAGTTCCTGCTGGCACCGCATCCGCCCCTGGAGTGACCACCTCCGCGCTGGCCCCGGCACTGGTGGTGGGCTGTGCCGATGGTGTTCCGCCTAGAAAATACATTTCATATTTTTAGATGCCATATACACCACTCCCTATTTTGTCTAGGAATGAAAAAAAATGTTACTACATAAACAATTAATTATTTGTCCTGACCTTGGTCGGCGCCGGTCGCTCCACACGCCGCGCAGCTCCCCCTGAGTGCGCCCGGTATCCGCCGCTGCCCCTGTGGCAAGGTTGCTTCTGTACTTTTTGCTCCCTGTGCTTGGTTGTACTGTTCTTGTTACCCCTGATTCTGTGTCTGTTCGCTCGTTGCTCTTTTGCTCCCTGTGCTTGGTTATACTATTCTTGCTGCCCCTGATTCTGTGTCTGATCGCTCTTGCCCCCTCTGGATCACTTTCCCGCCTCTGTCCCCTCCCCGCTCCCTGCCGCTGCTCCCCTGTGGCCCGCCCCCCTTCTTCCTTACTGTATCCTCCCCTTCCCTGCCCCACCCCGCTCCCACCTCCCAGCTGCCCCTCCCTCCACCGCACCACTTATGGCGGAGTCCACGCGTACGCGCAGCGGGCGGGCTGATTGTGCGCCGAAGGCGCGCCAAAGGCAAGCCCGTCTGCGCCCATCCGCGCCTGGACCGCGCCCAGTGCCAGGACCCCTGGTCCTCGATGACGCCAGCCCACCCGACGGACCTACGACGCCACCACCCTCTACAGACTCAACACCGGCAGAAACCCCGACTGCTACCGAGCCACCCCGAAACGCACCCACAGACCCTTCACCTGCCAAGCCTGCAAATTCACCTGCCCCCGAACCTGCACCGCACCAGCCAAGACAAACACCAGCAACAACCACCTCAAGTGCATCCTGCTCAACACCCGCTCCGTCCACAGGCACACAATCGAACTCTGGAACCTCCTCGACACAACATCACCAGACATTGCCATCCTCACAGAAACCTAGATGAACACCTCCTCAGCCCCAGACATCGCTATAGCCATCCCGGAGGGCTACAAGATCACCCGGAGGGACCGCGTCAACCAATCTGGAGGAGGCATCGCCATCGTCCACAGAAATACCATCCGCATCATGACCAACTCCGACGACACCCTCACCGCCGCTGAACACCTTCACTTCCAGATACACACCGACCCCAAGATCACCCTCAGAGGCACTCTCATCTACAGACCCCCAGGACCACGCACACAATTCAGCGAAGCCATCGCAGACTTCGTCAGTCCGCACGCCCTCACCTTCACAGACTACATCCTCCTAGGGGACCTCAACTTCCACCTGGAAAACAACAAGGACTACAACACCGCCGCCCTGCTGGACAACCTAGCCAACCTCGGACTCAAGCAACTGGTGAACACCCCACCCAGTACGCCGGCCACACGCTTGACCCCGTCTTCTCCTCCAGCAAGCACATCTCCTTCAGCCACTCCACCGGGCTAAACTGGACAGACCACAGCTGCGTCCACTTCAACTTCAAGAGAACCACGACCCACCACCACACGCAACAGGTTCCCCGCAGAAGCTGGAGCAAGATCACCGCTGACCAGCTCGCCACCACCCTCAGCCAGAACCCGCCCACCAACACGACGGACCCCGACGAAGCAGCCCGCAACCTCACACAGTGGCTCACCGACTGCGCGGACAAACTCACACCACTGAAGAAGCCTCCCAGCAGACCCGGCAGCAGGAAAGCCTCGTGGTTTACCAATGGCCTTAAAAACTCCAAGAAAACCTGCTGCACCCTTGAGAAAGCCTGGCGCCACGACCAAACAGCAGAACACACGACAGCCCCAAGAACGCCAGCCGCAAACACCACCAGCTGATCCGCACCACCAAGAAGACAGCATTCAAAGAACGACTGGACAACAACACCCACAACAGCAATGAACTCTTCAGCATTGTTAAAGAGCTCTCCAACCCCAGCACCTGCAACAACGACATCACACCCTCTCAAGACCTCTGTGACTCTCTCGCCTTGTTCTTCCACCGCAAGATCGCCGACATACACAACAGCTTTGGCGCACTGACCATGCACCCAACCACCGAGCCAGCACCCCCTACCACCACCCTCTGCACCTGGACCCCCATCAGCACCGAAGACACCACCCGCCTGATGAACAGCATCCACTCCGGCTCCCCTACCGACCCATGCCCACACAACATCTTCAGCAAAGCCGACTCCATCATCGCACCCCATCTCCGAACCATCATCAACAGCTCCTTCGCCTCCGCCACCTTCCCGGAGAGCTGGAAACACGCCAAACTGAGCGCCCTCCTGAAGGAACCCACCGCGGACCCCACAGACCTCACGAACTTCTGCCCCATCTCGCTCCTCCCCTTTCCAGCCAAAGTCATCGAGAAGACCGTCAACAGACAACTCTCGGCCTTCCTTGAGACCAACGGATCCCTCGACCCCTCACAGTCCAGATTCCGAGCAAACCACAGCACCGAGACCGCCCTCATCGCAGCCACCGACGATATCAGGTCCCTGCTGATCAACGGGGAAACTGCAGCCCTCCTCCTCCTGGACCTCTCAGCAGCCTTCGACACCGTATGTCACCGCACCCTGATACAGCGCCTCAGTAACACCGGAATTCAAGGAGCAGCGCTGGATTGGAGCATCTCGTTCCTCGCCGGAAGAACCCAGAGAGTCCGCCTCCCCCTGTACCGTTCCGTGGCCACCGAAGTCATCTGCGGCGTTCCGCATGGATCCTCACTCAGCCCCACCCTCTTCAACGTCTACATGAGCCCTCTTGCAGCCATCGCTCACCAACACAACCTCAACATCATCTCCTACGCCGACGACACCCATCTGATCCTCTCCCTAACCAACGGCCCCACCACCGCCAAAGCCAACCTCCAGGAAGGAATGAAAGACGTTGCAGAATGGATGAAGATCAGCCGCCTGAAACTGAACTCAGACAAGACGGAAGTCCTCATCCTAGGACCATCTCCCTCTGCCTGGGACAACTCCTGGTAGCCCCCTGCCCTGGGCATCGCACCCAAACCAACGGACCATGCACGTAACCTGGGCTTCATCCTGGACTCCTCCCTCACGATGACCAAGCAAGTGAATGCCGTCTCGTCTTCCTGCTTCAACACCCTGCGCATGCTCCGAAAGATCTTCTGGTGGATCCCCACCGAAGCCAGGAAGACGGTAACCCAGGCCCTCGTCACCAGCCGTCTGGACTACGGGAACACCCTCTACGCGGGAACCACAGCCAAACTCCAGAAAAGACTCCAGCGCATTCAGAACGCCTCAGCACGTCTCACCGCAGCCACATCTCTGCCCACCTGAGGAACCTGCACTGGCTCCCCGTCAACAAGAAGATAACGTTCAGACTCCTCACCCACGCACACAAGGCTCTCCACGACACGGGCCCGGAGTACCTCAACAGCCGCCTCACTTTCTACACACCCACCCGGTAGCTCCGATCCGCCAGCCTCGCCCTCGCCTCCGTCCCACGCTTTCGGAAATCCACCGTCAGAGGTAGATCCTTCTCCTACCTGACAGCCAAGACATGGAACTCCTTCCTCACTCACCTACGGCTGATCCTGGACCATCTCTCCTTCAGGAAACAACTCAAGACCTGGCTGTTCGAGCAGTAGCGACCCCCCCCCCCTCAACGCCTTGAGACCCTGCGGGTGAGTAGCGCGCTATACAAATTTTATGATTGATTGATAGCCATAACATGCTACACTTTTTGGCACAACTGATGAATGCTTGCTATTTAACACGCACCATTTTTATCATAACAGACAGAGGCTTCCCTTCTACGAACAAGAGCAATATGTTACTCATCATCATCACCACCAGTACTTTAAGTTCCAACCAGGTGAGGGGTTTCCCACAATTAATGTGTAAAATCAGCCACTGTTCAGTTTTCAAGAGTTCACCTTTTCTCTTCTATGAAGTTGATTTAATTTTAATAAATGTTTTTATATAATGCACAATTGAAAATTAATATACAGAGTACACACAGAGCTAGTTGTTTTACTTTTATTAAAGCTTTAAAACTTACATAGACCCTGTGGTTTTTTGATCATGACTGAGTGAGCGAAAGGGTTTGCAATTTGCAAGCATGATTCCGTGACTCTGAGAGGTCGGGACTCTGACTCCGTAGTCTTATGCTCTGGGTTGTATAATCATTGGGATCATCGCTGCCTTCGGGAGCTAAATAACGACTGACACACTAGCTAGTCACTAAGGAGATTGGGGGGTTCAACTTCTGGTATGACTGAGGTTTGTGGAAAGTCTAACTGCGTCTATTATTACCAATGCCCTATTTCTTGTCCATAGTTCTGTATGTGCAGAATAGTCCCTGCAAAAGTAGTAGTATGTCCTCCTATCCAATCAAAACGTAAATTAGTATCTTATTCTTGGTGGCCATTGACATTTTATTGTTGGGAATTGTCAAAGCATAAACATTAAGACGACTTCAATAGACATTATGGACAACACAGAGGACTGCACTCAGTGCCTAGAGCTATTGCTGAATAGGAGTTTTGTTTAACACCTTTTCCCAACTGTGCAAGCTTAGCTAGCTACACAGACAGACTAATAATATAAAATAGTAGTAGCACAGAGAGTCATAGTAGAAGCAGGATAAGAATTTAAAAACAGTCTACAAGAAGATCAAAGACGATTTAGGAAAAAATAGAATTATGATTAACGTTTGGAATAAATAGGTGCTGTAAAAGTTAGGGAAGTATAATTATTAATATTAACAGGAAAACTTACTGGGGCCAGCAGAAGAGCCCTCAGCGGACCGATCCTGGCCTTCCTGCTCCACCGGCGCCGCCACCGCCACCTCTGTCCTCTTGCCCCTGGGAGGTGCTGATGTACATGAAAGAAAGTCACAAACATGGATGATTGTTGTCAACGAAATCAAACATTTCAAAAAAACAATAACAAATTATTTTGGGGAAATAAACAGCAATTGCACTAAATTTATTGACCTATCTGATGTGGTCTACTAGGATATTAGTATTGCTGGATTCGCGGACCATCTATTTGGAAAGTTATGTAACTCACTAAACCAACTACAAAAAGGTTCTACTAGGACTGGCAGCACTCAGCAGCATGCGAAGGGACAGACATAGTAATTTCCTACTAAATGACAAGTCATAATATACTCAACCTATCAATCCACCACCACTATCAATTCTTAGTGGCAGGAGTACAAAGGAAGGACTGAACTTGAGTCTGTAGTCTCTAGCATTATGCAGTTCTGTAAAGAACACTCATAATCACTCAGGCCAAATGAACACAAAATTGAAAACAAGTAAGCATAGTAGCACCGCCACTCAGCAGGCGAACACCAGCAATCACAGAAGCTTTTGAAATATAATTTACCTGCAATGTAATCAGCAGCATTCTTGCTCTTCGGAAAAAACATATATTTGCAATATAACACAGAGCAGAAAAAAACTAAGTAGTTATTAAATAGCTACTAGTACTCACCAAGCCCAGGGATCTCGACGCCAAGCAGTTCGAGCAGGTCTTGTTCCCGGTCCAGTATGTCAGACCACCGGTGCGTCACCTGGTTGTAGGTGCACCGGACCCCTGACTCCCGATACATGGCCCGGCACACCTTACCCCATAGCTGGCGACACTCCCGGAGGCCATACCCGGAACCGGGCCTGCTGCTTGCTGCGACGGTCTTTGGGAGGTGGTGCTGCACAAAGAAGACCAGTGCGGCCACCTCCACCACGCTGAAGATCTCCCGAGACTTACAGACTCCCCCCGTAAGTGCCCGCAAGGGAGCCAGCTGCGGGGTGCGGGAGCTGGACTCTTCCCCTTGGACTTGCCGGCTCCATTTGCCATGATCCTGGGTTAAAGAACGGAAAAAGAGGAAAGAATAGGGAAAAATAGTAAATAAAAGAAAAGAGAGAGTTAAAAGAAAAAGTAGTTATTAAAGTAACGAAAAGGAGAAAAAAACACAAAATATAGATGTACAAAAATAAAGAGATAGATAATGAGTAAAAAAGATTTTAAAAAAGTTAAAAGAAACAAAGGATTACAAAGATTGAAGCTGGATAGAAAAGGCATGCCCAGAACCATAGCAATTAATGAAAAACAAGATGGCCGCGCAAATTGCAACCAAGTGGGTAAGTTTGTGCGATATTTTCCTCGCGAGCACCCAAAAACGGAAGCGAACACGCAACTGAGGACCCGAACAGGAAAAGCGCAACGCGAGCATGCAACTAGCAACCGTAAACGGAAATACGCAACACGAACAGTGAAAACAAGATGGCGCGCCCATATACAACTGCATGGGTAAGTTTGCGGTAGCCGCGGTGAAAAAAATCCCGCGAACACGCAAAAATAAAAAAATCTCGCGAAAGTTCGCGGATTTTGCGGACCGCGAGTACTCTTTCGCACAAATTTGCGTACCGGGAATTAGCAAAATTCACCCATACTTAGTTTTTATATTAGATGTTACCCCTTGGGGTTGATTTAGATCTACTTTGGTTGTTAGTGTGTACTTTGTAAGTTCATGCGAGTACTATTTTCAACCTCTTTATTTTTTATTACCACTATTGAATTATGATTTGATTTTAAAATTTCGACATGCTCTTTTTTTTGTTTTTTTTTACTGAGGTTTTAAGAGATTTATTTAACTCTTCTTTACAACAAATTATATTTTCTATAAACTTTTTCTCGTGTGTTGTTGGTTTCAACCCTTAATTTTGTGAGTTTTTATCTTTTTCTTAAGCACAACCAGGTTCCACGCAATCAACAGATGTATCAAGAATGTTGACTATCTCCAGTAAACTTACTGGGTGCTCTTTTTTGTGTTTGCTTTTTTTTTTGGGGGGGTCTTCCCTTTGATGTGAATTATGGTTTTCCTGGTTGCTTATGGATGAAACACTTTGGATGGATTTACTAAAGCTCTCACAGGAATCTTGCCAATGTGACTTAGGACTAATTTGATGTTCTTTTACAGTCTTTTTACTTTATTGACTTTTATCATTTGGTCATAGTAAAAATAAGGGATAGATCCGTCTGTCTTCCTGGTTTACTTGTTTGCATACGTTATTCGTTGCCTTACGTGCTCGTTTTCGTTGCCTTTTTGTTTGGATACCAATTGGTGAACGAAGTATTGATGTTGATTTCTGAATAGTTTGATGTTTTCCTGTTCCATTTTTAACCATAGATTTATTTTGATTTCCGATTCCATTTTGTTGAAAAAAAAATCCAGATCAATTCTATCTTTATGTACCTCCTTTAGTTCTTTTTTGGCCGATAATTTCATATTTTTAACACGTTTTACAGCATGTAAAATATCCGTTAAAATTTCTGGAAGCGATTCTAGTTTATCGATTATCCGACCGCATCCACTGTTTGAATTTGCAATTGACATATGACCTCAACTATTGTGCTTTTTTGTAAGGTGTGCTGTTATGGTGTCGAGTTTTGACTTAATATCTGCAATGTGAACCACGATTAATTTCATTAGGTCCATCTGAACATTTAATTTATCGGTTTTAAAATTTAGGACATCAATCGATTGTTGCAAGGTTCTTAACAAAATTTCACTCCATGTAGCTAAATCTATAGATGGTCCGACGTCCCTGCAGTTGTTTCAAATCCACAAACTGATGAAATTGTAATCGACGGGGACTGGACCTTTTGGCTCCCTAAGAGATAACCATTTTGAGTGGTAATATTACCCTCTTGTTTCTCCACTCTGATAATGCTTTTAATTGGGGTGGAAGCTACACCCCCTGTCTCCTTTTCTTTCTGATCTGGGGGTAAGATGAAGATAGGAAAGTCACCTTGATCTTGAAGGAGAGCCTCCCCTTTATTTTGAGAGAGATCATCCTCTTTGTTTTGTGTGTTAAGTTCCAGAGCTTGGATGAGGTCAACTTCATTTGATATAGAAAATGACCCGGTCCATTAATCCATTTGAACTTTATCTTGTTCTCCTATCTTGCCTGAGGCCCCTTTTATACTATGATGTTTTTCGCTTTTTACTTCGTTTTTTTGATCATGTGAATTAATGGGCACATGTACCAATGCTGTAGTTTTTATCATCCCTTTGTTTGTTTGCTCCTCTTTTCTATTAGCCTCACTTACACTATCAATTTGGCTTGCATCTTGGCCTGGTTTCTTTTTAAGAATGGGGCTTTCCCCATGTTGAACTGGTTGATATGGTTTTGTCTCAATTTTTATACATCCCAACTCTTGGTGACTTATTTCACTTGTTTTGTTTGGAATTATTGGACTAGGCAAACCTAGTCCTCCATCAAAAGCATAAATTGTGGTCATTGGATCTTTTAGGAAATTAAATTGCTGCTTGTCGATTTTCTCCCCAAACTTGAACAATGCTCGTTCTGGAGTGGGGCTGACACTAGTCTCTTTTTTTGTGATTTTAATTTCTCTCTCCTTCTCCTTTTATTGGAGATTGCTTTTGAGTCTTTTTTTTAAGCACTCCTCTTTGATTTATTTGGCGACATCTGTCGAATTTTTCCAGATCTCATATTCCCCCTTTTTTTTGTATTGAATAGATACACCAGCCTCACCAGCCCTCTTGTGGGTCCCCCTATAAACCCCATGGATCATGGTAGGCGCCCTTTTGTACTTCAATGCGCCTATGGGTTTAAAAATCTGGACTGGCCGCTGGCACCTACATCATCATGAGCCAGCCTTTGTACAGAAATACCTCACTCTAGTGAAAAACTTTAGTAAGTGCGGTTCCTGCCGCTGCAGGCGATGCAGGTGCGGCTCCTGCCACTTCAGGAGCACTGACACGGCTCCTGTCGCAGTGGGAGCACTGGCCTGGCTCCTGTCGCTGCGGGGGGCACAGGTGCAGCTCCTGTTGCAGGCGGGTGCACTGGTGCAGCTCCTGCCGCTGGCGGGGGCACAGGCGTGGCCCCTGCCACTGGCGGGGGCACTGAAGCGGCTCCTGCTGCTGCAAGGGGCACATGGGTGGCTCCTGCCACTGGTGTGTGCACTGGCGTGGCTCCTGCTGCTGTGGTGGGCTGACAGGCGCAGCTTCTGCCACTGGCGGGGGCACAGGGGCAGCTCCCACCGCTGGCGGGGGCCCAGAGGCTGCTCCTGCCACTGCAAGAGTCACAGGGGACACTAGCACAGCCCCCTGCCGCTTCTGGAGCACAGGTGCGGCTCCTGCCGTCGCAAGGGCACTAGCGCGGCTCCCGTGTCTTCTGCCGTTTTTAGGGTGACGTTCGCGTCACCACTGCAGAGAAGCCCTCGCACCTCAATGAGTTCTTGCAGCCTCCGACTCCCCCGCTATCACTCCCACATGGCAGCAGGAACCGGGAGCTGCGATCCGGCAGCCAGGAGCAGGGAAACCGCACCGGCAACCTCCAGGGGCCTCTAGCTCCAACTGGAGACAGGTGACTGAGCGGCAAGTATTCTCACACCTGAGATGGCTTCTGTGCAGGAGAAACAGGCGAGTCACTGAAAAGTTTGAAATCACATTATATTTAGGTAAAAATGTGAGTTAAAATGTAACATTTTGAACTAAAACACTGAAATTCACAACCTATAGTTTACACAGCTAATAAGAAGTTGCGCTCCCAGCACGCTCAGGGTTGTCATCAATAATGCCATTTGAGGTGTTATCAGTGATGACAGTGATGTCATTGACAAGTCATGAGTGATGCAATTATGTGAGGTCATAAGCAGAGCCTGGTGGGGAAACAAGTCACTTTGACCTTCGTTTATTCTGTGAATTTCTGATATTTTTTGTGCAAAGTAAGATTGTATTACTATTGCTAACTATACCATCTCTTTAAACTTTGGTTTTGTCAGCCAATTGGGAAGGTTTCTTTAATGTAAAGTATGATCTTACTACCATACCCAACACCCAGCAGGTGGTGAAAGTTCCTTTTTGGCGTGCATGGCTTGAAGTTTGGCATAGGGTCTGGCCTGAGACCAAGCCCTGGACCCAATCACCCTTGGACGGCCAATACCCAGGGGCACACACACCACATAAAAAAATTAAAAAAATTCCAGTCTCTCAGGAGTCAGAGACCCTCTAGATTCCTTGGGGGCCCCATGGGATTACAGCAATCCCCCATGGGGCTAGGGATCAGGGAATCCCCGTCATGTCCTTTTTTAAAAACCTTTTCAGGACAAGGGACCAAGTCCCTGAGTCATGTCATGGCTATTGTGTTGGGTCATGTCATCATTTAAATCTCCCCAGAATCTGAGGGGATTGGAATGTATTGTTGAAATGCTGTTGTGTGAAATCATTGGCACTGTTCCAAGTTTGGTAGTTGCTGCCTGACTCTCGGTGTTGTAAGATGAAATAAGCATGCCTGATGCCGGTAAAGAGTTGTTGTCCTGTCAGTGGCAACGAGCGGCAATATTGAGACACCCAGCATGTGTCATTATCCCCCAGGAGAAGCTGAGTACACCACATTCCAGCCACTGCCTTGTCCATATTGGTTTCTTAAAGGTGCGCCATCCAGCAGTAATTGGCACAAGTGTAGGCAATGCTAAATTTTTAAAATATTAAGTCCAGGTGCTCAAATATTTGTAGGAGGCCACACCCACGTCCCCGGCTCCACCCACTTCCTTTACTGGCTCCACCCATTGTCTCACTGGCTCCACCCACCTATTTCCCTGAATCCAAAGTGGTATTAGCTAACAATTAAAGACTGGCAGAGGCAGCAGCGCACAAGACACTCCCAGTTGGTAGTTCACCACTTCCAAAACCACTCCCGACACTCAGTTAAGCACACCAATGGAGGCAAGCCTGCTCTGCAGGAAGGTGAAACTCCAGTGACGACTGCCCGTGTAGTCTATGTAGCAGCATTATGGTACGGCTAGGTTGGTGGGCTGTTCTGAATAGCGGCCAATGGACACATAATGTTTGCTACCTTTATCCAGTACAAGGCTTTGAAGAACTAGCATAACACAATGCGTTGTAGGACTTTTAGTTTTACTTTATAACATTGCAAGAATGTGTGCTAACAACAGAAAACAGGACTACTTGAATGTGCCACTCAAGGCAAAATAAATTATAATTTTTTTTTTTACTTAAAAGCCAGCAGCAGTGGAGGAATAACTACATCCGTGGGCCCATGCTATAAAAAGTAATTTAACATAAGGAGCCATTTCTATGCTTTGCAGGCAAATATAATGCTGAACACTAGTACACAGCTGATGGCAAAAAAACAAGAAAACCTAACCTACCTGAACGTGCCAGTGTTCAGTGTTATATCTGTCTACAAAGCATTCAAATGCCTTAGTATGCTAAATAACATTTTATAGTGTGTGGGGCTCACAGCTGCAGTTCTTCCGCCACTGCTACCAGCCTTTAACTTGTAAAAAAGATGTCTTTCGCCGCAAAAGTTAAAAGCCAGCAGCAGTGGAGGGAGAGCTGCAGCCGTGAGCACCACATACTATAACATGTTATTTAGAATAATCAGCCACTTGAATGCTTTGCAGACAAATATAACACTGAACACTGGCACACAGCTGATTAAAGAAAAACAGGATTACCTGAACGTGGCACTCAAGGCAATATTTTGCCGCCAGTACTCAGGGCTCACGCCAACACTGATGCACACCAAGAAGACAGGACCTATGGTGATGAGAACCGCGCTTCAGAGCAGAGTCAAGAGCACTAGCCCATTATCAAGCACTAGCCTGGAAAAGGTAAGCTGTTCTCTCGGGTGCTACTCCTGCAACTCAGGGGTAGAGTTACTGCTTAAAATGGGAGTGTCTCCTCCATTGCATCGTAGAGTGCGTGCTTGGCGGCCTGACACTTAGTGAGCAGAGCGGCTCCTCTAGATCAGCGACGAAGTGCTTGGTTAAGAGCCCAAGGGCTATTAAGAGGCCCTGCTAATCTCGGTAGTTGTAGAGTGCCTGGTTGGAAGTCCAGGGGTCACCTTTAGAGTGCTTGGTTAGAAGTCCAGCCCTACGGCATTTTTATTATCATTTTCTTTTTAACGAATAAAATACTTCCTTTCTGTAGGGACTTTGAAAAAGCTAAAGGGAGAGCATCCAGAGCAAGGATCGGGCAGGGGAGACACAGCACAGACATGGCAGGCATATCACAAGCAGAGTGGGCCAGGACAGGCACGACTGGAAAAGCACGGCTAAAGCAGGCACAGCAGCAGCTTTAACACCCACAGAGAGCAGGCCGGACAGTTGGAGCGTTAGTGGGGCAAACTGTGTGAGCAGGCGTAGTGCAGATTGAGAGGACAGGCAGGGCACACGGAGGCAACGTGCAAAATCTATTGTTGTGGATTGTTTTTTCCTCCGGTAGTGGTTTGAAAAACAGATACATTCAATCAGAACAGTGAAATAATCAGTCCATTAACAGAGAAAGACAAATCAAACTAAAGTACTTTTGCTGGTGTTTCTAGGGTATGCAAAGTCACCGCTCTTTGAGGGTGGGCTTGTATTCACTAAGGTTTTGCACAGGCAGTCACGGTGCGAAAAGCAATGCAAAAGAGTCGATATACTCATCATTGAAAAGCACGCAAGAGCAGCGCAAAATTGTGCAGCGCTCACGAGTACCAGTGCTACCCGTAGTAAAAATAAGGCTTCTGGTCCTGTGTTTGCGCAAAACATGGCCAGTGGTCCTGATTATGTGGCTATAACAAAAACCACAAAATCACTATGCCCGTGGAACCACACGAACGCTAGATTGACAAATTAAGCACTGGGCATAGTGCAGGTGTAGGGTAGATCGAGAGGGCAGGCAGGGCACACAGAGGCAACATGCAGCTAGGAGAGGAACAGAACAGACAGGGTATATGCCCAGAGCATGCAGGGCAGGCGCAGGGCTGGCCAGACAGAGCATGGACAACCTTGGCAGTGCAGGCAGAACGATACGACACCACGGACAGAGCTGGCACAGTGCCTACCCAGAAGGCAGAGTGCAGGCTAGAAAAGCACAGGGCGCACAGCACAGAAAGAGCAAGCATGGATCGGGTACCGCTTAATGAGGACAGCACAGGCAGGACAGTGACAGGACAGGCAGGAACAGCACAGAGATGCTTTAAGGTGAGAGGCAGTACCGGCTCACTGTAAACTCTGATTCTCCTCTTGCCCCCAGGCCTGTTGCTCCTCTTCCTCTCTGCAGAAACCACTGTCATCACACGGGCCACCAGACGGACTGCCTGCCCACGCCTATCTGTCTACAACCAACAACCAAGGGCAATACCAATACTGCTGTAGACTTTAAAATATTTGAATCAAGGGATGCAAGAACCACCAATCAATACATCCTTAAGCTCATTAGTAGCTTTTATTGAAATAGCACATATTCATTTCTGGTATATCTCTAAGAAAACACTTTAATACATGTGATGGACCAAAATTAATGTGCAAATACACAGAACTCAACGAAGGAAAAGAAAAAGAAAAAATAAATTATACTTCCATTCAAAAACTTTCAAACAACCATTCATTCTACCCAAACAACATACACACTATTCATACTGGGAGCAAAAAAACATATAGTACTTCAATTCATAAGTCTTTATTTCGATTTTTAGATCATAAAAGACATTTACAGCAACTAGACATATTCAAATACTTAGAATTAAAATTACCCTCCGTTAAAAGTTAATAACGACCACTAAACGCCGCATCAATTATTGGCCATCCAACAAAAATTTAACACATAAATTACATACATATAAGCAAATATTAATTAAATCTGGTTAAAATCATTATTTTACAATTTTTGAAAAACCATTTCTGTAGTGAAAATTTTTTTTAAACTTATAAATTCATCATTAAAGACATTAAGGAAAAAGGAAGTGCCACTAAAATATCACTGTAGGCTCATTTTACGGGACCGGATGATCCACATCCTGTGGAGGAACTTAGCCACAGCTATAACCACAGCCTGAGAATTATCAGTTCGAAGGATCCTGACAGACTCACAACCTGTTTTGAGACCTAACTGAACACAAATGGGTTTTAGCCAGGATAATCTAGGGACCTTATATTCAGGGCAGGCAAATAAGATGTGCCCAAATTCTTCCCGCTGGTTGGGGCAAAAGGGGCAGACAAAGCCTTGACCCCCACGCCACCTCGCAGTGAAGGCATTAAGTGGTAGTGTCCCCACCCTGAACTGATGGTATTTCTTCCTGTCCCCCGGGATGGTAATCCAATCCCAGTAACCCTCAAAGGCTGGAGAGTGTTTCAGTCCTAGGAACAAAAGAAGACAAGAATTTGACTGTTGTCTTGGCTGAAACACTAGCGAGCTCACCCAATGTTAGTCACATCTGCTGTATCTTACCTAATTTAAACACACCCAAAGGTCAAAAAATCCAAAAAGCTGGGTTGTGAAGAGTGAATCTAGTACAAACAAAAGAAGGGGAAAGAAGATAATCACAGACCAGTATTTAGAACTGTCTGCCAGTTGTCCATCTGATAGGAAAGGAAAAGACGAGGCAGACGCGCGGATACGGAGCTAAAAGAGAATAAATCAAGCTGCCTAATGTAACAGTGCGGATAGATGCCCGTCTATAAACAATTTTACCAATTTTTAAGTGACATATACAGTCAAAGTGGAGTATCAGAGAACCACACGCAAACCCTACAACCAAGTGGAAAGCACTTTATTGCAACAAAGAGGAAGAACCTACCCTGCCAATTAAGAAGGCACGAAATAGTACAGCTGCCCAGAGAATTCCCCAGGGATCAAATCAAATCTCATTGGGGAGGGTGGTAAAAAACAATCCCTGAAGCCGGTGACCCCAAAGAAACGGCAGTCCTGAGGAAGGTGCTACTACATCAAGTGTCCACAGCACCGAAACGCGTCGACGTATTCTTTTATTCTTGTTGCGCAGAATCCAAACAGGATCTAAGAAGCAGTAGATACCAGTCTATCAAGGGTACTACTGACTATACCACGTGCTAATAGACTAAAGACCATTGGATCTAGACATTCGAGTGGCACAGAAATCCATAGGCCACAGTGTAGAGGGGTTTTTTTTCATTATCGTCTAGCACTTTTGTCTGTGATATCTGTTTTTTAACATGTTTTATAATATGTTCCCTGTGATATATGAATTGCGATAAATGAATTTATGCTTGTTTATTGTTTATACTGAATTGCTTCTGAACTTCTGTTTTTAAACATATGAGTTTAAACATTTTTGCTTTGATATTTTAACCGGGTCATGTGTGTATAAAACCTTTGTAAAGATTTCTTTTTATTAAAAAGATTGTGAACGTTCTATTTTAGTGTGGAATCTGACCTTTTTACCCCCTGTATGACCATTTGGCCTGTTGGGGGGGGATAATTTATAGATGGTCGAAATACGGAAATAAATTTCCCGTGTGAGTGTGTACCCAGGGATTCTCCCTAGACTGGTTGTCCATCTGATAAAGCCACAATGGGAACACCTACACATTCTTGAGACTTACTTGATAAATCCTAAATTGAACAGTTCCTTGGTTGATGTCATCTAATAATGACAATGTGCAAGCCAACGGTGTCCTATTTGGAAAACCAAAAGCTGGTTTAAGTCAACACAGCTAATTCCCTTCTGCTCGTGATATAGGACGTACAACACGAGCACCTACCTTCGGCCCCCTCCGGCGTTTGTCTAAAACGGCTTCGTTCAACTTTGCTATCTGCATCAAGCATCAATAGTCCGTAATTACTTCTACATAAAAGCAATGGACATAAACAGCCTTTTAGTTCTAAGCCTCAATTCTCCAAGTAGTTTAGAAAATATATAAAACTGTCAGAGCACCCAAGTGCTCACCGTGCTAGCCGTGTTATTCATGTCAATGTACGAGGATACATTTGTGCATAATAACAATCCATTTTCACGGTACATAACTACCTGGCTTCGTTTCATTGACGATATTTTTATGGAGTGGACAGGGGGACAAGAGCAACTTTTGTGTTTTTACAACTAGCTCAATTCTAGAATATCAGATATACAACTTAGGGGCATATTACCAAGCAATAGCGATAAATATCGCTATAGCTTGGTTAGAGACAAAAATTTACCGCTGAGCTGCAGCGATTTTTATCGCAGATAAACCTTGGTATTACCAAGGTTTATCGCAAATGCGATAAAAATCGGCCGCAATGCATAAATATCGCTGAAAAGTCAGCGATATTCATGCATTACCGAGCTAATGCTCTTAGCCATGTTATCTACCTCCCATTGGATAACATGGCTAAGAACTGCTCAGGGCAGGTGTTAGCTTTTGGAGATATTCGCGCTTAGCGCGAATATCTCCAAAAGTTGGTAATAGGAGATAGCGATGTTAGCGACTGTTTCCAGTCGCTAACATCTTGGCACGCCCACTTTGCATGTCATTAGTGATAAATATCACTGACATGCAAAGTGGGGCCCAAGATGGTCGCTATCTCCTACTAGCTGTCGCTAACTGGTGTTAGTGACAGCTAGGTAATAGGGAGATAATTTTATCTCCGCTTTCTTGGCTTTCAAAGCCAAAAAAGCGGAGATAAACCCCCTTGATAATATGCCCCTTAGTATTTCCCACGCGGCCCACAGAATAGCCTTTCTGGATGTAGAAGTATACCCGGATGCAGGGGGTTAGGTAACAACTCTGTATAAAAAATCGACAGATAGAAACAAAGCACTCCTATTCTCCAGCAATCACCCAAGAAGCCTGAGAGAAAACTTGGTGTACGGGCAGTTTTTAAGGATCCACCTAAACTGTTTCCACAAGGATGAATATATATTGTATGCCAACAACTTGGTTTATAAACTGCGGGATTGCGGCTATCCCAAGAAATTGGTAAAAACAGCTATAAAACGAGCTTGGTGGACTCCTAGAGAGGCTCTCATGGAGAGATGAAAAAAATCACTGATGCAGCATCAAGTATGTGTGACCACTTTTTGCCGCAATTCCAACAATCTTAAAAAGTGATTATTCAGAATTGGCACCTGCTAAAAAATTTGGACCAGGAGTTTTCATCGGCTCCTCCTTTCGCTTTTAAAAAATAAAGCAGCATATCCAACTACACTGTGAGAGCATCTGTCAAAAAGATCCAAAACCGACATTGAGGCAATTAATGGGCCTGACACCAGTGTTGAAACATCACAAATGCAGCACATGTGTTTGTTGTGATTCAACAGAGGAGGGTTCCCTTTTTTCACATAAGGGCCTATATTGGAAACATGAGGCTTTTACCAATTGCAAGACCAAGTACGTGGTATACGGAATAACATGCCCATGCGGGGTGTTATATATTGGAAAAACTAATCAGGAGATACAACAGAGGATTTGCCAGCATAAGTCTCGGATTAAAAAAATGTTGAATCAGCGCCTCTTGCAAACCACTGGAATAAAAAATCACATACGGAAAGAGATCTAAGGTGGACAATAATCTCTAAAGTGGAACGAGATCCCAGAGGGGGGGATTTGGAACTCAAATTGTCAAAAAGAGAAGCCCTGCTGATCGTGAAATTTGACACAGTGGTGTCAGGCCTGAAAGAAATTTCAGAATTATATAAATTATGAACAGGGTCTGGTTTCGTGCCTGAAGGCCTTCGGTGTTGAAAGCCTCAATGATGAGCCATTGGTTTTGTTAAATTTAGCCCCTTAACTACAGCCTTAGAGACCTTTTGTACAGATGACCCCCGTATTGTTTTAGTACTTTCAGACATATTCATTTTGAGGAATAGCACCTCCATCATGTGTAGTGAGCGAGCTCTGTGGCCCGTACATGCATATTATTCCACAATGTGAACCTGCTTGCGACTAGTAAGAAGACGGTAGTGCATAGCTCCATTCATTAGGAACTATGACTCCCATAAAACATGAGCAATGATGGGTTGTTTTGTCCATGATGCCACCGGCATCCTAAACCCTGGGAATTGGATGTCCATTTGTTTTAATTGGGATTGCTCTATAATCTTTTCATAAGCTTGATATTCCCTAAAAGTTTGTCGGTAAATATTAGTCTGGTCACAGTACTCTGCCGGTTTTCAGTAATATAGTATATATGGCAACGCGGCGTGTGTTTAAATGAGTTAGGGACTACTGGTCCCAGACACGGGCGGAACGTCTGTGCTGTTTTAGGCGCATGAACGTCAACACGCGTTTGACGTTCGAAAAACCATTGTGACGAGACCCGGAAGAGAGAACTCCGTATGGTTCACGTTGAGCCACTTGGGTGCTCTGACAGTTTTATATATTTTCTAAACTACTTGGAGAATTGAGGCTTAGAACTAAAAGGCTGTTTATGTCCATTGCTTTTATTGCCCTGCTCGACAACCTCGCCAACCTGGGACTCAAGCAACTGGTGTCCACCCCCACCCACCTCGCCGGACACACACTCGACGCCGTCTTCTCATCCAGCACAGACATCGACTTCAGCCACGCCACAGAGCTTCAATGGACGGACCACAGCTGCATCCACTTCACCTTCAAGAGAACGACGACCCACCAACACCAGCAACAGGCCGCCCGCAGAAGCTGGAACAAGATCACAGCAGACCAACTCGCCACCTCCCTGAGCCAACACCCTCCTGCCAGCTCAGCGAACCCCAGCCAGGCCGCCGACTACCTCACGAAGTGGATCAGCAACTGCGCGGACGAACTCGCCCCACTGAGGACCCCGCCTAGCAGACCCGGCAGCAAGAAGGCCCCATGGTTCACCGACGAACTCAAGAGCTCCAAGAAAAACTGCCGAGCCCTCGAGAAAGTCTGGAAAAGGGAACCGACAACGAACAACAGGACCTCCTACAAACTTGCCACCCGGAAACACCACCAGCTGATCCGCGCCGCCAAGAAAACAGCATTCAAGGACCGGCTGGACAACAACGCACACAACTGCAAGGAACTCTTCAACATCGTGAAAGAGCTCTCCAACCCCAGCGCAGGAAACAACGACATCACCCCATCGCAAGACCTCTGCAACTCCCTCGCCTCATACTTCCACAACAAAATCGCGGACATACACAGCAGCTTCAACAACCAACCAACGCACACCACGACCGACCAGCCACCCCCCCCCCAACACCACCCTCCACGCCTGGACCCCGATCAGCACCGAAGACACCATCCGCACGATGAACTCCATCCACTCCGGATCACCGACCGACCCCTGCCCTCACCACGTCTTCAACAAAGCCGACACTGTCATCGCACCCCACCTGCGAGACATCATCAACACCTCCTTCGACACCGCCATCTTCCCTGAAGGCTGGAAACACGCCGAGCTCAGCGCTCTCCTCAAGAAACCAACAGCGGACCCCACCGACCTCAAGAACTACCGCCCCATCTCGCTTCTCCCGTTTCCAGCCAAAGTCATCGAGAAGACCGTCAACAAGCAGATGGCCGCCTTCCTCGAGTTGAACGGATCCCTCGACCCTTCACAGTCCGGATTCCGAGCCAAACACAGCACCGAGACCGCCCTCATCGCCGCCACCGATGACATCCGAGCCCTGATGGACAATGGAGAAACAGCGGCCCTCATCCTCCTAGACCTCTCCGCGGCATTCGACACGGTCTGCCACCGCACTCTAGTACGGCGCCTCAGCAACATCGGAATCCAGGACAAGGCGCTGGAATGGATCATCTCCTTCCTCGACGGAAGAACACAGAGAGTCCGCCTACCACCGTACAAGTCAGAGGCCTCCGAAGTCATCTGCGGCGTCCCCCAAGGATCATCACTGAGCCCCACCCTCTTCAACGTCTACATGAGCCCCCTCGCGGCCATCGTACGCAAACACCACCTCAGCATAATCTCCTACGCCGACGACACCCAGCTGATCCTCTCCCTGACCAACGACCCCGCCGCCGCCAGAGCCAACCTGCACGAAGGGATGAGAGAGGTAGCCGAGTGGATGGCGACCAGCCGCCTGAAACTGAACTCGGACAAGACGGAGGTCCTCATCCTGGGCTCCTCACCCTCCGCCTGGGACGACTCCTGGTGGCCTCCCGCCCTGGGCACCGCACCCAAACCGACAGACCATGCACGAAACCTGGGCTTCATCCTGGACTCCTCCCTCGCCATGACCAGGCAAGTCAACAGCGTCTCCTCGGCGTGCTTCAACATCCTACGCATGCTACGGAAGATCTTCTGGTGGATCCCCACAGAGACCAGGAAGACCGTCACCCAGGCCCTCGTCACCAGCCGACTGGACTACGGCAACGCCCTCTACGCCGGGACCACCGTCAAGCTCCAGAAGAGACTCCAGCGGATCCAAAACGCCTCAGCCAGACTAATCCTCGACATCCCACGATCCAGCCACATCTCCGGACACCTGAGAGACCTTCACTGGCTCCCCGTCAACAAGAGAATCACCTTCCGCCTCCTCACCCACGCACACAAAGCCCTACACGACCAAGGCCCGAGCTACCTCAACAGCCGAGTCAACTTCTACGCTCCCAAACGCCACCTCCGATCAGCCAACCACGCCCTCGCCGCCGTCCCCCGCATCCGAAGAGCGACCACAGGAGGAAGGTCCTTCTCCTACCTGGCCGCCAAGACATGGAACTCCCTCCCGTCCGACCTGCGCCTGACCCAAGACCACCTCTCCTTCAGGAAGAAGCTGAAGACCTGGCTGTTCAAGCAGTAGCGGCACCCCTCCCCTCCCCCCAGCGCCTTGAGACCCTACGGGTATGTAGCGCGCTTAATAAGTGTCACTGATTGATTGATTGATTGAGAAGTAATTACGGACTATTGATGCTTGAGGCAGATAGAAAAGTTGAACGAAGCTGTGTTAGACAAACGACGGAGTGTGCCAAAGGTAGGTGCTCGTGTTGTACGTCCTATATCACGAGCAAAAGGCAATTAGCTGTGTTTACTTAAACCCGCTTTTGGTTTTCCAAATAGGACGCCATTGACTTCCACATTGTCGTTATTAGATGACATCAACCAAGGAACTGTTCAATTTAGGATTTATCAAGTAAGTCTCAAGAACGTGTAGGGGTTCCGGTTGTGGCTTTTATCAGATGGACAACTGGCGGACAGTTCTAAATACTGGTGTGTGATTATCTTCTTTCCTCTTCTTTTGTTTGTACTAGATTCACTCTTCACAACCCAGCTTTTTGGATTTTTTGACCTTTGGGTGTGTTTAAATTTGGTAAGGTACAGCAGAGGTGACTAACGTTGGGTGAGCTCGCTAGTGTTTCAGCCAAGGCAACAGCCAAATTCTTGTCTTCTTTTGTTTTTTGCAGTGGATGTTTGGTCCTGATGAGAACCCCAAAAACAACAAGGGGGTTTGAAACGCGTAGACCACAGAGTTGCCAAACAATAGTTTTGATTTATTAGATTTGGTGTTTTTGTGCCCAATTAAGGAGAATGTTGTATCTAATGTAAATTGTTGTAAATATTGTATAGGGTATATTTACAAAATTGGAGATTAATAGCAATGTTGTTTGGTAATTGGGGTGCAAGTGAGAGTTTTTAAGTACTATATGTTTTTTTGCTCCCAGTATGAATAGTGTGTATGTTGTTTGGGTAGAGTGAATGGTTGTTTGAAAGTTTTTGAATGGAAGTCTAATTTATTTTTTATTTTTAATTTCCTCCGTTGAATTCTGTGTATTTACACATAAGCTTTCGTCCATCCCATGTATTAATGTGTTTTCTTAGAGATATAGCTGAAAAGAATGTGTGCTACTTAAATAAAAGCTACTAATGAGCTTAAGGATGTATTGATTGGTAGTTCTTGCCTCCCTTGATTCAAATGATTTGAAGTCCAAAGCAGTATTGGCATTGTCCTTGGTTGTTGGTTTAAGAGTGCTCAGCCTTACTGTTTTATTGTTATATAGTAAATATCTGTCTACAAAGCATTCAACTTTACTTATTTTGCAAAATAACATTTTATCGTGTGGGGCTCACAGACGCTGCTGTTCCGCCACTGCAGCTGGCTTTAAATTAAAAAAAAAAAGCTGCAAAAGTTAAAAAGCCAGCAGCAGTGAAGAAAGAGCTGCAGCCACGGGTTCCACACTATAAAACGTTATTTAGCATAATCATACATTTCAAAGATAACATTGCAGACAAATATAATGCTGGTGAAAGGCAATACTTACTGGCACTGCGGGACAGGCTTTTTCGTTTTAATTAATCTGCGAGGGATAAAGCCTGCTGCAAGACACAATGATTGCCTCTGACTTCGGATAATAATTAAGGAGGCAGCTGCGCAGTATGCAGGGCGGGCCACAGTTGAAAACACTTCTCATTGGTCCGATTCAGGGCACAAACTTGATGATTCGACAAGGAGGGACCAGCCAGGCTACTAATATGTTTTGCAATCATTTATTGGTAGTGCACTAAGCTAGCGCGATGGGCGCTACGAATGAATGACTGCAAAATGGAAATGGGGTGTGCCGGTGTTTGTGACCTACGCAGACGCAGGGACCCACGCAGCTTCAATTTCTGGCGGTAATGTAATGTGTGTGGCTCATATTTAGGTGGGCGGCGGAGCCGCTGCATCCAATTTGAAATGTTTTAGGCGCCCGCATTAATGTGCGATATCAGCTCTTCATGGTGGGGCGGGGAGAGGAGACTGAAACAGTCAGTGGCACCTACTCTGAGCAGCGTGCAGGCACGCAGCCAATACAATTATTATTCATACTGCATGTGGACTCAACCAGCGTGTAGACCCGGACCTGAGAAATAAGGGGCATATTACCAAGCAATAGCGATAATTATCGCTATTGTTTGGTTAGAGACAAAAATTTATCGCTGAGCTGCGGCGATTTTTATCGCAGATAAACCTTGGTTTTACCAAGGTTTATCGCAAATGCGATACAAATCGGCCGCAATGCATGAATATCGCTGACAAGTCCGCGATATTCATGCATTACCGAGCTAATGCTCTTAGCCATGTTATCCACCTCCCATTGGATAACATGGCTAAGAACTGCTCAGGGCAGGTGTTAGCTTTTGGAGATATTCTCGCTTAGCACGAATATCTCCAAAAGTTGGTAATAGGAGATAGCGATGTTAGCGACTGTTTCCAGTCGCTAACATCTTGGCACTCCCACTTTGCATGTTATTAGTGATAAATATCGCTGACATGCAAAGTGGGGCCCAAGATGGTCGCTATCTCCTACTAGCTGTCGCTAACTGGTGTTAGCGACAGCTAGGTAATAGGGAGATAATTTTATCTCCGCTTTCTTGGCTTTTAAAGCCAAAAAAGCGGAGATAAACCCCCTTGATAATATGCCCCTAAGTGCCGGTGCTAAGCACCGGAAAGCACCGGTACAAACTAAGCACTGAGTGTAGGTACGTCTGGGGTGCACACCTACACTCTATGATTATTCTGGTGTCAGGGCATTACTTTGATTTCAACATAACCAAAATTAGCCTCTTTTATTTAAACTAAACGAACACCTATTGTGTTCATATCAGCATACGCAGTCATCTCTGTTTGGGCACATCTACTCTCTGAAGCAGTTAGTAGCCAATATGGAAGTGGTGGTAGCACATACCTGTCAAATTGTTACTGTCTTGTAATCAAATTCCTCAAGGTCAGCTTGTTGCTCAGTAGGTCCACCTCTTGACAGCCATCATTCTGATCGCTATTATAGCACAGAAGGTGAAAGTGATCAACTGAGGGAAGGAAGGGAAGGAAAGAACAGCTAAGGGGACCTGTAATACAAGAAAATACATACGATTGCTCTGACCACACAACATTGTGTAATAATCTATTCTCTGTTACCATCTGATACCTGCAAAATAAAATCTACAACTTTGATTCAGAGATGCTATATATATATGACATGTCAGTTCAATATTTATTTATTTTATTTATAAAGTTTTATATAGCGCAAATGCTTATACGTTCTTCTTTAGTATGATGCTGTGATAGGAAGAGAACACTACTCAACTACTATAATCTTTCAAACCCTTCCAAGGACTCCTAGAGACCCCTGTTAAAAATGGCAACTAATAAACATCATAAACATCTAAAATGAGCTGCACACATTAGTTTCCTCATTTACAATGTTGTGTTTTTTACACTAGACAGCGATTGATTTTCTCTATAATTCGCTGAATCCAAATGATCTCAAAGTCTCTTCACCACTGGTAGCCAACAAAAATAATCTTATGATACGTTGGAAAATTGCCAGCAAGTCTTGCGTCCTTTCAAAGTTAATTTATGGCAAATGGTCTGTACTCCATAAATCAAGGAAGTCATTTTTGCGTAAGTCCACGCCGTAAATCAAGGAACTCAATACTGTGTAAGTCCATACCTCCAGACTAAGGAAACCCCATGAAGTAAGGTGTGACAAATAGCCCGTAGAACAAGGTCACTGTAAAACCAAAGACGGTGTTTGAATGATGTAACACAAATGCTTCCGCGACTGGCCGCTCAAAAAGAACGTACCTTCACCTGAACACACACAATATGTAGAAATGAAGGAGCGTGCAAAAGGTTTGGTGCAAAGCACCCTTACCACCCTGACAGCAGAAAAAGACTCCTTTGGCAGACTGGTCAGTTCACCTGGAATGAATATTCTGCACCGCAACTAGAGCGGCAGCAATATTTAAAGTATTTCCAGTTCGAGGTCCATGCAGCCAGTCACCTTCTCAGTATAACCTGCTGCCTGCCAGCATTTATGGGAGCTGTAGTTTGCCACAT
This sequence comes from Lissotriton vulgaris, assembly GCF_964263255.1. Lineage (NCBI taxonomy): Eukaryota > Metazoa > Chordata > Amphibia > Caudata > Salamandridae > Lissotriton > Lissotriton vulgaris. The sequence goes on along the minus strand of NC_141698.1, from coordinate 325,188,264 downwards.
AAACTGATTCAAATGTGGCAAATAGAGTCACTTTGCCAGATTGTGTAAACTGTATAATGGCTAAATGAGTTGTAATAGCCCAGTTGTGAAGCCTATTGAGGAAGCCATGCCCAATGAAGTGTGATATTGATGTTGTCAGCGTAAGAATATAAGGACGGTACCAAACAAGTATCATCCATTTGCAATGTTAAAAAAAGGAAGCCTCTTGTGTGTGACATCACCATTAACAATGTTACGGTAAAAGTCATGGCTGGCTCTGGTTTGCCTTTCACTTTGACAGGGAGTTAAATGGTTTTAGCATTGTTTTGTTGTAAAACAAAATGCCAAGCCAAGGGTACATCAAGTACGTTGTGTGCCAATCTATTTGAGGGAGGAACTAAAATTAGAATTAGAAGAGTTATGCAGTTGAGGTGTCATTGAACCTATTGAGTGTTCAGACTTTTTGGCTTTGCTTATTCTTGCATGCAAATCTGATAAGACCTTGCAATTGTGTGTCAACTTGCATGACTTCAATTTCAACATTTGGGTCGACCGCCAACTACTTACTAATATTAATGATTCGTTGTCAACTATAACGGGAGCTGGTGTGTTCACTACACTAGACATGTCAGCGGTATACCATCAAGTGGAGCTATGTGAGGAATCAAGGCATTTAACTACTTTTGTGATGCCAGAAGGGGTATTCGGTTATAAACGGATGCCATTTAGGTTATCCTCTCTGTCGTCGGTATTTCAGAGGTTAATGTTAATGAACAATCTTTTGAAGGAGGTGACTGTGTGTTATAGTTTCAGGACGACATATTGATTTATAAAAAGAATGAGTGTGAACATGATTAGAGATTATAGTTGGAAAATCTGAAAAAGTTCAGGTTTGACCTTGAAAAATGCAAGTGCAAGTTCTGCAGTGATGGTGTGGATTATTTAGGACTCCATGTGTCTGGCAAAGGAATTGAACTGAAGATGAAGATATCAGGTCATTTCCTGGGTTGACGATTATGCAGAGTTTGTTGATAATTTTGCTAAAAAGATTGCATGTTTGCATGATCTGCTGAAGAAAATGCAAAGTACGAGTGGAGTAAGAAGTGCATAAAAGTCTACGATTTACTTAAGAGAGATATTATCTCTGCTAAATCCTTGAAGCTGTTCAACGCACATTACCAGTGCATTATCATAGCTAATGGAAGGAATCATGGTTTAGGTGGGTTTTTGATGCAAAAGAGAGACAATGGCAAGTAGGAAATCATGGGGCAGAACCAACTTATTGTACCATTGAAAGGGAGCCATTTGGAATGTGTTGAGGAGTTCAATATTTTAAAATGTTTGTGTGGGGTAGCCAGTTCATGCTTTGTACTAATCATCAGAAGGAAATGCCTCAGGGCTGGTAACTGACTTTTCTGTACATAGGACACGCCAGTGCAGCATGGGATTGTGTAAAAACTTGATTTTACATTTTTTTTATTATACTGTATAAACTTTCTATGAAATAACAGTTTTAAAAATGTATGTTTCAAACGTCTTTTATGGTAAAATCTTACCGAAATAAAGATATTTTGAATTGAATTGCTTTGTACTAATCACAAGTCACTTGTGGAATTATTTAGTACAAGTAGTGGTGAAAGGGTGACTCCTATATCTCAAAGTGTCAATACTGCATGTAAGAATATCAATATACAAGTTTTAATATGTTTCAGGAGTTCACAATTTCACCTCTTACTGCCTTTCAAGCATGCCCATGGATGGTGATCTGAGAAGCGAGTGTGGCTGAGAAGATGACATGGAGTTTGTGTGTTCCGTGAGTGTGGTTACCTGTGGGGTTTTGCCTGAAGAAGAAAGGTGAGCATCTACCATCAGGGACAAAGTGTTGCAGGAAGTCATGGAGTATGTTACAAATCGGTGGACCAGTGTGGGTAAAATGGATGAAAGGTCGATTTCATATTGGAGGTCTGCCATGGAGTTATCTTATTTTATTCCAAAATACGGAGAGACCGGCTGCACGCGCAGCAGAAAGTTTTCTCGGGACTTCATAAATAGAAGCAGGGGAAATTATATCTCGCATCAACAACCAACGTGATAAATAATTACTATTTATTCTCATGAAAAGGATTCCGACAAGTGATACCTGGCCATAAACTGAACTAGAAACTTAAATACCGATCTAAAGTGCATTCAAGAGAAAAGACCCAAGTTCCCCAAAAGATACTATCAACCCAGCCGTGTGAGGCTGGGTCGGAATTATAACCAGCCAGAAGGTGTATAATCTTTCTGAAACTGAACATCAGCCCTGATGAAGTCGTGGGTACCTGCCCATTCGACGAAACACGTGTTGGCTGGACTTGGAGAAAGCCTTGTGGATTAAATGAACTATATATTTATTCTAATCTGATTTGATTTTCTTTGAATGAACTTGTGAAATTGTGTTCTTGTGGAATATTCTGAGTTGGTGTGATAGGTTCTCATTTACATGCACCTGGATGACTCCATGGACAAAGCAGCCATGGACGTCTGCCAGGCGTTGGGGGCCCTTCAGTTGAATCAGTTAGTAAGTGGCCCCACTCACCAGCTGGGCCACCTGCTAGACCCCATATTTGTCAACTGGGGGGAAGTAGATGCCCTGATTTCCATTCCTTTTCCCTGGTTGGACCATCACCTGGTACCTTTTTCCATACGCATCCCGGGGGTTAGATTACTGGAGCCAGCGCCACTGTACCACCCTAGGCGTAGATGGGCCACCTTCTCCCAGGCTAAGTTTAGTGCGGCACTTATTAGAGGGGGGAGCCCCGGGGGGGATGACGCTGATAAGCTAATATCAACCTCTGTAAATGCATCACCGAGGCACTTGACTGCACGGCCCCACTCTCTCTTGCAAAATTGGGTGGCCGCACTCTAAAAACAGCCCCGTGGTACAGTGACGAGCTTCGAGTCGCTAAAGCAGCACTGAAGCGGGCTGAAAGGCAGTGGCGAGGGGCTTTTGCCACGGATGCCAAGGAGATCCATCTAACTGAGAGGCGCGCCTATCATGGGCTAATTAGGAAGTCCAAAGCGGCATACTATGCCACTAGGATTATGGAAGCTGGGAATTCCACGAAGGAACTGTTTTTGCTATACAAAACTCTTTCGGGTGGGATGCCCTCCACTGCAAAAACAAAAATTGGAGGGAGAAGGAGGTTAGACCAGACCAGGTCGGCCTCCAGTCAGGATATGCAATACAGGAACCCAATGTGAAGGGTTCAGAGACCTGGTTGGTGTTTTATGGTTACTGCTTACTAAGTCAGTATGTACCAAGAATGTAAGAAAGAAAAATTTCTTTCTAGAGTCCCCTCACTCACCGGGGTTGCCCCACGGTGACATGCTTCATCATTGGGGCCATCCCAGTTCTCTACGGAAAGGGGCGTGCTGCGACAAGGCGACTACGCTGGAGCACTTGTTTTGTGAGATGACTATGTGTGGTGTAAGTGTGGTGATGGTGGAGTGGGTGTGTAATTAAAAATACCGTGCTAGTGGGCCTCAACAATTTATTTTGCTCCTAGTGTGGTATAAAGTTAAAAAGGGGTAACACTGTATTCTAACTTTAATTGAGCTAGATCAGTGTTGTGGTCGACATGTTTCAAGCTCCCCCAAGCTTTTCATCAGGACCATACAGGGTCCAGCCCTGTATTTCCACTCCTATATTCAAATGAATAAGTGTTTTTAAAAATAAATACTAGTTATTTATACTATACGCTGTTAATAATAAAACATGCGTGTTTTCTGTACATACGGTTTGTATTTTACTCGTAATGATAAACAAGTGTTTGGTTACACTTCATGGTCTTAGGCAAGGGCAGGATCGCCTCGTGGACTCCAGTATGCGGTCGGGTGAGGAGTAATCAGGTAGTAACGAGCGGGTTTGCCGATAGGAACAATGTTTCCACGAGGATGAATGATGATGAAAAGCTTGGGGGAGCTTGAAACATGTCGACCACAACACTGATCTAGCTCAATTAAAGTTAGAATACAGTGTTACCCCTTTTTAACTTTATACCACACTAGGAGCAAAATAAATTGTTGAGGCCCACTAGCACGGTATTTTTAATTACACACCCACTCCACCATCACCACACTTACACCACACATAGTCATCTCACAAAACAAGTGCTCCAGCGTAGTCGCCTTGTCGCAGCACACCCCTTTTCGTAGAGAACTGGGATGGCCCCAATGATGAAGCATGTCACCGTGGGGCAACCCCGGTGAGTGAGGGGACTCTAGAAAGAAATTTTTCTTTCTTACATTCTTGGTACACACTGACTTAGTAAGCAGTAACCATAAAACACCAACCAGGTCTCTGAACCCTTCACATTGGGTTCCTGTATTGCATGCCCTCCACTGCACCAGATGATTGTTCAGTTGAATCCTGTAATAGGATTGCGGACTTCTTTGCCGAGAAAGTAGCAAAAATATACTCGGCCTTCCCTAGCCATCCTACCGCAGGGTCGGAGTTTGTGGAATCCTTGAGGGAATGGGGGGATCGACACATCCTGACCAACTTCGTCACCCCATCCCCGGAGATTCTCTTGAAGATCTGTGGGTCAGTTAAATCAGGCTCCCCTCGGGACCCCACCACGCCTAAACGGCTAGCCGACAGCTTGCCAGTGTTGGAACCGTACATTAGACATCTTTTGGACGTCTCCTTCAGGACCAAGACTGTGCCCAGAGACTGGAAACAGGCGGTGGTGCTACCCCTTCAAAAGAAGCCTAACATCAGCTTCGAAAAATTGGAAAACCTCCGGCCAATCTCCCTCTTACCCTACATGGCTAAAGTGGCGGAGAAAACAGTAAACACACAACTGATGGATTTCGTGGAAGAGGCTGCCCTCCTGCACGAGACCCAGTTTGGTTTCCGTCCCCGCCACTCGACTGAATCAGCGCTTCTGATGGCAGTGGAGACCTTACGTCAGGGGGTGGATGAGGGCCAGACTATGGCTCTCATCCTACTGGATCTAAGTGCAGCATTCGACACTGTAGCTCACACCACCTTGCTACAGTGTCTGAATGACGGTGGGATATCAGGAGCTGCACTTCAATGGATCCAGTCCTTCCTGACAGGGAGAGGCTTTCAGGTTCGCCAGGGAGACTGGTACTCTAGGGAGATTGGCTTGGGCCAGGGCATGCCTCAGGGCTCGTCCCTGAGCCCAACCCTATTTAATGTCTATGTCTCCCCGGTGGCGCCCATTGCTGAAAGCCATGGTCTGCACATAGTATCCTATGCCAATGACACGCAGTTGGTCATCTCCCTTTCGCGCGTGCCCAGTCTTGCTGTGGACAGATTCAGGGCCTGCATGCAGGAACTGGCTACCTGGATGTCCACCAACTGTCTTAAGCTAAATGGCAGCAAGACTGAGGTGCTCGTGGTGGGGGGGAGCCCGTCTGTTTGGTCATCGGCATGGTGGCCATCATGTCTAGGGGAGGTCCCTACACCCTGTCAAGAAGCCAGAAACCTGGGAGTGTGGTTTGACGCGGATCTGTCTTTTGGACCTCAGATAGGCCGTGTGGTGGGGGTTTGCTTCAGCGTCCTAAAAGGTATTAGATCTTCTCCCCACGTCAGCCCGCAGGACGCTGGTTCATGCATTCGTCACATCGCGCCTGGACTATGGCAATCTGCTTAATCTGGGAGCCACCGGTAAGGCTATTAACCGCCTCCAGGTGCTGCAGAATGGAGCGGCTCGCCTGATTCTGAAATTCCCCAAGAGATCAGCGTCCAAGGCAGCCCTTCAGGCCCTTCACTGGCTGCCAGTAAGGAGCAGGGTCGAGTTTAAGGCCCTTTGCACATGCCACCGCATCTTGGGTGGTTAGGCACCAGCTCCGCTTCACGGTTTGATCACCCGGTACGCGCCAGCGCGCGCTCTGCGGTCCTCCTACGTGGGGCTACTAAAGGTCATATAAACAATGAGATTCTATCAATGTGAAGTAGTGATACATTTTTAGGTGTTTTGATTCTTTAGGGGTCTAGTGAGATACTAGGCTCTCTCTTAGGTCTAGAAAGACAAGAGCACTATGTGCTTTTTAAAATACCCCTCACACACTAAAAAGTCCTTTAGTGTCATGCTTCATCATAGGGGTCTTCCCCGTTTGATCACCCGGTACGCACCAGCGCGCGCTCTGCGGTCCTCCTGCGTGGGGCTACTAAAAGTCCCCAGGATAAAAAGGCACACATGGGAGGTAGGTCTTTTAGATACGCGAAAAGCTGCAATGCCTTGCCACTGGACCTTCGCCTGGAGCCATCTGAACTTGGCTTCAGGAAGAAGTTAAAAACCCACCTCTACACGCAGTAAGCCGGGCTGACCTTGCGGTGCGACTCTGCTGATTCCACTCGACACAGCGCGGGGACACACCAACTGTGCGTAACCAGGCGCTTTATAAATTTCCCTTATTATTATTATTATTATAGACAGAGAGTTTGAACATTGTGTGAGGGTGTGTGGTGCATGTGTTTTACGTGACAAGTTTTTAAGTTACTTTGCCGTTTCCTATAACTCCAGCGACCAGCAATGGGATGCCATAACACAAGCTGACATTTGATGAATCCTGTCCCTAGGAAGATCACTCAAATATGCCTTGGTTTTGATAGATTATGTGTCAAAATAGATGGAGATAAAGTTAGTCAAAACACACAAGATGGATGGACGGAATGTTGCACAATGGCAAAACATTCACCCCCAGTCACAGATATGGGTTTAATCCATCGTTATTTTGCTCACCAAACCACCCTAGTACAGACATGGCCATATGCAAATCAGTCTTGACCCTGTGCCTCATGGGAACAGTCCAGACCGAACTGGCAAGCCATGTCTTTCCTGGACCGGAATCAAGCATCCTAGGACCTCTTGGAGGAAGTTCAGTTTGGATTCCGGCCGGCTCATGGCACCGAGACGGCCCTGGTGACTGTGATGGATGAGCTGCGGAGGTGAGCAGACAGAGGTCAGGCAGCTGTGCTGATTCTGCTTGACCTGTCTGCTGCCTTCGACACGGTTAACCGTGGAACCTTGCTGAGAAGGCCGAGAGAGGTGGGGGTTATGGGCAGCGCTTTTAGGTGGTTCCAGTCCTTTCTTCTGGATAGACAGCAAGCTGTGTCCCTTTTTCCTTTTCAATCCGCCTTTACTAATTTCTCGCATGGCGTACCACAGGGCTCGGCAATCAGCCCTATTTTATTCAACATATATATGAAACCCCTGATTGCGGTCATCAAAGAACATAACATTGACATCGTAAATTATGCTGATGACACACAGTTGATTCTCTCCCTTGAGGGAGATCATTCGACTTCACTTGAAGCGTTTCATAACTGCCTGTGAGATACTGCGCTTTGGTTGAAGGTTAATTCTCTGCAATTTGATGCAGGTAAAAAGGAGGTGCTTTATTGCCCAAGGGACAGGGTTCCTTCTGTGCTGCCTAGCAATTTTTGGCCTACTGACACCTCGCCCTCAGTTCAGTCAGGGAATACGGTTCATAACCTGGGCGTAATGTTTAATAGGAAACTTACTATGGAAGCTCAGGTTTCGAAAACGGTGGCCTGCTGCCTTGCCATTATTAGATTACTCAGGAAAATGTTTCCTTTGTTGCCTCTTCCAGCCCGGGTAGTAGTGGTGTGCAGCACCTTGCTCAGTAGATGAGATTATTGTAATGCCCTTCTGCTTGAGTCCCCTAAATATCTTCTTGACAGACAACAGAAAATCCAGTCGGCGGCAGCCAAGTTAGCCCTTGGGTGGCCTAGAAGGTCGTCCTCCTCTATGGCTTTGGCTCAGCTGCACTGGCTCCCTCTGAGACAGAGAGTCCAGTTCAAGTCTCGCTGTCTGATGTTTAAGGCCCTTCATGGGCTGGGACCTGCTCTCATGCAAAGGAAATTAGCATGGTACCTTCCTGTGCGAAATCTTCGCTCCTCATCGGCGAGACTGGTGAGTATATGTGGGTCCAAGAAAGTTAAGGCAGGGGGTAGATCATTTGGTGTAGCTGCCGCTAAATTATGGAACAAACTCCAGTTGGAGCTCAGGCAAGTTACTGATCTCCTCCCTTTTAGAAGAAGATTAAAAACCTGGTTGTTTCCCATTATTTAGTTGATGGTTAGTCACAGTTTCATCTCAGTCTGTTTCTGCCAGCGCCAGGAAGCCTGTTAGGTGACATTGCGCTTTATATGCTATAAATACAAATAAACAAATAGGACCGGTTTCTGGCTATCAGCCTTCATCAGCAAGGATAGCTTGACTCCAGTGGCATAGTGAGCACGGGACCCACGTCTGGGCATACCCTTCCCACATAGGGTGAACAGCAAAACACACAAGATGATGGACGGAATGTTGCACAATGGCAAAACATTCACCCCCAGTCACAAATCTGGGTTTAATCCATTGTTATTTTGCTCACCAAGCCACCCCAGTTCAGACATGGCCATATGCAAATCAGTCTTGACCCTGTGCCTCATGGGAACAGTCCAGACTGAACTGCCAAGCCATGTCTTTCCTGGCCTGGAATCAAGCATCCTAGTACCGGTTTCTGGCTATCAGCCTTCATGAGCCAGGATAGCTTGACTCCAGTGGCGTAGTGAGCACAGGACCCACATCTGGGCATACCCTTCCCACATAGGCGAACAGCAAAACACACAAGATGATGGACAGAATGTTGCACAATGGCAAAACATTCACCGCCAGTCACAGATCTGGGTTTAATCCATCATTATTCTGCTCACCAAGGCACCCCAGTTCAGACATGGCCATATGCAAATTAGTCTTGACCCTGTGCCTCATGGAAAGAGTCCAGACCAAACTGCCAAGCTACGTCTTTCCTTGACCGGAATCAAGCATCCTAGGACCGGTTTCTGGCTATCAGCCTTTATCAGCCAGGATAGCTTGACTCTTCTGGCCATCAATCACACATGGATGGGATAGTGCCTGGTGCAATCACACTTCACTCCTATGCACAACTTCTCATAATGAGCACACTACCTTCAGACCCTCATGGCCCCTGAGGAGAGTAAGCACTTTAAGTACGGAGACGGCACTCCTGGAGGTGTCAGAGGTCATCAGGGAGACACTGGATTCAGGAGGCAAGGCCATGCTTGTCATGCTTGATCTGTCGGCGGCCTTTGACACCGTTCCCCATGAGGCGCTCCTCGCCAGACTCTATGACATCGGTCTGAGGGGGACGGTGTTCAATTGGTTTACATCTTTTCTTGAGGGCTGCCGACAAACGGTCTGGGCCTCCTCGAGCTCCGCTGAGATGCCGCCTTTGGGAGTCGGAGTTCCGCAGGGTTCTGTGTTGAGCCTGACTCTTTTTAACATCTTTATGACCCCTCTGGCGGCACTGGTAGAGTCCTTTGGGGCCCAGATCGTGTCCTACGCTGATGACACTCAACTGCTCTTCACGTGTAGGAAAGATCAGGCTTTTGATGGAGAGTGCATTCGGGGCTGCTTAGGGATGGTCTTCAACTGGTTTCAACGGAACAGCCTCAAAGCTAATTCCAACAAATCGGAGGTACTGTTCTTTGGCTGTTCCTTGGACCCTGGCTGGCGGGCCTGGCGGCCAATGGATATGTGTCCCCCTGCTCAGGCATCCCAGGTGGCAAAAAATCTGGGAGTTAAGATTGATAATAATCTGACGCTGAGATCACATATTCTTGGTTTGACGGGCACCTGCTTTGGCATTCTTAAGATGCTCCGGAAGTTCCTACCTTTGCTCACAGAAGAGCATAGATAGATCATTGTGCAAGCCTTAATTGGCTCCAGATTGGACTATGCCAACGTCCTCTATTTGGGTCTTCCGGACTATCTTGTTCAGCGGCTACAGGTTGTGGAGATCTCTGCGGCTCACGCCATCTTCGGCCTCCATAGGCGAGCGAGAGCATTCGGGTTGGTGCAATCGCTTCATTGGCTGCCCATCCGGAAGCGGATTATGTTTAAAGCGTTGACCCTGGCTCACAAAGCGCTTTTTGGCTCTGGAGCAAGGTACTTACAGCGCAGGCTCGTCTTTTATCGCCCGGCTCGATCTCTGCGGTCGGAATCTCTGTTTTTGGCCGTGGTCCCCCGAGTGAGGAAGGCCCGTACCGGGGGTCGCTCCTTTAGTTTAAGGGCCCCTCAGTTGTGGAACACCTTTCCTCTGGCCTTGCGGCGCACACCCAATCTGCTCCTGTTTAGGAAGAGCCTCAAGACCTGGCTTTTTAACCTTTAGGATGTCTTTCTTTCCCCTGTTTCTCTCTGTTTTTATGGTGTTATGTTTTTCACACTGAGCTGCCTAAATAAAGCGCCGGGACACTCTTACTGAGTAGCCATGCGCTATAGAAATAAAATTTACCTTAACATAACATAACATAACTTACTTTGTACAACCTTCGCCCTGCTTCAAACCAAAATGTTGGTAGCACATTGGAATTCATTGTTGTCATGAGGGAGGACAACCATGGCATATAGATTGGGACAACCATGATAAAATGATAACCCGGCACATTAGAAGTTATTTTCAATATAGGTAACTCATGGTATATGGATGTCATTAGTGGGAAAAATCTGGCACTGACATATTGTACGCAATTTTCGGATTAAAGGGTATTCATGGCATATGAGGAGCACCCATGATCAAATGCTGGCACTGGTACAATGGAGATAAAATTTAACATGCAAGGCACTCATTGCACATTTTCAAAAAAATGGGGTCAACTCCTGTGAAGAGTCAGCTTTTATTTGCTCAGCACACCATGAAAGGTGTTTAATGCCTTCCTCTTTCAGAGCCTAAGGCTTTAACACCATGAAAGGACTTGAATATTTAATTCCTTTCCTTTCAGAGCCTAAGGCTTTATAACAAACTGATGTGAAAATGGTGCTTTAAAATGCAAAATATGATCCCATATTTTTCAAAATGTTTCCAGGGGAGTGGGTGGAAATACCTGATTGATTGCTCGTTGTTTAAGTCTAATTATATTAGTGAAAGTAAATCAATACAACAATATCCCAATGCTATCAACAAAACTCTAGGACTGGAAGTATTGTTGGTAATGACTTGGAGGGAGATAGTCAACCTACACGGGTGAATGGTGATAGAGTGGCACAAGATTTTGAGTATAAGGCATATAGAAAAATATTGTATACCAGAAGTCTAAAATGTTTTTAAAAAGTCCTCCTAAAAAATGTTTAACTGCCTTTTCACAGGGAGAATCGATACACATACTTTAATGAGTTTCTCTGAAGTATCGATTATACAAAAACATAATTTTGTGACAGGATACCTGATATTTGGACACTCAAGGCCCGATTATGATGTGGTTCAGAAATTATTCCAAACGGATCCATTTGGGAATGGTTTACAACCGACTCGGTTCGGGAGAGTCCGACTGACTGATTACGATGAATCCGGATGCTTCCAGATACGATTCGGTCGGACTCCCAGTGACTTAAATGGGAACCTATGTTTCAACCGTATGCATAGGCTCCCATTGAAAAATGAGGTGGCTAGGGAAAATTGGCCACCCTGTGGCAGGCACCGCCTGGTGCCTGCCACACTGTGCATGGCTGGTAAGGGGGACCCCCACCGGCCCGATTGGGAAGACTCTGGGTGCAGGCGGGCCCGCTAAAGGCCCCCAAAGTCTGATTCTGACTGCCGATTTGAGTTGGATGGCATGATTCAGAAAGGCTGGGCTGTCCGATTCCAGCATCATAATCGGCCGTTCGGAAACTAGGCCCATAGAGACCTACTATTGTGCTCCGTACATCTCGGTCATTCCGAATGCTGTCGGGTTCGGATTGCGATATTCCTATCTGCTAACTCGCATCATAATCGGTCGATCGGAAACCTTTCCGATTCAGTCGGAAAGACACGCTCCCGATCTGATCCAAACTACATCGTAATCGGCCCCTCAGTGTGGGTGTTGATCTTGAGGAGAGGGCTTCATCATGGATGACCTGAAACACAATTAAATTATTGACACAGATGTAACTTAGCACTATCTGGGTAAAGAGTGACTTCAATATGAAGTAAAATAGGGGACATTACAAAAGTCAAGCAATAACAATTTACCGATATAATGAGGGGATTGTAGCCAGCAACCAGTCTACAGATGTCTGTTCCTAGATAAGAGTGATGATAGGTAAGGCAATAATACATTAACATTTACATCTGCTACAAGAACATGTTACCTTGCAATAGATAATGCTGATGCCTGTGTGAAGAACAGGGAAAGGTGATTGGTGGACCCATGCACATTTCCATGAAAAAGGTTTTGAGGGTCCCTGTGCTTTTCTTCTTTTTGTTATGATTTAATATTCCCACTCACTATATTGCACTCTTTCTCTTTCATATTTTCTGTGTCCTACTCATACTTTGTAACTCACTCACACACTTTCACTCACTCATACCATCACACCCTATTTTTCTTTTACTCTCAATTATTCTCACATACTCTAACTCACTCATTCTAATTTACACATTCACACTCATCCTCAATCACATTCACTCTTACACTTACTTATGCTTTCTAACTCACAGTAACTTACACTTGCTCTTACTCTCATCCACTTATTCTTATTCATTCTCATATTGACTCACACAGTAATACCTTTCTTTTTTTTCACAAGATATTTTATTGTTGACATCCGATACAGAACTCAAGTGTGAAAGAGCACTCTGTACATATAGCAATAGTAACCAGTCAGTCAGTTCATCTTTATTCGGATACAACAGCACCCATAAAAGCACAAAAACAAGTACATATGATAAAAACGACTGTTAAAAAACAATTTACAAAATTCATTATACAAATCCAAAAACAACTTTGTGCAAAGCTATACATCATCACAGTGCAAAATAGATTATTAAGGTAAGGGAGCAATTAGGTCAAAATACATAATTGTTTATGATAATGTCAAGCATCAATCATTGATCTACGAGCCCTTACTACTGATTTTAAGAAAGTGCAAGTGCGAAAGATAAGGTCCACATCATCTAAAGCAAACATAGAGCAAAATGCTGTTTCTAAATTGATCGGTCTTCTCTTATTAAAATAGGAACATAAAAACTGTTTAAAATATTTGGTATAGTATTTACAGAAAATATGAAGTGCTTGATAGTTTGCTCACTCCTCCCATCACAAGGGCACAGGTTCGAGTTTGGATCAGGACTGTGACCCAGTGGGAAGGAAAGTGCGAAGCGAATTGTGCCAGCTCTCAAATGAAACAATAGGCTCGTCTCCCATCAGCTCATTGGTAAGGACAAATACATATGGAGTGGATGACTATACCGTTCGATGTCCATGTAGTTGCGCACACTAATTCTTTTGGCCTCTGCTACCTCGCGCTCGGTCTTATATAGGGAGAACAGAGTGTTCTGCATTTCTTTTTTTGCGACCAAAGTAGCCAGTGTGGGGTCCCAGAAAATGCTTTCCATGTTAATGCTTCGCAAACTGCTCAACACTCCACTCAGCCATGGGATTTCAAGCTATTTAGCACATCCTAAACAGTCCTTGATAATTACATGGGTCAAGGAGGTTGCTTCATTCTTCCATACTGCAATCCACATAAGTGCCGGTTGAGCCCTAATAAAATCAGTAATAGAATTAATATTGAGATCTTTGTGGGATATGTAGTGGAAGGTTGAGATTGGGACATTTAATAATTTCCTGCAAAACCTATTCTCCTCCTGCTGTATAACAGAGCAGTTGACCGTCCCCCATATCTCAGCGTCATATGTGGCTACCAGGATACACTGGAGTTTGTAAATCTTTTGTATGGCTAATACTGCTCCCATGGTCTTGGGGCGGGGAATGCTTAGCATCGAATTGTTGGCCTTTGAGAACTTGCTCCTGGCGTGAGCTAAGTGCTCACTCCAGGAAACGTTCGCAGCAAAGGCCAAACCCAAATATACAAAAGATTTTACCGCGGTCATCTTATGGCTGTCTATTACGATCGGGCGTATAGCATGTTTACCCGGGCCGCTGCTCATTAAAAATGATTTTTTTAAATTGACTTGCAAGTCTAGGTTTTTCATAAAAATATTAAAATCTTGGACCAAGAGGCGTAGTGAACTTGATGTGCGACCTATTAAAACTGCGTTGTCGGCATAAAGCAGCGCAGGGATGGGTACTTTGTTAATATATGGAACATCTTGGGTTGCCAGTTTCAGGGAAGCATTCAGGTCATTGATGTATATAATAAAAAGCAGGGGGGCCAACACGCAAACTTGCCTGACCCCCCGCCGATGTTAATGGATCCTGAAACCTCAGCTCCTGCCCCAATTCTTACTTGGGCCTTAAGGTCTTTGTGCAAATAAGCCAAAAAGTTAACCAGGTTTACGTCCAGGCCCTTGGACAAAAGGATTGCCCACAGTTTTGATCTATTTACTAGGTCAAAAGCTGTGGACAAATCCATAAAAGCCATGTAAACCGGGGATTTCTTGGCGATGGCATATTTGCAAATCATTAGGTTCAGGTTGAGGCATTGTTCCCTTGTTCCTACCTTGCTTCTGAAACCCAGCTGACAAGGGTCTAAAATGTTAGTTGCTTCTGTCCAATCTATAATTTTGTTATATAGAACTCTACCTAAAATGTTAAGGGAGTTAACTATTAGGGAGATGGGGCGATAGTTACACGGGATTGACCTATCGCCTTTTTTAAAGATCGGTACTATTATACTTCTGGCCCATGTATCCGGGATCTTTGCAAGGGTCAGATTATTGAAAATATTCAGAAGCAAGGGGGCCCAGAAAGCCGGGTTCCATTGATTAGTAACCAGTAAACGGAGCAACATTTTGAGGAATAGTGGCAAATTAGTTCCAAACAGAATATATCACAAAAGAGATAATAATACCCGCAAAAAAGAGGAGCAGGAGAAAAGAGAAAAATGAAAGAAAAGGAAAGAGGGAGAGGAAAAGAAAAAGAAAAAGGGATAAAAGAATAGTTGTGCCACATCGTCTGCTTTTTAGGAAACAGAAATGCTTCAAATAGAGGCATCCTTAGCATTGTGGGAGCCGTTGTGGAGATTAAGCAAGCTATTGCCCAGAGTTGCGGAGTGGGACTCCATGATTGGAATAGGCACCGAGGTGAGAATTATTAGGTCTGTGAAATTTTTGAACCCAAGACCCGCCGAAGCGGGGCATTGAACCCTGGTCCCGGGCTAGACCTCTGCATCAGGGTCTGCCGCTCTAATCATTGAGCCACACATAGGCGATGCAAAAGAGCACTCAATTTGTCACCCCATTGGTCAATCAATCAATCAATCATATAATTTGTATAGCGCACTGCTCACCCAGAGGGGTCTCAAGGCTTTGGCGGGGGAGGGGTCCGTCACTGCTCGAAAAGCCAGGTCCTGAGTTGCTTCCTGAAGGAGAGATGGTCCTGGGTCATCCGTAGGTGGATGGGGAGTGAGTTCCATGTCTTGGTCGCCAGGTAGGAGAAGGATCTTCCTCCGGCGGTGGCTCTGCGGATGCGTGGTACGGCGGCAAGGGCGAGGCTGGTCGATCGTAGCTGGCGGGTGGGCGTGTAGAAAGTCAGGCGGTTGTTGAGGTACTTGAGGCCCAGGTCGTGGAGAGCCTTGTGTGCATGGGTGAGGAGTCTGAAAGTGATCCTCTTGCTGACGGGGAGCCAGTGCAGGTCTCTCAGGTGGACGGAGATGTGGTTGTGTCGGGGGATGCCCAGGAGGAGTCGTGCGGAGGCGTTCTGTATGCGCTGGAGTCTTTTCTGTAGTTTGGCTGTGGTTCCCGAGTAGAGGGTGTTCCCGTAGTCCAGTCGGCTGGTAACGAGTGCCTGGGTGACCGTCTTCCTGGTTTCGGTGGGGATCCATCGGAAGATCCTGCGGGGAATGCGCAGGGTGTTGAAGCACAATGATGAAACGGCGTTGACTTGTCTGGTCATCGAGAGGGAGGAGTCCAGGATGAAGCCCAGGTTACGTGCGTGGTCCGTTGGCTTGGGAGTGGTGCCCAGGGCAGGGGGCCACCAGGAGTCATCCTAGGCGGAGGGCGATGATTCCAGGATGAGGACTTCCGCCTTGTCTGAGTTCAGTTTCAGACGGCTGTTCTTCATCCACTCGGCGACGTCTTACATCCCTTCGTGAAGGCTGGCTCTGGCGATGGCGGGGTCGTTGGTGAGGGAGAGGATCAGCTGGGTGTCGTCGGCATAGGAGATGATGTTGAGGTTGTGTTGGCTTGCGATGGCTGCGAGAGGGCTCATGTAGACGATGAGGAGGGTTGGGCTGAGTGATGATCCTTGTGGATCCTTGTGGTACGCCGCAGATGACTTCAGTGACCTCGGATCTGAATGGGGAGAGGCGGACTCTCTGGACGAGATGATCCACTCCAGTGCCTTCTCTTGGATTCCGATGTTGCTGAGGCGCTGTACTAGGGTGCGGTGGCAGACAGTGTTGAACGCTGCGGAGAGGTCCAGGAGGGTAAGGGCCGCTGTTTCCCCGTTGTCGAGCAGGGATCTGATGTCATCAGTGGCTGCGATCAGGGCGGTCTCCGTGCTGTGGTTGGCTCGAAAACCAGACTGCGAGGGGTCGAGGGATCCGTTCGTCTCGAGGAAGGCGGTGAGCTGTCTGTTGACGGTCTTCTCAATGACTTTGGCAGGAAAAGGGAGGAGCGAGATGGGGCGGAAGTTCTTGAGGTCGGTGGGGTCCGCTGTCGGTTTCTTCAGGAGGGCGCTGAGCTTGGCTGACCGGGGTCCAGGCACCGAGGGTGGTGGTGGGGGGCGCTGGTTCGGTAGTTGGGTGTGTGGTAGGTGCACCAAAGCTGTTGTGTATGCTGGCGATCTTGCGGTGGAAGAAGGAGGCGAGTGAGTCGCTGAGGTCTTGCGAGGGGTTGATGTCGTTGTTTCCGGCGCTGGGGTTGGAGAACTCTTTGACGATGCTGAAGAGTTCCTTGCTGTTGTGGATGTTGTTGTCCAGTCGTCCTTTGAGTGTTGTTCTTTTGGTGGTGCGGATCAGCTGGTGGTGTTTGTGGGTGGCGTTCTTGAGGGCAGTCATGTTTTCTATGGTCTGATCGTTGCGCCAGGCTTTCTCGAGGGTGCGGCAGTTCTTCTTGGAGTTTTTGAGTTTGTCGATGAACCAAGAGGCTTTCTTGCTGCCGGGTCTGCTGGGGGGTCCTTCAGTGGTGCAAGGTCATCTGCGCAGTTGGTGAGCCACTGTGTGAAGATGCGGGCTGCTTCGTTGGGGTCCGTTGTGCTGGTGGGAGGGTTCTGGCTGAGGGACGTGGTGAGCTGGTCGGCGGTGATCTTGCTCCAGCTCCTTCGGGGTGTCTGTTGCGGGTGGTGGTGGGTCGTGGTTCTTCTGAAGCTGAAGTGGACGCAGCTGTGATCAGTCCAGTGTAGTCCGGTGGAGTGGCTGAAGGAGATGTGCTTGCTTGAGGAGAAGACGGCGTCAAGCGTGTGGCCAGCGTAGTGGGTGGGGGGGTTCACCAGTTGCTTGAGTCCGAGGTTGGCGAGGTTGGCGAGGAGGGTGGTGGTGTTGCTGTCGTTGTTGTTCTCCAGGTGGAAGTTGAGGTCCCTTAGGAGGATGTAGTCAGCGGAGGGGAGGGCGTCGTGGCTGATGAAGTCTGCGATGTCTTCGCTGAATGGGGTACATGGTCCCGGGGGTGTGTAGATGAGGGTGCCTCTGAGGATGGTCTTGGGGTCGGTGTGTATCTGGAAGTGGAGGTGTTCAGCGGCGGTGACGGTGTCATCGGAGTTGGTTATGATGTGGATGGTGTTATTGTGGACGATGGCGATGCCTCCTCCGGTCTGGTTGATGCAATCCCTCCGGGTGATCTTGTAGCCTTCCGAGATGGCTATGGCGATGTCGGGGGCTGAGGAGGCGTTCATCGATGTTTCTGTGAGGAAGGCAACATCTGGTGATGTTGTGTCGAACTGGTTCCAGAGTTCGACAGCGTGCCTGTGGATGCAGCGGGTGTTGAGGAGGATGCACTTGAGGTGGTTGTTGCTGGTGTCTGGCTTAGCGGGTGGGATGCAGGTCCGGAGGCAGGTGAACTTGCACTTGGCAGGTGAAGGGTCCGTGGGTGCGTTTTGGGGTGGCTCTGTAGCAGGCGGGGTTCCTGTCGCGTTTGAGTGCGTTGAGGGTTGCGGCGTCGTAAGTCTGTCGTGTGGGCTGGCATCTTTGGCGGCCAGGGTTCCTGGCGCTGGGCGCGGTCCAGGCGCGGACGGGCGTAGACGGGCTTGCCTTTGGCGCGCCTTCGGCACACAATCGTCATACCCGCTGCACGTGAAGGCTGCGCGTACGTGCGGACTCTGCCATAAATGGAGAGTGGGGGGGGGAGGATGGAGGGAGGAGCAGCTGGGAGGTGGGAGCGGGGTGGCGAATGGGAGAGGGGAGAGGGAACAGAAGGAAAGGGGGCGGGCCGTGGGGGAGCAGCGGCAGGGAGCAGGGTGGAACAGCAGGAAAAGGCGGCAGAAGCGAGAGATAGAGAAATACAATAAATCAGGGGCACAGCCGAAATACAGAAGTACAAAAATCAGGGGCACAGCAGACAAATACTGGTACTACCAGGGGAGAGACCAGGGGGAAGAGGAGAACCTCGTCTGCAGGGGCAGCGGCGAGCAGGCGGCGGCAACAGGGGGACCGGTCGACCTCAGGAGGAGCCACGCGGCGGGTTGAGCGACCGGCACTGACGAGGTCAGGTTGGTAAATCTGACTACGAATGGCAAGCCAATAAAGGCGAGCTTCGTTGAGGAGCTCTCTGGCGTATGTCTGCTGAATCGTCTGCAAGCGACTACAGCCTGTCCCGCCGCATCTCTACTAACACGCTCTAAATCAAGTAATTGTGCTTCAATGCTAAGTAGTTTGTCCCGTCGCAGCCGCCGCTGGGCAGTACAGAAGGCAATGTCTATGCCCTGAAGGGTAGGTTTCATAGCCTCCCATAGAGAGACCGGCGATTCAATCGTGATGGTGTTGTGTTAAATAATCCATCAAAGACGTGAATATATGTGTCCTTTATTTCTCATCTAGTAGTGACCATGGCGCCAAACGCCACCTGAAGCGGGAGCACCTGGGGTCGAGGGATAGAAGAATGGATACACGGGAATGATCTGATAAGCCCCTAGGGAGAATTGTAGCTACAAGCAGTCTATGCATATGTGTCTCAGAGAGGAAGACATAATATAGGCATGAAAAGGAGTCATGAGCTTTGGAAAAATAAGTGTATGCACGTAGATCGGGGTGCATAGTCCTCCATGTGTCCACCCACCCAGGCCGCGAACCAGGGGCCGTAGTTTGGAATCTGGAGGCTCTGTGGTACGAGCCATGGCACGCCATCTATCTTGTACTGAGGACATAACATCATTCCAGTCTCCTCCAACTAATGTTATCGCCAACGGGAGCTCGGTCCAGAGTACTGTCAATTTTTCAATCAAGGACCATGAGAGAAGGGGAGGAGCATATACACTACCTAGGACAATGGGTTCTCCATACAGTGTCCCAGATATTACAATAAATCGGCCCTGTTAATCTGACCATGTGCGGCTATGGACGAAGGGTACGCTACAGTGTATGAGGACTGCTACACCCCGGGATCCTCTAGTAAAGCCAGCATGGTACGTGTGTGCAAACCAAAACCACTCCAGACAGGGTGCCTTAGTGCCTGCCAGATGCATCTCCTGCAGACAGAGAACCCCCACCTTTGTCGCTTAGCAGGACAGCACCACGTTTGATCTTGTCTAATTGGCCATTAACATTCTAGCTAAGAACTCGGAGCTCTCTACTGGTGTATAAAATTGGGGACCTAATATCATAAATGGCATTGGCAATGTCAAATATATACATAGCAGCAGATGTGGTGGCAATAACGAATAGCATCAAACAAAGCAAGAAAGCCTGTGCCCCCACCCCAACCCCCGTATACCTCAAAACAGTAGAAGTATCTGTTGTGCTGAGCATTGTACCATCACCCCAGTGGGGACAAGGCACAGCCCTACACCAATGGGTCCCTGTAACACGATCCCCAAACATATATTAGAGTCTCATTTATCTGAGAAAAAAAAGAAAGAATTGGAGAGAGGGCCCACCTTAGGCCCATATACAGTGCCATCAACGTAAATAATGCACAAATCACAGCAGGTATGACCCCTATAGCCATGTTATACAGTGAGAAAATATAAAGCAATCATGTTCACCAGTCAGTCCACTCGATGCACCGCCGCCACCAGCAATATTCAGTCCCCTTGGTGCGCCAAAGAGGAGTCGCGGAGAGTACCATCACTCCAGGAGCTGAAGGCATCCAGAAACCGTGATCTCCAGTTTGTGGTCCCTTTAGCCTTAGGAAGGCACTGCGCCACTTCTCCAGAGGATGACTCCGAATCAAAGCATGGTGGAGTGTGGGACTTGAGTTTCCGTCATTCGTCTGTTCAAGCAAAGACCTCCTCAGGGGTGTCAAAGAAGAGTGTACACAATTCATAGATGACTCTCAGCCGGACTGGAAAGAGTAGAGCATATTGGAGTTTGAGATCTCTCAGCCAGGCCTTGGCAGCCGTGAATGACTGTTGACGCTTTTGTACAAGTTTCGTATAATCGGGAAAGATTAGGATATGGTGGGTTTCATGATGAAGCTTGCCCGCCAGCTTGCTCTGCGTGAGAACTGCATCTCGTTCATGGAAGTTCAGGAATCTAGTGATAATAGGTTGGGGCTGAGCAGTGCACACAGCGGGGGATTTCTGCATCAATGCGATGTGAGAGTGCTCTATGATAAAGCATAATGAGAGGGACGACTGAGGGATCCAGCTCTTTATCCAGAGAGTGAGAAACCTTTCTACGCTATTGTTTCCACACCCCTCTGGGACCCCCACAATGTTCCTTTGGGCCCTACCTTCAGCATCCTCCGCTCTGAGCGTGAGCCTCCTTGCGATGGATTCCAGGGCGGACACCCTTTGCTGGAGAGAGACAACCGTATCCTCCGCATTTGAAATCCGGGTTTTGGCCTCTGTTATCCTGTCTACTCCTTTGCGAAAGTCCTGGCGAATCGCAACTGCGTTATCGCCTTGATGTTCAAGGGTGGTCGCATTGTAGGTGGCGCCTTTTGAATAGGCACCACCTACAATGTGACCACCCTTGAACATCAAAAACAATTTGTTCCTATTTAGGATCTATTTTTTTTTCCATAAACAAGGGGGACCCACTTAGTGGCTTTGGACCATGGGTATCAAGTATTTCAAAAAAACAAAGGTCCTAAGCCTAGAACAATATTTGAAAACGATAATATACAGGCCAAAATCGGACAGTATGTACACTTTTCTTATACCCAGCCGGGCAAAGAATTTATTTAAGGAATATATGACAAAAAGTCAATTTATGCGTTACAGTATAACATCAAATATTCAGTGTTTGAAGTGAGGCACAAGCCTGTGCCGTACTCAGCAATAGAAAAAGGATTGTGAAAAAGGGTGCAGGAGATAGGACAGTATTCATCAGGCAAAGGAAAGGTTTGAGCAAAGCCTGGTACTGCTTAAGAATTTAGATAGGCAGTATTCCCTGGAGTAGAACATACATAAACAAATAACAATAAAACAACTGTGTGACTACAAAATAAAGTCGACGGCGTTTCGATCCCGCGCTCAAAATAATGGGATCATCATCAGGACTTAATACATGCCTGGAATAACATGAAACAATATGCCTGTAAGGAGAAACAGGGGAAAACAGAGAGGCAAAAATAGTATTTAGAACACTCCTCTGTGTTTGAGAAAAGGTCAACCTAGTCAGACTCTTAATCACAAGCAATTCGGAATCGCAGTGCAGTGAATAGTATTTGGTGGTTGTTGATTGTGATGTGAAAATTCGAGATAGTCTTATTCCTTGGCAGTGCTTATTTTGTGAAGAGCTGTCATTTCTGTGAGCGTGCTGAGATGACAGCGTGTGTATATAGCCACTAGCGGGGAGTCGGAATCGACAAGAAATAGTGCTGCAAGTGGTGGGATGCAGGATTTTAAAAAGGGGGCTAGAATCGGGCGTGATCAGGCTTAGTGTTACCGGTATAACATAGCTGCATACCCAAGGGCTGGAGAATTAGATGTTCGATATCGTTAGTATGGACCACTCAGAATGTGGCCACTCAGTGCGTGAGGAGAGGAACTTCAGGACCTAGGGAAGATATGGCATATATTAGTTATATGAATCATAAAGGCTCCGGTGGCGGGACAGCAGTGAATTCGAATCTTACCAATTTTGGACACCCAATCGTTTGGAGTTACTTTTTGCAAGGTCGCCAAATGAGAAAACTACGTCTGATGTAGACTTCGTATGTTCTATGGGCAAGAAATAGTAATTGATATTAGTAATAGCGACAGGGCCGGTCTGTATAGCTATTAAGGGGTCATGCGTGAAGAGTCTCACCTTCACGGATCATCGGTGTATTGGCACCTAACTCCGTTTCCTGAGGTAAGAACCCCTCGCCAGTCCATTACTTTACCGCGGTCACGCTGTGACCATGGCCACATCCTAAACTCCTTGTTATCCACAGCGGATCGTATATCTTGTATTCTTCTGACCGCCGCCACGGACCAAGCTTCCCGGTAACACGGTGAGAACGCCAACAACGAGGCGCTCACTTTACCCCTCACAGCGGATCCTCGATTTACTCGGACCGCTTTTATGGGTTAAACTCGATTTCGAAGGTGAGACTCTCTTCACGCATGACCCCTTAATAGCTATACAGACCGGCCCTGTCGCTATTACTAATATCAATTACTATTTCTTGCCCATAGAACATACGAAGTCTACATCAGACGTAGTTTTCTCATTTGGCGACCTTGCAAAAAGTAACTCCAAACGATTTGGTGTCCAAAATTGGTAAGATTCGAATTCACTGCTGTCCCGCCACCGGAGCCTTTATGATTCATATAACTAATATATGCCATATCTTCCCTAGGTCCTGAAGTTCCTCTCCTCACGCACTGAGTGGCCACATTCTGAGTGGTCCATACTAACGATATTGAACATCTAATTCTCCAGCCCTTGGGTATGCAGCTATGTTATACCGGTAACACTAAGCCTGATCACGCCCGATTCTAGCCCCCTTTTTAAAATCCTGCATCCCACCACTTGCAGCACTATTTCTTGTCGATTCCGACTCCCCGCTAGTGGCTATATACACACGCTGTCATCTCAGCACGCTATCTCGAATTTTCACATCACAATCAACAACCACCAAATACTATTCACTGCACTGCGATTCCGAATTGCTTGTGATTAAGAGTCTGACTAGGTTGACCTTTTCTCAAACACAGAGGAGTGTTCTAAATACTATTTTTGCCTCTCTGTTTTCCCCTGTTTCTCCTTACAGGCATATTGTTTCATGTTATTCCAGGCATGTATTAAGTCCTGATGATGATCCCATTATTTTGAGCGCGGGATCGAAACGCCGTCGACTTTATTTTGTAGTCACACAGTTGTTTTATTGTTATTTGTTTATGTATGTTCTACTCCAGGGAATACTGCCTATCTAAATTCTTAAGCAGTACCAGGCTTTGCTCAAACCTTTCCTTTGCCTGATGAATACTGTCCTATCTCCTGCACCCTTTTTCACAATCCTTTTTCTATTGCTGAGTACGGCACAGGCTTGTGCCTCACTTCAAACACTGAATGTTTGATGTTATACTGTAACGCATAAATTGACTTTTTGTCATATATTCCTTAAATAAATTCTTTGCCCGGCTGGGTATAAGAAAAGTGTACATACTGTCCGATTGTGGCCTGTATATTATCGTTTTCAAATATTGTTCTAGGCTTAGGACCTTTGTTTTTTTGAAATACCTATTTAGAATCTAGTCACACTGTATCACTGTAAATATTGTACACTTCTATTTTTTGCGCCGTTCACGCTGAGCACGTTTGTCACTTGCGTCGCTGTCGTGCACATCACTTGCACCATGTTTGCACCAAGTACAACTTGGGTTGTGTAATTTTAACCTCCAGTGCTGATAGTACTGTCCTTTCTAACTTGTTTGTTTAATCTTGATGCTACTGGCACATAAAAACGGATATACTGAGTCCCTTTTGTCTGTCATTAATAATGTTTTTGCATATCTTTGTAATTGTCTAAGTGAATGATACCTGTTGGGATACTGTTTGTTTAAACACATATTCTTACCCCAATCCCAACTTGGTTGATGGGTTGTACTCCTGTTCTTTTCTCAAATGGAATATATGCAGCGGCCATGGCGGAGAACACCAAGCGTGATCGCTGGTGCCAACCACACACTGCGCGGGCGGCTATGTGACGCTGCGGGTCCAAGTGCTCCCTCCTCGGTGATCCGGGCAGCCGAGCCAGCAGCCCAGCACAGGTCTTCGGTGCAGAGGCCCGACACGCTTGCTTGCAGACCACTGGCAAAAACCGTCCGCTGAGCGGCAAAGGAGCCGGGTGAGCAGCCGCGAAGGTCCGAAAGGTCAGCCCCGGCTGAAGGTCGACCTCTTCAATCCGCTTCACCGCCACCGATATGGCCTCAAAGCATCACCGCAGCGTGTAAGGCACGGGCAGGCACTAGGCAATGAGGGCTGGGGTGGAAGAGATGTCGATGGCACAGGATTATAGAGGATTTATTGGTGGGTCTCCGGATCTCGTTCAAAGCAGGTCCGCCATGTTGGACCGCTCAGCCATGCCACCCAGAAATACCTTTCTAAACAAACATGAACAAATTAACTATATCTGTGACTCATTTAGAAATATAAATGTAAAAAATGTCTAAATACATTTAATATTTTAAAACAAGTATATTTACATTTAGCACATATTTTTTATCATAATATTTGAATAACTACTTTAATTGATGACACCAAATAGGGGCACATTTATTAGTTACTAAATATATAATTTATTTAAACGAATATATTTCACATATAAACATATATTGTAAATTCATTTGAACATTTTAAATAATTTAAATACCATTTAAATAATTATAAATAAAATTATACTTTTTCATGTAGTAATAAACATTACCAAAATAATTATAAATGCTAATGAATAAAAATATTCCCCCAAAAAATTAAACGTCAATCCTGCAAACAATGTAACAGTACATATCATTTAATGTAGGGGTGAGATTTACTATTGTTCATCCAGTACAAAAAAGCACGTGTTTATCTTTCAAGGTTTCAGATGTACTACTCACACTCCAGTCTTACTTACATTAGGGAATGCACATATATCATAGGAGCTCAGAAACTCTGTTCCAACTCAAGTACAAAAAACATGGGGGAAGATAGACATTCTTGGTGAAGTCAAAATTAATCTTCTTACTCCAAACACATTTCTGCAATTGACTATACATTTGTTAAACAATGTTGCAAATTAAAAAATCAGTCTAATACATTTAATTTTTAAATGTTCATACTGTAATATGTACTGTTGTTACAAGAAAGAAAACATTTAAGACAGATATTTTAACACTTTAATTAATTAATTTAAAAGATGTTTGGATGATTATGTAGAATTGTTTTTTAAACTCAGACACTAAAATAAAATGTAGAAAAATATAATGACAACATTCTGATCTCTAATAAATTCCAAAGGGATAATAAAAATACTTTGTTCTGGGTGATTGTGGAATCTGTTACCTGTTTTCAAGGACCAGTGTAAACAATACTCTTTTTTCATTATACTTCTTCATTAGCATAAAGGCAGTCTTTGGAGTTGCATAAGATCTTTCAGCAATTCTCCAAAATGAAATACTTTCATTTTTCCTTGGGAGCTTACCAGTTGATAAGCTTTTTAATCCCGGAGGAAGCAAAAAGCAATCTCCACAAAATACTTGTTGACTGGCTGCAATCTAATGCCCTAAATTGCTATGCCCTGAAGCATTTGAGATTTCATTTATGGATTTTCTCCATCAAATTACACTCTGTGGACATAAGTACAAATTGAAATGTAACAACTAACTTACCCAGGATCAACATAAAACATTTATAAGGACCATTACAGACAGTGAAATGATTAAACTTTAAACTATTCTTTTTACTTTTGAACTTCACATAGAACTCACTATTAGGGAATCAGAAATTTGGGAATTTGATCACAAATTCTGATTTTGACTCTTATTATAACATGTTGCATTATGGTTTGACAGAGGCAATCACTTAATGTGTTTCTTTTCCTGATTTGTGTCCTGAAAGATGAATGTGCTATTAATGTAGATACAGATTTATATTAATTTTGCCTGCCCCAAACTCAGCATGTTTCCTCCACATAGGATGGTCCTAAAAAGCCTACAGCTTGAATATGGTCCAAATTAAACTCACCCACCAGCAGTATTTATTTTATGTAAATTTTTTCAGCAGGTGGATTTTTTTAATAAGGAATGATTTTGAAAACAATACTAATCCTCTAATTAAGTTTAGATCAATATTGAGGTTTACAGGCCAAAAGAATGTCAAGGGTGGGCGACTTATTTTGATTACAAGGAATAAACTAGCCATGTGTTGTTCTGTGTAGTACAATGTGCCTCATTATTTAAATATTTATGTACAGTGTTCAATTATAGGGCCCAATTATGATGTTGGTGGCCCGACTGCCGTTGCAGCGGTCGGGAGAACATCATCAAGCCAACAGCATTCTAGCCACTGTATTATGATTACACTGCCGGACTGGTGGTGTTGTGTTGGCGGTGCCACATCAGCAGCATGCTTTGTCTCATAGAGTGCCTGAGGCATGTGCTGCCTCCATGACGCAGTGACACTTGCATGAAGGGGGCACTATGTACCATGCACTATGTCATGCATGATGCACAGTGCATACACAACAGTCCAATAAGAAGGGCCCCATGCACTTTGCCCAATGTGCAAAGTCACCTTTGGGCCCTTTTGAGAGTGCAGCCTCCCATCATCTCAGCTCTCCATGGTGAACCCAGCCCGAACGTGCTGAGGGAAGTGCCAGCAATGACAGCAGAGAGCGGAGCGTCTCATCACCTCCGCTCTCCATAGTGAGCCCAGCGCGACCGTGCCGAGGGGAGTGCCAGCGATGACAGCAGAGAGCAGAGCCTCCCATCGCCTCCGCTCTCCGCAGTGAGTCTAGTTCCCCCTGTGTCTGCGACCTCTCCTGGCCGTTTCACCCGCCCGGACCGTGGATAAAAGTGTCTACTCTCTTTGGCGAGAAGTGTGGAGGTCCTGTGGCAGCCCCGGAGAGACTGCAAGTTTGGGCCGTAAGACTGTGCTGCCTGATGCGTGTCCCGAGACGCAAGGGACCCAGCGCCTGGACGGTGCAGTGTTACCTTTGTGGTGCGGGAACAGTGATGCTTCCCTCCCCTCTCCTACTCACTTGCCACGCATAATACCGAGCACCTCCATTGCATGGATTGACCCGGGGGCCCGAACAGTGATCATTGTCGCCCTCCCCCTCCATCTTTAATGTGCACTGACGTGGCTGGTGTGATCCAGGGTCACCCACAGAGCGAGGGGAATATTTAATCAGGCAAACACCCACAGAACCACAACTATAATATCGCCAGCTGCTATTCTTGATTGTGTGACCTCAGTGCCGGAGATCTTGAGTGTGATTGCCGCTTCAGCCGCCTGTGGCCTGGTGATAGGGTTGCATTCAGCAATGACTGGTGCTTGCGAGATTGCCGCAGTGCAGCAGGCCCTGGCAATCAGAGTGGGCCGCACTTGGAAAGTGTTCATCGAGGTGGTTGGCCACCTATGCAGTTAGGTGTTAGATTGAGAGTTACCATTTACTTTGACACGGAAACTGTGCCGGATTTGCATATTGGTGGCCCCAACACCTTGAGCACCGTTAGGGCTACTTTAAAGGGATGATGCCGCCAAGATGTCCAGAACTAGGGGGCCCAAGCACACAAGGAGCGAAGCTGAAGCGGAGGAAGGGGCCACAACCCTGATGGACGTAATGGAAGCTATCCAGGGGGTCCGCGCGGCACTTGAACAGAAAATTGACGCAGTAGCAACCGAGGTAAACCTTATGCATGCCAACCTTCATAATTTGGGGGACAGGGTCAAGGTGACTGAAGAATCAGTGTCTACAAAAACACTGGAAGCAACTTTCAAAAGGCTTCAGGTGCAAACTACAAAAATTGACCTCGACAATTTTCAGATATCACTTTGGGAAAATGAGTCTAACCTGGAGGCAGACACCAATACGGCTCTGCATAATCTAATAACATGGATCACCAAGGCTAACAATACAGCTGCACCGCTAATAACTTCCTCTCCGAGAAGGAAAAAACCTCCTGAACCTTGGTTCTCAGATAAGCTGAGGAATCAAAAACAGCTGTGCAGAAGAACTGAAAAACTGTGGAGGCTAAACTACAATAAGGATATGAAAATGAAGTATGCTCAGGCTTTGGCTACCTATAAGAAAACTAATCCGGGAGGAAAAAAGCAGATATTACTCAACCAAAATCTCTGCAGCAAAGAACTCTAGTAAAGAGCCTTTTGCGACCGTTAAAAAATTGGCCAAACTTCCTAGCATAGCTATAACAGGCAACAACCCAGATTCCTGTAATGTACTGGGCCAGGTCCTTGCTGATAAGGTAGAGTCAGTCTATAAAACCTTTTTAAACTCCCCTAACGAACTGCCTTCTGAAAGGCTTGACCCTGTTTCAACCCCTCCCAGTTTCTCTTTCTACCCCCCTCCAGGGAACAGACCTTGCAAACCATAAAGGATACAAAATCTGGGGCTCCATCAGACCCATGCCCCCCTAAAATAGTTCATGTCTGTCCTGAGATTCTCAGCGTACAGCTAAATAAGCTGTTCTCTGGGATTATACACCAGGGAAAGTTCCCTGAGGCATGGAAAATAACATCTGTGCTACCTCTGTTGAAAAAACTTCATCTGGACCCAGAAGACCCCAATAATTTCCCAGAATTCCTTTTTTTTCAAAGGTTCTGGAAAAATTGCTCAATATGAAGCTCACCACTTTTATTTCCACAAATAATTTGTTAGATTACTCACAAAATGGGTTCAGATAGGGACATGGAACAGAAACTGCCTTAATCTCTGCGAGTGAGGAGCTCAGGAAAGCCTTGGATGGAGGGGGGAAGGTCGCCTTGATATTATTAGACATATCGGCGGACTTTGACACCGTCAGCCACAAACTGCTAATTTCGGGACTATCTGAGCTGGGCCTTCATGATTCTGCCAC
Organism: Lissotriton vulgaris; assembly: GCF_964263255.1. Taxonomy (NCBI): domain Eukaryota; kingdom Metazoa; phylum Chordata; class Amphibia; order Caudata; family Salamandridae; genus Lissotriton; species Lissotriton vulgaris. The sequence continues at coordinate 325,159,193 of NC_141698.1, read as the reverse complement.
AACCCTACTGACATCATATCTCTCTGGGAGATCCTTCTGAGTTGAATTAGGCGGAACCAGCTCTCAAACGTTCAATCTGCACTGTGTAGTGCCGCAGGGCTCGTCCTTGAGCCCCACCCTCTTTAATGCTTATGAGGCCCCTCTGGCCGCATTGATAAAACAGTTCCGGTTTTCTGTAATTAGCTATGCAGATGACAAGCAAGTGGTCGTCCTCAATAACCAACAATGAGGATGAGGTTGCCGACCGTTTTAGCAACTGCATGTCCCATGTTAACACCTGGATGCAATCCAACTGTTTAAAACTAAATGGTGGCAAGACCGAAGTTCTGCTGTTGGGAACCAATCCGCCGGTTTGGTCTCTAAAATGGTGGCCCATAGAATCGGGCGATTGCCCTACACTGGTTCCCAAGGCAAAAAACCTAGGGGTGATCTTTGATTGCCGGCTAACTTTCGACAGTCAGATCAACTGTCTTACCTCCAGTTTTTGGGCCATCCTAAAATTGATTAGAAAAATCTGTTCTTTCATTCCCCCTTAGGCCTTGAAAACCTTGGTGTCTGCCCTCACCATTTCTAGACTAGATTATGGAAATGCACTCTATTTAGGGATCCAAGCACAATGTCTGAAAAAGCTCCAACGCTTGCAGAACGCAGCAGCAAGACTAATCCTAGACATTCCCAAACACGAATCAGTATCCCATCAATTAACAGGTCTGCACTGGTTGCCGGTTCGGAAAAGAATCATCTTCAAGTCGTTGTGCATCACGTTTAAGGCCCTCCAAGGAAGGGGCCCTTTTTACTTGACATCACGGACAAAATACTATGTGCCGTCTAGGAACCTTAGATCTGCACAACTAAATCTGCTGCAAGACCCTAGGTTTAAGCAGGCACACTGGGGAGGAAGGAGCTTCCTGCTAAGATCTGCGAAATTCTGGAATCTTCTACCACTAATAATTAAAAACAGTCTGAATCTTATATTATTCAGGAAAGCACTAAAAACATGGTTATTTCTATAAGACCTTTAATTCACTCTGTCTCTCCATCTTGCACTTCCCTCTCAGTCCTCAGCGCCAAGACACCCTCGGTCATTCGTTGCACTTTATAAATCTAAAAATCAAATCAAACTACGGACCTGGATGCCAAACTTAAAGACTATGAAGGGCGCTTGCGCAGAAATAATGTGCACATTTTAGGGGTTCCCGAAAGTGCGGAGGGGCAGACTACAGACCTCTTCGTCGAAGACTTAATTCAAAAATACCTGCAGCCCTGATCCTTGTTGCAGTATTTTTACATATATATATATCTTTGTCGTTTTTAAGGATGTATTTCACCAGTAATTTACATTCATGTATTAGTTTGTACGATATCACAATTTGCTTTTGTGGGCATTTTCTGTTTGCCGATAGTGCCTCTGGGTTAATTAACGGGTGTCCATCATTAAAATGCCTTTTTGTACCTTCATGTCCTTGAGAAGATGAGAACTCTAAGGGTTATTTGGTTAAAAAGAGCCTGTTTCTCTATTACAATATGGCCGCTTAGTTTGTGTTGAAGTTGAGTCTGGGACAGGTGTTCTGGTCATGTGATCGGATAGAGGCATGTAAATGCACGTTTGGCTTGCTCCAGAATTTAGACCCACTACGGGATCAGCGTTGTCAGCCTGTTGAGCAGGGATTGAGGTAAGTTTAGGGACCACAATGCCTTGGATGGGTTTTTAATATTTTTCCCTGGCTATTGATTTTACCTGCTACTCCTATTCCCGGTCGTTATGAGAGTATCGGTGGGTGAGGTGTCTTTGAGTTGACTTTTTAGCATGGGACATGTAGGTTTTATGGTCAGTGTTACTAATTGTTTCTATTACTATTTATTTTTAGCAGTCATTTATAAGTGATTGGGCATTCATTCTGTTCCTGCTCTGGATTAAGCAGGTTATTCAAGGTATTTAACGTTTTATGGCCATATCATATTATAGGATTAGGTTTTTGTTAGAAATGGGATAGCTGCACAGCTGAGTTTGTGCTCCGTAAACACTGGTGCATTGAATATTACACTACACTTTGCGCTTTGAGAATTTTTCTCTATTTCACTAGCTGCACGGTATCGGGTGTGTGATTATGGCAATTCGTTTTCCATTGTTTTTGATTATGGGCTAGCAATGCATATTATGGCATTGTTTACTAAGATTTTTCTTTTTGTCAAATTTGTGTATGACAGTACGATTTGGATTCTTCCTGCCACTACACTGTGTCCTGAAGATGCTCTTGCAGAGCAATGATGCCCATTGAGACCACAATATTAACTGTTTTCCTCTCTAACAGGATAAGATCACACTTGATGGTGTTCTGAGTCCTTGAAAATAATTACATTGTGAGAAATCTAATAAAATAGGCACTATGGGGTCTATTAGGATGGCCGGCGGACTACAGTCCGCCCGCCACCATAGCAGTGCTGGGACTGGCTGTCAGTGGTGCGTTGGTCCTGCACTGGCAATTAGGATGCCACCGCCACAGTGGCAGTAGCTTCCCGCATATATTACATTGTGGCTGGCGGTGCTGTAAGCAGCACCCGCCACAATGCAATATATGCATGTTGTGCATTGGCATGCACTATGTGACAGGCACCACATGGATTCATGAGTTGGTGGGAAAGAGAAGTTCTGAAAAGGTGAGACAAAAACAAACCCAATATTCATCAAGTCGATGATCAGCACGTCATCATTACAACTGTTTTGAATTGTGATGTGACCTATGGCTGTAAAATACGAAATAGAGGAAACACACAGTTCTAAAAATTGTTATTGTAAAGAAAGGAAGTATAAAACTGTATGTAAAAATGCCAAAATGGACGGTGCATCTGAGTTCTGTTTCTTGGGATGTCTGTCTTGAGTGCAGGCTAAACTGGTCTAAACAGCAGTATTATGAAGCTCCTGTGCAGAAGAAGGGAAGGCCTATGGAATGCAAAAGGGTAAATGTCAATATTCAGACCTCCCAGGATATTGCAGCATAGATTTGTAAAATTTGTTGCACAAATATTGACATTTTGTGGCATTATTGCAGCACTTTATTTTACTCTTAATCATTCAACCTAAAATCAATTGATTCTGTTGTAGCAGAGTATTCAACTTTGAAATAGGCATGTTAAAAGTATCTGCAACTCTACGGAAGCACAGCTCCAATCCTAACCTCGGGAGAGGAAGCTCTATTTCTCTCTGGGATGCTCTAGCACACATGTATGCACCACTGCTGGGGCACCGCTGCCTCCTGGGCCCATGAGGTGTGACATCTCTTTATCAAGCACCCTAGGGCATTGCCATGGCTAATGTAAGCACATTGATCATTGCTATAGGCAGACAAGTGGCATTAGAGTGGGTGTAAGCCCTTTCAAAATACAGCCCCCATCTCAATGTGACTTACAGGTGCTGTGAGTGAAGTCTACACCCCAAATACAAGACAATTCCCACCACAGCTCTTCTGCGTTTAATCCCCCACCCTAGGCAGTGGACTCACACACACAGAATCCAGATCTGAGGGGTTCATTACTGCGCGTGCACTAATTGTCATTACATTTGAATACATACCTCTCAGAGTAAGAACTGAACTGGATATTTTGCAGAGTTTAAATATAGTTGACGTTCTAAAACTCCTATAACCCCCGTCCCCTTCCCAAAGAGCTTTTATTTTTGTGACTTTAACAAATGTGGTTGCCATATTAACAGGGCTGCTAGAGCCATAGCACACAGACGCTCCCATATGCTGATAGCTCACATTTCTGTTTTAAATAACGACACACAAATTAACTTAACTGCAGCTACCCCAGCCCTCCACTGACAGAGTTTGGTAGGCTAGTTCCGAAAAAAACATTTTACAGTTAATGTACACACACAGAAACACGAACACACAATAATTTATACCAGCTTCTCCAGTGTCCCATCTTTCACCGCACACCTGTTGGATCTGTTGGATTGTGTTAATTGTAGTTATGTGCAGTGTTCCCCTGGGACAATACCGCAAGCGCTACACCCCTCTTCTTTCCAAATGGCAAACCTCAGTTGTCCACAAGTTACTGTGCCAGCCTCTTCCTGCACGTTCTCTGGAGATTGGATTTTATTCTGCTCAATTCTCAGGTGCGTGGAAGTTAATTTTATTCATACAGCTTCTCCCTCATCCGCCCTTCCCTCAATCCTTTCTTTCCCTCACTGTTCCAGGCCCCATACTCTGAGGCACCTCTGGGCACAACACAACATATGGACTGATACTTGGCTAATAAGAGCGTTTGGTGGTGACGTGCTTTCATCTTTCCTTAGACTGTCTGGGTTTATTTTTGCGAGTCTCCCCCATGTTAAAAACACTTCTTCCACTTAGCTGCTTCTTGTTCTGTTGGCACTCGGGGGCCCTTGCTGAACATCGGTTTCTGCGCGATTTAGTATTTATGATGCCCTCCAAATGAACTCACTTACCACCTTTCAAGGCAAGTACATCATGACAAGATACTGGTGCCCTGGAAGGCGTGAAGCAATGGGGAGGCAGCAGTAATTGAAGAATAATTGACGCCCAGGGCTAGGCTTGCTACGGTTTCCATTATACAGAAAATCGCAACGAGTTGTGAGAGATACACGTCAGGATGTGAACATTGCCTGACTCTCTCCTGTACTGGATGTCTGTGAAGAAAGAGGCGAGCAGACGGGTACAATAATGATCAGTAAAAATACACCACCATCCGCCCCCTGCATGGAAACCTCACTTTTCCACAGGTGTGTGTGTGCGTGTAGTATGTGTCACATACTGCAGCACACAACCACTTCCTGCAGGCATCATTGCTCCATTCTATGGTGACAGCAAAACATGGCTCTGACCAGGAGCAAAGGGATCAGCCATGACAGTTCCGTACTTCCTGCCAGTCCATACTGGGAGACAGCCCTGGGAATTATGCTGACGTGCTCAGTAAAACCTGACTAACTCCCTAAGACATGGCTCCTTCCTCTCCAGACCCCTAGGATGATCCCCATGTCCGAGAGCCAGTGGACCCCATGCAGCATCACAGGCCTCTCATTCCTGGGGTACCATCTCTGCCTCCTGACCATAGCTCGGGTAAGCCTTCTGAGGAGGCTGCCTAGCACTACCTGGATGGTGGTAGCAACTTTATAGCTCCTCACCGGGTCGAACGAGACAGTGTATGCCATGCATAGACCTGGCAGGGCTCTTCTACACCCCCTGATCAGGAGGCACAAACACTAAAACCTGAACCATCACACCCAGGGTGAGCTATGTGGGCACCCTGCATCTGCGTGCATGGGAGATCCATGTGCATCCAATGCCAGCGCCACCTTGGCCAACATGTGGGTAAAATGCTTCAGAGAATGAAATACCTTTCCTGTAAGATAACAGGTCAGCAGACTGTGCCTAAGGTGTAGTGTAGTTCCTATATTCCCAATAGGCTCTGCACATTGGAATAATATATCCTATAGATTAGACGTAGGACTGAGGCCTACTAGGTCTCTATCGAATATACTAGACTTAATTGTGAGTGCCAGCTAGCTCAGAGGTCACTAGAAACGTTCTCGAATAAACAAGAAGGGATTCGTTTCTGACAACCGCATAAACATGACAACTTTGTTTCCCCAAGATTAAACTGCTCTTCAGAGTCGTGGAAACAATAGATAGATATTTCACTTAGTCAATCGTGCATGCTTAGTTTCACCAGAGGTGCAGAGAAATAGATAGAAGGGCGTTTTCAATAAAAGGTTTTATTGAACAGTCTTCTTTCTCAAGCATAAGAAATGAACTGCTACAATCGTAAGACTGGTTGCAAAATATAATGCATACAGTAAACGTAGAATAAAATAATACTGTAAGAGCATTGCAAGGTTTATAAACCATAGCTAAATATATACATAAATAACAGAGGCTAAAAGTACTAACTGGTGCTTCTAAAATACGCCTACCCCGATTTACCTAATCTAAGCTTAGTACGATGTAAGAAGTAAGTGAGGTGTAGCATAAATGTAGTATTCTTTTGCCAAGAATCTGTCCAAGATTTCTCTTAGGGTCTAATCAGCTCCGTACCTTGATTTGGAATGAAGAAGGTCAAGCTCAGGACTCGATTTCCCAACAACCCGCAAGGGTAGCTTGGAAACACTGGAGCTGGATTTCTCGGCAAGAGAAAATACAGCGTCTCTCTCAGTGCGTCTGCTGGAGGGTCGGCTGCCTTCGGCACTTGCAGTAGCAGGATGTGTCGGGCAAGTAGATAGTCGAACTGCTCCAAACCACCGTGTGTTTTCTAAGGCAAGTGTGGGCATATTTATACCTTGAAGTTGCCGAGTTTGACGTAAAGGTGGACATAATAACGTCATAAAAGAGTCCCAGTTCTTTGAAAACTCCATGAGTTCTTGGACAAGTCAGTTCTCGAGCAAAGGGAAGTGCCTGGCTGCTGAAGAAGAGTTTTCCAGGAAATCGTTGTAGATTTTCGGAACTAGTGGAAGTATCCCTGCTGTATTTGGACTGCATGAGCTAAGGCCAAATATGGTTATGATTTCTATGCCTATATAAGGATATGGTGTTTTATACCTATATAAGGGCATGAATCGGGAAAATTACAATAGGGTCCTAAAATGGGACACAACAAAGGGTAATGATGTCTCAAGGCAGATGTGCGAAAGGAGCCGGTAGCCCTCTTCAGGCCGCGGTAAGACGATACTACAGCACTTAATGGTGCGTCTTAGGTTATGGCTATGCCAACTTAGGTCTTAGGTTATGGCTATGCCAACCTCTGTATGTCGGAATTCCCGCTTACCAATCCCACCGACTTTAACTAGTCCAAGATCAAGCAGCCAGGCTAATCCATGGCTAGCCAAAGTTTAGCCACACCAAACCCCTCCTCAGGAGCCTTCATTGGGTCCCAGGGACTCAGCGCAGTCTCTTCAAACTTAGCTGCCTTATGCAACTCTGAAGAATGGTACATGTCACAGACACAATGTGGCAGAAGGAAGCACCTATTTTACGGATGAACGGGTTCAAGTAGTGACATTTGCGCATGCAGCCAATCAGAGGCTATCATTTTTTTCCTTTCTTCCTGCCAAAATAGTAAATATTGTGGCTATTGCGCTTGTTATCTGATTTGTGCTTTTTCGCAAAATCGCAAAATGCTGGAGGGTCTGAATATAGTGGAGTCAAGGACAGGTAAGATTCGTGGTGAATGAGGATCAAGACGGCAGAAAATAGGCTGGTGCAGTCGTGTGTGATTAGCTAAAAAGGGAGAACAATCTCTCCACCAATCCCAGGGAAGTAGCTGCATGTACCTGAACAACCCACAAATGTCAATGTCATTTAGCATGCGCCTACATCAAGTGACATGCCTCCAGTGACAGTCCCCCCAGACCAACATCCCCAACCCCCCCTCTCTCTCGTCAATAACTTCCTTACCTCTGGCGTGGGCCCCAATTCTTTCAAAACTGAGTTAGTCTCACCTATTCTTAAAAAAGCAGGAGCCGACCCCAAGGAGTTATGTAATTTCCACCCTATCTCGTTACTTCCCTTCTTGGGCAAAATTCTGGATGCCTTTGTAGCAAATTGCCTAAGCACCTTTGTGGAAAACTCCCACTATTTAGACCCCCATTAAGCTGGCTTTAGGCCCCAACACTCCACTTAGTCCATCGCCCTGGCCATCCATGATGAACATAGAAAGGGGGCTGATCATAACACCTCACAGGCATTGGTGCTCCTGGATCTGTTGGCGGCTTTCGACACCGTCGACCAAGCTTTTCTTCATGATCGGGTCGAAAGCGCCGGCATCCGGGGCCCACCGCTGAGATGGCTCACCTCATTCCTCAAAGACCGATATCAAGCGGTCCGCCTCTCCAACTTCTCCTCGGAGGAAAAAAGATTTACCTGCCGAGTCGCTCCGGGTTCCTCCCTTTCCCCCCTTTTGTTTAACTTATACATCCTCCCCCTGATCTCCGAACTCCAGAAAAGAGTAGTAGTCATTTTTAACTATGCCGATGACCTTCAGCTCATATTCAACATCGATCCCTCTCCCTCCTCAATAGAGAACGTTCAATCCACTATGACCTTCATCAGCAGCTGGATGAACGCAAACCAGCTTAAGCTTAATCCTGACAAGACAGAGCTGGTGCTCACAGGGCCCCCAGGCAACCCTTGGAACTCCAATTTCTGGCCCCTCTCCCTGGGCTGCCGCCATCCCCAGTCAGCTCGGTCAAGAGCCTAGGCGTCACCATCAGTAACAACCTCTCCATGAGGGCTCAAATCAGGAAAATCAGCAGATTTCTCTCACATGAAGCTCTCGTCCAAGTCACCCTGGCACTAGTCATGTCCCGCATCGACTATGCCAACCTCTGTATGTCGGAATTCCCGCTTACCAATCCCACCGACTTTAACTAGTCCAGAATCAAGCAGCCAGGCTAATCCATGGCTAGCCGAAGTTTAGCCACACCAAACCCCTCCTCAGGAGCCTTCATTGGGTCCCAGGGACTCAGCGCAGTCTCTTTAAACTTAGCTGCCTGATCCATAGAGCCTTTTCAACCCATGGACCCTCTTTCTTTGCTTCCCGTATCCATCGCTAATTCGCTATGTCCCTCCCCGTGTCCTACGCTCCTCCTGTTCTAATCTCTTGTCCCCTTTTACTTTCAGACGTAAGAAACATGGCGGTCTGAGATTTTCCACCCAAGCTCCACTCCTCTGGAATTCTTTCCCTCCAGAACTCCGCTTAATACCTTCCTATCCTCAATTCAGGAAATCGCTTAAAACCTGGTTTTTCTCCCAAGCCATACAACTAATTCCGACATACTGCTGTGGCCATCACCCCCTCCACCCAAGCGCCAAGAAACCGCTGGTGAACGTGCGCTCTATAAATAATTTTTATCATATCATATCCTACCATAACCACTTAATTCGAGTTTGATATTGGAGCCACTACTTTGCATTTACCAAATGCACACACCTCTCCAGAGGAGTAGATCTCTAAGTCTTTGAGCGATATTGTTTCCAATATATATATATATATTACCTACTGGCAGTGGGCAGCAAATAGTTACCATAGGAAAACATTTTCTTGACTTGCCAATATCTTTGGTGCTGGTTGATGAATCTTCACGAAATTTTCTAAAAAATTGGACCCAGTGGGTATTATTGTGCATTTAAAATTTTGGGGTGGTCTGTCAAGCGGTAGACGAGAAAAATGGGGTGGGGTCAAAAAAAGTGTGTTTTCCACGTTAATTCCTATAGGAATTTTTTTCAAATTCAAATTTCAAAGCTTTATTCGACAGCAAGTCATAAAAGCAATTATACATCCTACACTACACAATAAAAACTACAAATAAAATTCATTATTTTTTTTAAAAACTCATTAAACCATAGTGCTGTCATGTTACAATTTAAGAAAACAATTTATACATGATAATGTAAAAATAATTCAATAAAACATACATTTTTAAAAGCTGAATTTTTAAAAGCGGATCTACATAAAATGGTGTCAGTTGATTCATCAAGCAGTATCTAACTGTTGTAAAGTGCGGGTACGTATAGTCCATGCCCAACCTAGACATTTTGCAACGGGAATCGCCAAGCGGGGTGTGCAGTCCGATTCCAGCATTATTAACGCCTCTATACACCTACGTGTGCCCAAGTTTAAACACACAGGTTTTATCCACTTCCGTCGTGGGCTTACATAAAGGGGACAAACAAACAATATATGAGCTATATTCTCAATCAAATCTTTACAATGGGGACATTTGTCATCATGGATAGCTGACCATTTGCGGGTAAACGCCTTTAAAGGAAGGGTCTCAATTCTAAATTGAAAATACAATTTTCTATCAAACGGCCTTTCAATAATGTCCCAGTATGGCTCACAAAATGGTAAAGATTTAATATCCCAAAAACGTCCTGTTAAATTTGTGTTGGATCCAATACTATAAACGGACGACAATACCATTTCCCAATACATTTTTTTCAATGTTACCTTTGATGGGAAGCTTTCAGCGATGGAAGAGTTCCATAGGTGGTCTAGTTCCAGCTTAATAAGCAACCCTCCTATTTCCTTTAGCCACGGGATCGAATGGAAGCGATCTGCCCTGATGATATCCTTTAGGGCAGTGGCGTAATGCACAAGTTCAGGGGTGGTCATAATGCGTCTCCAGTATAATAAGGGTCGCAGCTGTGCCAAATCCTCGATGTTTTTCCTGCCAAGGTCATAAGCCAGTGGAACGGTTGGAGTACTCTCGGGAACCCCAACTAGACGGCGTAAAAACCTGTTTTCCGCCAGTTTTAGTTGTTTCAAATTGGAGAATCCCCAAAGTTCCGAACCGTATAAAGAGGCACTGATCACCTTCATGTTATAAACTTCTAGAGCAGGGGTGATTGGCTTAGTCAATGAGGCTTTATGTTTAAGGGCCACAGCACCCACCAGCTGATGGAATTTTAAGACAGCCATGTCGATGTGGTTTTTCCAACTCATATTACACTGGAGGGATATTCCTAGATACGTAAAAGCCTCAACCTGTTCTAAGGGAGTGCCATTAAAATTAATTGAACCCTTAAAAGTGTTCCGCTGGTTCAAGCACATGAACTTTGTTTTAGAGGTGTTTATCTCAAGTCCACGTGTTTGACAGAACTCGCCGAAAGCGTTAACTGCCTTCTGGAGCCCACTCGGTGTTCGAGAAACTATGAGCGTGTCGTCCGCGAACATGAGGACTGGCACGCGTGCCCCTGCTAGAATAGGAGCATCGGTGGGAGAACGGCTTAGATGGTCTACAATGCCATTGATGTAAATAGAAAACAGTGTGGGTGCCAGAACACACCCCTGTCAGACCCCGCGTTCGACAGGGAATGAGTCCGTCACCTCACCCTGAGCCCCCCACCTGATTCTAGCATAATTGTTCTCATGTAAGCGGACAAGAAGAGTTCCGGGGCCAACCCAGCTTCGTCAAGTACCCTCCACAGTTTAGAACGAGGGACCAGATCAAAAGCTGATTTTAAATCTACGAAAACAGCGTAAAGGGTCCCATTTGTTAGCATCATGTTCCTCCAGTATAAAGCTATGAAGAAAAAGACCTGGTCAACTGAACTTGTACAGGGACGGAAACCAGCTTGATAAGGGGATAGAATATCTTTTTCTTCTATCCAAGTTTGCAGTTTGTTTTTGACTAGTCGACCTATTAACTTTTGGGCAGAGTCTATAAGACTGATAGGTCTGTAATTACTTGGTAATGATTTATTTCCCTTTTTAAAGACTGGAATTATTTCTGCACCCTTCCATGACGTCGGTATTGGTGCACCCCTGGCCACAGAATTAGCAAGCCACTCAAAGTACTGACACCAAGATAATCGATCCCTTAAAAACACATCAGCAGGTATAGCATCCATTCCTGGGGCACGGCCCCCTATCACGCAGTCTAACGCTATGCTAACATCTTTTTTGGTAAATAGCTGACATTGATAAAGAACTGTGGGAGGTAGGATACACTCTCCTTTCGCTAGATCACAAGCATATTGTGGTTTGAAGAAGTCTACCCACTGGTTTTTGGCAACATTATTTTGCGGGGGTTGTGCCACCCCTCCTCTATCCCACTTAACCAAGGCCCAAAATTGGCTTTGGTTCTTTGCATCACATGCGGATTTAAGATCACACCAGTGTGCCTCATCCCACTGTTTCCTAGCCTCTTTTTGTGCCTTCCTATATATATCCCTCGCCTTTCTCACACCTAGAATGTTCTTGTTTCTAAGTTCTGTGCTGAGATTCTGACGGGCTACTCTGCAGGACTTGTCGTACCATCCTGTTCTGGGTATTTTTTTATGAACATTGATTTTGTGGGCTTCTTGAAAAACTCCTGAAGCTTGGCAAAAAAGTTTATGTGAGCCTCAAGCATAATTTCAGGGAAATTTTGATTTGTAGCATATGAGTTTATCTTTCCCACTTCTTCGACCACCATTTTCCTAAGTTCCTCCAACCTCTCTGTGTTCTCAGTTAGCCTACCCCATTTTATGTGGCGCAGGTTGTTCAAGGCTACAATGTCTAAGGTGACTTTGCCACCCCCATGATTTAATTCTCTTAGCCCCCTATTTGCTTTAAAGACCATACAGAGAGGGTTATGGTCACTGTCCATCCTGTTTTTTACGGCCATATCAGTCAACCTATGCCATTCTCTAATATCCACTAGGAAATAGTCTATTCGGCTAGAGAACCTACCATTGTCAAATGTTTTGTTCCCCTGGCGATCTGAAGGGGTGCGTCCATTTGCTGCCCTGAGTCCTCCAATTGGGCACCTACGCCGACGATACGCAGTTGGTGGTTTCCCTGGCTAGGGCAGATGCTGTGGATTCCGGGGTCAATAACCTTTCTCTGTGTCTCACCAAGGTCCTCGATTGGATGGACGCCTCTTTTCTGAAACTTAACGGTTCAAAAACAGAGATTATGATGCTGGGATATAAGGCCCCCATCAATCTTGACGCTTGGTGGCCCATATGTTTGGGTCCGCCCCCTCCCCCGAAGGAGCAAATTAAAAGTCTGGGGGTGTGGCTTGATCCCACCTTTAGTTTTCAAGTTCAAGCCCGTAAGGTCGCCGCTACCTGTTACGGCCTTCTGAAGATCCTACGGAAGGTCCTGACCCTTCTTCCGTTCGAGGCAAGACGGATCCTGGTTCAGTCCTTGATCCTCTCGTGGCTTGACTATGCGAACGCGGTCTACTTGGGGGCACCATTAGGGACCATTAAGATACTCCAGTCAGTCCAGAACTGCGCAGCCCGAATGCTTATGGATGTCCCTAGACACAGCTCGGTGAAGACGGCCATCCGGGCTCTACACTGGTTACCTGTTCAGGAAAGGATCCAGTTTAAGGCCTTGTGTATGGCCCACAAATCAATGATCAACAAGGGCTCTGCCATTCTGTGCCCTCTCCTGAGGCACCATCAAGGGCCCAGAGCTCTTAGATACAACCACCGCAATTTGCTCTCTGTCCCGAGGATCAAGCGTTCTCGTACAGGGGGCTGACGTTTTGCAGTACAGGCAGCAAAAAGTTGGAATCAGCTGCCCGATTACCTGCGGCTTGAGCCTAATCATTTACAGTTTAGAAAGCAGCTGAAGACCTTCCTGTTCTGCTGAGTGATTTGTCTGAGATGGGTCTAAAGCGCTGGGATGCCCCCGGGTAGCCAGCGCTATACAAATCTGTACTCATTCATTCACTCTTGCTAGGCATAGGGCCTTCAGTTGGATGGCCACCGCTGTCTATCTTCTGACTACGGGTAATTCTAGCTGAGGGACACCCCACTTGCTATCCTCCTCTTCTGCCAGGATTTGGTCTTCTTGGCCTAGCGGTTCAAATGTGGTGTTGACATCACCCCCCACAATAAAAGACAGCTGTGTTGGGAGTGCCTCAACCTCAAGGTCAAGAGCGGCGATTACTTCTGATGTTTGACCTCCCGCTACTCCCCTGGCATAGATGTTGAATATAACCACCCCCTGACCGTTAGCCCATGTAAGGTTAACTGACAAAATGTCATCTAGTGGAGAACTCCTTTGCTGGATTCTACAGCATAATGTTTGGCGGACCCAGATTATCAGGCCCCCTGATGGACGACCCTTTAGATTTTTTGTAGCTGGGATTTGGAAATTAACCCTTTCGATGCTGATGACGAGCTGAGCTCGTCATCACCCACGGGTGTCGTGTGCTGATGACGAGCTCAGCTCGTCATAGTGCCACTAAAATGGCATTTTCCAGCACAGGGGGGGGGGAAACGCCCAGCAGCCATGTGGTTAAGAAACGCTAAATGATGTACTGGGGTCACTGACCATGTTTCCTGGAACAGTAGAATATCAAATTGGTCTATAAAGTTACACCATTCTGGTGATGACAACTTATTAGTAATTCCAGAAATATTCCAGGAAAGAAAACACAAACCTGCCTCATCTACTTCGTCTGCTACTAAACATAGGGGTGCCTGAGTTGTTGATATACCTTGGGTTTCATCTTCCAACCCTGATTCTGATTCTATATTAATACAATGATAACCTAATGGTTCGGGTGAAGGAGCTTCTGGACCAGGAACAAAACGTGGTACTGTCAAGGTATGGACAGACTGTAGCTTGGTGTGTTTATTCTCCTTGCTATTTACTGAAATGATTGGATCATCTACCCTTTTCCCTGGGGTCAAGGAGGTAACATTTATAGAACCAATCCCATCGTCTATGGGGGTATATGTTCTTTTTAGCTCAGCTGGGTCATTGAAAACTACGCTGTCTGCCCTCTCAAGTCAATCGCATTCGTTCAAGTCTGACAGTGCCGCAAATCTATTTTCGAGACTGATTCCCCATTCGCTGGGTTGGGGACCCCTGCCCCACTTAGTTGACACCGGATTCCACTTTGTCTTTAATATACTTGGATTCCCTATGCTACCTCTACGATAGAAAAAATCTAGAGTTAGTGGGATGATGTCAGTGCTCCTGCGTTGTGGGGGAAATAGATTTCTCAAGACTTCAGGAAGTACTTCTGGGCTTAGAAAATGCAAAACTACACAGTCTCCTTTAAATTTTTTAACACTGTTCCCTATCCAGTCCACCCTTCTTGCCATAGTAATTTCCCCAGCTAGCTGCTGTTTACCCCATGGGGATATCATCATGTTATTAGATAACCAGTGAAATGATTTACTGATCAGGGAAGATGTAGATTCCACTTGACCCGGCTTTAGGGGGGGCACATTAGCCAAGACCAGGACAAGGGGGGAGGCCTCTACAATAAGTTGGACCGGGCCTTTCTCTATACCCGTCCCAGTGGGTTTTAGTGGGAGGTCTTCATTGGCTGTTACCTGCACATCATTAGGTACTGGGTGCTGGATAGGGGGAGGATTTGATACCACTTTATGCCTACCCCCTGTCCCACCCCCAGGGACATTCGCAGTTGATTCAACTAAGTTTGAAACTAGAATTGGTATATTACCCACCTCCTCCACAGTCTTGTTTATGAGTCCCCCTAGCCTATTTACCTCTGCCGTTAGCTGGTCGATTTTAGCTACCAACAGTTTAATAATACATTTGATCTTGGAATCAATCATACTCACTAGTTTTTTAATTTGATCATCCTCCAGTATCTCCTTCCCACCATACTCCCCAGTTGCCTCTTTTGTAGCCATATTTTTAGGTGGAGAGGCAGTCCTTTTCCTACTAGAGCGTAACCCACCACGTTTACTCTGACCCTTTCTACATGCTCTGACTGCTCTAGTTACAGGCACGGACACAGGGGAGGGGGAATTATCTTCTATCATATTTGACTGATCTAAGGAATCATTGTCTAGATTAACAACAGTAGGTATGTTTTGGTCAGAATTGACATCAGGGGAAAACACAATATCTGGAGCATCACTGCTATGCACCTGTATAGGGACTTCTAACAGAGTGGGTTCTGGCAGAGAGCTCTGTGTGGGGGTGATAGGTGGAGAGTTCAAGCCCAGTGATATCCTTCTCGTGATGTTGATTTTACTCACAACCTGCACTAGGTAATTGTCCATAGTATTAGAGACAGAAGAAGACTTTTGCTTACACACAGCAAGCCTGGAAACCCTATGGCAACAATGAATAACGATTACTAATGGGACGGAAGCACAAAAGTACCACAAAAGTATTAGCAACAGTGAGTCTTACTATAAGGAAACCCCAGATGGGCCACAACAGCAACCAACAGGGATCCTGGCCCAGCCCAGTCACGGTCAGTCTCGGACTGTCTCAGACTGTCCGCCCTTTGTCCGGCCTTCGTCCGGCACGTCCCGCACGCGTCCCGCGGGACGAGGGACCAGGCGGGGCTTTATGCGCCTCCTGGCGCGCTGCAAAGAGTGTTCCTGCCCCGTGGGATCTTGGGGATTGTGGTCCGGAAGAGCGGGACCGGCGGAGCCAAGCCCGGCCGGTCAGATGCCTCAACGTCCCGGTGAGTGTAAGGAAGAGCTGGGGGGCGGAGCCAAGCCCGGCCACTGGAGTGCAACGGAGGATTTCGGCTTCCACGGACACCCACAAATTTCTCGAACTGCTACAGGGGACTCGGCCCCAGGCGGGGCTTTATGCGCCTCCTGGCGCGCTGCAAAGAGTGTTCCTGCCCCGTGGGATCTTGGGGATTGTGTTCCCGAAGAGCGTGACCTGCAGAGCCAAGCCAGGCCGGTCAGATGCCTCAACGTCCCGGTGAGTGTAAGGAGGAGCTGGGGGGCGGAGCCAAGCTCGACCACTGGAGTGCAACGGAGGATTTCGGCTTCCACGGACACCCACAAATTTCTCGAACTGCTACAGGGGACTCGGCCCCAGGCAGGGCTTTATGCGCCTCCTGGCGCGCTGCAAAGTGTGTTTCTGCCCCGTGGGATCTTGGGGATTGTGGTCCGGAAGAGCATGACCGGCGGAGCCAAGCCCGGCCGGTCAGATGCCTCAACATCCCGGTGAGTGTAAGGAGGTGCTGGGGGGCGGAGCCAAGCCCGGCCACTGGAGTGCAACGGAGGATTTCAGCTTCCACGGACACCCACGAATTTCTCGAACTGCTAGGAATTTTAGATAGGACTACAGCTCCAACGACTGAATGGAATTAAACCAAATTTGGCAGAAAGCTATATCTTATACCCAGAAAGTGTGCCTTGTGATTTGGTGTAAATCCATTCAGTAGTTTTTGAGATATTAAAGGAAAAACAAATTTGTAAATTTAGAGACGCGAATACTTCGTTATTAGTTCACAGCGCTTTGCGTACTCATTCGCCCAAAGCAAAGGTGTGATTGGCTTGCCGCAACCTGTGTAGAAAGTTGTGTTTGCCATTTTATGTAACGGGACACAGTCCTGTGGGCATCAAATAAAGACTGAAAATTAAATAAGCGGTCAGGGTAGATGTACCCTGACCCCATGGGTGTGATGAAGGGGTCTTTGAGGAACCCTTTATTTGTACAACACATCGTAAAATGGTTTTTTTTTTACATGTGATTTTTGCAAATTTACCACGATGCTCAGCGTGGTCCCCCGTAATGTTGCAACATATTCTCAAACATCACTCTGAAAAATAACAAAAATACATTCAGATATGCACTCACACACTAATGTAGTCACTCAGAGAACGACTCACACCTCTTATACCCACTCACACACCTACTCAGAGACACACTCACACTCACAGACCCTCTCTGACACTCACGCACTCACTCACAGACTCACTCATAGACTCATGTGCCCACTCACATACCCACTGAAACACTTATGCACTCACTGAATGACCTACTGAAACATTCATGCACCCACTCACAGACCCACTTTGACACTCACATACCCACTCACAGACCCACTTTGACACTCACATGCCCAATCAAAGACTCACTTAGACACTTACACACCCATTGACAGACCTGCTCAAACACTCGCCAATCTACTCATAGACCCACAGAGACTCATGCACCCACTCAGAGACCCACTCAAACAGTCATGCAGTCCACTCACAGACTGACTCGGAGACTCATACTGTTGGACCTAGATTACCCAAGCCTACATATGGTAGCTTGGCACAGTAGTGGTCTACAGCTAACTCCAAGCGTTGGCTAAGTACTTACAATTCTTACCCACAGTAACACAGTGATGAACCACTAAAATGAAGACACAACACCTCTGTTTGGAAAAATACCGTTACCTTTTATAAAAATAATATGCTCTTCTTGTTATGCTTTTTAGTCAGGGATAAAAGACAATCAAATTACACATCTACATGAAATTCAAATCACCCTTCAATATTTTTCCTGCTCAGAATTTGAGAATCAAAGGTACATTTAGGTTCTGTAGTTACTTAGGACACCAGACACTTCACTAATAATTTTTACAGGAAGGCAAAATACAGTCTGGCAGAGAAATATGTTTTTAAAGACACATTTGCAGGTACATTACATTTGTGATAAGAGGCTGTCTATAGTACAACCCACTACTCCACTATGAGGTTACAGTTAGGGATTTGCACTCTACAGTTTCAATATGTTATTTAACCACTCTTAGGCATGTACATTACCCCTCAGCTCTTAACCTTCTTCTCACTCAACAGACCTCTACCACAGGGGTGGATCTTCTCAGCATAAACCCCCAGCCATGTGGCTAAAAGAAGACAAAGCAGAATCAACAATGTTCCCCCTTGATCAATTCACAGGTTGCACCTTAATGGTGAAGGTTCTACTTCCTTAATTAATAACAGGCTATAAGGGCTCTTCCTAG
Organism: Lissotriton vulgaris; assembly: GCF_964263255.1. Taxonomy (NCBI): domain Eukaryota; kingdom Metazoa; phylum Chordata; class Amphibia; order Caudata; family Salamandridae; genus Lissotriton; species Lissotriton vulgaris. Next base: position 325,140,988 of record NC_141698.1, on the reverse strand, counting down.
TGAGCCTGGTAATTCTCCTTGCACACCGCTCTCCCCCTCTTATCTAATTAGGAGCTAGATTTTAAGTGGTCTGGGCAGTTCTGTAACTCGGTTTCTTTGTATGTAGTTCTGGCGGCTTTAAAGTCAATTGCCTGTCTTTAAGATTCCCCGCTTTGATGCCTTCAGTCACCCGATGCTTCCGCCTCCCGCACCCTCTCTACCCGGCTTACTTTTAAGTTCCGGTCAATGCAGCTGGTGTTGCCCGGGTCACGCGGTGCCGGGGAAGCCTTCCCGCAGTTGTCGAGGCGTCAGGGAAGCCTACCTCAGACCGAGGCGCTTCACCGAGGCGACCGATGCGGCGCTTCTGCCTCTTCGAGATTACCGCTGGCTGGAGCTCTGCCTTGACGCACCTCCGATGACGCGACCGGCCTCTTCTGACTCCGCCTAGCGCCCGCCTCCTTCGACGCGCTGGGTCCTCCTCGCCGGTTCCGGCTCTGCGCACCTCGTCCGATGTGACGGCGTTCCTCACCACCTCGCAGGCGATCAGCTGGGCTCTGCTTCGCTTCCCGCCTCTTCCGGCGCCTTAACGGAGCTCTTCAGATGACGAAGTAGGACAGCTGGGCTCTTCCTCTCCCGATGCCCACACGTCAGGAAATGCTCTCGGCGGCCGCGTCGCTTCCAGGTAGGGACGACAGCTGTTCTGCCGCTTTCACCCACAGGGGAGGGTGTTGAACTGGAGCGCTGCAGTCACGCGTATCCTTGTCTGTTACCCCCTGATTTTAGGGTCAATTAACTTGGGCTGGGTCTCAGTTGTACTCTATACCCACGACCTTCAGGAAGGGTCGAACAGATCCCAGGTAGCCACACTTCAGGGATGTCAGTCCTTAACAGACTCGTCGCAGGGTCTTGGATGACTTGAAGATGCTTGCTGAAACAGTGGGGTTTGGTCAGCCAAGGTGGGGGCACTTCCCAGTAAAGCGACAGCCGGCCCCGTAGGTCGATCTTGTCACAACTAGTGTACAATCCTCCTCCTCCAGTCGCCTCTCTCCGCACTGGTCATTCCAAGCAATGCACAAAATGGCTGTTGGTCACTGGCCTTTTATAGGGTGGCCTGGGACCTGCAGAAATCACTGGTTGCTTCTAGAAAATTCCCTATGTTAGCCTATGGCCTGTTTTCCAGTAGTGTCCGTTATGGCAGTTGGTGGACACCATTTTAGGTCTCAGGAGATCCCTAGATTTTCAAGGGGCCTGACTAGGCCTCACAGGTTATGAGGGAAAAATGGCGTCATCGCCAAGGAACACCTAGCCCCCTGACAACATAAAAAAAACTCCTGATGGACACATGTAAAAATAAAAATAGAAATTCTGGGAGGCTAAGGGGGACAAAAAAAATAAATCATGGTGGTTAGAGTCTTCCCAGAAGCAGACAGGTCTAACACGCGCCCCCCCCAGCTGAAAGTGGGGAGAACTACCCAACCCCTTGGGAGTCCTCATCACTATGGCGGAAATACCTGGATAGACCGTCTGCGTTGGCATGGTCTGCCCCAGGTCGATGTTCCACCCTGAAGTCCATTCCCTGTAGGGAGATGGACCACCTTAGCAACTTGGGATTCTCCCCCTTCATTTGCATCAGCCAACGAAGGGGACGATGGTCAGTCTGAACTAGGAAGTGCGAACCAAACAGGTATGGTCGCAGCTTCTTCAGAGCCCAGACCACCGCAAAGGCTTCTCTCTCAATTGTACTCCACCTCCTTTCCCTGGGGAGTAGTCTCCTGGACAGGAAGACCACGGGTTGATCCAAGCCCTCATCATTTAGCTGCGATAACACTGCCCCAATGCCATGTTCTGACGCATCTGTTTGGACAATGAATTCTCTAGCAAAATCAGGGGCCTTGAGAATGGGAGCGGAACACAATGCTTGTTTCAAGGTCAGGAAGGCTCGCTGGCAAGCCTCCGTCCAGACTACCCGTCTGGGTTGCTTCTTGGAAGTAAGCTCAGTGAGAGGGGCCACAATAGTGCCATACCCCTTCACGAAGCGACGGTAATATCCAGTGAGGCCCAGGAAGGCTCGGACCTCTGTTTGAGTCTTGGGGGGCTCCCAGGCGATGATAGCCTCAATCTTTGCCTGGAGGGGCTGCACCGTCCCTCTGCCCACCAAGTGACCTAGGTACACCACCGACCCCTGGCCGATCTGACACTTGCTGGCCTTGATTGTCAATCCAGCCTGTTGCAGGGCATGCAGAACAGCTTGCAGATGCTGCAAATGGTCCTCCCAGCTGCTACTGAAGACAGCAATGTCGTCCAGGTATGCAGCAGAAAAAGCTTCCATTCCAGAAAGGACCCTGTTCACCAGCCGCTGAAAAGTGGCAGGGGCATTCTTGAGCCCAAAGGGCATCACGCGAAATTGGTAGTGTCCCTCAGGGGTAGAGAAGGCTGACCTTTCCTTCGCCTCCTCTGTAAGGGAAATCTGCCAGTACCCTGAAGTTAGGTCAAAGGTACTTAAGTATTGAGCAGCTCCCAGCCGGTCAATCAGCTAATCCGCCCGTGGGATAGGATGGGCATCAGTTTTGGTTACTGAGTTCAAGCCTCGGTAGTCCACACAGAATCTCAATTCCGGTGTGGTGCCTGGTGGGGCAGCCTTTGGTACCAATACCACCGGGCTAGACCAAGGGCTTCCAGAAGGTTCAATCACTCCCAGCTCCAGCATCTTGGCGACTTCACTCTTGATGCTAGCCTTCACCTTGTCCGACAGCCGGTAGATTTTAGACTTCACAGGTGGGCTGTCTCCTGTGTCCACGTCATGGGTACACAGGTGGGTCCTACCCGGGACAAGGGAGAACAGAGAAGAAAATTGCTCCAGGATCTGGCGGCAATCACTCTGCTGTTCAGGAGTTAGGGATGGCGAGAGAATTACTCCCTCCACCGACCCATCCTTTTCTTGGGACGAGAGAAGATCAGGGAGAGGTTCGCTTTCTTCTTCCTCTGCTCCATCGGTTACCATCATCAAGACAACCGCGGGCCTCTCATGATGTGGCTTGAGGCGATTGGCGTGCAGCACCCTGTGGGGCTGCCTCGGGCCTTAAGATCCACCAAGTAGGTGGACTTCCCCTTCTTCTCCAACACCTCAAAGGGGCCTGTCCAACGGTCCTGGAGGGCATTTAGCTCTCCAGGTTCCATCACCCACACCTTCTGTCCAGGCTCCAGTTCCACTGGGTGAGCGTTGTGGTCATACCACTCTTTCATCACTGCTTGGCTGGCCTCCAAGTTGTCTGAAGCTTGCTTCCACAACTTAGCCATTTGGCTCCGGAAGGCCAGCATGTAGCTCACCACGTCCTGGGGAAGCTTTCTGGGAGTCCGTTCCCATCCGTCTTTCACCAGGCTGAGAGGTCCCCGTACAGGATGCCCGTACAAAAGTTCGAAGGGGCTGAAGCCCACTCCCTTTTGTGGCACTTCCCTGTAAGAAAACAAGAGACAGGGTAGGAGGATGTCCCATTTCCTCCGCAGGCTCTCAGGTAGACTCCTGATCATACCTTTCAAGGTTTTGTTAAACCTTTCCACAAGACCATTGGTTTGTGGGTGATAAGGAGTGGTAAACCGATAGGTAACTCCACACTCCTTCCACATAGCCCGCATGTACGCTGAAAGGAAGTTAGTCCCCCTGTCGGACACAACCTCCTTGGGGAAACCCACTCGGGTAAAGATCCCCATCAGGGCCCTTGCCACCACAGGTGCAGTGATGGTCCTCAGAGGTATGGCCTCTGGGTACCGTGTGGCATGATCCACCAAAACCAGTATGAACCGGTGACCAGCTGACGTTGGTGGATCCAATGGCCCTACAATGTCGATGCCCACCCTCTCAAAGGGGGTGCTGACGACAGGCAGTGGTTCCAGGGGAGCTTTAAGCTTCACTCCTGTTTTCCCACTAGCTTGGCAGGACACACACGTCCGACAGTATGTGTCAGACGCCACTTTCATTCGAGGCCAATAGAAGTGGGGGACAAGCCGGGCAAAGGTCTTGTCCTGTCCTAGATGCCCTGCCAATGGTATCTCATGAGCCAGTTCCAGTAGAAAGGCTCTAAAGCATTGAGGGACCACCAAGGCTCTGGCTGAACCATAGCCAGGTGCCTTGGGCTCACTGTAGAGGAGTCCATCCTCCCAGTAAATCCGGTAACTCCCTTCAATGTTTCCTGCTGCCTGGGCGTTGGCCTGTTGCCGCAGCCCCTCGAGAGTAGGACACTTTTTCTGAGCTTCACAGAACTCTTCCCTGGAAGGACCTCCCTCCACATGCCATTCAGTAGGGATGGGTAGGTTCTCCAAGGAAGCAACATTCTCCCCTGTGGACTCCAGATCCACCTCCGCAGGTGGTCCAGCTGTCTCACGAGGTGGAGATGTCGAGGCAGGGTCCTCCGGCCTCTTGTCCTTCTCCTCTCTGGCAGCCGGCTGGGCCATTATTCCAGGCTCCAGCGTAAGCGAACTTCCCCTTCGGGCAGTCGCTGACCTTGTGCTGACACAAGTCCAGTCAGGAGGTCCCAGCATCGCAGAGTGAGTCTGGTACTCCACCCTCCTCCAAGCATTGTGCTCCATATCATTCCCTAACAGGCAGTCAACAGGCACGGCAGGGCTTACGGCAACTCGAAGTGGACCTGCAACCCCTCCCCACTCAAAGGGAACCTCAGCCACAGGGTAGTGGCCCAATCTGCCGTCAGCCATTACGGCGGGATGGAGTACGTCTGGGATGACCTGCTCTGGAGACACCAGCTGACTCCTTACCATAGTCATGCTGGCTCCTGTGTCTCTCAGAGCCTCCCCTCTACGGCCATTGATGGTGACCCACTGCTCATACTTAGTAGTATTAGAGGGCAGCTGGGTCTTGGGAACCATCTCCTTATCTCCCAGGGACACTAAGGTGACACCCGCCCGCTCCCCTCCATTAACCAAAGGCATCTCCTCCCCGAGCACTACACTAGTGATTCCCGGGGCTTTTCCTCCAGTGGGAGGGGGTGGTCTTTTTGGGCATCTCACATCTCCTTTATAGTGTCCCACACCACCACACTCAAAACAATGAACAACCCTTGGCTGCTGGCTTTGGCCAGGGGTAGGGTTGCGAGGGGGGTTATTCTTGGGGATGAATCCTCTGCCCCTTCCTTGCAAAATATTTTGTGGCCCTTTCGAGAACTCCCTCTTAGTTTCCCCTCCCTCTTTCTTCTGGGGGGCGCCCTGTCCTGGCTTCTGGGAATTCCCTCCAGTCCCCTTAGTCGACACCCGGGTACTAACCCAGATGTCCGCCTCCTCAGCAAGCTTCCTGGGGCTGGTCAGCTTGCTGTCCACCAGATGCTGTCTTAGCTCGGGAAGACACTTCTCGAGTAGGTGCTCCTTGAGTATGAGGTCATATAGTCCCTCATAGTCTCCTACTTCGCTGCCTCTTACCCAACCCTCCAGGGCCTTCCTGGAGTAGTCCAAGAAATCTACCCAGTTTTGTGTGCCCAGCTTGTAGCTGCCCCGGAACTTTTGTCTATATTTCTCAGGGGTCAACCCAAACTTCTTGAGCAGCGCTGATTTCATAGCCGGATAGTAGGTCTGTTCACTTTGGTCAAGGGCCAACAAAGTATCCCTGCCAGTGGGGGGCATGTATTTGTATAACCCACCTCCCCAGTGGACTTCCAGAATCCCATGGGCCCTCAGCGAGACCTCGTAGGCGGCTAGCCATTTAGCAATGTCGTCACTGGGTACATAACAAGCCATAATGTCTTTTGGTAGGTACGGTCTAGGTTCTCTGGTGTTGGTTTGGTTATCGCTGCCACCATTCTCTGGTTTGGGGGTACGTAAGTTTAGGGCTTGCAAATCCATCTCCTTGATGGTCCGCTCATGCTCCAACCTCTTTTCCTCCCTCACCATGTCCATCCTGGCTAGTTCTATTCTCATCCTCCTCTCCTCCCTCCTGTCTTCTAACTCGGCGTCGGTCAGGCCCCTCTCTGACACACTACTGCCCACTCGAGAAGGTGTTCTAGGACCTGTTTCAAGGTTCTCCCCTCCCGCCTGGTACAGTGTTGTGGTCTCCAGGACAGTGTCCTTGTCACTCTCTTCAGGATCTACCTCCTCCCCGGAATGAGCCTCTACCCATGCTCGAATACTGGTCAGCAGCTCAACTTTTCTGGCGCCTTTCTTGAAGAACACCCCCTGCTGCTGACACCATTCTTTCAATTGGTTCACAGTATAATTGTCTAGCTCTTCCACATTTATCTCCATTCTTATTTGAAGTATAAAATGCTACACAGGAGAAATCCACAGAGTGACCTGAGGTCAACCTCCACCCACCGCCAGAAGTCAATTTAGAAAAACCAAAAAATGTAAATTAGGAGGGCCGCAGGGAGAAAACTCCAGGTGGGGTCTCGTGGTTGGCACTGCGTTACTAATAAGTAAGTGTAAGTACAAATCCGCTATCCCACCGCTGAAACACCAATTATGTTGGACCTAGATTACCCAAGCCTACATATGGTAGCTTGGCACAGTAGTGGTCTACAGCTAACTCCAAGCGTTGGCTAAGTACTTACAATTCTTACCCACAGTAACACAGTGATGAACCACTAAAATGAAGACACAACACCTCTGTTTGGAAAAATACCGTTACCTTTTATAAAAATAATATGCTCTTCTTGTTATGCTTTTTAGTCAGGGATAAAAGACAATCAAATTACACATCTACATGAAATTCAAATCACCCTTCAATATTTTTCCTGCTCAGAATTTGAGAATCAAAGGTACATTTAGGTTCTGTAGTTACTTAGGACACCAGACACTTCACTAATAATTTTTACAGGAAGGCAAAATACAGTCTGGCAGAGAAATATGTTTTTAAAGACACATTTGCAGGTACATTACATTTGTGATAAGAGGCTGTCTATAGTACAACCCACTACTCCACTATGAGGTTACAGTTAGGGATTTGCACTCTACAGTTTCAATATGTTATTTAACCACTCTTAGGCATGTACATTACCCCTCAGCTCTTAACCTTCTTCTCACTCAACAGACCTCTACCACAGGGGTGGATCTTCTCAGCATAAACCCCCAGCCATGTGGCTAAAAGAAGACAAAGCAGAATCAACAATGTTCCCCCTTGATCAATTCACAGGTTGCACCTTAATGGTGAAGGTTCTACTTCCTTAATTAATAACAGGCTATAAGGGCTCTTCCTAGTGAGCCTGGTAATTCTCCTTGCACACCGCTCTCCCCCTCTTATCTAATTAGGAGCTAGATTTTAAGTGGTCTGGGCAGTTCTGTAACTCGGTTTCTTTGTATGTAGTTCTGGCGGCTTTAAAGTCAATTGCCTGTCTTTAAGATTCCCCGCTTTGATGCCTTCAGTCACCCGATGCTTCCGCCTCCCGCACCCTCTCTACCCGGCTTACTTTTAAGTTCCGGTCAATGCAGCTGGTGTTGCCCGGGTCACGCGGTGCCGGGGAAGCCTTCCCGCAGTTGTCGAGGCGTCAGGGAAGCCTACCTCAGACCGAGGCGCTTCACCGAGGCGACCGATGCGGCGCTTCTGCCTCTTCGAGATTACCGCTGGCTGGAGCTCTGCCTTGACGCACCTCCGATGACGCGACCGGCCTCTTCTGACTCCGCCTAGCGCCCGCCTCCTTCGACGCGCTGGGTCCTCCTCGCCGGTTCCGGCTCTGCGCACCTCGTCCGATGTGACGGCGTTCCTCACCACCTCGCAGGCGATCAGCTGGGCTCTGCTTCGCTTCCCGCCTCTTCCGGCGCCTTAACGGAGCTCTTCAGATGACGAAGTAGGACAGCTGGGCTCTTCCTCTCCCGATGCCCACACGTCAGGAAATGCTCTCGGCGGCCGCGTCGCTTCCAGGTAGGGACGACAGCTGTTCTGCCGCTTTCACCCACAGGGGAGGGTGTTGAACTGGAGCGCTGCAGTCACGCGTATCCTTGTCTGTTACCCCCTGATTTTAGGGTCAATTAACTTGGGCTGGGTCTCAGTTGTACTCTATACCCACGACCTTCAGGAAGGGTCGAACAGATCCCAGGTAGCCACACTTCAGGGATGTCAGTCCTTAACAGACTCGTCGCAGGGTCTTGGATGACTTGAAGATGCTTGCTGAAACAGTGGGGTTTGGTCAGCCAAGGTGGGGGCACTTCCCAGTAAAGCGACAGCCGGCCCCGTAGGTCGATCTTGTCACAACTAGTGTACAATCCTCCTCCTCCAGTCGCCTCTCTCCGCACTGGTCATTCCAAGCAATGCACAAAATGGCTGTTGGTCACTGGCCTTTTATAGGGTGGCCTGGGACCTGCAGAAATCACTGGTTGCTTCTAGAAAATTCCCTATGTTAGCCTATGGCCTGTTTTCCAGTAGTGTCCGTTATGGCAGTTGGTGGACACCATTTTAGGTCTCTGGAGATCCCTAGATTTTCAAGGGGCCTGACTAGGCCTCACAGGTTATGAGGGAAAAATGGCGTCATCGCCAAGGAACACCTAGCCCCCTGACAACATAAAAAAAACTCCTGATGGACACATGTAAAAATAAAAATAGAAATTCTGGGAGGCTAAGGGGGACAAAAAAAATAAATCATGGTGGTTAGAGTCTTCCCAGAAGCAGACAGGTCTAACACATACACACCCCCCCACAGACCTCCTCAGAGATTCACATACCCACTCAGACACTCACACACCCACTGACAGACCCAATGAGAGACTCCTTCACCCACTCACAGACCCTCTGAGAGACTCATGAACCCACTCACAGACATACTCATGCACCCACTGACAGACCCACTTAGGCACTCACACACCCACTCACAGCCCACTAAGACACTCACACACCGACTCACAGATCCACTCAGACACTTGCACACCCACTGACAGACCCACTCAGATACTCATACCTCCATGCACAGACCCATTGAGAGACTCACGCACCCACTCACAGACCAGCTCAGACACTTATGCACCCACTCATAGACCCACTCAGAGACTCATGCACCTTGTCAGAAGGCCTTTATCTTTCACTTGCGCAGGAACAGAAGGACGAAGATTCCCAATACTGCTCTTGGGAAACACTCTTGATGCTCCTAATTTTTATAGCAGCTGAAAATATCTCCAAAGGGGGAAAGGGGAGTTGGATATAATAATAAACAATAAGAACAGACTGCCTCCAGCCATATGATTTCTGTATGCTCAGTATTCTCCTCAGCGTTATGTTCTGCCTTGGAATGTAGAGTTCTAGGAAACTAAGAACATGGAAATATTAGTTCTCTTAACTACTCTTGCTTGCCTTTAATTGCATATCTACATAAGTATCAATCTCTAGTAGTTTTTGTACATACCCAGACAAATTTATGTAATTGCCCCTCTTCTATTTGGTTAATATTTTTGATGTCTTATTTACAGAAAAATCCAGGAGGTCACTCCTACTCAGGTAAATCTTGTCAACTTTCTATTTCTCTATATTTATATACATTCTACAGAATTAGGAACAGTCTCAAGCTCAATTAAACAATACACCGTCAATTAACATGACTAATCAAATCCTTAAGTTGAATGAAATGATACTTTGCTCTGTGTTATAAATGTCTTCTCCTTTGCTATGCTTGGAGATCACTCCATGACGTAGGGAAGAACAGGTAATGCTCAACTTCAATTACGGAGAGTTCGCAGTGAAAAACCCCACTGCGCATACTCTCATAATGCAACACTCTCTTCACTCGGTTGAGAAGGAATTGGATACAGAAAGGAATATCCTGTGCAGACTCCTCTAACACTGCTCTGGAACAGGGAAGGCTCACGAATGGAAAGCTAATGTGACGAAACTCAGAAGCTCTACCTTGACTAACTAAATGACGGAGAAGACCTTGACAAGGTGCATCTCTCGGAAATACTTCAGGTGAAGTGCGCGGATGCTCTGAGCAGCGCACTCCAAATAGAATCTTGAAACGGAAGAAATGACTAGGACTGCTCATTATCGGGAATGTCGGCCATCTTGGAGTTTCTAGATTTCCATAACTTACTCCAAGAAACTAATTTTCTTCCTTGAGTGGCTAATCATGTCTTTCCATGGACTTCAGCACACATTGTGGTGTTCTTATTTCCAGGAATCCTGACACACCCGCTCACAGACCTGCTTTGACACTTATACACGCATTGACAGACCCGCTCAGACACTCACCAATCCACTCACAGACCCACTTTGACACTCACATACCCACTCACAAACCCAGTTAGACTCTTACACAACCATTGACAGATCCACTCAGACACCCACCAATCCACACATAGACCCACAGAGACTTACACACCTACTTACAGACCGGCTCAGACACTCACATACCCACTCAGAGACCTACTTTGACACTCACATACCCACTCACAGAACAACTTTGACACTTACACACCCATTGACAGACCAGCTCAGACACTCACCAATCCACTCATAAACCCAGAGAGAAGACTCATGCACCTACTCAGAGACCCACTGACATTATGTTCTGAAGCGAGACAAGTCTCGTAGCTTGAAGCTCTACAGTTAAATTTGTTAATATACCTGCAGTGGTATTGATTACCCTTTCCACTACTCTAGACAAACGCCTTACTTCTTTACAAGTAATAATGGGCCCCCAATTAGGAAATACTCCCTTCATTATATCAATGAAATGTTGCTCTACAGTATCTGTTTGATCAATGTCAGAGTTGTCTATTTCTCTCACACTTCTAATGAGGGGTAGGCCTTGCTTCTCTAATCGGTGTTCTTTATGATAATTAGCAGGTGCTATATACACTGGAGCGTACAGGAAAGACAAATAACAACGACCAGCCCAGCTACGAGGAAGCCATGTATATGCATTTTCTCCACACACAAAGTATACATTAGGAGGGGTCAATAATGGAGGGCTACTAAAAGTACGCAGTCGATAAGTGTAGTTACACTGGCTTACTCCCACTGATATTTGTCCTGCCCCCCTGAACACAATAGGCTGAAGTGCTGTTCAATATGGGCACTGGGATTGCCTTGTCGTCTGTGATATTTCTTTCCTTAAATTGTTGGAAGTACTGGGTGAAATTAAACTCTGCAAACTCTAAGATCTCATTTCTGAGCCAAGTAACATTTTCATACTCTGTATAAATATTCATACAAGCACTTGGATCTAATGTCCCTTCCCCATTATTTCCATCTGGGTTGAAGCCTTGGTGCATTTCTATGTATGCCAAAATCATTTCGTAGTCCCTTTCGGAATACCGAGCAGTATCTACAGTACAGTGCATATACATCATAGATAACAATTTGAACCAAGCCTCACAACTTCCTAAATATGACAAGTCAAAGAAATGAATAAATCATGCCTATGCATTACTGAGGGTAAAAAGCCACACACCCAACAATTTGTAGTATTCGTTGCACTGTGCGTTTGGTGAAGCATTTCTACAAACACATTTTTAGTATAGGTTTGACGTGCCTTTCTTTCTGTGGGGCCAAGGTATAGAATAAATACCCCGGAGATGGGGTTGTTATTCCCAGAATAGCAGGCATAGGATGACAAAACTCCAAATATACAAAAACACTCATCAATATTATAAACAAAATCGTAATAGTAACCACAAAAGCTATTTTTACACGGAGGGTCCAACTGGAAAAGACGGGTACATATGCAGGATAATGACGGGGTGCAAAAGGTTGTTCCTCCTCAGTGTCAAAATGGGCAAAGGAATACATGCTGAAGTCCAGAACTAAACTCGGGCAATGCAGTCCAGCCTGCCAGAGGGTTCTTCTTTCCTGTGTCCGTCTAGAGCCTCACAGGCAGGCTCATATCGTTCATCAAAAAAGGAAACCAAACAACAAATCCTCGCGTTGGAGTTGTGTCATCTCACAACTCTCGAAGAATACACAACTTGGACCCTCTCCTCAAGAAGTTCAGTCTTTCTTTCCCGCTCAGTACCCCAGAAAGGTTTCTAACAAACCCTATTACTCAAGTCTTTCCCTATCTCCTGCCATCTTCATCTTGGGTACCGCGTTGTTTTCTGGGCTGTAGGTTGTATCGAACGTGACCAGGTGTTTCCTGGTCGGAAGGTGTATTCTCCGCAAAAGGAATATCGTGGACTCGCCGATCCACAACAGGAGCAACAGAATCCGGGGCAATTGCTGATTCAGATGCCAAGACCTCTTCTGAGCCTGGTACTCCTCCTCCTTGCCCTCCTTCGATTTCCGGGGCATCAGAAAAAGGGACAAAGTGAGGGACTCGTTCACTCTCCTGGGTCAAAATTCCTTCCTCATTTCGCTGATCACAAGGAAGCGGGAGGGGCACTCTCTTCACATGAGAGGCATGGATCCAATGCCGCTTGCCATCCACCTTCACCGCTGTTCGAGTAGCCAGGAGAATTTGATAGGGCTCGACCAACGAGGGTCAAAACTGGATTTCCGCTGATAGTTTCGGACTAGGACCCACTGTCCTGGCTCCAAGCGATGTCCTGGACCCTCCGCCAGGGGCTGCAACACTGCTGATACCTGTTTATAAATGGAACGGAGATCTTTAGTCAAGGCATACAAATAGTCCGTCATCATAGGGTAATCAATATCTCGAAACGTTTTGGGTCTCGGGACACCCCAAACATTGGCTGGTTGTCCAAGATGACCTCATAAGGGGACATACCAGACTGGGAATGTGGGGTAAGTCGCAAGGACATCAAAGCTAATGGTAGGGCATTGGGCCATTTCATCCCAGTACCCTCTTGAATTTTGGCCATTTTCAATTTCAAAATTCCATTGTACTTCTCAACCAATCCCGCAGACTGGGGGTGTCGGGCTGCATGAAACTTCTGCTTAATTTGCAACCCATTACAAACATGACTGATAAGCTCTGCATTAAAGTGTCCCCCGTTACCTGTCCAGATCACCCGTGGTAATCCGTAGCGTGGGGAAAACTCCTTTATTAAAGCTTTTGCTCTTGCCAAAGCAGTGTTTTCCTTGGTCGGGTAGGCATCTACCCATTTACTGAAGGCACATACCACAACCAAGACGTATTTCAGATTATTGACACGGTCCAATTGGATATAATCCATTTGGAGCACCTCGAAAGGCAAGGATGTTGGTGCAAAGTTCCCAATGAGAACTTGTTCCCTTCCCCCAGGATTATGTCACAAACAAATCATGCAATATTGGACCAAATAGGCAGCAGTTTAAGAAATATTAGGATTATTCCACACGGGGTCCAAAAGCGCGCAGATGCCTTTCGCCCCAATGTGTGCTGGGCCATGGGCCATGGTCACTACAGCATTAACCAATGCGTTAGGTAGCAACCACCTCTGTTTTTCAGTCAAATCAACCCAGCAATCGTTTTTGTCTAATCTTCCCACTTCCTTTTCCCAACGAGCCAATTCAGCAGGGGGTAGCTTCTTTCTGTATTTCTCTGACACTTTCCATAGTATTATCAAACATTTCTGTCTCCGCAACCCACCTAGCAGAAGTGGTCAAAAAACATAGATGACATTTTAGATTTGGCAGTTTCTTTTGCCACCTGATCTGCAAAAGCATTCCCTTCAACCACTGCATCTACCACTGCTTTGTGTGCGCTACATTTTACTACAGCCACCTTCTCTGGTAACGTTAAAGCTGTCAATAATCGTAAAATTAAGGGGCCATGTTGTATTCTTTGGCCATGAGAAGTAAGAAAACCTCTCTCCGCCCATAGGCGGCCAAAACTATGAGCCACGCCAAAGGCGTATTGGCTATCTGTATAAATATTTACTCTCAATCCTTCACTTAATTCACAAGCTCAAAGTAATACCACTAACTCAGCTGCTTGTGCTGACTGATGGGGTACTCGAGAAGCCTCAACTACTGTGCAGAGGGTCGTAATCGCATACGCAGCTGTTGTCGTGCCATCTGGTAACTTGAAACAAGAGCCATTGACATACAATTCCCCTTGGGGGTCAGAGAGAGAAATGTCTGTGAGATCTACCCGTCCCTTTGTCTCTTCAACGGTCCGAAATATACAATCATGTATGTCATTTGTTTTTTCATCCGAAGGGAGGGGTAGCAATGTGGTAGGATTCAGAGTGGCACACCGCTCAATTGTAATATGGTGTGCAAACAAAGTCAATTCATAACCAGTAAGACGAGCACACGTAAGGTGCTGAGTCTTTGTTTTGCTCAATAATGTGTCCACAGCGTGCGGTACCATCACTGTAAGGTCAGTATTCAACACAAGTCCCTCCGACTGTCGAATGGCCACCGCAACAGCGGCAGTAGCCCTTAGACAGCTAGGAAGCGCTCTGGGGACGTTATCCAACGCCGCCGAGATATAAGCACAAGGTCTTTGCTTACCACGAAAGCCTTGTGTTAACACTGAAAGCGAACAACCGTCCACCTCATGTACATAGAGCACAAAAGGTTTTCGGTAGTCAGGAGTACCCAAGTCAGGAGCAGAGCAAAGGGCAGATTTCAAAGAATCAAAAGCTTCCTGACATTCATCAGTCCAAGGTAGAGGTTCATGCCCATCTTCAGCAGTTAAGTACAAGAGAGGTTTAGTAAGAAGAGAAAAATTAGGAATCCATTGCCGGCAGTAAGAAGTTATGCCAAGAAATGCACAAACATCACACTAGGTACGAGGTAGGGACATGTTAGAAATAGTAGTCACATGTTCAGGAGTTAGTCTCCTCCCATCTTTCGACAGTAGATGACCAAGATAAGTCACTTCCTGTCGACAATATTGAAATTTTGAGAGGGATACCTTGTTACCATTGGCTGCCAAATGAGATAATAATGTAACCGTGGCTTCTTTGCAGCCTTCCTTAGTATCGGAAGCTACAAACAGGTCATCGACATACTGGAGGAGCACATTACCAGTGGGTAGGGTCAATTTGTCTAAAACTGCTTTCAAAGCTTGACTATAAATACTAGGACTCTCCGTGTACCCCTGGGGTGGGCGGCAAAATCGAAAGCTGTGCCCAGATAAGGAGAAGCTGAACATATGATGGCTCGGCCAAACCAGCCATCAGAGCGCTGCACTGGCTCCCCGTTATGGAAAGAGTTCATTTTAAAGCACTGTGTCTAACACACAAAATCCTCAACGGAAAAGCCCCACCCATCCTTAGAGACCTGGTGACTCCTTACACCACCTCTAGACCCCTCAGATCCTCTAATGCCCATCTTACTCCGCTACCTAAGATTAAGAGAGCACGCTCAGGAGGTCGAAGTTTTTCGTATAATGCCTCCAAGTTGTGGAACTCCCTTCCCTTGGATATCCGTGCACAACCCAATCTGTTGGCGTTCCGAAAGACCTTGAAAACTTGGCTGTTCCCGTGAGCTTTCCCCCAACTCCATCAGTACATGTTTAGCGCTGGGACACTCACGGGCAGCTATGCGCTCTAGAAATCTGGTAACATTAACATTAACATTAACATTAACATCAGGATGGATCGGAATACTGAAGAAAGCATTCTTCAGATCGATTACTGAGAAATACTTTGCAGTGGGAGGGATCATGGTGAGAATAGTAGTGATGATGCTGATCAACGGGTACTGACACCTGGCCCCTACTCTGTTCATGGCTGTCCTATGTATAACCATACCCATCGGCCCCCTCAAACACATAATCTTCGTTATAATACTGCCTTCCTCTCGGATGATCAAAGTGGTTCTTCTCCGACTCACCAAGCGATCCCTCTTCTCTTCGCATATCACTTCGATTGACACCACCTCGACCTGTTCCTCTTCCTGCCCCGTTCCGAGCCAGCAGCAATGGACACTGAGCTTGCCAATGCCCTTCCTGTTTACAGTAAGAGCACTGGTTTATTCCCAAAGCAACAGCTGGACCTCCTCCTTGACCAGTTCCCGCCCCCCTCGGAACAAACCCTCTCCCGCCTCGATTTCCGCCTCGTCCCCTCATAACTTGTTGTAACAATACTCGTGTTTTAAGATCCTTTGCTTTCTTTTCTGACTTATCCTTGCTCTAATTTTCCCTATGCTCATAATACTGAGCCATGCTCAATATAATCGAGGGGGTGGAAGTGGTCCAAGTACTCTCAGCGGCCTGTAGCCGTGCAGAGATCTCAGGTAACAAATTGGTCACAAATTGATTAACAAATAATCGTACACCACCTTCCACAGACAAATCCTGTCCGCTTAAGTCGATAAATACTCCCTCAAATCTGGTAAAGAAATCCAAAACACTCTCGTCTTTTTTCTGTTTACATGCTGTCAATTTATCCCAATCTACGTTACGAGGCGGAATCAAGGTGTGCATATAAGTAATAATTCGACCTGGCAAAGCCAATACTTCAGGTCGAGGTTTATCACCAGGCGTTTGTTCCTTGTCCCAGTCTTTAATCTGGTCCCAAGTCCCTCCTAATTCTGCCAAATGATCCTGGTCATGCACCTGGCGCCATACGTCAACGGGACCAGCAGGCCGATAAATAACTCAATGTCAGCTAAGGTCATGACAGCTGAAGAAGCCGCCTCTGTGAGTTCCTTATAGTAGGCAGTAGGGTTTTTATGGGGATCGGGGAGTTGCCCTTTCAGAGAAAGGACCTCACTCCTCTTCCAAGGGGTGTAGACCCATTGCTCCTGAACGGTGCCTCCACATGAGCCCTAGTTACTTGATTTTGATTATCTCTTAATTCTGGGATCTCAGGATGATAAATAGGATGGACTTCCCGCATTGGATACCGGGAATCCAAATTAGGGCATTTGAGATGCAGCCGCCCTCTATATTTCACTAGGGTCTCTACATTCCTATACACATCTTCCAAGCCTAATTCAAATTTATAAGCCCGGTCCAAAATATCATACATTACTTGTGGGGCACTTCCATCTGGAAAGCACTGTTCCCACAATGAGATAAGACATGTAGCCATATGCTCCAAAGCATGTTGTTGCATAACAGGCTCATAATCTCTAAGAGTACTCCAGATATCGGTAATAGTATACACAGGGTTCCGCATCCATTGGGATGCCTGATTCGCGACCATCTGTTTCTCTTCCAATCCTACCTCAGATCGAGTATACAATCGCCGCACATCAAGACCCCCTGGACCACGAGAGGGAGTTTGACCTGCCAAGGCGGGCGTCGTGCTCGAAGACTGAGAAGTCCAAATTGGAGAAGGGAAAGCCAAAATACCCGTAGGCACAGAAAAAGGGGACAGGGTGTCCGGTATTAGAGTAGCCGATCCCAATACTGAGGGAGACAAAACGGAAGAGGCTCCTGGAGGGGCAGAGATAGGAAACACAACGGACGCGGCGGACACTGGGGCCGAAGCTGGAGTCTAAGGGACTGCAGGATATATGCCTTGTGGGGCATAAGGGGGATGTGGACGTGTGTCTAGCAAATTCTCTATCTCATCCTCTGGTCCGGTCCTAGTTACATAGCTTTTATCCACCTGTAACCTGTGTTGTCTATTTGCGCAATCAATATTTTTCTCGGTCTGATCTTTATCATACGCTATAGCTTTTTGTGTAATCGTCTGACCTCCTGTCATCTTGCATAACTTCTCCTTCCTAATGTGCCTGCGCTTTGCTTCCTTTTGCCACATATTCAAGGAATCGAACATTGCTTGTCGACTACGTTTAGAAAATAATCGATCCTGCAAGTAATTAATTTTTTTCTCATCGAAAGACCCGGTTAAAGGCCACTGTAATTCTACATTGTCTTTGGTATACTTGTGCCATAATGTATTAAACAAAATAGGCGAAAGACCATGTTGAACATACATATCATAACTTGGGCTACCCTCTGGCGGGGCAGGTTGACTTTGATCCAATCGTGCGCCCTTTTGGCGAAAACAGCATCCAAAACATAATTTACTAAAACACGACATACTTATTCACTAACAATCTGATCACATTCAAAGAAACGATCTTTCAAACATGGCCATGTTCATACATTCTCGCACCCGTTCGCCAATCAGACTTCAAACAAGACAATACAAACAAGATATTTTCAAAAGGGAAAAATTCAAAGCAACATGTATTTTTCAATACCAAAAGAACGGAGCCCGTCGACTCCCGTTCATGGAGAACCAATCAGTGTCGATTTCAGACCAACAGATACCAAAATCAGGCAGTCCGGAGACTACCAAGAGACCGTCAAACAGGGATTAACCACAGACCGACCTACAGACCATCCCGCAATCTTCCTGGTTCACCCTCGGGACTATTCTGACTAAGCCCGCTGCCTAAGCGTCGCTCCAGATATGTCCCGATTGCTACCCAGGTACAACTACAGGCTTTTCCGAGAGCAGTCCGGCCGGGTGCACACTACACGTGTCATACCAAGGTGTCCGATCGGTATGTCTATTATTCACCAAACAAGTCCGTGGAGCGTCTACCCGTGCAGCCACAACGCTGCCTCGTTAGACCCCCAAAGTTCTCCGTGGTACACCGATCACAAAATCAAATACAGTTAACTGCTACTAAACATTGCGCGACAGCAGTTTCCCAAAACAAATCAATCACAATTCACTCACCTGGTGCACACAGGTACAATTGCATATTTTCCACTGCCAACTCCTGGAGGCCAACACTGTCAAATCCTGGGTTACACCTGTAGGACTCCGGCGAAGGGTCACTAGCAGCTGGGGCTCCCAGATCGTGAGAGCGGAGTAAGTCAGAATCACTGGTCAATCCACCCTCTCCACCAGAGCTCCCCTTTTCTTTGTCCTTTTCTACCCGGTTACGGGAGGATGACCCCAACGCGGAGTCCCGGCAGAGTCGCCAACTGACGTACCATAAAATAACATAAAGGCTATACTTACCAATAGCCCAATACCAATTACCAAATAACCAGTCAGTTTTCAGTGAAGAAAGTATAATTGTTTATTACACAAAATACTCTATAGAGGAGCCTCTCTCATCCTCACCCCTCACGGTGCTTGGAGAAGACTGCTGGCTTACATTCAAACGATGCATATATACTTTTAGGCTGGTACATGAAGTCACCGTACATGGAAAAATACTACTTGGCTCTTGGCCCTCAGAAAGGACATATATGGCACATATGATTAGTACAAAGCTCTGCTTTAGTTATTATTGAGGAGGTCAGTAGGGGTAACTCCATTTCGTCTCGGTTCCCGGGAGTGCAGGCACAGCGCCTTCAGGAATGCGCTTATGGCACCCAAAGCCAGATGCGACCTTGAGTCCCTGTGCGAAGAGAGAATACCGTGTATTCAGCTGTCTCCAGCAAATCAACTAGGCTAAGTCCTGACAGCCATTGGATGGTAACACGTGATCACTGTTCGTGTCTAACGCAGAAAGAAAAGATGGAGTCTATACAGTTTCTGGCCTACTCGAGGCCAACAGAACACACCAACAGCATATACCCTTATTAACTAGCAAAGAAGTTATGGATTAAGCTCTATGCATACCTATATACTAGGGATATATAGATACATCATGCTAACACAATATCTGTGTTCGGTCCATACCACTAACATAGGGGAAATCAGATTTTTATCCCTCAGGGTCTCAACCAGGTGGGCCCAATTTATTAATTGTTTAGGATATGTAAGAGCACGGGTGTCCCACACTGCCATGCATTGAAATTGTGAAGGAGGGAGGACCCCATTGAGGGGAGACACAGTGAGCGAATCTGTCTGGGGTGGCTGTAGGATAAATGATGAAATATCGTCCTTGGTCCATAGAGAGTGTTTACAGTGTAATTTGCAGTGAGAAGCTAGCTAAAGTCAAAACTGTATGTTCAATGAGGGAAGACGCCGTGGAAGAGAGAGGATGTGAGAGTATCTGTCAAGGATCATTGTATGTTGAATACAGATATGCTGGTTGTAGGAGGGTAGGGTCTGCTTTCTATGGTTACCCCCACTTTTTGCTGTGTTTCACTGGTTTTTCAACTTTAGTATGACTGTGGCTCTGCTAATCAGGCCCACAGCCTAGCTGTTCTCTCTCTAAATTGATCCCATGTACTTTGAGTGAAATACCAGATTGGTTACTGGGTCACCCTTGTGAGCCCCTGTATATGGACTAGAAGACCGAAGGTTTTTGTGTCAGTAATAGGGCGCACTGCCAATTCATACGCATATAGTTTCAAAATAACATAAAGTCTCCAGGTGCTGTTTGGCGAGTGGACAAACCCAAACCACTCATGTGAGTACAGAACTGCTCCTATCAAGTAAAACGTTTGCCAAAGCACTCTGTAAAGTAACGATGTTTTGTACAATGACAATATACAAGCACATTCCAGAACACCAAATGACAGAAGTGAGTAAAGTTCCACAAGATGAGTAAATCTTGGAGTCTTTTAATGAAGGGTACAGCCAGCCGACACGTGTTTCATCGCCTTCGCGATTCCTCAGGGCTGAAACAGACAAATGAGTAGCATATAGCATATTCTTTGAACAGGTATATTATTATATCAGACCATGTTGTCTGGACATTAAATACATGCAGTAAATGCTTCCTCCAGCAGTGAACATACAGTGAATTGTTCAAGCTCGTTCTGCTAGTGCCACCACAACACATCCGTGTCGAACAGGGTGTCTCTCATCGAAGTTCTATAAGGACGTGAGTATAAGTGATAGTGATAGTGATTGTGATGGGTTGGTGTGGATGAAATTAATTGCTCAAATCTGCGTTCAAAGATCCCAATGACACATAGAGACAAAATCCTGCTACGCAGCGAGAGTGTCCTAACCGTGTGCGGCTCTTCCATCCTTCATGCCAACCTTGTGAATAGTGCAAAGTTGCGTGTCATTGCGAAAACATACCTAGATGGCCGTATCAACATCAGAAGGTCTGTGAT
Source organism: Lissotriton vulgaris (assembly GCF_964263255.1). Classification (NCBI taxonomy): domain Eukaryota; kingdom Metazoa; phylum Chordata; class Amphibia; order Caudata; family Salamandridae; genus Lissotriton; species Lissotriton vulgaris. The sequence goes on along the minus strand of NC_141698.1, from coordinate 325,120,265 downwards.
ATAGTTAAGAGAAAAATAAAATCGGAGAAATCTCATCACTAACCAAACTTAAGTGATATTAGGGCAAGATATCACCATAATGAGGCTGTCCAAAAAGAACTGTACGTCGACTCACCGCTTAGCTGGTGATAATTCCGACCCAGCCGGGCCTTCACTAGTAGCACTAGTTTGAGTGCGTCCAGAAGCAGTGACAGTCCTATTATCTGTGACATAATCAGGGTAAATGTGTCACAATACATATATTGTTAAGATCCTCCATTTTTAGACTAGGCAGACTCTGCTTGCGCAAAGAATGTCACAAAGATTCTCTCATTAGAATCATATTGTTAACAGTGCATGCGGTGGCATTCCCTATTTAACATATTGTCATGATATTACCACTTAATGGCCACAATTCTGATACATACGTCGAGTATTCTATATTCACCTATGTATGGTGACTACTCCACTTACATATATTTCAAAGGAGTATACGTCTAAGGAGGGCTCGGAAATCACTCGGGGTTCTTCACCAAAAATTTCCCACCTTCTGTAGTTAAACAGAGTGCTGTTTGAAGAAAATAAATCTCACATCAGTGACCGCTACATAACGTTATACTCGCGTGAATATAAGGGTCAGCGGGTGCTCGCTATCTTACCAGGGTAAATTCTATGTCAGGTAACCTGATGCGGTTCCAAGCGCAGAGTCCAAGAGTGTTCGCAAACTCCCCAATTTCAATTCAATTGCCAAAAACCTGATGCGGTTCCAAGTAGGAAAAATATCAAGCTACAAAGAGATAAATATCAAAGCGTGGATTCAGGATTCTAATCGTTACTCGCGAATCCTCAAGGTACAAATTACGTTTGAGCGTGTTGTAGCTTTGCTTACCCGTGTGCGGCGTCTTCAGCGGTAACAGACGAGTGAAGCTGTTCCGGGCCCGGTTCCGTGTTTGGACACGTGACCACGTTTCCGCCCCCATTTAAGCGCGTCTTAAACGTCAGGCAGTCCCTCCTCTAAGAATACATTTCAGAGGTACTATGTCGGCCATATTGAAAGGATAATACAATTTCTTATCTCTACCCAAATCTGAGGATTAATGTTACGATTGTAATATATGATAGAGAAAAATAATATGACGCGGAGATGTGGTTTATGTGCATTCGTCGTGACTATGTTACTGTCGAATTACGGCCAGTAAATAGCAATATTGTCGTTCCAAATATTCCAGTAGATACACAAATGTGTGTGTATAATCCTATATAGGGAATTTCACACCTGTCATATTGACTACGTTCACCAGTGCAGTGTGACATTCAAACTATAACATTGTGTGCCATAGTGCTTTGTGCTTCGTGACTTAAAACAGAGGGGTTTGCCCTCTGTGTGTGGATGTCCCAATCATACTGTGACTGCCTATCACAATACAATGAGTGCATCATCATAATTCATGTTTCGGTATTTACAACAGAACTCTTCGGTTCGGTAGACTCATCCCAGCGTTAAGAAAGATTATAATATCAATAAACATATTTTCACACATGTTTTTCCAAAAACACAGTTCTGCAATATTATTGATTCCTGTGACCATCATAATTATATGTAATATGATAATGTCAATATTCAGTCACCCAAAAAGTATTGCATTTCCTGGTCATAGTTCAATCCTAGCTCTACAGATTTCAAGCGCATAATCCAAGTCGCTTCTGTGCGTCTTAGTCTTAATTCACGATTCCCACCTCTCATTGCCAAAGGTACAGTTTCTATGCCGAAAAATTGTACATTTTTTTTTTGCCGGCCTTGTTGGCAAGAGTCAACATGTAAGGCTACAGGATATTTGGGGTTGCAGTTAACAATGGCTCTCACATGTTCCATCATTCTTTCTTTCAAAGATCTGATCGTACTTCCCACATACTGTTTACCACATTCACATTCAATAATATAAACAACAAATTTAGTTGTGCAGTTGATATTACTTTTGATGTTATAACATACCCCGTCGGGGCCCATAAATGTGATTGTTCCGTGTTTTGCCCATTTGCACATACTGCAGAATCCGCATTTGTGGAAACCCACTCCCCGTTGAGTCAACCAGTCTGCACTCCTAGTATCCCGGGGTACTGAGGGACTCAACTTGTTGCGTAACGTGTTCCCTCTTCTGAAGGAGATTTCTGGACGTTCTGTGATACAGTTCGTCAGTGCTTTTTCGGATTTCAATAAACTCCAGTGTTTGGTAAGACTTTTCCGTAAATCTGAATGAAGTGAATTGAAATCCGTGACCATTCTTATATGGTCTTTACCATCAATGTTTGGTTTCTGTTTAGTGATTAGAGTGTCTATTCTCTTCACTTTCTTGATTCTTTTCTCAGCTTTTATAATGGAGTTTCTTGCATAACCCCTGGTCTGAAATCTTTCTTTCATGCTGGCAAGACATCTCCCGAATTCACAGTCCTCACTACAGTTTCTTCTTGCCCGAATAAATTCGCCAAATGGTATGGCGTTAATCTGGTGTAGGGGGTGAGAGCTAGAGGCATGCAAAATTGCATTGCATGCTGTTGACTTCCTGAACAGTCTACTGTGCAAGCAATTAGACGAGATATAGAATTCGATGTCTAGGAATTCCATATTTGTTTTGCTCCACTTCATGGTAAAGTTAATCTTCCACGTATTGTTATTTAAATATTGAAAGAAATTCTGTAGTTGCTCCTCTGAGCCTGACCATATAAGGATACAGTCATCTATATATCGACCCCAAAAGATTATGGAGTCGATATATTGACTACCTTTCTCGCCCCAAATTAAATCCGCCTCCAGTGCGCCCATAAACAGGTTCGCAAACGAGGGTGATATTTTTGAGCCCATGGCCACACCTTGCTTTTGTCGATACCAGTGTTTTTCACACATGAAATAGTTATTTCTTAGGACTAGTTCTATCATTGTAGATAGCATTTCCGTATGTTTCCATAGAGTGGCAGGTCTATTGCCAAGGAATTTATTGATAGCCTGAATACCTAAGTCTATGTCAATGCTGGTATATAAAGATACCACATCCATCGTCACAAGAAGAAACTCTTCTTGCCATTCCATGTCTGCTAGTGTGCTCAGAATATGTTTGGAGTCCTGGATATAGGAAGGTAAATTTTTGACTATCGGGCCAAGAAATAGGTCCGCATATTCTGCTATTCTTTCTGTGGGGCCACCTATGCCAGAAACAATTGGCCTCCCTGGTGGAAAAGGTAGGTTTTTGTGAATCTTAGGCAAAGTGTATAACCATGGGTAGATAGGTCTAAATATTTTTAAGTACAGATATTCTTCCTCGTTCAGTAACCCCAATTGTTTCCAATTTAATAAATGAGAATTTATTTCTATTGTTAAGGGACCAATGGGGTTATACGTGAGGCGTTCATAGCATAGCGCATCTTGTAGTTGTTGGTTAATTTCTAGTTGATAATCAATGCGATCCATTACCACTACATTTCCTCCCTTGTCCGCCTCTCGTATGGTGATGGTGTTGTCATTCATAAGTATGTTGAGTGCTGCTCTTTCCCCACTGGTAAGATTGTCCTTATATTTGAACATTCTGCTTTTGCGTAGACGGTTCAAGTTATCAAGATCCTCTGATACACGTCTGTAGAAGTTATCTATGGCATTGCCACCAGGTAATGTGGGAATCCATTTGGACTTGGACTTAAGCCCACTGGCAATGCTATAGTCAGATTCCACATTTAATTCATCTAGAAGAGTGTCCATATCAAGAGGAGAGTCTTCCATATCGGTCAAAGATAAAAGAAGGTGAGTTGCATGTACATCATTTATTGATAAGGATTCAGTGGTGTCTGTTACAGGTGTATTGATATTAACCCCTCTATCCCTTTTCTCCAAACCAAAGAAATGCTTTTTCAGTTTCAGGTTCCTCACAAATTTAAACAAATCAATTTTCAATTTACAAACATCACCAATTGCATATGGGTTGAAACTTAGACCTTTGCTTAGGAGGGAAACCATGTCTGGAGTGAGATGTAATTTGGAGAGATTAATCACCTGTACTTCACTCGTATTGGCACCAGCTAATTCCTGTTGGCCCCTGATCTCAGTTTCCTTCTGTAATCCTCTGAGCTTTCGTCCCCTGCCCCTCCTGGTTTTGGATCTGACTGGTTTCTTGCTGTAGGGAATCTGTTGCCCTTCCTGATCCGTAAAACCTCTTGAAAAAAAGGTGGCATTCCTTGTCTATCCTGATTGTCCGATTCTCCCCCTACAGTACCCACAGAATTAAGAGAGGTGTTACTGGATGATAGGGAGGCAGGTTCTGAGCCTTGTGTTCTTTTGTTAACATTCTTGGAACTATTGGGAATCAGGGAATCATATTTTTTATCAAACGTAAAAATTCGACCACGGGAGTAGTCCAACTCATCCCTTCTTAGTTGCCTGGCTTTCCTATTCTTAATATCGGATTGGTGTTTTAATAGGATTTCATCCAGGATGGTGTAATTTTTAACAGTGGATTCAGGTCTGTTAAGATCCTTTATTTCTTGTTCAATAGTAGCTATTTCTACTTGTAATTTAGTAACTTTGCGTTCCGCACTTACAATTAGTATTTCCATTAACGTAACAGAGTTGCTAGAGAGAGATTCTTCCCATTTAATCATGAGGTCGGCATCTAGGTCATCATAGGTGGGAAAAATTTGGCCTCTCAGACCTCTAGGGACATGTTTTAACCTCAAATACTGTTTGAGAGTTGCCCCGTCCCACCATTTTGAGTTTTCAAGCTTCTTTAAGCGTTCTAATTTAATGAACTTATCTCTAAGGCCCTCAATGCGAGGGGGATTAGTGCTGGTGGAAGCAGTTTGAGTGGACATGCCTTTCGCTAGGTTCTCAAACAACTCTTCTGCCATTTTGGTGCGATCCATGTTGGTAGTGTCAGGTGTGTCTAGCAATGGTATACTAGAGATCTACTTAAAGTAGATAAGATGCGCGGCGGCTACCCTAGACTGTAAATAGACTAGAAGACCGAAGGTTTTTGTGTCAGTAATAGGGCGCACTGCCAATTCATACGCATATAGTTTCAAAATAACATAAAGTCTCCAGGTGCTGTTTGGCGAGTGGACAAACCCAAACCACTCATGTGAGTACAGAACTACTCCTATCAAGTAAAACGTTTGCCAAAGCACTCTGTAAAGTAACGATGTTTTGTACAATGACAATATACAAGCACATTCCAGAACACCAAATGACAGAAGTGAGTAAAGTTCCACAAGATGAGTAAATCTTGGAGTCTTTTAATGAAGGGTACAGCCAGCCGACACGTGTTTCATCGCCTTCGCGATTCCTCAGGGCTGAAACAGACAAATGAGTAGCATATAGCATATTCTTTGAACAGGTATATTATTATATCAGACCATGTTGTCTGGACATTAAATACATGCAGTAAATGCTTCCTCCAGCAGTGAACATACAGTACCTAGGATATAGGGACCCCATAGGCCTACCGGGGGCTGAATCATGTATTGTGCCGTCCCTGGTTAGCCTTCCAAACTGACACCACAGGTCTGTACTTGCAGCCTGGGTAAGGTGGTGTAAGCACCCCTTACGTAGATATAGTATACCTATATCTACCTTATATATAGACACATAGTAACCTATAAGTCACTCCTATGGCAGGCCTTGACAATCCTGAAGGCAGAGTGCTTGGTTTTGTGTGAGAGGGTGCCCTAGCATGAGCTGAGCCCCTCTGCAGCTTTCAGAACCATCTCCTTATAGCTGTTCTATGATATAGCCATACCATATACCCTTAAGTGCATTATAATCCTCGCGGTTAATGCTAACTTTGGTTTGGCTTTATCAAAACATGTTGTGTAAGGTGTCAAACACTTTGGAATATTACATGTACTTACTGGTAAATCCGGGTAAAGTTAAACAGAGCCCCAGCATCACAAAATGGATGCTGCTGCCACAGACACGAGTCTGCCCTCCTGCTGCTGGACGAAACGCCGGCAGGGTAGGACTGGACAACAGGTTTCCTGTCCAGGGAGGTGCTAGCAACTCCCAAGACAGGCTTTAGTGTATTGGGGCAGGGTGGGTTGCATTCAGTGAATGCTTTTCAGACACTGCCTGGGGCACACAAGGTGCTCAATGCATTTCCCAGTTCAAACCGGTTGCTGCGGCCCTCAGCCCCAGCTCTGGCGCGAAACTGGACAAAGGGGAAGGGGTTTAACCACCCCCTCCCTAGGTTCACCCATAGGAGGGACCTTAGAGTTAGGCCAACCCCTAAACTTACTATAAGTATAGAACCCCAGTCCCTAGGACTTTAAATTACCCTGGGCGAAACTCTGCAACATATATCTTGGACTTTCGACATTCCATATCGACTGGAAGATGGAAGAAATCTCCCTTGTGGTCAAGGAGTGACCACCCTGTTCAAACAGGCACCAACTGCATCTTTGCCAGTCTGCAATTTTGAGGTTCCCGCCGGATCTCTAAGAATCTACAACACAGGACATGGACTTCCAGACGTCTCTGGAGCTGACCCGAGCTCCCAGCAAAGCTGAGACCTGTAGCCGACACGAGAGACGTGGGACCGGAACTCCTGGACATCCTGCATTTTTGCAACTGCACCTACTTCCCGAGGTATCCCTAAGTTATGCATCGGGGCATTTGAAGCCCCTGCCCCAAGCTCTTTTTGCACTGAAGTACAGAGGCCAGCACTCCATGAGTGACCTGTGAGTCCCCTTTCTTCAACGCAGCTTGAGGCGCCTTTGCGGTTCCTAGTCCATTGGCTAGTGAGCCCCACAAAGGCCAATCCTTTGGTTCTTGGGTTTTCCTGGTTGTTCCAGACGTGCTCCCACTCCTCTCCAAAGGCAGAGTCTCTCAGACCTTGGTGGTCTGCACCGAAGCCAATCTTGTCATCTTGCATGGACTGCTATTGCCAAGGCTTGTTGGGTCCAATCCGGATTCTGACACCGCAGTCAGCTAGATCCTTTGTGGGCAACTTGAATCCAGCTCCTGGTTGTCGTCGACGCCTCCTGGACCTCGTGACTGAAGAGTCAAGCTTCACCTCTTTCACCTGAAATCAACCGACATTGGTTGGCATCTTCTCCTCGCCCTCCTGGTCACTGGCTAGTGACCCAGACTCTGTCCCCTCTGCTTTCAGGTTCTTCACATCTCTGATCCACCCTTGGATCCACCCGGACACCTTTCCTCTGGTCGCCTGCAGCATTTCTTCGCAGCTCTCCATAGGAATCGACGACGAAACCTGACACCAAAAGACACCTATGCACCCGGCTTCCCTCTGGTGCTCCCATGGGTCTTGACTCTTGAAGTGTCCTAGTCTAAAAGCGTTCCATCTTAGTTCACCTCTAAGTGTCCTTAATCTTTAAAATTGTAACTTGTTCGTTCTCCATAGAAAGTCAATGGTGATCCACCGCTGTGTTTAGACACTGCACGCGTCCCCCGTGGGCCTCTTGCATCCTAACCTTGGGTGGTTCCTGGTAGCCCCAGCAGTTCTACAGGCCCTAGGCCTGCTTTCTAACTCTCATGTGGTTCTTATACCACTATTTTGTTATATGGTTTGTAAGGCCCCTAGGGCATAACATATACTGTACAACTTATCGTATGCTAATTAAGTTCCCTGTATTGTACTTTTACCTCTGACCTCATAAAGAGTCCAGAGGGGTTGGGTTTAGAATAAATGCATATATATTTGATGTATACCTTGTGTGGTGTGCTTTCATTTGATCCTTCAAGAGATTATAGATTAACTCGCCTCTAAGTCTTAGCCTGAAGGCTGCTCTCCACAGCTACAACTAGGATAGCTTTCTATAAAGGTTGACTTTAAACCTACCATCAATGAGGGTCGTTTGGACTGATGCAAGGTGCCCACTAGAATAGTGGACATCATATGCCAGGCCAACTTCTCACATTGGTGAGCAGTGTGTGGGATTAAAGCTTGCATTGTTTTACCAAATAATCTTGAGAATATCATTTGAAAAATCACATCAAGGTACCAGTAGGTACATATAAATCACGCTTATAATACATAAGCTCTACTGAACTTAGCAGTTGTAGGTGTTAAGGGCCTAGCACGCTCTAACTACAACTATTAGAGAGGTTTAGTAGGAAACCAAGTAGTGTAGGTAGGTGCACACACCACACCTCACTAGTCATGGCTTTAAAGGCAGGAGCTAGTGTATCTCTACCAGATGTCAGCCAGGTGCAGACATCTAAATATGACACACTCTCCTTCCAGGAGTTAAGGGGTTTGTTTGCCATAAGGAAATTAAAACAAGGACAATGTACCACCACCCAACACCTGATGGATATCTTAGTGGCAGATGACTTAGAAAAAGCATCAGATCCAGATAGACTAGGTAGTGGGAGTGGGGTGCATCCATCAGCAGAAGAGGATAATGGTGGGGTGCCTCACAAGACCTCTGATGATGATGAGGAAGATGCAGACCAGGATGATGTCAGGAGACTCAACCTGGGAAACCCAGGGCTACCAGAAGATGAGGTGGGTCAGAATGGGCATCCCCTCCATCCCCTCACGTAGACCTGTAGGTGTGCCTAGAAGGGAAAGATCACCTTCTGTGGAATCAAACCATTCTGGGTCATCTGTAGGGTCCTCTGCCTCTGCTCATGGGAGAAGAACTTCTCCTGAAAAGAGGGAACATGAAGCTAGAATGAAAGAAGTCAAGCTTAGGATAAGAAGGCAAGAAATTGCCTTAGAAAAAGAGACCCTAGCTCTTGAGAGAGAGAGAGAGAGGAAAAAGATGGGACTAGAGTCCCATGGTGGTAGCAATATCCCTAGTAGTAGGGATAGGTCTTGTAACCAGAGAAACCTAAACAAGATTGTACCTCCCTATCAGGTTGAGAATGACATCCACAAATGGATTACTGCACTGGAAAGGGACTACAAAGTACAACAGGTACCACCAGGGCAGTGGGCAGCAATCTCGTGGCTCTCCTTTGCAGACAAAGGTAGAGATAAGCTCCTTACTATCAGAGAAGAGGATGCTGACAATTACAATGTCCTGAAGAGTGCTCTGATAGGCTTAACCACTGAACAGTATATGTTACAGTTCAGAGATACCCAGAAGACACATACTCAAGACTGGACTGACTTTGTAGATTGTGTTACTAAGGCTCTGGAAGGCTGGTTACTGGGCAGTAAAGTGTGTGACTATACAGGATTGTATAATCTAATCCTGAGAGAAGAGATTCTTAATAACTGTCAGAACCAGTTGTTGCATCAGCACTTGGTTGACTCTGATATGACCTCTCCCCAAGAATTGGGAAAGAAGGCAGACAAGTGGGTCAGAACCAGGGTGAAGCAGAAGGCAGATAACCAAGGTGGTGACCAGAAGAAGCAAGACCAAAAGGGTGGGGAGAAAGCTAAAGACCAGAAGTCTTTCCAAGGTCCCCAAAAAGCTTCTAATGGTGGGGGTCCCCAATCCAAAAAGAAGGAAGGTCCTAGAAAACCATGGTGCAAAGTGTATAAAAATAATACTCACTGGACTAGTGAGTGCACCAAGAAGGAGACAGCTCCAGCCACCATTGCCCCTAAGGCAACTGTTCCCCCTAGTTCAGCTTCAAGTGGTGGTTCGCAACAGAAGGGTGTAGTAGGGTTAACCCTGGGAACTGAGATGGACTCTGGCCTAGTCAGAGTACCAACTCAAGGTGGGCAAGTACAGACAAACTCCTTTAATTAATGAGAAAAAGGCTCAGGCATATGGGGACACAGGTGCCAGTGTCACAATGGTGATACCTGACTTTGTGGACCCTGGACAAGTGATACTTGGTGAGACTTACCAAGTGACCAATGCTAGCACTGTCACTACCACACATAGTATGGCAGTTGTTAATTTCTCCTGGGTCGGGGTAACTATCCTTAAAAAGGTTGTGATTAGTTCAGACCTCCCTGTATAATTTTTGCTTGACAATGACCTAGAGACTTTAGCCTGGTCTGAAGTGGAGTTTAGGACACATGCAGAAATGTTAGGAATCTCAGCACATGTTCTTGCAGTGACTATGTCACAGGTCAAAAAGAGCAACACTGAACAGGCACTGGATTCTGAAATAATGGACCAGTTGCCTATCAGGAAAAGGAGAAGTAGGGTTAAGGCTGTGCCTTCCCCACTGACTCAGAGTGAGGATCAGCCTTCTGATGAAGCTGATTGTGAGCCTGAAGAAGGAACTGTCCGAGAGGAGCTTGAACCTGATCAGGTTGAGTTCTTAGGGACAGGGGGCCCTTCCAGGGCAGATCTGAGTCAGGCGCAGTTCGACTGCCCTTCTCTTGTACCCCTCAGACAGCAAGCTGCTGCTGAGGCTGCTGGGAATGCTAGTGGCACCCATAGAATCTATTGGGATGAAGGGCTCCTGTATTCAGAGAGTAGAGACTCCAAGCCTGGTGCTTCCAGGAGGTTGGTCATACCTTTGGCATTCAGGGGCTTCCTTTTGTCACTAGCCCATGATATTCCCTTAGCAGGACACCTGGACCAGAACAAGACTTGGGACAGAATTGTTCCTCACTTTCACTGGCCCCACATGTCTGAAGACACCAAGGAGTTGTGTTGCTCCTGTGTCACCTGCCAAGCCAGTGGCAAATCAGGTGGCACTACAAAGGACCCCCTTATAACACTACCTGCGGTGGGTGTTCCCTTTGAACGTGTAGGGATTTACATTGTTGGACCAATGGATCCCCAAACTGCATCTGGGCACATGTTTATCCTGGTGATAGTGGATCATGCCACCAGGTACCCAGAGGCAATTCCCCTCAGAACCGCTACAGCACCTGTTGTGGCAAGAGCCCTCTTTGGAGTTTTCTCAAAGTGGGTTTCCCTAAGGAGGTAGTTTCTGACAGAGGTGAACACTTTATGTCAAGTTACTTAACTGCAATGTGGAAGGAGTGTGGAGGGAACTACAAGTTCACCACACCCTATCATCCACAGTGCAATGGTCTAGTTGAAAGATTTAACAAGACCTTAAAGGGTATGATCAAGGGTCTCCCAGAAAAGCTCAGGCAGAGATGGGACATCCTGCTACCCTGCCTTCGGTTTGCATACAGGGAGGTTCCACATAAGGGGGTTGGTTACAGCCCATTTGAACTTTTGTTTGGACATCCTGTTAGAGGACCACTTTGTCTGGTGAAGGAGGGATGGGAGTTACCTCTCAAACCCCCTAAACAGGATATTGTGGACTATGTGCTTGGTCTCCCCTCCCAGGTGGCAGAGTACATGAAAAAGGCAACCCAAAACCTTGAAGCTAGCCAGGAATTACAGAAAGCCAGGGCAGAATGTATGGGTGTTGGAGTCTGTGGCCCCAGCAGCTCTCCAAGACAAGTGGAGTGGACCTCACATGATTGTTGAGCAGAAGGGAGAGGTTACCTATTTGGTAGATCTTGGAACTCCCAGGAGCCCCCATAGGGTGCTTCATGTCAACAGACTGAAAACATATGTTGACAGGGCAGACATGGGTTTGCTCATGGCTACTGATGAAGGACAGGAGGAAGAGAGTGACCCTCTCCCAGACCTGCTCTCTCAGAACCCTGATGGTGGGTCAGTATATGGTGTAGCCTTGGCAGGCAGCCTCACTTATCAGCAGCAAACTAACTGCAGACAACTTCTGCAATAATACAGACATATGTTTTCACTGACTCCAAGTCAGACTACCTGGTGCACTCATGTAGTGGACACTGGGGACAGTCTGCATGTTACAAATAAGATTTACAGGCAACCTGATCATGTCAGGGACTGTATCAGGACTGAAGTCCAGAAAATGTTGGAATTGGGAGTGATTGAACCTTCAGATAGCCCTTGGGCAAGTCCAGTAGTCCTAGTGCCAACACCTCACACCCAGGGTGGTAAGAGAGAGATGAGGTTTTGTGTAGACTACAGAGGTCTCAATGCAGTCACTAAGACTGATGCCCATCCAATACCCAGAGAAGATGAGCTCATAAATAAGTTGGCATCTGCCAAATTTCTGAGGACATTTTATCTAACAGCTGGTTACTGACAGATCAGACTAGCTGATGATGCAAAGTCAAAGACAGCATTATCCACCTCTACAGGGCATTATCAATTTATGGTGATGCCCTTTAGTCTGGAAAAGGCACCTGCCATATTTCAAAGGTTGGTGAGTAAAGTCCTCACAGGCCTGGCAGACTACTGTGCAGCTTACCCTGATGATATTGCTGTCCTTAGTTCCACCTGGGAAGATCACCTGATTAACCTGAGAAATGTTTTGGAGGCCTTGCAAAAAGCAGGCCTAGCTATCAAGGCTACTAAGTGCCAGATAGGACAGAGTCAGGTTGTGTACCTGGGCTACCTTGTAGGTGGAGGCCAGGTTCAACCATTGCAGAGAAAAAATCCAAACCATAATGGACTGGCTTGCTCCAACCACCCAGACTCAGGTCAGAGCTTTCTTGGGCCTGACTGGGTACTATAGGAGATTTGTCAAGGGGTATGGGTCCATAGTGACACCCCTGAATGACTCAACTTCTAAAAGAATGCCTAAGAAAGTTCAGTGGACAGTCAGCTGTCAAAAGGCCTTTGATGACCTGAAGCAGGCCATGTGCACTGCACCAATTCTGCAAAGTCCTAACTACTCCAAAGAATTCATTGTTCAAACAGATGCTTCTGAGTTGGGGGTAGGGGCTGTGCTATCACAATTGAATGAAGAAGGTCGGGACCAGCCAGTAGCGTTTATTAGCAGAAGGCTGACCCCTAGAGAGAAATGTTGGTCAGCTATTGAGAGGGAGGCCTTTGCTGTGGGTTGGGCTCTGAAAAAGCTGAAGCCATACTTGTTTGGTACTCTCTTCACAGTTCAGACAGACCATAAGCCCCTCTTATGGCTAAAACAGATGAAGGGTGAAAATCCCAAACTGCTCAGGTGGTCCATTTCCCTACAGGGGATGGACTATATAGTGGAACATAGACCTGGGAGTAACCATGCCAATGCAGATGGACTCTCCAGATATTTCCACTTAGAACATGAAGACTCGTCTGGTCACGGTTAGTTTAATGTCCCTGCGTTTGGGGGGGTTATGTAGGAGAGTAGGGTCTGCTTCCTATGGTTACCCCCACTTTTTGCTGTGTTTCACTGTTTTTTCGACTTTAGAATGGCTGTGGCCATGCTAATCAGGCCCACAGCCTAGCTGTTCTCTCTTCTATATTGGTACCATGTACTTTAGGTACATGCCAGAGTGGTTACTGGGTCACCCATTTGAGCCCCTGTATATGGTACCTAAGGTACCCAGGATATAGGGACCCCATAGGCCTACCGGGGGCTGAATCATGTATTGTGCCGTCCCTGGTTAGCCTTCCAAACTGACACCACAGGTCTGTACTTTCATCCTGGGTAAGGGGGTGTAAGCACCCCTTACTTAGATATAGTATACCTATATCTACCTTATATATAGACACATAATAACCTATAAGTCACTCCTATGTCAGGCCTTGACAATCCTGAAAGGTTTAGTTTACAAGGGAACCCGAAATAATGGCCAAGGACCATGGGTTAAGTTACTAATTTTATATTACAAAGGTCCTAGGTTTATGATGATATCTAAAGGATTAATTTTCACAGGCTAAAAATAAAGACTGTGTTTTTTCTTCAGTGTCCAGCCGGACCTAGAAGTATTTATTTTCAAAGTAGTGAAGATAAACAGCGTAAAGCGAAAACATTTCGCACATTGATAACTGGGCACAAGCCTGTACCAAGTCAAGGGGAGACAATACAGAAGGAAAGAACAAAGAGTTCACAGGCAAACAAGGAGAACAAGGTGGCTTATAATACAATGCAAGAGATTCTTGAATAAGCACAAACCCACAGTAACTGCCGGGAAATTAAAAATCATATATCGGGCAGTACTGCAAAACAGTCGACGAACGTTTCGATCCCTATCTCCAATAATATAGTGGGATCATCTTCAGGACTAGAATTGATTTTGCCTGAGTAGTCAAGTGAGCCACGAGCTGGGCTGAATGGGCCAGTTGTGGATGAACAAGCTTCCAATCAGTTCCAATTACTGTTGATACCGGGCGACGATTCCAAGATACCAAAATGAAGGTAAAAACCGGCCAACAGCGATCGAATTTATTCGTGACCAGATGAGCCTAGCGTTTAGCGTGGGCCCGGTACAGGACATTCAGTTAAAAGGGGGGTGATGGTCGTAACCGGAGGTCGGTTTACTATTGAGGCGCTCAATGGAAATGGCCTCTTCCGTGCGAGCCTTGAATCGCTCGTAGAGGGGCCGCAATGGGGTCCCGTCACTGCAGCGCGATGGCCGGATTGACAATCCTGAAGGCAGAGTGCTTGGTTTTGTGTGAGAGGGTGCCCTAGCATGAGCTGAGCCCCTCTGCAGCTTTCGGAACCATCTCCTCATAGCTGTTCTATGATATAGCCATACCATATAGCCTTAAGTGCATTATAATCCTCGGGGTTAATTCTAACTTTGGTTTGGCTTTATCAAAACATGTCGTGTAAGGTGTCAAACACTTTGGAATACTGCCCCCCACCACTTCTGGTGGGGGGGGTAGCATTCCACCCTTCTAGAGGGAGAAGACATGTACTTACTGGTACACCCAGGTAAAGTTAAACAGAGCCCCAGCATCACAAAATGGATGCTGCTGCCACCTACACGAGTCTGCCCTCCTGCTGCTGGATGAAACTACGGCAGGGGAGGCCTGGACAATAGGTTTCCAGTCCAGGGAGGTGCTAGCACCTCCCAGTCAGGCGTTAGTGTATTGGGGCAGGGTGGGTTGCATTCAGTAAATGCTTTTCAGACACGGCCTGGGGCACACAAGGTGCTCCATGCATTTCCCAGTTCAAAACGGTTGCCGGGGCACTCAGCCCCAGCTCTGGCGCGAAACTGGACAAAGGGAAAGGGGTTTAACTACTTCCTCCCCAGGTTCACCAATAGGAGGGACCTTAGAGTTAGTCCAACCCTTAAACTTACTATAAGTAGTGAACCCCAGTACCTAGGACTTTCGATTACCCTGGATGAAACTCTGCAACATATATCTTGGACTTTTGACATTCTATATCGACGGAAAGACGGAAGAAATCTCCCTTGTGGTCAAGGAGTGACCACCCTGTTCAAACAGGCACCAACGGCATCTTTGCCGTCTGCATTTTCGAGGCTCCCGTGGGATCCCAAAGAATCTGCAACATAGGACATGGACTTCCAGACATCTCTGAAGCTGACCCGAGCTCCCAGCAAAGCTGAGACCCGTAGCTGACACGAGTGACGTGGAACTTGAACTCCTGGACATCCTGCATTTTTGCAAATGCACCTACTTCCCGAGGTATCCCGAAGTTGTGCATTGGAGTATTTGAAGCCCCTGCCCTGAGCTCCTTTTGCACTGAGGCCAGCACTCCACGAGTGACCCGTGAGTACCCTTTCTTCACCACAGCTTGAGGCGCCTTCGCGGTTCCTAGTCCATTGGCTAGTGAGCCCCCACCAAGGCCAATCCTTTGTTTCTTGAGTTTTCCGGGTTGCTCAAGATGTGCTCCCACTCCTCTCCAAAGGAGGAGTCCCTCAGACCTTGCTGGTCTGTACCAAAGCCTATCATGTCATCTTGCGTGGATTGCTGTTGCCAAAGCTTGTTGGGTCCAATCCGGATTCCGATACGGCAGTCAGCTAGATCCTTTGTGGGCAGCTCGAATCCAGCTCCTGGTCATCATCGACCCCTCCTGGACCTCGTGGCTGAACAGTCAAGCTTCACCTCTTTCACCTGAAATCACCCGACATTGGTTGGCATCTTCTCCTCGCCATCCTGGTCACTGGCTAGTGACCCAGACTCTGTCCCCTCTGCTTTCATGTTCTTCACATCTCCGAACACCCTTGGATCCACCCGGACACTTTTCCTCTGGTCGCCTGCAGCATTTCTTCGCAGCTCTCCATAGGAATCGACGACGAAACCCGATACCAAAAGACATCTATGCACCTGGCTTCCCTGGGTGAGGTAACATGAGTACTCCAGTGCTCCCGTGGGTCTTGACTCTCGAAGTGTCCTAGTCTCAAAGGGTTCCATCGTAGTTCACCTCTAAGTGCACTTAATATTTAAAATTGTAACTTGTTCTTTCTCCATAGCAAGTCAATGGTGATCCACCGCTGTGTTTAGACACTGCACACGTCCCCCGTGGGCTTCCTGCATCCTAAACTTGGGTGGTTCCTGGTTGCCCCAGCGCTTCTACAGGCCTTAGGCCTGCTTTCTAACTCTCATGTTGTTCTTATACCACTATTTTAGTATATGGTTTGTGAGGCCCCTAGGGCATAACGTATACTGTGCAACTTATCATGTGCTAATTAAGTTCCTTTTATTGTACTTTTACCGCTGACCTCATAAAGAGTCCAGATGGGTTGTGCTTAGAATAAATAAATATATATTTGATATATACCTTGTGTGGTGTGCTTTCATTTGATCATTCAAGAGATTATATTTGGTAAAACAACTAGCTTAACTCGCCTCTAAGTCTTAGCCTGAAGGCTGCTCTCCACAGCTACCACTAGGATAGCTGTCTATAAAGGTTGACTTTAAACCTACCATCAATAAGCGTCGTTTGGACTGGTGCAAGGTGCCCACTTGAATAGTGGACATTATGTGCTAGGCCAACTTCTCACACTAGTTTCAGTCATCTAAGAGTGTTTGCCATATGGATGTGGTCGTTTTTTAACTATGGCATGACAGCAGTGTATCATGTAAATGACATTTTAGAAAGGCACTGTTTCATTCTAATTTGAACTGGAAGAGAGAAGCAAATGTAGTCATATTTTAGGTGTAATAACCCGGTATAGAATTACTAAATTTCACTCTATCTTTCCTGTACTGAGTACAATGAGAGGGGTTAAGGGAATCCAGCAGAATAGTGGAAATTAACCGTGCGGTTATGCATCGAAATTCTTTTGATAGTTTTTAGGGAAAATATCCCCCTTCCTAGCAGTGTAGGGTGTTTGTAAATTAATAGGAATCCTGAAATGTCGATGTCATGCCGTGGATAAAGCCATTCTAGATGTTCTTATTATGCTCTTAACAGTTCTAAGTGACTGAATTTTGTAAAATGATGAATGCCCTTGTTTGTATATTTGAACTGTTAAGGTCCTTAAGAATATGGATCGAATAAAGTGATTTGATGATGATGACTGAAAAGGGTGCATGTAAAAAAAGAAGACGACCTATTCACATAGTGATTGATAGTGGTATGAAGATCTAGAATTTAAAATGACGTTTGATTTAGAGACAATAATTCTGGACATATTAGTCTTTTTAGGAACTCATATCATGGGGGTTTTATGGACAAGGCCTGAAAATTAATCCTGATGAATGCTGTGACACGTTTGAACTCAGTTAATTTGATAAGGTGAGATAATGGTTTTAATATAGGCATCACACTTAGGTTAAGAAAATGGAATATTATATGAATAATCTAGATGTACAAATTTTTAACAGATATAATGAGAACTACTGGGATTCTGGATACTAAATTCCAATTATCCTACAAAATGGAGGAATGGATCAAATCCTCAGATTAGAGTAAGTTTACTCAATTTTGAGATAATGTATAATGCTTAGGAGTGAACTTGCTATATGAAAATAAAATAGTAGTGAATTGCTATTTACTGAAAATATTGTTGATAAAACTGTCATAATTCGTGCCCAGAAGATGAAGGGAGCGACAGTTTTTGTCCCCTGGGTAGGCTATTGCAATTAATCTTAATGCAATACATAATAAAGGAAGCTACAGTTTTGTCCCCTGGGTAGGCCTCTGCAACTACTGTTAATGTAATGTATGTGTAATGTGAACTTAAAAATAAAGCTATGTACACATGGGTAGGATGAAAAATTAATAATTTGCACCATACCGAACGTATATTTGTTATAAAGTTGTTTTCCTTTTCAGTGTATGACAGTGCATGACTGTTTCAGTTTTTATTAAAACTTATGTATAATTTCAGGTTTTTTCTAACAGCCCTGTAGAAGCACAGTGAGCATGAAACATGTGTTGGCTGTAGCCTGTAATTGCTGTATAAAGAGACACAACAAGTGATCCCATAAAGAAAGAATAAAGGAAAGCCTATGAAAGAATGTGCATTGTGTGATTTTGGCAATATCTCAGTTTTTATATATAAAAAAAAGAATTCAGAGCAATTTGGTGATATATATGAAAATTCTGTTGTGGACTACTTATTCAGGGATGTAGATTTCACCCTCAAACTCAGTGAATTGGCACAGAAGTTCATCCGCTAACCCGCTTGAGTCTGACCAATTGCCCTAATCCTCCTCCCATCCTGTTTCAGTAACAGTGTAATCTTTTGCTATGAAGTGTTTATTCATTTTAATCGTGATCAATAACTCCATGTTTTGAGGTGAGAGACTGGTCGTTTAGACTGTGACAACTGCGCCAGCTACACTGAATGAATGCTCAGAAAAATAATGGCCACTGAGGAAGCCAGACACTTTATTGCCAGCCTTCTCAACTCTAGCCATTTTCACATCTTCCTATACCAACAGACCAATGGGTTTGACGCAGGCAGTTCTTAAGTTGGGCTGGCGCTTTCTGTGCTTAGCACCAGCACTAATTTCTTAGGGCCGGTTCTACACTCAGAGTACACTGCCAAGTATCACGTATCAGGCGCTGGCGCCTCTCACACCTGTGTGCTCTGCGCCCGGGCCGAAGCAGACTTCACTAGGTAGCAGGCTCAGTATTTCGCAGTTAAAGAGCCGTCGTGCACTGCTCTCAGTGCTACAATATTACTTTTGATCTGCCCTGCTGCCTCGAGATCAGGGCGGAGCCTGCCCGCCACCTGGGTGCTCGCTGTTGATTTATGTATTTTTTTCAAAAAGAATTACCTGGCCACCAGTTTTGGAACTGTTAGTTACTCATGCAGATTTGG
This sequence comes from Lissotriton vulgaris, assembly GCF_964263255.1. Taxonomy (NCBI): domain Eukaryota; kingdom Metazoa; phylum Chordata; class Amphibia; order Caudata; family Salamandridae; genus Lissotriton; species Lissotriton vulgaris. The sequence goes on along the minus strand of NC_141698.1, from coordinate 325,101,399 downwards.
AAATACAACGCATCACGTCATTGCATTTTACTTTCACAGTTGTATTAATTCAACTTAATTTCAAACATCCTTTCATTTTTTTGAAGCATGAAAAGAATACACATTTCATTCATTTATACATTCCTCATGAATAAATGTTAATAAACACATAAAAAACTGGACCATTCAAAAACTTAAACATAACGACAATAAATTCAAATCTAACGATTAACTCAAACAATTACACCAGTCGGTGATTCAAACAATGCCTGTAGGCGCTATAACATTGAGTATTGTTCAGTTCGTTAAGCGCTTCAAACAGGTAAACTGCGGGGACAACTTTCTCTGGAAGTGATTTGCTCTTGGGGTATATTTCATGTAGTGGCACCCTCTCTAGAGCTTCAATTAATGTGGATCCCTCGCAGGCAAAATATTAGCGTACCAACGCGTTTCCAATCCCCCTCTGCTCCAGGGGATTATCATCAGGGCTTAGACCACGGTGTAATCTAAAGTATGATATGTATAAATGACACACTGCATCACCCTTTCTTTCTCTGCAATTAATAGGTAAAGTGGGTACTAAGTTTATCTGGTACCTTATCTTCTTTGCTGAAATCCAATCTCCTAATAGTATCCTCTTAGACACCTAAACATGGGTAAATAAATTGTGTAAGTGTGAAGTTTTGAGTCTGATCATTTTCAGTAGGTATGATTCATTTTTGTCTAAATATATGAGACTTAATGGAGTCTTCGTGTTTACTTGCGATGACTCCCACCTTGTATCCTTATTTGCGATTTAAATTGAGCCAAAATACTTCATTGAGGGCTTTACATTCCACCCTAAAATACAATTGAATCGTGGTCATTTGGACAACCATTATGAACCAATGTTAAAAGCACAGGACAAGCTTAATGTGGCCTCTCCCTTACTTGTGAATGCTGTAATCCAGCTTCAGGGGAGTTTCTGGCTCTTCTTAACAGGTTATGACTTCCTGATGGAACTGGAAGAATGGTAAGAAAGTCTGAATTACTTTGCGGTATGTCACATTTTCAAGCTTTTGGTGTTTCTATTCCTTCCTTCGCATGTGCTAATATTTTCAGATTAGGACTTTTATCGTTCGCGCACTTACATTAAATTGAGAAGCGCTTCAATGGTGGACATATATTTAGCAATACCACTTCTGGCCAAATGTTTTGGGCTCGCACTTTTAGTTTGTAGTTACATCTTCTTTGAGGGTCATTAACCATAAACAGTTCATCACGTGGCTGCTTTTTTGCACTAGATTAAAATGTGCTTAAATGCTGCGCACATGTTTGCCAATAAACCTTAAACCAAAATCAATATGGAGGGAAAAGGGAATTTATGATCCAACCAATTTCCTCAGGTTATATATTCTGATCAGGGGGAGGAAGGATCACTTGTCCTGCATAACTTTGGGTATGCCGTAACTGTTCCAAGTAGTCCCAATAAAAAACCCTCATGCACGTGCTGGTAAATGATGCGGTATTAGGCGGTATATCTTGTTTCTCCGCCGTCCCTCGCACGTGTGTGCATAATCATAGGGTTAGTTCTTCATGCAACCTCCATCCAGGAGGCATTACCCATTGTTAAAAACAGTAGTGATCAGTGATTGTGACGTGAAATAGTGATAAAATAAAATTGTCTCTCTTAATCAGAAAAATTCTTTATTAGTTCTGTTTTGGAGGCAAAGGATTTAAAAATTAAATCAGTGAACATGAGTATTTATGACTCGTTCACACTCAATAAGTGAAAAAGGTCGACATGTTTCAGCCCTACTTATGCCAGGTGGGTCATATGGGCTTTCTTCAGGACCGTGGTGATAAACAGAGACCTCTCACGTCTCTGTTTGTGAAAAGAAAAAATGTTTAATGGAACATATGTTGCTCCATGGGAGGTCAAATAGTACCTGCAAAGAAAAAGGACATACTAGGCACAGGGTAAAAGGTAAAGGGAAACATATAGGACTATACGACTGGTTAAATACACCAGGAACACATAAATCGCAATGTGGCGTAGCAACTAAAAAATGGCAATACTTTGCACTGACTACCCCACTCAAAGAATAGGGTCGACTATCTCTTAATTGGCATAGGAGTTCTAATGATTCTATTGGTAGTCAGGGACTAGTTGGTAACATTTAATTTCAAGAAATGGCAAGTAATGGGAAAATGATTTTGGTTATATGAATTTCGGAGCCTCTCTCTGTTGTATGCAGGAGGCTGGAGAAATCCAGTTCTAAAAAATATTCACTTGATTTAGGTTATATTGGATTGTAGGTAGTTTACATTTCAAGACAGGGTCAATCAGTGTCTGTAAGTATAGACCTGTCCGATGTGAAGTGAAAGTGACGCATAATAAACAGGTGCCGGTATTCAAAAGCACTCGTGTATTTTATCAAACGAACTTTCTCCACATCACACAATCTGTGTCACTCGGCAGCGCAGTCATGCAATAATGATGTGCTGCATTCCCTGAACACTTTCGGCTAGAAGACCTCGTTTTTTCACTCACTCGCCACACACAATCTTTTAACATACCTCCGTTCGTGGCTATATTAAGCCTCTTCGGTATCAGGGTGGGTCAGGGAGGCACTCTACAATGGTAAATATTCGATCAGAATGGGGTGTTTTAGTTTAGTAATACTTTACGGTTTCGCCGCGTTGTGGTCCTCGTGGTACCTGTGGCTCTCCATTGACTACTTGTACTGACTCTGCCACCTCTGTTCCGGAAAACGGAAAGCGTTTCCGGGCTATTGTTTTTCTAGGTAGTGAAGGCAATGGAGGTTGAGGAAAGACTATCGGAATATCTCGATATGTTGTAATTTCCTTGTCAGGACGATAATATGATAAATAATAAATGGGTCCTCAACTTTGAAATAAGAGTGAATATTAGGCTCTTATTATCGAGTAGGCGAAAGTTAAAAGTTTTTTTGGCTCAGTCAAAGACCAAATGTCAAAGTATTGGTCTCTGTGATAAATTAATATACATTTTTCAAAACAGGCTATTCCATAGTAGTGATCTTTGGTGTTGGACACAATACTGAGAGAGTTCTGATCATAGTAGTATAAAGGAGGGCGATTCTCTATAAGTCTCATCCACTGTAGATAGTACCCCAGGGTATATTATCGTTCAAGCCATTAACATCAGTGCCAAGTCTATGAACCCATCGTTGCTCTTTTTCGAAGAGGATTTTTTCTGCGTTGTGGTCTTTATTATGCAACGTTTCTAAAATAACCCACTGTAGATCTTTTACAGTGTGGCCAGCTTCCAAATAATGGCTTGACATCTTTGTGGTCGCCTTCTTACATTTCACGTTGCTGCGATGTTCGCACAGTCGTTGTTTTACCTTTCTACATGTCATGCCTATATAGTTTTTTTTGCATGGGCATGTAATCATGTAGATGGCGTGGCTTGTATTACAGTTAGTGTGATGTAGAAGTCTCCATTTTAAATCCGGGAGTAGTTGAATCTCTTTTGTTGTTTTTGTCAGGGGACAAACTGAACAGGTTCCACATGGATAATGACCAGTTACCGGACTCATGTCTAGTGGTGAATTCACTGTCGTCAGTTGTTTGATGGGTTGAGGTCTGGTATGGACCAAGATGTCCTTGAGATTACGGGTTCTCTTATTGGCAAAACGGGGTTTCGGCCATTGGATATTTACTGAAGTTAATATCCTCCAATTTGTATTTACTATCTTCTTTAATCTATTGCTCGCTGGACCATATGTGGTTACACAAGTTGTAATGTCAGTCTCTGGTTCTTTTAGTGTGGGTTCCAAGAGACCTTCTCGATGTTGGTTACGAGCTCTTTTTATGCACTTTTCGATAATTCTCTTGGGGTAATGTCTCTCTTCCAATTAATTTTTCGCTCAACTCATTGGCTTGTTCTTTGTACTCTGTCAATTTGCTACAATTTCGTCGTAATCTCAGAAATTGGCTGAAAGGGAGGTTTTCCCTTAGTGGTTTAGGGTGAAAGCTCTGATAGGAGAGTAAGCTGTTCTTGGATGTCGGTTTTGAATATGTCTTAGTTTGTAAAGCTTGACCCTCAGAGTAAATGGTGATATCCAGGAAGTCAATTTGTTTTTTGTTGGCTGTGTAGGTACATTTAAGCCATTCATCCCGAGTATTGATCCAGGTGTGGAAGTTGATGAAGCTAGACATGTCTCCTTGCCAGATGAGAATCACATCATCGATATATCGACGCCAGAACAAAATCTGTTGATGAAAAGGGTTGACAGGGTTATTGATGTGTGTTTCCTCAAACTGACTCACATAGAGCCCCACCACACTGGGCGCAAATGTACTTCCCATGGAAGTTCCATGGCATTGTTGAAACATGGTGTCATTGTATTTGAAATAATTTTCGGTCAATGCCAGCCTGCAGCATTCAAGGACAAAATGCCTGGGAGTTTTGTGTTCCCAGTTAATGTTGAAAATTATGGTTTCAAGTGTTTCCAATGTTTTTTCTTGTGGCAGGCTAGTGTAGAGGCTTTCTACGTCCAATCCTACGAGTATCATGTCGTCTTCTGAATATGTGAAATTTTGGAGTAGATTCAGGAGATCCCTGGTATCCTTCAGGTAGGTAGGGGTCCTTTGGACTATAGGTTTGAGGTATTGGTCCGCAAATTGTGATAGTGGTTCAAGGACCGAACCTATTCCTGACACAATGGGCCTTCCAGGTGGAGGTGAACGTGGTTTGTGTGTCTTTGGAAGCGAATAAAAGTAAGGTATTCTAGGGTTGCTAGTCTCCAAAAATTGTGCTTCTTTTTTCGAGATCCAATTATTTGTCTCCGCTTCAGTTACCATCAATGTTATGGTCTTCTGTAGTCTTGATGTTGGATCTATAAATATTTGCTTGTAGAATTTTTGATCCGAGAGTAGTTCTTTACACTGTTGATCGTAACCTTCTTTTGAGAGGAGTACTACTCCGCCCCCCTTATCCGCTTGCTCTATGACGATGTCCTCATCGTTCTTAAGTTCTCTCAATGCCTGCTGTTCTGCTCTTGACAAGTTTTGAAAAGGTTTAGTTGTATTGTCTTTTAAGCCATCTATTTCCTTCATGACAGCTTGTTCAAACGTAACTATTTCAATAGGTACTTGTGTGTTCAGAGGACAAAAAGTAGACTTTTTCCTTAGAGTTGTATCTCCGTCAGGGGGTTGAGTGGTTTGATTGCTGAAGAAGGCCTTGAGTTTGAGCTTTCTGCAAAATTCAGCGATCTCGCATTTCATCTTGAAAGTATCCAGATTAGGTGTCGGAACATAACCAAGACCTTTGTTGAGTACTTCCTCTTGGTCTTTTGTCAGAATTTTTTCTGTAAGGTTTACGACGAGGGAGTTGTGTTGGTTCCTGTTTTTCCTCTGGTCACGCTCCTGGTTTGTACCTGGCGTGTCTGGTCCTGCCAGGTTACCCCTTTCTGTTTCGGGCCTCGACTGTTCTGGCCTCTCCCTAAAAAAGGCGGCCCCTGTTGGTAATTACCTCTCATCGGTTTTTGCATTTGATGTGGGGGACCTTGATAATATGGGTCCACCCAACCTTGAAAGTGGGGGTTAAACGGGGGAAATGGCATCATAGGTGGATTCATAGGAAATTGTGGTGTGCGCCAGTAATTGCGGCTGCGTCGATTCCCTCTTCTATTACGAAACCTACCTCGTTGGTTGTTGGAGAAATCATCTCCACTCCAGTCAGAGCCATCTGTAGACGAATCGCTGTTGGAACTATTATTAGACGCATTGTCATTAGGCTTGTAGTCCTTATGGCTATAAGGATGTATGCGTTCTAAGGAAAACTTTTTCAGTTCTTTTCCTAATTTCTGTAATTTCTGCTGGGTTAGGAATTCCTGAGATTGACTCATCTCTTTGTTGATTTCTTCTAATCGTTGTTTGTAAACGGTTATATGGACCATGTTATTCAATTTGGTCTCAATAATCTGGATCTTGATGGTTAATTCATCTGTTATCTTGGTAGCAGTCTTTATTATTAATACAAGGTAATCTCTTGTGCACTTCCAAGATATTGCGGACTAGTCTTTGCGAAATGCTAGATCTTTTAAGAAGATGCGTGGTGCATTTGTCACCCATAGTCCTTTCGGTGCGACATTTACTCTGAGATATTCGGTCATTATTATCCCATGTACAGCTGTTCTTACTTGCTCCTTTTTGAGTTCTGAAAGTTCATCCCAATCATCATTATTTGCCAATGTTTGAGTTAGGTCCCTATCTAAAAGTAGTGGTGGTCGAGCTAGTATTTCATCAATTTCTGCTGTTGAATAACTCAATCCTAGGTTGTCCGCCATGTTGAGAACCCTTAGATTCAAGGGGAATCACAGGTAGCAACTTGTGTTTCCCACAGCTACACGCTGCTAGTTACCAAAATCAATATGGAGGGAAAAAGGAATTTATGATCCAACCAATTTCCTCAGGTTATATATTCTGATCAGGGGGAGGAAGGATCACTTGTCCTGCATAACTTTGGGTATGCCGTAACTGTTCCGAGTAGTGGATTGGGCTGTTGCTCGTCTTGGTCTTGGTTGGTGCTGGAGTAGTGTTGGTCCGGATGCAGGTGAACTTGCAGGCGTTGCAGCAGAAGGGTCCGTGGGTGCGTCTCGGGGTGGCTCGGTAGCATCCTGGGATTCGGCCGGCGTTGAGTGCGATGAGGGTGGCGGCGTCATACGTCCGGCGGGTGGGCTGGGGTCTGCGGGGTCTGCGGGGGCCAGGGGTCCTGACGCTGGGCGCGGTCCAGGCGCGCTGCGTGCGTCCGCTGCGCGGTCGCTCTGGGGGCGTCATAAGAAGGGAGCCGGGAGGGGAGGGTCCGCTGGGAGGCGGGAGCGTGTTAGCCTATCGGCTGGTGGGGGGGCGGGGCCGCAGGCAGGCAGCGGCGGGAGAATTGAGTGCGGGCTTGGCGGGCGGCCCTGCGGCGGCTGGGGCACTGGGGGAGGGAGAAGACGGCGTTCGGCGATCAGGCAGCAGGTGAGGCAGGTGAGTCACAGGAGCAGGAGGGACGAGGAGCGTGGGGGCGACCAGGCCGATGAGGGCGCAGTGGTCGCTCCCGAGCAAGGAGTCAGGGTCCCCTTAAGAAGGGAGCCGGGAGGGGAGGGTCCGCTGGGAGGCGGGAGCGTGTTAGCCTATCGGCTGGCGGGGGGGCGGGGCCGCAGGCAGGCAGCGGCGGGAGAATTGAGTGCGGGCTTGGCGGGCGGCCCTGCGGCGGCTGGGGCGCTGGGGGAGGGAGAAGACGGCGTTCGGCGATCAGGCAGCAGGTGAGGCAGGTGAGTCACAGGAGCAGGAGGGACGAGGAGCGTGGGGGCGACCAGGCCTATGAGGGCGCAATGATACCTCAATAACTGTATCCATGGCCTGGGTAAGGGATGATCTGGTCCCAGGCCTTGAAGTGCCTTAAAACCCATACAAAGTCATTTAAATTGCACCCGGTTCCTCACTGGAAGCCAGTGCAGTTTTTTAAATCTCTTTTGAGATTGGGGAGAACTGAGATGTGCCCGTAAGAAGTCTGGCAGCTGCATTTTGTAGCAGCTGAAGTTTATGCAAGAGTTTTTGTTGTATATTTAGATAGAGGCTGTTACAGTAGTCCAGCCTCGACACGACCACTGCTGTAACCACTGTCTGCCAGCTCCCCAAGGGGAGAAGCCGCAATACCTTCTTAACAGTTCTCAGGACATGAGCTGTTGTTGAAACTACAGCATTTACTTGGGCCCCAAAAGAAAGTTTCTCATCTAGTATTATTTCCAGATTCCTCGCCTTTTTAGACGGTACAGGGAGTGACCCCAGGGAAGCCGGCCACCAGTTAGGAGTCCAGAAATTGAGATAATTCCCAAACAACATCACCTCGGGTTTGCCCGAATTCAATTTTAGACAGTCCTTTAGAGATCTTCCACCCATCTCCCAACCGATTCCATGCAAGCCTGAAAACGAAAGTCCATTCCCAGTACTAGAGACACCATGATTTGTGTGTCATCAGCTTAGGATGTGTTCCCAAACCCGAATGCCCTGATAACAGGGGCCTATGATGAGACATACACATTGAAAAGTGCTGGGCTCAATGATGACCCCTGTGGTACACCACATGGCAGTGCAAAGGGTTTAGAATAAAATTTCCCTAAGGATACAATTAGTCCTCTGTCTGACAAAAAAGATTTGCGAAGATCCCAAGCTTTACTCTGCACCCCACAGTCCTTGAGATGGTCCATCAGTATATCGTGATGTACCGTATGAAATGCAGAGGACAGATCCAGTAGGATCAGGACTGCCCTGCCTCCTTGATCCACTGCTTCCCTGATCTCTTCCGTGGCCTTGATGAGTGCTATGTCCCTTTCTAAAACCATATTGGGAGGGATCCACAGCTTGGACTTCCCCCAAAAAAGCACTGAGTCGACTATTCATAATTTTCTCAACCATTTTGGCAGGGAGTGGAAGACGGGAGATCGGGAGGAAGTTGTTAGGATACTTTGAGTCCAGGCTTGGCTTCTTTGGAAGGAGTAGTATTGAGGCCACCTTACACGGCTTCGGGAACTGCCCTGTTTCAAACATACCATTAAAAATGGAAGTGAGGAAAAGAGTAATTGGACCGGGGCCAGTTTTACGACCGTCAACTGGCAAGGATCAAAAGGAGAGTCTGATTTACCTCCCAATAGGAGCTCAAGAGTGTCATGTACAGTCAGTGGCATGAATTTGTCCAAGGCCAAAGGAGGGATCCTCTTGGGCTCAAAAACCTCCTTCGCCATATTCGGTCCATCATTAATAGATCCGCTAAAGACAGAGAACATGCTCACCACTTTATTAAGGAAGAATTTAGCAATCTCCTCACATAATTCTTGAATAGATTGGACACTAGCTGGGCTCTGGGAAGGTAGACTGGAAAAAGTGCTAAAGAGGTTTTGGCTGAGTTTTCAGCCAAATCAATTTTGTTAGAGTAGAATTTTTGTTTTGCAGAGAAGATAGCTTGTTTATAGATCTGAAGGCAAGATCTATACAGTTTCTTCTCTGCTTTCATATAGCCTTTCCTCCAATTACGTTTGAGGCAATTACAGTTGCGTTTAAGATTTCTTACCTCCTCTGTAAACCATGGAGCAGAGGGATGTGATCTTTTAGGGAAGACAGTTTTTAGTGGAGCTAGTTCATCACACGCCTGTGCAAGCCACGTGGTGTAGGTGGAGGTCACCTACTCTACCCCCTGCGGTAACTGACCTGCCGTGGAATTTAGAAGCTCCTGTAGAGCAGTCCTGTTAACTCTATTCCAGGCTCTAGTTACTATCTGTCCTTTACAATAGCTACTCCTCGCAGGCTGACCCACAATGGCTTGTTATATAGTCAAAATAGCTAGTTAAATAGTCGGAAATAGACTTGCAGTGGAGTATGAGGTGTGCAAGATCGCCAACTTCTTGTTTACAATTCCAGCATGTGAGGTCATCTAAAATACCCAGCGAGTGTAAGCGCAAAGGGGACCAGAACATTTTGTGTATAAGCCTGTATGTTGTTTGTGATAGGACAGGAGATATTTTCTGGGAGGAGACCGACTTTAATATTTGAGTCCAGTCTAAAGTTGTTATGGGGTTTGGAGAATGCTTTCCCCAGAAGGTCATTGTGTCACTATTTAGTTGTGAAGCTTTTTGGCGTAAAGCTTAGTATAGGTGAGATACTTGGTGACCAGTTTTAATAAGTTTTAGTAGGTAGCAAGGTAGGGTTGGGGTGAGGTTAAGACAGTTTGATTTAGAAATCATAGCTTTAATTCTAAGGAAGTTGTCAAACTCTATCCTGTCTAGGTTGTATGTTTCCATTAGATCAGAGAAGGATCTAGGTTGAGCCTTAGAACCCAGCTGATGAGGGAAGAAGATACCCTTGTCTACCCAGGGCTAGTAGTGCAGGGTCTTGCCATTATATTTAATGTTTGGGTTTTTCCAGAGTGAAGTATGGTTGGAGAATCTCATTCTTGTAGGAAGATGCTTGTCTATTCTGAAGAGGGAGCTTTTAGTATTGCAAACAATGTAGTTGGGACCAACTACATATTTTATGTTGGAAGTTAGCAATGTTAGTGGGTTTAGATTGTTTAGGAGGGACTTTTCCACTTCCAACCATACAGGTGTGTAGTCGCAAGGTGAGTGAATCCAGTATGCTCCTTGTTTTGCTAAGAAAGCACATTGATAGTCTCTGAAGTTGGCTAGGTTGACACATCCTAATGTGTTATGTAGTCTAAGTTTTTGAGGGCTATTCTGACTTTTTTGTCTTGCCATATGAATTTGGAGATTTGTTTGTCGAGTCTGTGGTGAAAGTCATCTGAGCGTAAGAGGGGGAGCATGCTGATCAGGTAATTGATTATAGGAGTGATTATCATTTTTATGGTTTCAATTCTACCCCACCAAGTGATGAATTTATGGGACCAATTGTCTAAGAGTTTTTTTTGTTTTTTTCAAAGGTTATATATTCTTGATGTTTGATGGTATCCGTTAGGTCCGATCCAAACTCAATCCCCAGATATTTTATACAGCCGATTTGCCAGTGCAGGCCGGATGAGCCTAGAACGTCTTTGGTGCAGTGGAGATTTAAGGGTTCCACCTCAGACTTGTCCCTGTTAAGTTTGTACCCTGAGTGTTCGGAATAATGGTCTATGGTAGACATAAGGGTTTGAAAGAAAGGCTTGATGTCTCTGTGACTATCAGGATGTAATCCATTTATGCTGCCAATTTAACAGAATTGTTATGAAACCCTATACTAGAGATATCAGGATTTTGTTTTAAGTCGAGTAATAGGGGTTCTAGTGCTAGGAGGAATAGAGATGGGGAGAGTGGGCAGCCTTGTCTAGTACCTTGCTAAAGACTTAGTGGTTGTGATAGGGAGCCGTTTATTGAAATTCGTGCAGAAGGGTTCCTCTAGAGGGCCATCACCATTCTTATGAAGTTATGGCCCAGATTAAAGGTTATGGCCCAGATCAGAGGGCAGAGCTTGACTGCCGCAGCCTAACCGAGCTCCCGAGACCATCTCTACAATCCTGCAGGAATCTACAATATCCTTCACCCAGAACAGGTAGAAATAAAAGGGCTGAATAGTACTTGCCACCGACTGCTGAACGCAACCTTCGTCGCCGCAGTGAAACCCCCCCCCGAGCTCCAGCAGTAACTTACTGCGTTACCCACAGCACGGCCTGCAGGAACAGCTGTGCAGTGGGTCTCGCACTGCAGATATCGCTGTGCCAAGACATGCCCACCGCTGCACCGACCTTTGCCTGCAGTAATCTCTTGGCCACAGTCAATCAATCAATCAAACAATCTGGGTACTTGTAAAGCGCGCCACTTACCCGTGAGAGTCCCAAGGCGCTGAGGGGAGGGGGGTGCTGCTACTGCTCGAAGAGCCAGGTCTTGAGGAGTCTTCTGAAGGCGAGTAGGTCTTGGGTCTGCCGTATGTGGATAGGGAGGGTGTTCCAGGTCTTGGTGGCGAGGTAGGAGAAGGATCTGCTGCCGGAGGTCGTTCGTTGGATGTGGGGGACAGCGGCGAGGGCTAGGCTGGCTGAGCGGAGCTGGCGGGTAGGGGTGTGGAAGCTGAGTTTGCTGTTCAGGTAGGCTGGTCCGGCGTTGTGGAGTGCTTTGTGTGCGTGGGTTAAGAGCTTGAAGGTGATCCTCTTGTTGACGGGGAGCCAGTGTAGGTCTCTCAGGTGGGGGGTGATGGTGCTGTGGCAGGGGAAGTTGACGAACAGTCGGACGGAGGCGTTTTGGATGCGTTGTAGTCGTCGTAGGTGTTTGGCTGGGATTCCTGCATAGAGTGCGTTGCCGTAGTCCAGTCTGCTGCTGACGAGGGCCTGTGTCACCGTTCTTCTTGTTTCGGTCGGGATCCACATGTAGATCCTGCGGAGCATGCGGAGGGTGTTGTAGCAGGAGGAGGAGACAGCGTTGACCTGTTTAGACATGGAGAGGGAGGAGTCGAGGATAAATCCTAGATTGCGTGCATGGTCGGTGGGTGTTGGTGCTGTTCCCAGTGTGGTCGGCCACCAGGAGTCATCCCAGGCTGAGGGGGTGGGTCCGAGGATGAGGACCTCGGTCTTGTCCGAGTTCAGCTTCAGACGGCTGCTCCTCATCCAGTTGGTTGACGGCCTTCATTTCTTTGTGGAGGTTGTTTTTGGCTGTGTGTGGGTCCTTGGTAAGGGAGAGGATGACCTGGGTGCCGTCGGCGTAGGAGATGATGTTGAGGTCGTGATGGCGGAGGAGGAGTTTACTCACTTCCTTCCCAGGAGGAGTCTCTAGCTGTCTCTGGGTCACCGGCGCACCGCGGACCGTGCTGTGTGAGCAACGAAAACGATGGCCTGCAGTACCTACATTGGCCTTCCCCCCGCACCTGAGCACTGACGGAGTGGCTTTTCCAGCCTTGAGGGGCACCTGCCATCTAACAGAGCGTGGCAGCTATTCGAGCCAGAACTCTGCCAAAAAATGCGACACAGTTACTGGTCCCGCAGCAAATCATGAACCGGCCTGAGGCGGGGAGTGTGGCACTTAGGGCTGATGCCAGGGCACTGACCGACGGGACCTGGGGGGGCACCTGAAGCCTCTTACAGCTACCCGGAAGACTTCGCCTGAGGCTCAGACTGGAGGGGACCTTGGAATACAGATCAGCTAAAGGTGGCGGCTCCCTCCGGCCTGAGCGTAAGCAGCAAATGGCGTTGATCATTGTGGACCTGAGAAGGAGTACCAGTAGAGGCTGCAACCACCCTGAAGAATCTCACCACTTGCCCAGTGAGTTGGTGGGGGCAGCGGGGAGACAGAAGCCCGAGCCAGGGCTTGCTTGCAAGGCAAAGATGCCGCTCCTAACTGGAGACACAGTGGCAGGAATACCGGCCGAGGGACGGCTTGCTGGGTGCAAAGACCTGAAGTGAATAGTGGGGAGAGAGGAATCGCTGAGACTCCCCCCGGTGGGGAGCGCCCACGTGAGCTGCGGCCCTAAGCAGGTCTGAACTAGACCCATGATCTCAATGAAGAATGCCTGATCCCAAGATGGCGTGGCTGCATAATGTTGTGACTTCAAGGCAAGGAAGTAGGAGAGATCGACACGTGGGAAGGACTCCGCCTTGGAGGTACTGGAGCGGGGGAGACAATCCACTTATACTCTCTTATACCTCTGGGTGCTCTGAGACCCCGGTCCCTGGTGGAGGCAAGGAGGCTTTAACGGCGGCCTACCCCTTTCTGGGTAGCAGCATCACTATTCTACCCTGAGACGCCCAGGGTCCCCCTACCACTGGGATCCTGCTCAAATGCCCAACACTCACTACTGCTGCTGGGAATGGGGTAAGATCTACGGACTTTGGAACTACCCCTTCCACCTCTACTCTCACCACTCTTGACCTGGGGGCGAGCTCGAGGATGAGGCAGACGGCACTTCCCAGCAGCACCGAGACCTGTGCTCTCTAAGGAAATATGGTGATGCCCCCTGGGCGGAAACCATAACTGTCTGTACCTACAGCGGTGCCCCATCAACCTTGGCTGATGCCCGGTGGAGCTTGGCTCAGGTTCACCCCTTGGCCGTCACCTACCCAGCCGGACATCGGACATTGTTTTTCCTCGCCTCCCCGTTGTGTTTCCTACCTGCATTCCTTACCTCTGTTTACCATTCCCCCTCTACCTTTCACTACCCATAAGACGTATATACGCGCTAATAACTCACATTATTGTGTAATCTCATGTTTTCTCCTATGTATATGCTTGGCTATGTAATAATGTAACCTGTAACTCGCTGATCCTCATGTAAAGCACTGTGATACCTCTGGGTCTAGCCAGTGCTATATACAACTTTGCTAATAAGTAAAAGGTGTCCATGCAGTGTTTTAAGAAAGCCCATGAAACCCTGTCAAACGCTTTTTCTCTGTCAATTGTTATGGCGACCTAGGGAATTGATGATTTTTTTGTTTTTTCTAAGATGTGGAATAGGAGATGTGTAATGTCGTTCGACATCCTCTTTTTGAGGAAACCTACTTGGGAATTGCTTATTAGTTTGGGTAGATGGACATTGAGTCTAGTGGCTAAGATTTTCGCATAGATTTTGCAGTCCAGATTTATTATGGAGATTGGTCTGTAGTTTTTCAGTACAGTGGGGTCTTTCACTTCCTTAGGAATCACAATAACATTGGCCTCAGCCATTGTCCCCGTAATTGTGCTTGAGCTGGCGATGTGATTATAGGGTTAGTAAGGTTGGTTCCAGTTGAGCAGAGAAAGATCTGCAAACGTTGGCCCTAATGCCATCTGGGCCAGGGCTTTGTTGTCTTTTAGAGATTTGATTGCTTTTGATATTTCAATGTTAGATATGGGTTTACTTAGTGACAGTTTGTCAGGATCAGCTAGCTTTGGGACTTTAATTTTCTCTATTTAACTTTTGCATGCATTTGAGTAAATGTTTTGATCGTTCCTATAAAGGGCTTCAAAAAATCCTTTGAAGGAATCTAGAATCTTCATAGGGTTAGTATGGTCTGCATTTTTGGCATCCTTAATTTTTGTAATTCTGTTTTGGTTTTGTTTATGTTAAGGTAGGAGGCTAACATTTTCCCGGCTTTATTAGCTTTGCAAATTTTGAGTCCTTTAAATTTATTTATCGAAACTCCTGCTTTTTTGCTTAGGAATCTATTATAGTCGTATTTTTTCTGCTTTAGTTGAGAAATAGTGTTGGTATGCAGCGAGTTGAAGTGTAGTATTTCCACTTGTTTAATTTCTTGCTCTACCAACAAGAGATTTGTACATACAAAGCTTTATTTCGATATAAAATATCTTAAAAAGCACAATACAATTAAAATACAATACATTTATAAAAGACATTTGGATGAATACTTAAACCAAATTGCTACAATTAAAAAAGTCATTAAACCAATTACAGCTTTGAGCAAGAAAGAAGAATATTCACCGTATAAAATTATCTAAGATATTTCATTCTGATCAGCCATGCCCAACTGAGAAATTTAGCCACTCCACAGGCTAGGGTGGTATTAGAGTCCGCCTGCAAAATTCTAAGAGCAATGGCGTGGTTATTGATCTTAAGCTGACAACAGACAGGTCTTAACCATTTTGACCTAGGTTTCTTGTAGGCACTACATGCAAAAAAGAAATGTGGTATAGTTTCGGGTGTGTCTGTGAAAAACGGGCAATTGATAGGTGTTTGGTTGGGTGGTTTCCACTTACAAGTACGTTCACAAGAGATTTGCATTGTTAGCTTTGGTGATTTTAGTTTTGATTTCTATAAGGATCCCTCTTAAGGTTGCTTTAAGAGCGTAATATAGGGTGTGTATTTTAGTATCTGGAAGGTTGTTGTCGATGAGATATTTTGTGATTGTTTCTTCAATTTTTTTCCTGGTTGCAGGGTTGTTTAATACATCACTATTAAAGCAACAAATTCTGAAGTTTGTCTTATTGTGAGTGCCAGCTAGTAGAGTATTTATACAGGAATGATCAGAGACACGTATTTGCAAATCAGCTGGGTGAAAGTACCAGATATTAGAATATAATGTATTCTTGAGTATGAATTGTGGGGGGCAGAGTAGAAAGTATAAACTTTTGTGTCCGGGTGTTGCAGACTCATGTGTCTTTGAGGCTATATTTTGTACAAATGTTTTGTAGTAGTCCTTGAGATTTTGGAGGGGGGTATTTGCAAGTCAATTGGCGCTCAAGTGTTTAATCTAGAGCGAGGTTAAGGTCGCCACCTACTATGATAAGATCATCTTTGGGTAGTTGGCCTATCTTGTTTGATATATTTTCCCAGAAGGCAGAATCATCTGTATTAGGTCCATACAAGTTTAAGACATGTATTGAGACTTCTCTATGCAAGTTTGTCATCAGAAGTCTACCATCCTTGTCATGAGTGGAAGTCTTTTTTTAAAATGTTATTTTTATTATTGAGAGTTCATAGATTTAATAACACACAATATTCAGCATATACAAATACATATTCCAGAATATTGAGAGAGGAAGGGATAACTTAGTCTTTAAAATACAAAATATTGCAATCCCATAAATAGACATTTAAAATACATCATAGTGAGATCGTAATATATCCATATTATAAAAACAGATCCTAGTGAATTAAAGTGCAAAGTGCTATATATCCGAGCAGATCCCTATAAATGTATGTTATCCTTTTGGATCCACCACAAGATGTTATCTTATCTTTCAAACACACTCAAATGTTTCTCCTACTTTCTTATTGTTCCTGATTGTGTTGCATATTTATTTTCCAATTCCTGTATTCTGGACAGTTTTACCCTCCATGCATTAAAAGGAGGTACCTTCTCCGATCTCCACAGTTGCAGAATTAAAGATCATGCTATTAGAGCTGCAATAAACAAGCCTTCCTCGTGTTTGGAGGTAGTCTGAGAGCAGCCTAAAACTGCAGTAGATTTATCAAGCGAGATAAGGGGATCGATTATACATTTAAGATATTTCTCAATCTCCATCCAGAAGCTCTGTATATTTTGGCAAACAATATGCGACCAGGTTCCTTTATCTGCACAATGAAAACATGTTTCTTCTATTTGGGGATATATATTGTGAAGGAAAGAAGGTGTTCTATATATCAACCATTTTGAATAGTATTGCATGCGTTTGAAGTTTGCCCCTCTAAAAATAACTGCATTGAGTTTGTTAAGCCTATTCCAGGTTGATTTAGGAATCTGTATATCTTCACTTTTCTTCCATCTGTCTCTAGCTTTTTCATAAATAGAATCTGCTTTATCGTCATCCAAAACTTTAATCCAATTACTGATTTTCCGTTGGACGGGGGAATTAAGGGCTTTGCTGATAGTAGTTTTTATATACAGGCTTTCCCTGTCCAGTTTTTCCAATATGGATTTCAAGCTAACAAACGACCATTTTAAGATTGTACTTGGCAATTGAAGCCCCGCTTCAATCTCTACCCAGGTTTTCCAGCCGCTCTCTTTAATAAAATCCTGGATCTGGGTATACCTGTTTCCTTCCCATAGCTTTAATATATTATTCCCTAAAAAACTGTTTCCCCCATATATATATATATTTGAAAGCTTGGTTGAAATGTTAATTCTTGGAATATCATAGTGTGTTAAAAGCTGAGTTTTTTGTTTGAGTATCCTTTGTAGGGTCTTGTAACGCACTTCTGTAGGATACTTAGTAACTCTGGTGTGGTCTATTATGTTATACTCCCTTAACATCTTTTTATGAAAAAATTATCTGCCTCTTGAGGATCTAAAAAGAAAAATCTAAAACGGTCATGTGCAAATGTCGCATAATAATAGTTTATAATATTTGGAAGGGATAATCCTCCATTAGGTACGAGAGAATTTAAGGTGCTAAGTGCTAATCTTGGTATCTTCTTTCTCCATAAAAAGGAGGAAAACATACTGTCTATTTCTTTAAAAAAGGAAATCTGTATTGCACAAGGGGCTGCACTAAAAAGAAAGTTAAACAAAGTGATAATAGACATTCGAATTAGTGCAGCTCGTCCTATTATTGACAGCTGTAACTGATTCCATCGTGTTAACTGTAAGTTCACCTTTTCTAAAAGTGGAATATAATTTTGTGCAAAAAGATCTTCTACTCTCTCAGTTACATAAATCCCTAGATATCTCTTTAGGTTGATGTTATACGTCTGTCTAAATTCCACTAAAAGAGAATTTATGTCGCAATTGCATAGTATAATTTTTATTTTGGACTTATTGATCCTATACCCCCCTATTTTTTCAAAGTCAGCAAAGATTCTCGTAACTTCCATCTGAGTATCCATCTTGGAGTTCAGAAAGAGAGCAATATCGTCAGCATATAATTTAATGTTCGTCATTCCTTGAACGGGTACTGTATGGAATCTTTTTTCCCTTATTGCAATTGCTAATGGTTCTATAAATAGAGCAAATAAAATTGGGGAGAGGGGACAGCCTTGTCTGGTACCTCTATTTATTTGGCATGTCCCTATATTCACAGAATTGATTAAGATTTGGGCCTGCGAATTCATGTAAAGTTGTTTCAGTAAAAATATAAACTTATTTGGGAAGCCAAATTTTTCTAAAATTGTGAAAAGACAATTTCAAGAAACAAGATCAAATGCTTTTTCCGCATCTAAAAACCAGATCTGTGCTTCAACCTCATTAATATTAAAAAAATCCATGGCCTCTAATAAAAAATTTGTCTCCCTGCTATAAAACCGCACTGATCTGTCCCGATTAGTAATCCCATCCTACTGAGTGGCAATATCGCTAAATTTAAACACATATAACCATCGCCAAGTCTTGGATTACGGTTTTGACGCTTCAGCCTCATCTCTGAAGAACCAAACAAAGTCAAATATGCGCAGATAAGAAGAGCTTAGTCAATAAAACCACCAGACTGAGCTCCTTAAGAAAATTGCGCACAAGGGTCCATAAAACCTTATTGGTACAGTGTTTGCCAATGCCCGCTGGTGCCTACAGTATCCTACCAGCAGGTACTATCCCCGCGACACGTCTTGTCAACTCCCAACAGCCAGAGGTATGCAGCAGCTTCTTGCGTCCTTCTGCAGTGCGTTGCCTGACCCTGAAATGGTGGTCTCCATCTAGCTTCCTAACTTGCACGATACGATACTCTGATAACCCCACTTAAAGGGATAAACTGGGTCTCTGCCTCCTTCTCAACTGCTACTACTGCTGCTGCTACTGTAAGGGCAGTTCAGGTACTACCTGTGCTAATAACTTTAATGCCTGTCCCCAAAATACTGCTACCAAGCTAGCAATGGGTGTCTGACCACCCCCACACAACGCAGTGCACATGAAGGTGCTCCAGTAAGCGCGCAATTGGTGAGCAACCTGGGTGCAATTTGCACAATCTGTGAGTACCCCTGCCTTTTGTTCACATCAAGACCTACGATCAGGCAGTAATGTGTGCGGAGAGGGTCTGACCACCCACCTTTGCTGACGCAATCTGTGTACACTGTTCCCCACTCTGCGATCACCCCTAATTTGTGGCTATTTCTTGTGGGGTAAATGAGCCGGCAGTGCTGTGAGTGGAGTTAATTTGGTGAATGGGACCCAACTGCATTATCTGCATAACCTGCATAATGTAATTAATCTACATAGAACAGCACGATTACAGCGCGTCTACAGCACGCACTACACAGTACAGTGCAAATAGAACAACTCATTGTATGTGGGTCCTAATAACCAGCATGAGCGGCATCCAGAGAAGCATGCTACCAATGCGATCACCAATCTGTAAAACACCTGAAGGACTGGATACAGCCTATACATTCAGTTAATTATCACCCACAGCCATAGGTGAAAGCCCGAGGAAGCAACTTGGTCAACAAAAAACACTCAGGCCTATCTACCGAGTCCAGATCATTGCCTTTCCATTGTCTTCATGTGAGCTCTGACCCAGAGGCTTCACAAACAATGCAGTGTGACCACTGCAATTGACACTATCTGCCTCTACATCTAGCCTCTCTACAACCTCTAATACCATGGCAGATAAGGAACCCAAGCTACATTACAAAATCTCAAAGGCAGAACCTCTCCCACCAGACTCTCCTATCAAATCCAAGGAAGATATAAACAGCACTGTGGAAATGATACTGAAATAATTGGAAGATGCTCACGATCTGGTAAAGTCAACTAAACAAAATACCGACACCATGCAACTAGAAATGATGGCCATTCGGCTGACATCAACACTATGAACACAAAAGTCGCAGGGGCTCAACATAGATTAAGCGAAGTTGAGGACTCCACTGCTCATTCCAGCAAAGATATAAAAACATTGCTTAACGTCACCAGAAATATTCAAAGAGACATTGCAGAGCTTGAAGATCACAATAGACGAGGGAACATACAAATATTTGAAGTTCCCGAAGGCTCAGAAGATCCCAACAATGCATGCATACCCTTCCTAGAGGCTTGGATCCCTCAAATCACAGGTATAAAATTCAACAAAGATCTGGAACTGGAATGAGCCTTTAGAATACCTACATTCCACTCTCCCTCATAAAACATAACTAGACCAATCATCTGTAAGCCAAAAGATAACCGCACACCGAAGCCATCCTCATCTAGGACTTTTAATGCTTAGTATTAAACTGCCATGATTTTAAACATGATCATCTGAAATCTAGCATAGGTTGCACACTTGACCAAAAAATGGCATTGGTTACTTAAAACATGTGTTTAAAAAATCTCTCCATACATATCTGTAAGTTGTCAAATCTATACAACAGAAAAGGATTAGGCTGCAATTTTTCAAGCCTGTTAATCGCAGCGGGTAAATGTGCATGTCACAACAAATGTAGAAGGCTATGGAAGGGTGTGCAAATATAGTATTGGCCATCCTCCTTGCAGATTTACCATTAACAACAACCCTGGAAGCCATCAGGGTTGTAGAATTATATTCTGCTGCATTGAGCATGTCTTTGGTCCTTCATTCTTGTGGCTTCATCTAGTGTTTTTCAAAGAAAGGACCTGTAGTTGCAAAGCCTATAAAAGAACTCCTATTTAACTTGCACTGTTAATAAAGTGGAATGACCTCACTACAGCACTGTTCATGATGTGCACAGTTGTGCAGTATGAAACAAATAAATAAAAATCAAATTAATAAATATGCAGGAAATTCAATGTAATTACTTGAGAAATTGATTCATGCTTACCTCTGTTAAAGTATGTCACATTATACGTTTTATCATGCTAGCTTGTGTCAAGTTATGTTATGTTAAATGAATTCTATTTATAAGTCACTCATACACCAACAAAATCGTAATGGCATTTAATGATGTCATACACTGAGTATACTGCCTATTTGAAAGAATTCAGAGGTTGTGAGCTTAGGGATGGTTCTTGATCCTAACCACCAACAAGCAATCTGCTCATTGGTTTATTGTGGAAACTGTGGTCCATTAGAATTGAGAACAGCTGGGCAAACATTGTTGCAATGTGCTTGTAGCAGATTGCCCTAGAGCTAGCCACATGGCAAGGCTTTGAAGGAGTTTGAACAGGAAATAAGACACAGTTTAAAGCAAAGATAAAGACACTTACAGTAGTCAATATAAAAAGCAACAACAGAAGCAGAGAGAAGACTTCTGATATACTCAAAGGCAATATTCACCATACATAGGCTTCTCAACTGGTAAAACAACATTTTGACACATTCTTAATGTGGTTTATGAAAGAGAAGTCTTTGTTAAGTTAGACTTCCACATTGTATTCTGAAGTGAATGGGATTAATCGAGGCACTGGAATTTTGGGTCAAAGTTCAAACGAAATGTCTGCCATCTTGCCACTAAACATGGAGAAGTATGACTAGGGGTCAAGATTCATTCAGAGTTCAGCAATTTTGCTTTCTTAAAAATGGTTCAATAGTATCAACAGTATCTGATGTCTCTTGATACACAAACTGTCAAAACCTGCTTTCTATATGCTGATGCAACAAAAGTCGGGAGAGAAAAAAACATAATTTTTTAAAACTAAATTTGCTATTTCAAAGTACTGTCTCTAGAAAATGGTGAAAACATTTCTGCCAAAGTTAATAAAATATACATAACCTGTATGAAGACCGTATTAAAAAGACATATGTCCTGATTACAAGTTTGGCTCACCTTCAGGCTGTCGGACCCATGGTGGAGGTGCAGTGGCAGTCGGGAGCTGCAGCACCAGTGGTCCGACCACCATAGTACAACTACGGTGGCTGGACCACCAGGGGACCGCGGCAACCACAAGGAAACCGCATGATCAGAGGTGCGCAATATGCTGGCTGTGTTGCTGTGACACCGCCAAGCATATTACACGTTTTCCCTCACCATTTAGATTTCATGGCGCTGTTCATGCCTTGAAATTCTGGTGGTGATGAAAGAAAAGGGGCCCTACAGGTCTCCCTGTTGCCTCTGGGCCCTTGGGTGCATGCAAGGGAGCACAAGGTGTGCCCCACTGTGTGCATGCACCCCCTCTCCTGCAAGGCAGGAAAGGGCTTTGGTGTTTCCATGGCGGTGCATTTTTCAAAGGCACTTCCATGGGAATGACAAAGGACCACCAGCCACACAACGAGAAAACTCGTTATCTGGCTGGTGGCCGGCAGTCGGGTTTGCGGTGTGTGGTGGTGGTGTGCCGCCCACTTAGCACTGCAAAACATGTTAACAGGCCCATAGATTTTAGCTTTAAAAAACTGTTTTGTTTGTTTGAAGGTTATAACCTGTGCCAACACATTTTAGCTGTTCTATAGAATTGTATATATCCTTTACATGTTTGAATTTCATAACTGCACTTTTTGCAACTCTTAATAAATCGAACAGTTTGGATGTGGGACCTTTAACAAATACACATGATTTTTTTTAACTGTTTGCAACAAATACCACATTTTATTGGAGTGTATACAGCTTTCAATCAATTTCAGCATATTAGAGTTTTAATGTTTTATTTAGCAATTACCTAAGATGGGATCCATTGTAATTTACTCCTACAAACTTTCATATTCTTCCCCAATCTTTGTAAAAGGTTGAAAAATTGGCAATTAATTCTTACATTAAAAAAACTCCTAAATATCATTAATTATTTGGAATTGGCTTACTAACATCGAAAGAGTTATGTGTATAATTATCCACGTAATTCCACAATTTTCAAATTGTACAACAGTTCCTAATAACATCTGAAAATAACTTAGATTTTTAACATGACAAAATAAATCTTATTACAGAAATAACTTTTAATTGGTCACAGAGAGTTGTTGACAACTGTTAAAGTTTTTATATGGCTTTGCTTTTTTTTTCTAAAGTCACACCTAACAAAGAAAAAATACTTTTTTGCACCATAGAATGTAAACAGTGTGCAATTGACAAAACATTTTTTCACCTACAAATTAAAAGGATAGCTTTTAGCCCCGTGTACACAATATTGGACATATTTATTAAAGGAATGATTCACCTTTGCACCACACAACGGGATGCCTGCGCAACACAACCCTCACCTGCGATTTATCAAGCACCTAAGGCCACCTTGCGTGGCCCTGAATTGCTTGATAAATCCAGAGTACACCAACACAGTGCAAATCAGTTGTTCTTACACAACACCAATGGATTATGATGCATTCCCAGATATACTTTAAGTGGTAGACCTGGGAATGCACCAAAACTGCTACTCCTCCCCAGGTCAGGCATAACGGTGAGAAATATGTTTATTTCTCCTTGTTTGTTCCTCTTTCTATTCTGCAGCCCAATTAAAAAGAAGAAAATGCCTCAGTGGATTATTTTTGTGCAGGAAGGTGCCCATGATGCAAGATTGCCTGCATTGGTGCTAGGCAGCACATTGTGTGCCAGCGCAGGGAAATTGCAGGAATGCGCTGTATTATGTTAAACTCGGTGCATTCCTGCCTTTGTCTGTCACGCAGGTGGCTTGCTCCACTGTGTGCCATATTTTATTGGTAAATGTGTCCCTAAATGTATTTGCTGAGTGCATCTGTTCCAATTATTCTTATGAACTGGTCAAACTTTTCATTTTAATTACGATAACCGATATGTCAAACAGAACTTCGAATCACAAAAAACATCTAAGTAAAATGAAGAACTGTTTTTCCTAGGGGATCCAGTTGATCAACCCTAAACGTAGCCATCAATATGCTACTACCACTCCCTCTTATGCTGATACTGTCATAAATAATACAGTTCCACATGATGAGCTAAAGCAATCATAAATAACGTGATTGTGTTCCATTTTAAAATTGCTTTTTAAAGTCGATCAAGAAATGTTGACATTCACCTTTTGAATGGGCCCTTATTATGTAGAGAATTTAGCTGTGAGGGAATTGCTGTAAGATAAAAAAATATATATATATTGATCGAGATGGAATGTGGGTGAAGACACTGCAAGTGAAAGCATTCATAATAGTAGCAGGAACAGAACAAAAATAGCTGGCAAACAATGTTAGACCTAGGTCAATCTTTTTCGTTAATGCATTTTGTAATGATAAATGTGTCAGACTTTACATTTTTTAAATCAAGACATGCTTCAGGAATGCAGCGCATATTTATGGATACATTTTTTTGTTGTTGTAAGGATCGCCATTATAATACTTCTTCGAGCACAACACATTAGTGACCTTCATTTTGCATTAAATGCTCTATTATGTCAGGTACATGAATGAACCATGTTTGTGTTTCGACTTTCCCGGTAACTGGAGAGCTTTCAGAGCTATGCCTTATTCTGAACGTAACAAAACATTGTCAGGCTTTGGTGTTATTAAAGTCCTGTTATGTTTGTTGCTCAAATACTCTTTCGAACCTATTCAAAAAGGAATTTTGGAGTAGTGAAGTAGCATTCCTGTAATTCTCGTTGAGTACTCTGACATGCCTTTGTGAATTGGTCGCCCAACATGTCAAATGGGACAAAAGAAATGTTCGGCAAATAGTCATACACAGTTAGGACATATAGACAGGATTGTGGGGCATATTATCAAGGGGGTTTATCTCCGCTTTTTTGGCTTTAAAAGCCAAGAAAGCGGAGATACAATTATCTCCCTATTACCTAGCTGTCGCTAACACCAGTTAGCGAACGCTAGTAGGAGATAGCGACCATCTTGGGCCCCACTTTGCATGTCAGTGATATTTATCACTAATGGCATGCAAAGTGGGCGTGCCAAGATGTTAGCGACTGGTAACAGTCGCTAACATCGCTATCTCCTATTACCAACTTTTGGAGATATTCGCGCTAAGCGCGAATATCTCCAAAAGCTAACACCTGCCCCATAGCAGTTCTTAGCCATGTTATCCAATGGGAGGTGGATAACATGGCTAAGAGCATTAGCTCTCTAATGCATGAATATCTCTGAATTTTCAGCGATATTCATGCATTGCGGCCGATTTTTATCGCATTTGCGATAAACCTTGGTAATACCAAGGTTTATCTGCGATAAAAATCGTCGCAGCTCAGCGATAATTTTTTCACGCTAACCAAGCAATAGCGATAATCGCTATTGCTTGGTAATATGCCCCTGTGTTCTCTTTCCTCTTTTACTATTAAAAAGTTGAGTATTTTGGAGCTGATTTAGAAAGGCATGAACGAGTAAGTAAAAGAGTACTCCTCTAGTACACCTTCCCATACTCGTAAAAGCTTTTGCGAATCAACATCTGTGTATTAGATGTAATCTGAATTTGTAGGGTGCGTGAACAAGATCTAAATGATTCAGTTGCTATTTTCTGTTCTTTACATGCACCCCAAAAGGCCATTATTACAAGTTGGCCCTTAGTTCCAAAACCAAGGCATGGGTAATACCAGGGCTCAGCATTATCTGGGGATTAGAATGAGAAGTTTGCCCCATAGGGCCATATGGAATTGAGAATAAAATGCACATATCTACCCTATTTCTGCACTTTGTTTTTGAGAGAATGAGTAGTATCTTACAAACCCCACACCCAAAGTAAACAACATTAGGTCACTCATTTGTTTTATAACCGATAGCCCTGGATGACTTGGCGCTGTCCTCCAATAATGTATGTACAATAAATGAATTACCAAACATAATGAAAGGCCTTTCTTTCAGCTACTACTAGTGAAATGCCATTCACCATCAATATGGAAGTTACAAAAAGCAGAGAAATGTTTTGCTTCAGTTGTGAATTCACAGTGGCAACAATTACACTAGAGCCATTGCTATGACCCCATAAATTAAAAGTGACACTAAGACTGGCTCTAAAAATAAGCCTAAACAGAATAGGCCTTTCCTAACTCAATGCACATATTAACATCCATGCAATAATTTCTGTACCCAGTGATACAAGTTGTGCCACTATTAATATATTTTTTATAGTTTCTTAAGTCGCACTAACTGGTCCTTATCACTGGAGTTAAGAGCCATAGACTAGGCAAATGTGGATAGATATATAAATCTAACACTTTTTAATATTATTAAATATTTTTTCCTTTTATATAGGCAGTTTTTGAGTTTTTGGGGAGTTAATTTTCTGTCACCGCCAAATTGGCAGACCTGTGCATTTTGTTTTTGTAAGCAAAGCTGAAACCACTCGATTTAGTTAGTGTATTTCTAAGAGGCCTACATAATATCTTAAAAATCTGATGTTTGGGGGCGTGACCAAGATGGCGTCTTGTTAAGATGCAGCTTTGTGGCTCTCCGCTCCCGCCGGGCCTTCTACCGCACTGTCTGCGGCAGGAGGGGCACCGGAGTCGCAGAAACCCTACCAAAAATCTCCTGAAAGTGGCACTGCACTGCTGGGGGGGCTGTTGAATCTGAGTCGGGCCCCAGCGGCAGTCTTGGTGCTGCTCTGGGACGGCTCTAAGGAGGCGACTGGGAGCAGCTGCGGACAGCTCGGTTGGAGGGGCGAGATCTAAAGATTACAGACTGTCACCGCAGGACGTTGGGGACCGCCGCGGCTCATGGATCAGGGAGATCACACCTAACGAGGTGAGGAGCGGGCCCACACATCATTGAACGGCGGTGGATCTGGGCCACGATACTACGCGAAGCCCTGGCTCCGCGAGTCGAAGCGGGCCTCACCTGCAGCAATCAAGCGGGGGAGGAGCTGCTGCATTCACCAACTGTGCGGCAGCCCAGCCCTGCTGCGCTGCCTGCTGTACTCCCAACCTGCAGTCTTGAAATAGGATCTCGTTGGTATGGCCCCGGTGGTCTCCCGAGGCCTGAGACTGTGCCTGGCAGCTTTTGGAGCTGAGCCTAACATGACGCCTGTGGCTTGGCCTAGAAGTCTGGGCTGCGTGGAGGCCTATTCAGGTCACTCTATTTACCAGAGGCACGACGACCCAGGTGTTGGGGGGCTTGGTTGGGCTCACCGACCCTGCGGAGGTGACAATCTAGACTGTTGACCGGGACCCAGTTCCCTCAAAGCTGCAGAGGGACAAAACTGGTGGAGAGCCTAAGACATGACAACTTCTCACTGGGACGCCTAGCTGGGAGGCAGGAGAAGAAGTGAACAGTCGGTGCAGTGAGGGGGAAGCTCCTGCGGTGGGTTCTGGGTGACTGTCTCGCTCCCACCACAGAGAGCTCGAACTGCGGCATGATCAGAGGGCCTACGTGGAGGGACATTTGGAGGAGGCCCTCTAGCTACAACACCACCCTCCCGGATGGTGCTCCGCTTTCACACACAGCTGTGCCCCCACCTAAAGAACCTCTTGCATTTAGCCCACACCTCAGCTGAGACCCCCACACGCTGAGGAACTATTGTGGCCCCTAAGGGCAAGAAAGATGGGTCAGTGAAACACCTCTTACTCAAGCCAGCACAACAGACAGAGTCAGGAGGAGGATAGTTGGATGAAGCCGGAGCGGTGGGGGCTCAGACGCCCCAGTTTTGGAGTCGCTCTTCTCCTCTCTCCGAGAAGACCTGTCCGCAATGAAACGTGAACTGTCAGCGGACCTGCGGCAAGTACGCAGACAGATGGACTGAGAGAGCGAGTTAACACCATGGAGGAGCACGAACTAGCCCAGATGAGGGAATTGAAATCCTCCAACAAGAAGTCCTAAAGCTGCAGGAACAGAAGCTGGACCTACAGGCCCATACAGAGGACCTGGAGAACAGGTCCCGGTGGAAAAACATCCGCATCCGCAGTATGGCACATGGAGAGGGAGATGGCAACGTTGAGGTGCTGGTGGCGGGGCTCTTCCGCTCCATCCTAGGAGAATTCCCAGATGTCCTAATCAAGCTGGACCGCACTTACAGGGTGGGCCCACGGAGGGCAGCGCCTGCACCACCGGCGGACAGACTGACCTGTTTCCACAACTACCAACTAAAATAGCGGATCCTCCGTGAGCTACGTAGCCATTCGGACTTAACCTACCAGGGTGAGAAATGTATGTTATATCAGGACTGGCAGCCTTCACATTGCTCAAATGCAAGTCCTTTCGTCCGATTGCACTCTACCTCCGAGAATCTGGCATCAAATATTCATGGGGACAACTGTTCCGGCTAATCCTCTACAAAGGGGAACTAAGACAAATCTGCTCACTCCCTGTGGCCTACAAACTCATGGACATCGAAGAAACCACAGCGGACCAGCCATAGGCGGTCAATCGCTCCCGCAGGCACCGGATCAGCCACAAATGGACTACCATCAAGCCTCCTAGCCCGTCTACATGCCCTGACTCCGACACTATGGCAAGGGAGCGGCAGGCAGTGTTGACATCCCTTTCAGGGGCACCCTCGGAGTGAGACAGGACTCGCTCCAACTGTATTCTGATGCTTTGAAGCCTGCACCCTTACTCAACGACTAAGAAGGCTGGGGTCACCATCCTTGTGGCATGTACTTTCCCAGGGAAGGTGGGGGTAAAGGTTTTGGAGCTCCTGGCGCTTTCCGTGACCTGTGGGGGCACACACTAACACTGGCCATCATCTATGCTCCTAACAAGGGCCAGGAGGCCTTTTTACACAAGGCAGTAGGGGTCTTAACATCCACGCCTGGCTGGCAAATTCTCATAGGGGCGACCTGAATATGGTGTTCGATGGCCAACTTGACAGCTCGGTTCAGAGGCAGGGACAAAGGGTGGCTCTGTCTGACACCAATCGCCAGTGGTTACATGACTTAGGGTTGGTGGACATTTGGCGTTACTTTCACCTCCACACAGTTGATTACACCTTCTACTTCCATGCCTGGTGGACATATGCAAGACTAGATTATTTCTTAGCTACCCAGTCTCTTCTCCAGCTTGTGCAGGGCTCAGTCATCGACCCTCAAGCACTATCTTTAGCCTTGACCCCAAAATTGCTGTTTCCCCCCACCCCTCGACCATCATACTCCTGGAGGCTTAGGGACAAGCTTCTCCACCGCACTGATGCTGTGGCGCGCCTTACCAAAACACTAGGAGACTTTTTAGCTACCAACGATACTCAGGACACCTCAATCATCTCCCTTTGGGAAACTTAAAATTAGTAGCCCGGGGCGACTTTATAGCCACATCAGCAGCAGACAACAGGGTACGCACGGAGATAGGGAGCAGCTCTCTAAACAAGTATTGGATTTGGAAGGGATCCACAAGAGGACAGGGGCCCCCCGTATCTGAAGGAAATTAAAAGTGGCATGGGCTCAGCTAGCCAGTCTTGACCTAGATGGAGTGGAGCACGCGGCCCTTCGCTTGAAGCATGGATTCTATACAGGGGGGACAAATACAGCCACCTGTTGGCTCACCCACTGCGTGCTCAGTGGCAGGCAGCATTATTCCCACTTCTCCTGACCGAACAGGGTGCGGAGCACACATGGTAGGAGGATATAGCTCGCGCATTTCAGGATTCCGATGCAAATTTATATGCTGCTCAGGCACTGCCTGACCAGAACCTCTCCAAGTACTGTCATGGCATAACACACTCACGTTTGACGCTCGACCAGGCTGCTATTCTAGATAGACCCATTTCGGGAATAGCTCGACTTAAACTTCTGAAATCCCCTGGCCCTGATGGGTTTACCACCATTTTTTACAAAACCTTTTGCTCGAAACTGGCCACAATACTGACTCAACTTTTCAACGCTGTCGATGGCACTATGGAGCAGGTGCCCACGTAGCTCTTGGCGTCTGTAGCAGTTTTGCCCAAACCTGGTAAAGACAAAAGATATAGTGCCTCCTACAGGCCGATATCCTTGCTGAACATAGATTTTAAGATCTTCACAGGGATCCTAGCGTCTCGGTTGGGACCTATGATACCGGAATTGGTAGAACCAGACGAAGCAGGATTCGTTGAGACCAGACAGTGTAGCGATAATACCAGAAGGCTGCTGCACCTTGTGGCTAAGGCACAACGTCAGACGGAAGAGTGCGTCCTACTATCAGTCGACGCCGAAATGGCATTTGATAGGGAACATTGGCCCTTTCT
This sequence comes from Lissotriton vulgaris, assembly GCF_964263255.1. Classification (NCBI taxonomy): domain Eukaryota; kingdom Metazoa; phylum Chordata; class Amphibia; order Caudata; family Salamandridae; genus Lissotriton; species Lissotriton vulgaris. The sequence goes on along the minus strand of NC_141698.1, from coordinate 325,071,633 downwards.
GGAGACTGTCTTGGAGAGGTTTGGGGTTGGGCGCCGGTTCCGCTAATGGGTGTTCAGCGGCTCAAGCCGCCCCTCAGCCACAGTTTGGCTGAATGGCATCACCTCAGACCCCTTCTCTATATTCAGAGGCACAAGCCATGGCTGTCCGCTCTCCCCCCTTTTGTTTGCTCTCGATATGGAGCTGCTGGCACAGAGGTTTCAGGAAAATAAGCAGATCAAGGTGATTCTATTTGGGGGAGAGTGGCATACCATCAGCCTCTATGCAGAACATGTCATCGCCACGCTGGAGTCCCCTCAGACCTCAGTCCCAGCCTTTTTGGCCGAGCTGGATGAATTTTTGGCAGCCTCTGGATTTAATGTCAATGTAGCCAACTCACAAGCACTGGGTTTCTCCTTACAACAGACAACTGCCACTGCCTTGACTCAGGTGTGTCCCATCTGTTGGGACCAGAAAGCTATCCCGTACCTGGGCATCCCGCTGTTATTGTCTACTACTGAGACGGTATCCCTGAACTACACGTGATTACTGTGACAGACCCGGCAGGAGCTGAAAAGATGGCAGCCGTTTGGTCTTTTGTGCCTGGGCTGAGCAGCAGCTCTTAAGATGAGCATACTCTTCAATATATTATACCTTTTTCAGATCCTACCATTGGAGCCGCCCTCAGGTGTATTGAAACAGCTTCAGTCCAAATATATTACCTTTGTCTGGGCAGATAAGAGACCGCAATTCAATTAGGACCTGAGCTTCAGACCCCATGGGTAGAGCGGCCTAGGGATACCCGACCTTGACCGCTATTATAAAGCGACACAGCTACGATCCCTACCGGAATGGGCACAGCCGGAAACTGAGAAGAGTTGGCTCTTTATGGAGCGAGCGCTAGCAGGACAGTCTCTTTGGAAGGTCCCCTTCCTTTGCAAAGGCTTCAGACCCCTTGGAGTATATGGCTCACCTGTAGTTTGAGCTACATTGAAACCCTGGGATGCCACAGCTACATGCAACAGATTGACAACTTTTCCTTCGCCCCTCATTCCTATTAATGACAACCCGGATTTCTCACTGGGCCTTGGTTGGGAGGCATTTAGAAATTGGGACAAGGCGGGGCACATGACTATAGGGCATTTCTTTGACACGGAGGAACCCCGGTCCTTTAAGGATTTTAAATCTGACTTCACCATGCCCAAAACTGAGGGATAACACAACTTGCAAATACAACATTGGGTTATGCAGCCCCAGGTTCGCCTGGGAGCGGAAAGGCAGCTCACCCAGTACAAGCGATGGCTACTTTCGAAGCAATCCACTAAGCGACTAATTACAGAATTGTACCACATCTTACGCCCCCCAGAACAGGTGGTAAATTCAGTGGGCCAAAAACGATGGGAAACTGAGCTAGGATGGACACTGACTCCCAAGGAATGGGCAGATATTCACTACAGAGCTTGACAATCAGCGCATATCATTTCTAGCGTGGAGACAGCTACTAAGATAATGATGTACTGGACCCTTACAAGCTCCCGACTCCACAAAAGTGACCCCAACTGTTCCCCACTTGTTGGAGGGGTTGCGATGGAGGCGGCACACTACTACATTTGTTATGGGAATGCCCTACCCTCACAACCTACTGGATGCAAGTACTCGACGAGATTGACCGTCACTTTGATACCACACTCTTACGCTTCCCTGAATATGTTGTCTTGGGAGTATCCGATAGGCTTACATTTCCCGTCAAGTCCCATAAAGGCAAACAAATGGAAATAGCTCTAGGGGCGGCATTACAGAATATATTATCACACTGGGGCACGGACAGAACCCCTACGGTGCAGGGATTGTTCCACCGACTATGGTATGTGCTCGGCATGGCGCGCATCTCTTTTTCGCTTCAAGGAGATGGGGCTTCCTTTGCTGAAGTGTGGCGACTCTTTATTGCCTTGTTATGCTCCAAATTCCATGAGCTCTCCTGCCCAAGATACCTACGGCTACTGCGCCCCCCGCACTGATACAAGACATGACCAAACTGCCACCGCACTGATTAGTGTCCCACCAGGCCCGATCTCCACTTTTTCTGTCAAAGCAGTTCGGATGGGGAAGGAGATGGGAGGGGGAAAGGGGGGAGGGAGGCAGAAGGGTCCATCTACTTTTATTTTGATGCTCTGCGTAGCACTACGATGGTTACTGGCCCTTGACCTGGGCTTCATTTCTTGCTGCATCTCTTTTGTTGTTAACCAATAAAAAGATTCCAACCTAAAAATCTGATGTTTCTATTACAAACTAAGTAGGTAGTAAGCAAGACAGAGTCACTGTTGCCATTTGTATGTAAGAAAATCAGGATTCAAAAGATTTTTTCTCATTAAATTGACCAATGTTGTCATCACCCCAACACTCATGATGGTTCTCTCTGCGGAAGAGAAAGGAAGGCAATCAGGATACATTTGTCTCCCTCAATGGGCACCCTCAGACTGAGTAAATTGCTCTTTTTTCAAGCATATCCACCTTTTAGTCTTGTACTACCCTTTTTTCACTATTCAGGATATGTAAGAAAGTGGCTTATTGAATAACCTGGATATAAGGACACCACATCTAAATCAGGATAAAGCTGTTTCTATATTTTAAACATGGCTCAATCCCCTGATGGCAATGGGACAGAGAAGACAGGCTTAACTTATGAAAATATATAAAGTATAAACCAGTAACATAGAAGTTAACAATTCAAAAAACAACACAATAAAAATATCACAAAAATTTTTGAAAAATAGAGAAATATTTATGAGTAGAATACCACCAAAATGACAAAAAATTCATAACGGAAATCAAAAGATATATATTTTCTGAGATGTATTACAAAAATTGTCAAGAAAAAATAAAACGCTAATTAGTAGGTAGAAGTTGATCTGGATCTAGACATGATTTCAAGCTCATCGCAATGGAGCACAGATTGGATACATAAGGCAGGCTCGTCCTGGTCAGAGATTTTCCTTTCTGACTTAAGGCCTGATTTGAAACTTTGGCGGTAATGGATCTGCCATCAATTTTCCATTGAATTCCCCGTCCACCTACTAGGCCGTCCGCCTGCTCTATTTATGTGCTTGCCGAAAGACCTTTGGAGTCCAGCTGTGTATGCAAGGTATACTCACTCGTGTCGACGGCACATAAGGCAAAAATTGCTATCAGAGGGAGTAAAGCCATTTTGTCTACCGGGCCAATCACCATGTGCCTTCCCGCCAATGTGATTGTGGTGGAGAAACCTGCACACGAGGGTTGAGGATTGGCACTCATATAAAGCCAAAAAGTACATTTGTTCTGTTTCACACTTCCTTTACAGCCATGGAACCAATTGTACATGTCCTGCTTTGCTGCTGCTACTTGACTACGAAGTAAATCCACACCGTCATTGTCAGAATCGAAGGTAAGCTTCTCTTATAACTTGTTACCTCTTGACTTGTCAGTTTATATTTGATCAGGACTAGTGTATGTTGAAATCTCCCTTGCAAGCAATACCCTACAAATGTGCAATATTTATGTGTGTAATGTTGTCATTTAAGAAATATAAACAAGTACACCTGTATAATTTCTGTTGAAATTTTACATTGGCACACGTTGCCGTCATGATAATGGACACCTACACGAAAAAGGACATCAATCCAAAAACCAACAACTGACTATACAGATGTGTTAACTTAATTTCCAGGAATTATAAAATCATAAACATATGTGTTACAGCTTATTGGGCTAATTGCAATGTAATTTAATGTAGAAATTGCACTTGACAAGGTGAAACCTTTTTTAAAATAACTGTAAAAGCAATGACAGTTCCAAAGTTTTATAAATTAATATATTTATAAATGTAATATTTTCCCTTGTCTAGTGCATTTCCTGTATTTAATTCAATGTTATTTGTGCCATCATTATTTTAAGGTGCAATGCATATGTGTTATCTTCATCACTTATCAAGGACAAATAAACACATTTGTATTAACACTGAAAAAATGACATCCATTTGTTTGTCTAAGTGTCCATCATCATGATGAATGCTTGCACGACATTTTAAATGTCCATCGCATACTTTTATTACTAGTGTATGTAGTTTACAAACTAAAAAGTTTAAAAAACTGTTGCATGTTCTATCATAATTTTAGGTTAAAACATGTAAATACAATTCTAATCATTAACAGTTCTAGGAATCAAAGAATAGTAAATGAAAAGAAATCTAAGGAAAAACTTGGTGAAAGTAAAACATTTTTTAATAAACAATGAGATACTTCTCTCAAATCAAGATATATTTTATCTTCAAACATAAAAAAATCAAACAAATGAAAGTGCCAAAAATGGTGGAGAGGTGCCCCAACTTTGCCTCCTAAGCAGACTGCCAAAGAGGATCCTCCTCAGGTGGTGGCATCGGGTGGGGACAGGGCAGGCACCTCAAGGATCTTCCTTGGGAGGGGTGAGCTTGATTTTGGGAGAAGTGTATTTGGGGGAAGTGGTTTGGGTGGACTTGGGACGGGTGGCATGTTATGTTATGTTATGTTATGTTATAGGTTGTTTTGTAGCGCGCTCTGCTACTGGGGAGTATCCTGGCGCGTTGCGGAGGTGACCAAACATAACATAGAGAGACAGCCTAGACCTAACAGACAAACAGATGGGTCTTGAGATCCTTCTTAAACTTGGATAGACACTGGGCGGTACGCAAATGAAGAGGGAGAGCATTCCAAGCCTTCGCAGTTACCACAGAAATAGATTGGCCGCCCAGCCTAGCCCGCTTATAGCGGGGAAGAGTCAGTTTGGCCAGCGAGGCTGACCTGAGACAGCGAGAGGGAGTGTAGAAAGAGAAGCGCTTCCTCAGGTAGCCGGGGCCAAGCTCGTGGACAGCTCTAAATGACAGCACGAGAGATTTGAACATAATTCTCTGAGCTACAGGAAGCCAGTGAAGTGCGCGCATGTGTGACCGAACACTCTGCCATTTCGGAATGCTAAACAAAAGGCGGACCGCGGCGTTCTGGACAACCTGCAGTCGTTTGACCAGATACGCAGGGATACCACAAAACAAAGCATTAGCATAGTCCAATCTGGACAAGATGAGGGCACACGCAACCGATTCCCTAGCTTCTCTGGGCAGCAGAGGGAAGAATTTTCTTAAAGCCCTTAGCGTAGCAAAACAGGTCCCTGACAGCTTCTTGATATGGTTCTCAAATCTGAGGTCTTCTCCAAACCAAATTCCGAGGTTCTTAGCCGGGCCTCCCATCACCTTGGGACTAGGAAAATCAGGGGGCCACAACTCATTCTTAAAGTTGGAGGGAAAGGACCCATAGAAGAGGACCTCTGACTTATCCTCGTTGCATTTAAGCTGGGCCATCGCCAGCCAATGAAACACCGAGGAAAGACAGAGGTGAACAGCCGTTGTATCCAGCTGGTCATCGGGCCAGGTAAAGAGCAGCTGGGTGTCATCAGCGTATCCGATGACCTTAGCCCCAAGCTGTTCGGCCAGGTATATCACAGGGGTGATGTAGGCGTTAAACATCAACGGGCTCAAAGTGGAGCCCTGAGGGACCCCTGTGCAGAGTGGTTTGGCCTTTGAGGCAAACGGCGGCATCCATACTTGCTGCGTCCTATCAGAAAGGAAGGATGACAACCAAGCCAGTACCCTGCCGCCAATGCCAATCTCAGACAGTCTAGCAAGGAGGAGATTATGGGGGACGGTATCGAACGCGGCAGAGAGGTCTAAAAGAATCAGGACCGCTCTGCCGCCACCATCCAAGCACTCTCGAATGGCCTCCGTCACCTCCACCAAAGCTGTCTCTGTGCTAAAGGCCGCTCTGAACCCTGACTGCGCCGGGTGCAGGGCATTGGATTTTTCGATAAAGCTGTCCAGTTGGCGAAAAGCCACCTTCTCACAGATCTTCGCCAGGGCAGGTAGCAAAGATATAGGACGATAATTCCCCGGTACCGTAGCCTCAAGCCCTGACTTCTTCAGTAAAGGGAGCAGCATAGCTTGCTTCCAGCATCCCGGAACCGTGGCAGAAGACAGTGAAAGGTTCACAATCTGGGTGACCTCAGTACATACAGTAGACGCCACTCCAGAGAGAACCCGGGCAGGGCAAGGGTCAGAAGGTGAGCCCGATTTCAGGGACTGAAGGAGAGCCTGGACATCAGGCTCCTCTGCCACTGAAAAATCCAGAAACTGCTGTGCGGGGCAGTGGACTGTTTGAGAGGCAGTAGTCATCAGAATATTGCCTATGGGCAAGGCAGCGAGCAAATCCCTTTGAATTTTTTCAATTTTTTCACTGAAAAAACAGGATAGCTCCTCGCACCATTGAGAGGAAGAGGGAAGCAGTGGTGAGTCTGCCACAGGGGATAAAAAGCTTTTGACAATAGAAAAGATCTCACGGCTATTGTTACTAGCTTTAGCAATCCTCCCAGCATAGTAACCGCCCTTAGCTAATCTGATGGCGGCATGATATTCCCTCTGGGCAGTTCTCAGGATTGCTTTAGCCTCTGGCTGATAGTCTCGTCTCCAAGCCCGCTCTAATTTCTTACAGCCACGTTTCAAATCCCTTAGATCGGGCGAAAACCATGGCTGAGAAGGGATGCAGCGAGGTCGGGACGGGGCATTAGGCTTTGTGGATTCTTTGACCGCACATTCCAACCACCCATTAAAGCCACTAACCGCCTCTACCAGCTCCCCGCTGATTATTGGTCGGGACTCAATTAAGGCTCGCTCAAAGGAGGCAATGTTGATCTTTGGAGGGAGGTCCAGGACCGGACCCGTACTCACTCTATCGAGTCCATCCACCTGCCAGGCAAAACGGACCAGTTTGTGGTCGGACCACGTCACTCTATCCGATCTAAGTGCCACAATGGGAAAGTTGGAACAGACCAAGTCGAGTAAGTGACCCCCCACATGAGTCGGACCTTCCACCCATTGTTTGAGTTGGGCCAGTTCCAAGATTTCTGCCAGACGGCTGGCCATAGATGAATCATTGGCTTCCATGTGGATGTTAAGGTCCCCCAGTAGAAGGTACTTTGAAAAACTCAAGACTCTGGGCACTATACACTCCTCCAGTGACTCAATAAAGGGGCCAGCATATCCTGGTGGTCTGTAGACTAGAGACCCCCCCAGGGTAAAGTGAGGATTAATCACCAGGGAGAAGTGGAGCACCTCTCCATCCGCCAAACCACCAGCCTGTTCAGTGGAAAGGCTCCATCCCTCTCTGTGAATAATGGCTAAGCCACCTCCCCTGCCCGTCGGGCGGTCCACCCTAACAATTTTAAACCCTCTAGGAACAGCAAGTTCAATACTAGGGGCGCACGAGCCATTAAGCCATGTCTCCGTGATAAAAAGGAGCTCCAGCTCGCCTTCGCCCATGGTATCAAAGATGTCATTGGTATGTTTAGACATGGATCTGGCGTTAATCAGGCCAGCCCTGACCAGAGTGGGACCAAGCCTGATATCTGCTCGAATGGCTGTTAGCACAGGGGCGAAACCGCAGTTCGTGCACTTCTGCACCTCACAATCCGGCCCAGCTAGACCGCATCGAGCATCACAGGGGGTGGAATTCAGCCTCAGAAGCGCATTTCTTGAATATCTAATGGCGCCTCCCAGGCGTCTACGGGAGACAGAGGGACATATAGGAGGGCTAGCCCTGGGCCCGTCCGAGGCACGGACGGGCACAGACGGGGTAACCTTTGGCTTACCTTCGGCGCGCCTAAGGCGCGCCCGCCATGCGCGACCGCTGCGCGCTACCGGGGGCATGCTAAATTTATAGCTAGTCCTCTCTCCACCAGCTAGAACGCTGCCACCAGTTCTGCTGGGGAGAAGGACTACCCCTAAGATGGCCGCCCGCCCTCCAATCGACTGTAAACAGCCTGCACGATGTAAGGGGCCAGAAAAGACACTAGGAGCAAAGTGGGTGAGTCAAAGCACCCCCGCAATGTACCTGCACAACAAAAAAGGTTAATCCAAGGGAAAATACATTTTTTAAAATTTTCGGAAAATCAGCGTTTTTCTTTCTAAAATGAGCAGCTAATAAAATAGAGCTCGAGTTATGTGCCACACGCTCAGCAGAGGTTGTAGGGAGCTGCCACCACCCTACTCACACCGCAAAGCCTCTTACCTACAGCAGAATTTATAGCTAGTCCTCTCTCCACCAGCTAGAACGCTGCCACCAGTTCTGCTGGGGAGAAGGACTACCCCTAAGATGGCCGCCCGCCCTCCAATTGACTGTAAACAGCCTGCACGATGTAAGGGGCCAGAAAAGACACTAGGAGCAAAGTGGGTGAGTCAAAGCACCCCCGCAATGTACCTGCAAAACAAAAAAGGTTAATCCAAGGGAAAATACATTTTTTAAAATTTTCAAAAAATCGGCGTTTTTCTTTCTAAAATGAGCAGCTAATAAAATAGAGCTCGAGTTATGTGCCACACGCTCAGCAGAGGTTGTAGGGAGCTGCCACCACCCTACTCACACCGCACATGGGTGAGTAAGTGTATTTTTAAGGGGTGGGTTTGTGTTTGGAAGGGGTGATTTTGCAGTTGGAAGGGGTAAAGGTCAGCACAAAAAAATAGAACTAGAATAGAGGGTATGAGGGGTGAGAGAGGACTGGGATTTGGAGGCAGAGGGAGCTGGAGTGTGTGATGTGCTTGTGTATGCCTGTTCCATTGCATGTGCGTCTAGTGTATGTTTTGTACATGTGGGTGTGTGTTTGGCAGGTGTGTGGTTGGGTGAGTGTGTGCTTTGAGTTTTTATTGCTGTTTTGGTTGTGGGTGTGGGTGTGGGGTTGTGTGAGTGTGTTTGTTCAGATGAGTGTGCTTTTGAGGTGGTTTGTCTGGTTGTGGTGGTTGTGGGTGTGGTGATGATTGTAGTGGTTGTGGGTGTGTTGGTGCTTGTGGTGTGGTTGTGGGGATGCTGGTGATTGTGGGTGGCTGGTCCTTGTGGTGGGGTGGGGGGGACAGTTGTTGTGGGGGTGGAGGTGGTTGTGGTGGGGTGGATGTGCTGGTGGTTGTGGGGTTGGGGTTGGTTGTGGTTGTAGGTATTGTGGCTGTGATGGTTGTGAGTGTGGTGGAGGTTGTGGTTGTGATGGTGGTGTTGGGTGTAGTGCTGGTGGTTGTGGTGGGGGTCTGTATGTTATTTGAGCGTGTGCTTGTGTTTCATGGTGTGTTTATGTTTATGTGTGGGTGTGCTGCTTGTGTCTCTCGGAGTGGGTGTGTACAAAGAAGTGTGTGTGCTTGAGACAGGGCTGGGAATTGTGATGGGAAGAGGCTAGTTCTGTAACTGATTTCTGCAGGCCAGTCATAGCTCTAAGAATGCCTTCCAGGTATGCTACCATTTATTGCATATTGTATCGAAGGCCCTGGATGGCATTCAAGAGTCCAGTCTGGCTTACAGAGATGCTGCGAAAGAGGTCTGTAGACTCCTCACTCAGCTCAACCACGGAGACAGAGGCAGGGGTTGACGTGTCTGCAGTGAAGACCCCAGCCCATTTAGGGGGGTGGGTTTGGCCAACTGGGAGGAGCAAGAGTGAGGGTGGAGATGGCTGGGTGTTGGACAAGGATGCAGGTGGAAAAGTTGCTATAGGGTGCTGAGGTCGGCGGAGCGGGGGAGACGGAGAAAGCACCTACTTGCACCCAGGCCATACCGGGGACACAAACACCGCCACCGGCCAAGAGTCAATCTGTGTTTTGCATCGCGCTGCCGCCCTGGGACCACAACTCCCGGAAGCCTCATCGGCGGCGCGCAGCTCTGACCTCGCGCCAGCGCCCGGAGGCGCTTTAAATCGGCGCTGAGGTCCGCTTCGCGGGACGCCGGGCGAAGTCCGAGCCAAGGGCGGGCCCGTTTAAGCCCCGTTCAAGCCCGAGCAAGGACAGGCCGGGCCATACTACTTACATCTCCAGCAAAGGCACAAGGTTAGTGTCAAGTCTGATCATCATTTGTGTGGTCCATGTGGTTGGGAGGACTAGCAATCTTACTACAGTGAGCATGGCGTCCCCATCAGAAGCAGCCCTTAATGGTAGAAAGTCTACAGGAGGCTCTCTATTGGGAACTCTGGATAATTTCTTGATTAGGGTATCATCAGCCCTTGCCAAGGATATAGAACTTACAGAAAACAGACTATCCTTGGACACCATGTTTGATAAGCATTCGTCTTTGGGTAATCTAGCAACAGCCAGATCACCGTTACCTCGCCAGGAAGAAATCCAGAGAACACTCCCTCCCTCGGGGGTGGTGGAGATTATTTCTTCTCCCCACCTAGATCTCACGGACGAGCTAAGTTTGTCTTCATCTATGTCTTTACTCCCCCATCCTGGTGCTCAAAGAGTCCCCTCACCTAACATCAAAACCCGATCAGCCTGTAATCTAAAATCAGGTCCGGCACAGGTAGAAGGGGGGATCTTAGCAAAAAGAAAACGTCCCGGTCCATCGATACAAGCTGTGGGAAGGAAAGCAAAGTGTCCAAAGAAGACTCTTCCAAAGGAGGTCGTAATAGCAACGTCATCTGGTAGCCAAACTCAGACTGTACCACCTATTATTGAAGGGCACGGAGGGTTACAGGTACCTGTAAGGAACGAGTCACATTTTGATCTGGGCCAATCATTTTGGAAAAAACTGGAGGGAACCATTAAGAAGCTGTTCAATCCAATATGTGATCGGTTGGAGTCTATTGAAAAATAGACTGGCGTGCCTGGAACTCTCATTATCAACAGTCCAAAAACAGGTTGGAACACGGCGTAGTGTTCCAAACCTGCATCGGAAATCACCAATAGCTTAAAACCCACCGAATTCTTCCATTTCTGGGGCAATCAGTGTGGCGGCCGGAGTCTCTGAGGCAGTTAACATGGTGCCTTCTTCGACACCACCGCCATCTGCATTGCCATACACTGGGAACATAGTGGGGACGGAGCAAGGGCCTCATGTTACAGAGAATAGACCAGTAGTACCTTTGTCAAATCCATCTTCGGGGCCCGTAACAAGTACTGTGGGGCCTGTAACAAGATCTGTGGCTACTCTACTGACTATTGATCTCCCACCTGAATCAGCACCGTATGTGGTCATACTAGTGGGAGTACCCCCAGTAGCCCAGGGCAACAGTGAAACCTATGGGGAGTTGAAAAATAAGTGTATCTTTTGGCTCAATAAGTATCGCCCATTACCACCGAACATTCTTACCGAAATTCTGTTTGCAAGGAGAGTGAACTGGTTGGGAAGGAACCCTAAGTCTTCTGAAGGGGACTGTGTCATTATTAACTTCAAAGACTGGAGAAGTGTGAACTACACTTGTAGCTGGCCACGATCTGATCGGTACCCCCAGATACAAACTTTCCCTCTATCATATTTCTATGGCCCTAGGGTACCCATTGGAAGGAATGTTTTTAGATCGGAAGAGCAAATTAAGGCATGTCCTTTGGGTAATTTAAGGCTGTTTAATAGGTTTGAGGCTTTGTCGGGGTTGGGCGAGTGTGATTGACGCTATGTGCCCCAAGATCAAAACCCTGCATTAAGTGTTGTGTGTCCAGATATAGGGGAGGATGGGTGTGATAAGTGGATAGCTGAAGCGACCGCCAATGATTGCAGATGCATAGAGAAAGGTGCCTGCAGTTCAGACATGACAGGTACTGGAAACATAGGTGAGGCATTAGAAGTGGGAGCAATGTCTATACAGAATGAGAAATTCCAAGCACCCGTGAGTTCGCCAGAATCAGTAAATTTAGCTTGCGGTCAAGCTGGGGTGGTATGCCAAACATCGTTCATTTCATGGAATGTGGCGGGTGTGGGGACCAAACTTAACTCACCCGCCTGGATGGAATTCATCGATAAATTTGACATTTGTCTGCTCCAGGAGACTTGGGCGATTGAGCCTGTGTTTAAGGAGGGTTATCTAAATTTTTATGTCCCCGCAGTTAAAAGCCACCCAGGTTGCCCTATGGGGGGCTTAGTTATTTGGGTTAGACAGAGTCTTAACTGCCATAGCCACTTACTCCCCGGGTCAAACTGCAATATTCTTACCGTAAGGCTTTGTTTCCCTCCAAATTTGAAAATAGACATTTTTAATGTCTATGCTAGGGGTCTCCCAGGAGGCAAGAAATCCACGGTGGTAGTAGCCCTGGACACAATGCTTCAGACAACCCCTGGAAATGTACTACTAATAATAGCAGGTGATTTTAATACTACTTTCGAACCATTGGGCCCCGATGATATGCACCTAACGGATGAAGAGGATAGTAGATGGGGAGTTCCCCAGCTAGACACTAAGCCTATAAGAAAGTGGACTGAGGCTTCAATTCAATTGAAGGGCCTCTGTATGGGGCATCAGTTGAGGGCAGCTAATGGCCGTACACCTTCGGATAGAATGGGCAAAGCAACGTTTGATAATGGTAATAGAGCAAGTCACATAGACTATCTACTTGTTCCTCTCAAGCTGTGGTACACCCTTCTTGATATGGAGGTAGTGGACCGCATCGAGAGTGACCACAACCCCATCTCCGCGGTGTTTCATTTGGGTTTAAAGATGGTGGATGAAACGTCTAGGGGTCCTATTAAGTCGAACCTAGTTCTAGCTAATGATGAGCGACGCTTAAAGTGGTGCCAGGTGGTAGAACACCAGGACATCATCACAGAAATTGAGGAGGGCTTGGAGGGTGTTCAGGTGACTATGGGGGTTGAATCTAATGATGGGCTCCCGTATAGAGCTTTTATGGATGCCCATGATATTTACTTTACTAGTCTTAAAAACTACTTTTGTAAGTCTCGTCAAGGTAAAAGTGTGCAAATTCGTAGAGCAGAGAGTTGGTATGATGGCTCCTGTCATAAAGCTAGGGGGGAGCTATCTAAAGCATTAAAATCAAAGGACCCAAGTGAAGTAAAGGCGTCTAGAGCCAATTATAGGTATAAACAGCTTACTGCTAAAAAAGCATGGGAAGAGTCTAGTTGGCAGGATCTTAAAGAAGCTTGTAAAGCTAAAAACACAAAAGCTTTTTGGGACTTTTTTAAATGGGGTAGGGATGGACAACATGAGACACCCCAAAATAATGTAGCCCAAAGTGCATGGGTTGATTATTTTAAACCACAATACGCCGCTAATGAAGCAGGTTGTACAGAGGGAACGCGGGTCCACGTTTTCTATAATGAAGCAGTATTCATAGTAGGAGATGTGGACAGAGCGTTGGATATGGTGACCGCGGGCCGCGCACCTGGAATGGATTGTGTCCCTGCCGATTTGTTTTTATACAATAAGGGAAGATGGCGGTTGTATATCATGCATTTGGCAAATGCCATCGCCCAGGGGATGGAAGTCCCACTTTCATGGAAATGCGCAGAAATAGTTCCGGTATTTAAAAAAGGGGACAAGTCGTTAGCAGGCAATCACAGGCCCATCAGCCTGACCGACTCTGTCCAAAAAATCATGGGACGGCTGGTTTTGGGGAAAATCCAGACGTGGATGGATGATAATAACATCTTGAGTCACCTCCAGGCTGGGTTTTGACCCAAGACCAGCACCATAGACCAGGTCTTCCGATTTATCATTTTATTTTGGCGCACTGTGGTTTTGTACAAAGGTACCCTTTACGCCGTCTTTGTAGACTTATGGGCGGCTTGGTGCCCCGCAACAAACTGTGGCAAGTGCTGGAGGAATTAGGGATGCCCCCTGGGCTGTTGTGTTTGGTCGTCCGGTTACATGAGGGTACGTTTGCTCGGGTACGGTGGGGGGGCCAGGGAGATGTTACGGAGCCCTTCCCTGTCGAACGAGGGGTGAGGCAGGGCTGCGTTGTGGCGCCTACCCTGTTCTCTCTCTTTGTGAACGGGGTAGCGAGTTTTCTCTCCCGGGTCCCTACTGATGCCCCTATTATGTGTGGTGAGCGAGTCCCGATCCTCATGCTCGCGGACGACACCTTATTAATTTCAAAAACCCCCAGTGGCCTACAGCGTGCTCTTAAGCGCTTTGAGGACTTTTGCCTAGAACAGGGTTTGGAAATAAATATAGCAAAAACCAAGTATATGGTCCTAACTGATCGTAAATTTACAGGGTGTACCAAACCCTACAGAGGGAGAATATACATGAACAACTCCCCGCTTGAACAGGTTGAAGCTTTTACCTACCTGGGGGTCACCCTCCAGAAAGATCTGGGATGGACTAGCCAACTAGAACTAGCAGTCCTTAAGCATCGCCAGCAGGCAGGTACCCTTCTTAAAAGGTTTAAATCTTCTGAATCAAAACCCATTAGCCCATTACTAGAAATTTATGGGATGAAGGTACTTAGTTCGGCTCTTTACGGAGCTGAACTATGGGGTTTTGAAAAATTGGGGAGTCTGACACTAGCAGAAAACGAATTTCTAAGAAAAGCAACTAGTGTCCCAATAAGCACCCCGTTGTTACCCTTAATGTGGGACCTTGGGAAAAAGTCTGTCCAAGATCTTGCTTTCCTACGCCCGCTTCTGTATTGGCGTAGGATATGGACCACAGAAGAGCTTCAGCATTATGCAGATGGCTAAAAGAAATAATAGCTAAAGATTCCTCCCAAAAAATACATTGGCTAAAGGCCATAAAGTCTCTGATAATTAGTCTGGGGATGAGGGAACTCTGGGATGACCCGGAAAATGCTGTTTTTCCCTTTAAAAAAGCTCTGAAGATAAAATATTGGGAGATGGTTACATTAAATGCAAGAACGCAGGGCCTCTCTCTGCACCTTACAGGTCGCTTCCTGGAATTCAAGGTATACCCTAAGCTGGAATTGTACTGGGATGCCATCGAAAAGCAGCTTGATCGTAAACTGAACTTTCAAACTAGAGTAGGCTCCCTTCCAACAAGGTCATTCACAGCTAATTGGGTAGGCGAGAACCATCATGACAAATGCCCTAGGTGTAGAGAAGAACAAGAGACGATAAGTCACCTCCTTTTTTTCTGTCCCCTCTATGTGGCTCCTAGAGAGGTGTGGATTAAACCAATATGTAAATTAATCGGTATCCGCAGACACGAGAAGGCATTAAGAATCTTGTGTACAGACCCCAATCCCCCAATTGCCATAGCAGTGGCAACATTTCTAAAATGGGCATGGATAATCCGGGCAAGAGCACTGTGAATTTAGCTTGGGAATATTATCAAACTTGCTTATCTGTTCTGTAAACGCTGTGATGTAGTTGGGACATGAGCCTCGCAATATAGCATCTGATCCCACAGAACTGATGAGTTTTATAAATTTTAAGAATGTGTTTTTAGCTACGTGATATTCGGCAATTGTCCCTTGGTGTTTAATTCTTTTTTAAATATATTTATTGTATAATCTTCTTAATGATATTTTTTTTCATTATTGGAAAATGTGATTTTATGTCTCACTTTTATGACTTAATTGTCGAATAAAGTTATTTGAATGTGAATGTGCTATAGGGTCTGCCACTACTAGGGACTGGTTGCTTGTGGAAGCCTCCAAAGATAATGTAGAGCTGGTGTCCTTCGTGCCAGTCTCCTCACCCTCAATTCCACTGTGTCCATCAGTGTCGGTGGTCTCACCAGTTGAAGCACAGTGGCCAGCTGCTTCCCCGCCTACTTGGCCAAATTCTCCTTTGCCTGCTCCTGATGATGCTGAAAAAACATATGCAATAATGTTATTGTATCAGTGTAAATAGAACTGATCACAAACTGTGATCTAAAAAAAAATCAAGTTTTCAGATTTCACCTGCTTCAAGGCTCTCAAACTTTGCTTCTTTATTATCAATATTTTGTGCATGTAGGGTGCATCTTCAGAAACCATTTGGTCACAGTTTTGTAATGTCTCATGATAGATGTTATCCATTATTAAATATCGCCAGGAACTGTTTAACACCTCTGAATGGTTGGGCTTTGTTGTTTAGAATCGTAAACTTATGTAACCAGAAAGGATATACACCAAAAATACCGTTGGATAGTGTGTGCACAAGCCCAAAAGAGCTGCATTATTTTCATTCACAAAAAGTAGAATATGAATCAATATGTGTCAACAAATACTGCAGTGTTGTACCAATATTTGTATAAACAGCAAACCTGTTACCTTTGTTTTGGCATTTCACAATAGTAACACTTACTTCAACTAACTAAAGCATAATTCAAAGGTAAAACATATTATACGGATTCAGTACTGAAGTAGCGTATCAATATATTGGGAACTATGCATATATATTTATGCTGTTGAAGAAATTAAGAAATATGTGTTTTGTGGATTAACAAATTACTTCTACAGCATAAGTAAATATACAGGGATTGATGCATTTCTAATCGACTTTAGTACAAAGCAAAAAACATTTTCACATTTGACTTCAAAATATCTCAAGTAATTTCAACTTTTCTTTACCACTGTGAAAATGTTGTACAAAATATGCTACCTCTCACTTTAGGCAAACATTGGTACAACATCACAGGAAATATTACATACACTGATTCATATATAATGTTTACGTGGAACATTCACATGCAATTCATAACATGCAACAGATTACACCTTGATGCAGTTCTACATTTTACTACTGAGTCAGGAGTTGGCCCTGAATTTGAGTTTTCCAGATGGTATGATGGAACATTTCATCTGCAAAAGTCCCTTTAAGTATCCCATGCTTCTCCATCATTGATTTATCATCTGGATATAACAAAGGACTTTGAAAAATGGTTTTGCGTATGTGTTACTCTGTCACCAATGTTTCCACATTCCTGTCTGCGTTTTCCAAAAATCATATGCCTATCACAAATATTCTCCAAAAAACAGACTGGCTTGCATGCACATTTGTGAAGGAGTAAGACATCCTGCAAATCTGTCACTTTTAACATGAATGAAATGGTATTTTAAAATAAAAACACATTTTGGATATGTTTTGAATCTAAAATGTAGCCATTTAATCTGATGTTACTAGTCTTTTTCGCTCACTTGCTCACTCTTGTTTGTGTGTAAAACCAGCTTACTAATGTGACGTTTGGAACATCCAATGTATCTTATCTGTCACCTGTAATAGGGCTAACCTTACATGTGCATCACACCTGACACAATACATACTAGTGGCCGGTTTGTTAAAACTGTCCCTTATAACATCAAACAACCTGATGTATATTTGTTGTTTAGGCAGGCATGTGTCTGCTGAAACCAGTCCTTTGGTAACAGAAATCAGGTAGTATTATTTTCCACCAATTCATATACAAAACACATCATCATATACCTTGTGCAAAACTTATACCTTAACAAACTCTTTCCGTGAGTTTGATATGCGTCAACCTTGATATTGATGGCAAAATTAGTTGCTGTAACAAAGTTTTTTAACATGTTAAACTCAATCTAGAACTTACCCCCTTGAAGCTGCTGTTGGGCTCTCAATTGCCCATCATGCTCTGGATAGGCCATCATAAGAATAAGGTGGTCTGGGTGCGGCTCAAGTACATCCCACATTGGGAGGACTGGTCGATCTGGACATCTGATGGCTTCTTGGTCCAGCGTCGTAGGTCCTCCTAACTCTTCTGACAATGAATGCGGCACCACTTGTAAACCTCCATGGTCCACACCCTCTTGGCGACTTTAACAAACGTTTATTTCTTACAATGTAATAACATGCATTGTTTGTGTTTGTGCTATCTGTACATTTTTATCATTTTCGGAGAATGTGAGAAACATTATCTAAATGGCATTTATTTGTGAATAAACTATCATTTACTTTTTTATAGTTTAATATGTGTAATAGAAGGAAAAATATATAAATAAATTCACAAAGAAATACACCAGTAGTCTTGGACTTTATTAGCTTTGTTTTTATTCACCAAAACCAAATAAACTAAAACAAGATGTAAATAAAAAATCTAACAAAAAGTTATAAAAGTCAATCATGGTGAATGAAACTATTCCTGAAGAGCCAAAAATGTTTGAAATCCAATTTCCAAAATACATTTGGCATTATAAAGGTAAATGTATCCAGAAAATAGTCCACAGAGTGAATGGTAGTCACACACTGTTGGGAATTAAGTTATGTGTCTCTTGGTGGTGATGGTCTTGCCATCCTCTGCTGGTGGTCAGGATGAACGTGTGCTCCTAAAAGGGCTGGTGGATCACGGTTTCAGGGACTGAGATAGATGCAGGTGTTGTCTCTTGTGGCACGGCTTTCCTTTCTGATACTGAGAAAGATGTGGTTGGCACATACATTGTCGGGTCACAGAAAGGGGAAGATGGTGCTGGAAAAGCCCTGCACATATGGTTGTAAATGTCAGGGAGCCCAAATCGAAGTTCAGATTATCCATCTGTACATTGTGCTCCCTCTGCACCTGCTTCATCTCCCAGAGCTCTGTAAGGTCCTGGCCCATCATGTCTGGGACCGATGGAGGAATCCCAAGAATTTGTCAATTGTGGCTTGGGTGACAGTGAACCAGGTGGCTTCACTTTGCTGGTACAAAGATTCCTTAACATGATCCCTACCCCCACTGTTCCCTTGACCCAGTATGCCCCATCCCACTGGCTCCTGGTTTAATTGGAGGTGGTGGTGGTGTTTGTTCAACTGCAGCCAGGACTGGGGGCCACACGACTGGTGTGATTTTGGTTTGGACACAGGAAGTGGAGGTATCCATAGGGTAAGGTGTGGAAATAGCTGGGGTGGGAGGTGTAGGTGTGGGAGAGTGTGATTCACTTAGGCTGTCTGCCCAGGCAGACCAGATGGATGAGCCTGCTCCTTGTCCTTCGGACTTTAATGAGTGGAGTCCTCCCTGCTGGCTTGTTCCTGGCTTGGAGGGGAGGTATCCTGAGTGGCAGATTGTTGTCCACATACTCTGGGTGTTGGACTTATAATGAATGTAAAAGAACCAAAACATTGTAGACATCTGGATTATACAAAATATGAGTTTGAAGCAAAAAATGAAGAAGGAGAAAAAGAAGAAATTAATTGAAATCAAGAATGTACCTTTCTGTGGTTTTATAATACATTACACAGTTTATATTACACACTTAACAACTTCAAAAAAGCAGGTAAAAAGATGTCCTGAATGAAAAATAATAGAAAGTATACATAAGAGATAAGAGATACTAAGATTCTGCCCAACACAGTAGAGAGGAGAAATCTGACAGAAACCAGTCTAAGGTCTAGCTGGCAAAAATACTCAAAATTACACAACTTAGAAGGATATATAGCATTACTCATCATATAAACATTGCAGAGTGAATGTGTTTAATAAGAAAACTTATATTCAACATACAAAATGACATACTTTTACATTTGTAAGTCAGAAAACTTTGATTTGTGAAACACATACCATCAATACAATGAGATACTCAGGATAGGACAACATTAAACACGAATACATTTAAAACATAGCATGAAATAGAGATTGATGAACTACATAACACTTCAACATATGTGAACATTTGACAGCAAAGAGAGAATGAGCAAAATCATGTTGCAATATCTTGTTACAAAAACAAGGCTTCAAGTTATTTTAGTCATTTCAATTAAATATGCACAAAACTTACAAAATTGTAAGTTAAACATACCTAGTGAAGATATGCAGTAAGAACAAAAAAGTGACATTTAGAATGTAAAGGGCATATATGAGATATGCTATTTGGTGTAAAAGCACCATTACAATATGTGAACGATACTGGAGTGTGAAACCTGTAATCTTAATTACCACCAAATACATTCCAACAAACAAACAAGATAAAATTAATTAAGCTGATATATGTAGGTTTATATGTTTAACAAAGGTGCAAAACACATTAGCAACAGCTCCATTTAAAATAAAATTGACGTATAATTTTAGTGACACATTCCAAAGTGTAACTTACCAGTCTCCATTCCCCCAAGGATTCCTGTCAAGACTTCAGGATGTAGGAACTGTAAGACCTTCTACTCCAAGGGCAAAGGTTGTAAGGGGGCATTGGGAGAACCACCAGCAGTCCTCTGGGTCTGGGCCTCAAGGTGATGCTTGGAGGCCAGGGAACGCACCCACCCCACAGGTCATTCTACCTCTTCCTTTTTTCCCCCTGTGTGCGCAGGTTGTTTGTCACAGCATTCACTCTGCCAATCAGACAGTAACTTTTATTGTATGATTAATACAAAAAAATACAATTTCAGTGCAAATTCTTTAAACAGAAGCAATACATGGGACATGGTTAAAAACCAACATCACTCTCTCAAATATTCTGGCCCACATTTGCCTTTTCTGAGATAATATTGTACTTTGAACTTAGGTTCCAAACAATTGTGGCTCTACTCTAATGATTTCATCCACCGTGCCTGATATTTCACCATCTTTAAATAAAGATTTTCCTCCCTGCCATTATCCAAATTAATATATTGAAATCAATTTAATGAACCTCAATGGAATAAATGAAAGAAGAAAAAAAGAACAGGGAAACCCCCCAAAATTCCTTCACTTCAGTGAGCAAATTTCTCCTTTCAAATGTTTGTGGTGCAGTGGAGTGGAAAAGGAACATTGCCTGAAATGGAGTGTGTTTTATAGGATGGTATGCAGGTGAGAGAAATTAGAAAAAATACATCAGGTATGCAAGGCTAGCATCCATCCAACGGCTGCAGTAATGGTACATTGTTGACTGCATACCACAATGGAATCTCTCCATCAGGAAACCGTCCACACCACCAGCACAACTGTGAAATCTAACCAGAGGCTCGGAGGGACCCTACCACTCAAATAGAGTACCTTTTGCCAGCAGAGGAGTCCTCCACGTTGACAGCGGTGAGCCATGTATGTGACGGTAAACACTCTGTCAGCGCGAATGGAGATTCAGCCTGAATACATCTAAAAAGGGCAGGCAGGATTCTGTCAGCTTACCGGAGTACTTGTAAACTCCACCACGCAGTGCTGATGGTGATTCCACCAGGATCTAAAACAGGCCCTAAATCTCAGAAATGGTTGAAATACTCTAGCCGGGCAAGGTTTTAGTCTGTATCTGGTAAAGTCATCTTGAAGCCAGATAGTGGCTGTATGAGGTCCAGCTAAAGATGGTGATTTTAGAGGGAAAAGCTCTGAGTTGGATAAATTAAATGTCTTTCCCTCGCCTTAGGTTGATACTTTTCCTTCTTTCGTTCAGTCAAGATTTCTATCTTCGGACTAATGGCCTGTTTTAGAGTTTGGCAGACAGGTTACTTCATCACAATGATGGACAGCCCTTCTGCCGTATTAAAAAATAGAATAGACTTGTGATAAGGAGTAACCAGTCTGCCAAGCTCTAAATCAGGCTCTTAGTCTTTTTTAAGAAGCTCATATACTTTTCAGAGTTTCTGGAGCTGCTTCTCTTGGTCAATTCTAAAGCTTCAAGGATCTCATGGACAGTACTTAGGTGCCAGGACAACCTCCATCACCTGAGTTTAATGATCTAAACACAAAGGCCAACCTACTCATAAAGAACCAGGGCGTTAAATTTATTTATATACAGCGATTGATTTTGGAAAAATATTGTATACTGGAATGAACAAGCGCACAATCGCATGAATGAAAGAACAGTAGGATGCAGTTTAAGGAGAACTCCACTATGAGATCACACACATAATAACTCAGAACATAAAGACAATTTTGATAATATTTGGGATATATTATTCAAAGACATAAATACATAACAAAATGTCCCACATGAAATTGAACCCAAAAGGAACACATAAAAAGATTCCCTTGCAAAGCAACAACATACATTAGTACAAACTGAAAACGAAAAACAATGGTTTCCAACACCAAAACAAGCAAACTCAATTCTGTTCACACACAAGTTTCAAACCTACCATTTAGTTCAAAGGATTGGGGTACAAAGTTCATTTGATATTGTTTTGACCCACTAGAGGATATGGGGTCTCATCAGTTTCAGGGACACTTGGTCAAAAGAGTACAGGAGAAACTTTAAAAAAAGTTTCCTAAATCAAGGACCATCTTAGAGGCCAAGGAATGAAGGTACGCCTCCCTGGTATAACCAAGGTGAACCACAAAGGTGCACACCACCAAAACGTGATAAAAATACTCATCTAGGAACTGTGTGTAAAAGAAAGTCATGTATTTCATAATAATAGGCACTATTTCACAGAGTGTAATGGACCCCTGACGTCAACTTACCCCCATGCAGGGAAACTGAATTTCTTGATCGGGTGCCGCATGCTGCAATACCAAATGCCGACACAACAATCTGTCTGCGACTCAAGGTAAGCAGTTTGCAATTGAACAATGTCTACGGAAACTGGGCAACCGCTGCCACTCTTAGCGTGCAGAAGGACATATTTATGCAGTCCTTCCAACAGTAAAAAAAGACCTATCTTAATAGAATACAGCCATCAAAAGCGGGCTGCAGTCGTCAGCCTTGTATACGGGAATGCACCATTGGTTACAAGCGTCCCAAAGGAGCAGAGCAAGGCCTGAACCACCAGGGTTCTGTGCTAGTGTGACCAGAAAGGGGCGGGGTCAGCCAATCGATACCTAAATGCGATGAATAAAAAAGTGTGCTTCAAATTAAACTTAATAGTGATTTTCGAGTGTTAATTAACCAAATAAGTTTGTACATGTAATTAATAACCTCATGCACAATAAAATCATACGCATAATGCTCCCCAAATGTAGGGAGACCACAGTTGGCAGTGATATGAAAACCACTAAATAACACAGAAATAGAGGAATAGAAAATTCGAAGAAAACCTTTAATAAAGGAATGAGTAGATCACATTTGATTACTAGGAGACCCCAACTAATACATACAATGTTGCAATCCTTCTTGTTGTCACAGCATGAGGTGGTCATTGCCAACATGCATAATACATTCTTTAGATTACAGACATAATATTTTGAATTACAGTGCATTCAAAATTTGAAAGCATACAGAAATGACCATGCATAACTATATCCCCATGTCAAGTAGTGTCTGAAAGAGAAATGGGCATCAGGGCCCTAGCTGTAGTAAATACTTGGAGCCAATCACTGTCCACATAGCACTGTATCAGTCCTTTATTTCTGCAGCAAAGGTGTGCCATTCCCCTCTGGTATTCAGTCCTAGATTTAAAGAGTTACATCGCTCAATCCACTTCACCTCCATCTTTCGTGAATATGTGTGAGGTCTCCTCCTTTCACTGGAGGGGCAGCACTATCGATAACCTGCCAGCTCATCTCATCTGCTGTATGGTTCTATTCCAGGAAATGGGATACCATGGGGGCATTGGTCACCCCACATCTAATCCTGCTTTGGCGCTGGTAAATCTATGTTTTCATTGGCTGTGAGGTCTGCCGTATATAGACTTACTTGCAAGGACACCAAACAGCATATATGATGGTCCTGAACCTACAATTAGAGAAGAACATGAGATCTATTTGAACTGCACCATGTTCAAAAATATATATGTCAAAAGTAAAAGCACATGCCACAATGCTCCCACAGTAATGGCCCGAACAAGCACGAGACGCCACATGGTTTGCAAAGTTCTAGTACTGTTTTGGCTGTGGTTTGTGATTGTGGAGTGGGCACGGTGATCTTTAATGCTCGTCCCCCTCTTGTAAGCAAGCATAGGAAGTTGTAAGCTGTTATACACACTTTTCAGAATGTTCCAATTTTTGGTTGCCAATTTGTGAATCTTATTCATGTGTGGGCAGAAGGTGGTCACTCAAACAAGTTTCTCAAATTGTGTCTGGATTTTTGTCCTGAGTAGGTCATCCCTTGGACAGTACCAAGCTTGCTTCATGGTTGTCCTGACCACTCTCCTGGGGCAACCCCTGAATAACAATTTCTCTTGTAATACCTACGCTTCTTTGAAATATTCCTCTGTAAATTAGCAGTTTCTTTGATGATGCAGAAACTGGCCAAAAGGGAGGCCATCCATATGTGCTCTTGGTTGGTAGGTGTCATAGGCTAACACGGTATTCCTCTCTGTCAGCTTTCTATACAAGCTAGGGTACAGTTTGCCTTCACAGTTTTTGATGGGCAAGTACAGAAAAGCAATTTCTGACTTGTCTATAGAATACCTGAATAGGAGGTGTAGCTGTACATTATGCAGGTAGTATACAACATCTTGAAGATCCTGTTCTGGTCCTGACCTGCCATGAAATGTTGAACCAGTGCCTGTTGTTATTAGACAATACATGCTTTTACTCCAAGCATCCATATAGATGTTTGCCAGATTGGGAGCAAAATTGCTTCCATTAAAGTCTCAGAGCATTGCTGATAGAATTAGTTGTCATATTTAAAGTAAATGTACTGTAGTGTAACACGCAAAAGAGCGATGATGAAGTCTGTAGGCCCTTGTTCTGTGCTTGTGTGTATAACAACTTCTCAACTACAATAATATTGTCTTCCTGGGGTATATTTGTATACAGCAAAGCTATATCTAATGGTACCAATCAATCAATCAATCAATCAGGAGTTTGTTAAAGCGTGACTACTCACCCGTAAGGGTCTCAAGGCGCTAGGGGTGGGGGGGTGCAGGTTCCATTCCATCAAGGAGGGGGTCTGTCGAAGAGCCTGGTTTTGAGGTTTCTTGCGAAGATGGGGAGCGATGTTGTCTGTCTGAGGTGGAGCGGAAGGGCGTTCCATGCTTTGGCCGCGAGGAAGGAGAAGGAGCGGCCTCCCAATCTGGTCTTTCTGGTGCGGGGGACCACGGCGTAGGAAAGCTGGGCTGCTCGTAGGGTCTTTTGGGGTGCGTGGAATTTGAGTCGGCTGTTCAGGTATGCTGGTCCGGTGCCGTGGAGGGCCTTGTGTGCGTGGGTGAGCATCTTAAAGGTGATTCTCGCCTCGACGGGGAGCCAGTGGAGTGTGCGCAGGTGCTGGGAGATGTGGCAGTGTTTTGGCAGGTTGAGGACCAGTCTTGCGGCGGCGTTCTGGATGTTCTGTAGCTTGCGGATGAGGTTTTTGTTTATTCCGGCGTAGAGTGCGTTGCCGTAGTCGAGTCTGCTGGTGACCAGGGCGTGAGTGACTGTCTTTCGGTGTTCGAGGGGGATCCATTTGAAGGTCTTACAAAGGAGGCGGAGGGTGTGGAAGCAGGAAGATGAGACAGAGTTGATCTGGCGGTCCATTTTGAGCTCGGAGTCCAGGATGATTCCCAGGTTGCGTGCGTGGTCTGTGGGGGCTGGCGGGTTTCCGAAGGCGGTGGGCCACCAGGTGTCGCTCCAGGCATCGGGGTTTGGGCCCATGATGAGTACTTCTGTTTTGTTGGTGTTTAGTTGAAGGCAGCTGTTTTTCATCCATTTGGCGACGGCTTCCATGCCTTCTCGAAAGTTGCGTCTGGCAGTGTTGGGCTCGTTGTATAGGGAGAGGATGACCTGGGTGTCGTCTGCATATGACTCGATGTTGAGTCAGTTGGTTCTGACGATGGGGGCAAGTGGAGCCATGTAGACGTTGAAGAGCGTCGGGCTGAGGGAGGAGCCCTGGGGGACTCCGCAGGTGATCGGTGTGTTGTCCGAGAGGAAAGGGGGGAGTCTGACCAACAGGTTAGTGACTGCATTAAAATACATACCCCCAATCAGGTTCACCATAAAGGTGCTGTCCCTAACCAACATTTCTTGCTGTGGTACAACGTCCTGTATAAAGAAATAATGCACTTCCCTAGTGGTTTCAAAATGGATCTGCATCTAGACAGGATAGGCCTGCCAGGAGGATTGTGAAGGTCCTTGTGCACCTTTGATGCAATTGTGCTCTTTGTCGGTCTAGTATACAAATACTTTTCCAAAAGAAACCGTTGTTGCATATAAAATGACCCCCCACCTAAGGCCACCAGCATGGATGGTGTGTCACAAAAATATAAGGAGTAGCCGAAGTGACATCACTTACCCTTTAATAGTCCAAACCAGTTCCAGAGCACTTTGTTTACACGACTCTCTTCTTCCTTTCACTGTGCTGGGCAGAGACATCAGCCACCCCACAGGAGGTGGAGCCAGCACAGGGGAGGGAAGATACATCTCTGAGCACTCTGTTGACATGATTCCTCCTCTCTTTTCACAGTGCAGGGCAGAGACATCAGACAAGCCACAGGGGGTGGAGCCAGCATTGCAGAGGGAAGGCCCAGCCCTATTCAGGTCCCAGGTGCAACTCTTCCCTCCCATCTAGATGCAGATCTCTCTATTCACCACCGGGCTGCCCCAGCCTGTCTTCTGGAATCACCCAGCCCTGTCACTCACAAACCCAGACAAGGAATACACAACTCAGCAGAGGCATGCTCAAATGGTTAGGTAAGCAAATACCTGCTTTCTAAAAGTGGTATTTGCAAACACAAAATATTAAAATAAACTTTACTAAAAGATGTACTTTATTATTCTGAGTTCAGGCATACTAAATTCAAATTTCTACCATGTTTCCTGAGTCAGTTAGGATTATAAAAATGTAATAATCTAACTGCCCATTCTAGCCTATGAGAACAGGTAGCCTTCAATAGTGAAAAACGAAAATGGCTGTAATTCACTATTAGAACATGCTACACACATCAGAGCATGTCCTACCTTATACTTACAATGCACCCTGCCCTTGGGCCTACCATAGGGGTGTCTAACATGAAGCAAAGGGAAGGTTTAGGCACTGGCAAGTGGGTGCACTTGGCCAAGTTGACATGGCAGAGCTAGACTGCACACAGGCCTTGCAATGGAAGGCCTCAGACACACTTTACAAGCTGCTTCTGTGGGTGGCACAACCAGTGCTGCAAGCCCACCAGCAGCATTTGATTTACAAGCCCTGGGCACTCATGGTGCCCTGCACTAGCGACTGACAGATAAATCAAATAACCCAATCATGGAACCCAATTAGTACATTAATTTAACATAGGGAGCACTTGCACTGTGGCACTGATTAGCAGTGGCACAGTGCCCAAAGCATAAATCCACCAAAAACATATCAAAACAGAGGAGGCAATCCGTCAAAATGGAAGGGAGAATTACGCCTATTATGTCAGGTCTAACAAGTGCCCAGTTCAATGCAAATGTTGCAGAAGCTGCCCAGAGAATCAAAATCTTCTAGTGCACCAGTATTGGCAGGGAGTGCTATGTCAGTGATCAGAGTTAGCAAATTGTGTACTGGCTGTTTTGGCGTTACCCGTCTCAAGTGCCAATGTAGAGAGGGCCTTTTAACAGAAAAGGTTTTACGTGGGAAGAAAAGAGCGAGGGCACATGAACAAAGACTCAATGAAGAAGTATTGATTGGTGTACTGCAATAAGTATGATATGCAAAAATGTATTTGGACCTCATGTACACTGTACGTACACTGTCTAAATACCATACACAATCATTGCAAAAAGCAAGCAATAATAATCAATCAATCAATAAGGACATTTGTTAAGGGTGCTACACACCCGTGAGGGTCTCAAGGCGCTGGGGTAGGGGGTGGGGGGGGGGCGTGCTGTTACTGATCGAAGAGCCAGGTCTTGAGAAGTCTTCTGAAGGCCAGTAGATCTTGGGTCTGCCGTCGGTTGGTGGGGAGGGTGTACCAGGTCTTGGCGGCAAGGTGGGAGAGGGATCTGCCGCCAGCGGTCATTCTTCAGATGTGGGGGACTGTGGTGAGGCCGAAGCCGGTGGAGCAGAGCTTGCGAGTAGGGGTTTAAAAGCTGAGTCGTCTGTTGAGGTACGCTGGGCCGCCGTTGTGGAGGGCCTTGTGTGCGTGGATGAAGAGCTTGAAGGTTATCCTCTTGTTGACGGGGAGCCAGTGTAGGTCTTCAGATGGAGTGTGATGTGGCTGCGGCGGGGGATGTCAAGGATCAGTTGTGCCAAGGCGTTCTGTATGCGTTGCAGCCATCTCAGGAGCTTGGTTGATGTTCCTGTGTAGAGGGCGTTTCTGTAGTCCAACCTGCTGGTGACAAAGGCCTGGGTGACTGTTCTTCTCGTTTCGGTGGGGATCCACTTGAAGATCCTGCAGAGCATTCAGAGGGTATTGAAGCAGGATGAGGAGACGGTGTTGTCCTGCTTGGACATGGAGAGGGTGGAGTCGAGGATTATCCCCAGGTTGCGTGCGTGGTCAGTGGGTGTCTGGGCTGTTCCCAGTGATGACGGCTACCAGGAGTCGTCCCAGGCTGAAGGGGTGGAGCCGAGGATGAGGACCTCCGTCTTGTCCGAGTTCAGCTTCAGTCGGCTGTTCTTCATCCATTCGGAGACGGCCTTCATTCCTTCGCGGAGGTTGGTTTTGGCAGTGTGAGGGCCTTTGGTGAGGGAGATGATCAGCTGGGTGTTGTCGGCGTAGGAGATGATGTTGAGGTTGTGCTGTCCGGTGACGTGGGTGAGGGGTGCCATGTAGATGTTGAACAGCGTTGGGCTTAGGTAAGAGCCCTGGGGTACGTCGCAGATGATATCTGTGGCGGTGGAACGGAAGAGTGGGAGGCGGATGCTCTGAATTCTGCTGGAGAGGAAGGATGTGGTCCAGCCCAGGGCCTTCTCTTGGATCCTGGCGCTGTGTAGGCGTGTTCGCATTGTGTGGTGGCAGACCGTGTCGAAGGCGGCTGACAGGTCCAGGAGGATAAGGGCTGCTGTTTCTCCGTTGTCGAGCAGGGTCCTGATGTCGTCGGTGGCAGCGATGAGGGCGGTTTTGGTGCTGTGGTTGCTGCAGAACCGGACTGAGAGGGGTCCAGGATGTTGCTGTCCTCGAGGTAGCGGGTCAGTTGTTTGTTGACAATTTTCTTGGTGACCTTTGTCGGGAACGGCAGCAGGGAGATGGAGCGGACGTTCTTGTGGTCCTTGAAGCCTGCCTTGGGCTTCTTGAGTAAGGCGTTGATCTCAGCGTGCTTCCAGCTCTCCGGGAAGCTTGCTGTCTCGAAGGAGATGTTGATAGCTTTCCGAAGATGGGGAGCGATGATTGTGCTGGCTTTGATGAAGATGTGGTGTGGGCATGGGTCAGACGGAGATCAGTAATGAATGGAGTTCATGATCTTGATGGTGTCCTCGTCGCTGATGTTGGACCAGGCGATCAGGCGGCTGGTGGTCGCGGGGGTGGAGGTGTCGGTGGTTGGTGAGGCAGTCGTGGCGTTGCAGCTGTTGTGGATGTCGGCGATATTGTGGTGGAAGAAGGTGGCCAGTGAGTCGCACAGGTGCTGTGAAGGGGGGATGTCGTTGGTGTTGGAGTTGGGGTTGGAGAGTTCCTTCAAAATGCTGAGGAGCTCTTTGCTGTTGTGTGCGTTGTTATGCAGGCGGTCCTTGAAAGTGGTCCTCTTGTTGGTGCTGATGAGTTGATGGTGTCTGCGGGTGGCGTTCTTAAAGGCCTTTTAGTTGTCTGGTGATCGTTCGCGGAGCCAGTTCTTCTCTAATTTCCGGCAAATGTGCTTGGCGGCCTGGAGGTCTTCAGTGTACCAGGTGGCTTTCTTGCTGGTGTGGCTGTTGGAAGATGTCTTGAGTGGAGCAAGAGTGTTGGCGCAGCCGTCGATCCACTGTCGGAGGTTGAGGGCGGTGGTGTTGGGTTCGGTGGGGCCGGCTGGTGGGCTTTGGGCAAGGGTGATGGCCAGCTGCTCTTTGGTGACTTTGCTCCAGCAGCGACGAGGCATCTGTTGGGTGTGGCGGTGTGCTGTGGGCTTCCTGAAGGTGAAATGGAGGCAGTGGTGGTCGGTCCAGTGGGGTTCAGTGCTGTGGTTGAAGTAGCCGTTGGGGAATTGCGGAGAAGATGGGGTCGAGCTTGTGACCGGCGGCGTGGGTGGGTGTAGTCACAAGCTGTCTGAGTCCGAGGTTGGCTAGGTGGTCGATCAGGGTGGTAGAGTTGACGTTGTTGTTGTTCTCGAGGTGGAAGTTCAGGTCCCAGAGGAGGATGTAGTCTGTGGAGGCGAGGGCGTGGATGCTGATGAGGTCTGCGATGGAGTTGCTGAACTGTGGTCTGGGTCCAGGGGGTCTGTAGATGAGGGTTCCTCTGAGGGTGGTGTTGGGGTCGGTGTGGATCTGGAAGTGCAGGTGTTCGGTGATGCCGAGGGTGCCGTTGGTGTTGGTCGAGACTCTGATGGTGTTCTTGTGGACAATGGCAATTCCACCTCCTAATCCGTTGGTGTGGTCTCTGCAGGAGATCTTTTAGCCTTCCGGGATGGCTATGGCATGGTCGGGTGCTGAGGCGGGGTTTAGCCAGGTCTCCATCAGGAAGACGATGTCTGGGCCGGTTGATTCGAGGAGGTACCAGAGTTTGACTGCGTGTTTGCGGGCGGAGCGAGTGTTGAGGAGGATGCATCTCAGGTAGTTGGGTTCTTTGGTTGGTGGTTTTGCGGGTCGGTTGCTGGTGAGGCTGCATTTCCGGCAGGTGAAGGGCCCTTGGGTGCGCTTTGGGGTGGCCCGGTAGCAGGTGTGTTCTCGTCCGGGTTGAGTGCGTTGAGGGTGCTGGTGTCCTAGTGCAGTCGTATGTTGTGGTGTCTTCGGGATCCAGGGGTTCTGGTGCAGGTGGGAGGAGAGACGGGTGAATGGGAGCGGGGGCGGGCCACAGCGGCGGTAAGCGGGAATGGCGAGGGGCAGGGGTGAGCGGGGGCGGGAGAAGGCAAGCGCAGGCCGGGGAACAAGGCATAAAAAAGCACAAAATATGAAAACAGGAGGGACAGAGCACAAGGGCCAGTAATTTAAGGGGGAATAAGACAATATTGACGGTCACACGATACAAAATAGTGAGGGACAGAGCACAAAAACAATAATGGTAGAGAGAATTAGACAATATTAGGCAGGCACAAGATCCAAAAGCACTGAGGTACAGAGCAGATCGGGGCCTACCAGGCGGGCCTCAAACTCAGCAGCAGCTAGGTGGAAGCACAGGCGCAGACCGGTGGGGCTACACGGCTTGGGGAGCGACCTGCCTGGGTGCAGGGTCAAGGGTCGCTCCACTTTCCATAAACACCGGAAAAACACTGTTTCTGTTGTTTTTAATGGTGTGAAAATGTGTAAGCACTGATAATCACTGTTTTTTAAGGTACTGAAAACACTTGAAAACACTGGAAAAAAAGAAACAGAATTTTTCCAAAATTTCAACTGAAAACAGGAAAGCCTAATTATGAGCAATCAGGGCTGAGACTAAAACAGGTGACATAACAAACTTTAAGAAATATATTTTACTTATATCTAGAGGAGATTACTAGGGGTATAACCCCACAACCCCGCCCCAAAGGTGGCAGTAGACACTTGTCTGGTCTTAGATATGTCTACCATCTCCTTAACAGGTCAACTACTATTGGATTATGGTCACTGATAGCAGTTGGAATGATTTTGGGAGTACCAATTAACCTACAAACTGAGTTAGAACTCAGGACATGACCAATAGTGGTGTGAGCATTTCTGCCAATAAAAGAAGATATCTGCTCCCCATCGGCTGAACTTTTACAGTCAAGCAAAAAAATATCATATTTAAAAAACTAATGAATGTAATGTATTCTCATAATCATTATGGGGGAAATATGAAATGCCATATCCACCAGCGCTGGAAAGTCTACATATCTGTTTTGCTGGAAGAGGACATGTCTGAATGTTAAAATCACCAGCCCATATCAAGGTAAAGTTTAAATGGATGGAGCGCAAAAAGGCATTCAATCCCACCTCAAGGGCATAAACTACTTGGCTACGAGAGGAATCAAATACGTTATTATAAAAATTGATTACCACTGGATCAGGGCCGCCCTTAGTTGACAGCAACAAAAACTGGGAATGGGGCGCAACAAAAGAATGCTTTTTAACAATAACATGTAGCTTCTTAGATATTAAAATCTGTAACCCCCCTTTGGCGCGGCCTGCTAAAGCTGGTACAGCCCCCTGAAAATGGGAGGAAAACCCCTCGACATGAATTGGGTCCACACACCAGTTTCATGCATTCAAATAATGTCCGAGGCAGAAGTGATACCTAGCCAATCTGGGAACACAACTTGTTCTGCAACTCGCACACATTCTAGGTGACAAATTTATATATACCATTAATCATGGCCTTGTCGAGTGATGCCTGAAGGAGATGACTCGTGAGGACCACATGTACCTACATTAGTATTTGAAGTTAGCTCATAAGTAATGTTTGTGGCACAACGCTCAGGGTCGACTGAACATCTAAATTTAGAATTAGACAATTCCACTGTGAAATACCTCCACATTTGTCCATAGAACAAATCAGAGAAGAATCTCCAGTATGACTGAGTCAGTCATTGTCTTGTAATGGACTCAGGACCTGAAAATGGTTAGACAAATCTAGAGGTGAATTATACGGGGGTTAGGTCCATACAACAGTTGGTTAATCGAATTGCAATTCACCAGTGGTACGGTACCTCGGAGAGGCCGATAGAAAAAACTCAGTGGTAATAAAGCAATGTTCTTAGCAAAGGAAGCAATTGGTGTTGACCTTGATAAAGACTCTCCTGCAAATCTGGGATGCTTAACATTAATAATAATACAGTCCCCCTCAAAGACTTTCCTTGGTGGGCCAATCCATCCTGCACATCTAGTCAACAAAATTGGAGCAGCCTTACTTAACTGGAATATATATTTAGGATGCAGCCAGTGAATGACTTTGTTCGTCAACAATGTCGGCGGTTCATTTATACCAGAAGTTAAAGGCGGGACATTGACTAAAACCACCAGATAAGGACAACAGGCTGTTGGTAAATTAATGGTTACTGAGTTAAATGGCTCCTCACATTTCTTTATTTCAGGGCAGTCAGGTGCCAATAATAACATCTTGTTGGAAGAGGAGGATTGCTGAAACTGATGACCATTAGCCATAGACAATGGTTTAAGTGATAGTTGTATGCAATACATAATGGTCTGCCTAGGGCACCATTGTGGATATTACTAATGGCGACTTCACTTATGCGAGGGCATAAACCGTTATCATGCGTAGGGGCTGGTGCAGGTTCATACTGTGGTAGATGAGCATCCAAAATATCAATGTACATGTCCCTTCGGCTAAGTAAGAGTTTTTCTATATTCCCTAAGCGCTCAGTGATAGACAGTAACAGATTATGCATCAATCCCCTAACACTCTCGAGTAACTTCTCTTGAAAAGTAGCCAGAGTCTCAGAAGAAACCAGATTCATGAAGCCAAATTGCGATCGCAATAGCTGCGAATTAGCAATTGCGATAGCAAATCGTGTAAAAGGAATTCGTGATAGAGAAAATAGCAAAATAGCAAAATCGCTAAGTCAAAATTTTGAGTTCGCAAATAAAATCGTAGAATCCTGGAACAAGCCCATTTGCGATCTAGAAATAGCGAGAAACCATGGATTCTGCAAAATCATTTGCGAACTCGCTAAATATTTACTATCGCCATTCAAGAAAAATCGCAGATTGCGAAAAACACGATAATCTCTATTTGCGACGAGCAATTTAAGGAGTACCCAAACCAGGTGGTAACCAGCAAAGAAAAAAAAATTCAAACTTTAGCTCACTACAAACAGGTGCAGGCCTGACCAAACACACTTAAGGACATGCAGCTGGTGCCTGAGGACTCTCACAATGCCAGGATTCTACATGGTGGTCAGGCGGCGTAGGCTACAGCGAGCAGCAAGGAACAGACGTAGGATCCAGGAGCGGATATTCCGTCAGCGGGTCACCTTTCTGGGCCAAACCAGGGAGCAAATCTATGCTAAGTACCTCCTAAATGGTCCAATGATCATTAAGCTGATCCAGGACCTAGACCCCCTGATGCAACATCCAACAAGGAGGACCAATGCCATTCCCACCCATATGCAGGTATTTTGCAGCCTGCACCTACTGGCCTCCGGAAGCTTCCAAGGGATAGTTTCTGTTGCAGGGGGGATATCCCAGCCCACCATGTCCCGCTGCCTAAGGAGTTTCCTATATGCAATGCTGACCCGGCTACACCATTACATATCATTCCCCACCACCCAACAGGACTTGAATGACACCAAGCTGAAATTCTACAACATTGCACATTTCCCGCATGTAATTGGATGCACTGACTGTACCCACATCCACATCTGCCCACCAGCACAAACGGAATACATGTACTGCAACCGCAAGTCCTACCACTCCCCCAATATCCAGATGGTGTGCAACGCCAAGAATTACATCACGGACATAGTGGCACAATATCCGGGCAGCACACATGACTCCTTCATCTTCCAGCACAGCGGCATTCACACACGACTGGCCAGGGGAGACTTTGGCGAAGGACACCTACTAGGTAAGTACACATGCCCCCAAATAGTACACTGTGATCATTTATCTGCGCAGAACAGGCACTCACCCTGTGCTTCTTACCCTCAGGTGACAGCACCTACGGTCTACGTGAGTACCTTCTCACCCCATACCTCAACCCTGCCACACCACAGCAACGGCGTTACAATGCTGCACACATACGAACAAGAAATTGCATTGAGAGGACATTTGGCCTATTGAAGAGTCATTTCTGCATACTGCACAAGACTGGTGGGGCCATCAAATACACACCTGAGGTCTGCTGCCGCATTGTGGCTGTGTATGCAATACTCTACAACATTGCTACCAAGCGCAGGATACCAGTGGAGATATCTGGCAGTGAGTCAGAAGGGGACGACCGCCCGCCTCCACATGTGCGTCATGCACACGGAGAAAATCCTGCTGAAGGACACAGGCGCCGCAACCACATCACTATAAATTGTTTCTAGTGCACCCATTCCCCTCACAAAACACTGCACTCATGCATGACAAATGTAATAATGACATGAGTGTGAATCAAGTCAGACCATTAATCTTTATTGTTCATGCACAATAAATTGGCCATTAATAATTCTGGTGTCTCATGAAGAGAGTATTACTCCATACCTCCCCATGCTGGGGTAGTGGGCTTGCAGGAGTGTACTGCATGGCCTCCCTGAGAGTGTCTGAGTCCTCACTGTTGGTTACGACGAGACGCCCCAAGTCGTCTATCCATGTCCTGAGGAACGGTGTTGGCCCTAGTTGCTGCTGTTGGCCTGCTGCTGCGGCGACGTACAGGGATCGGTGGCAAGGATGCACTGCTGTTAGTTGACGCTACCTCACTCACGTCATCAGGCCCCTCTGCTTCTCCATGGGCAGTGGACTGGCTGCCGAGCACTGCTGCCGTAAGCAGATCTAGAGACCTGGCCACATCCTGGCAACACTGCACCATCTGGCCTTGCATGGCGAGTGACCTGCATGCCAGCTGTGATGTTGCATTCCCAACTACATGGTTTGATCTTGTGTAGGCCGATACGCGGGCTAGTAGTTGGCGGTGGCGTCGGCGGGTCATGTCCTGCTGGGCTACCAGCAGCTGGCTGTTCTCTCGGACAGCAGCGGTCATCTGGGCAATGTTTTGGCCTGTCGCCTGCAGCTGGGTGTGAATAGCTGCCAGGTGACGCGCCTGTGTACGGTGCACCGCCAGCATGCGGCGTTCAATGGCCAGGCCAGGATCAGGTAGTAGGAGTGCCCTGCCCGTGCCGGCTGAGCCCTGATGCTGCTGGTGCCTCACTGCGCTGGTGTGTGATCTGGCTCCAGCTGTGTGCCTTGTCTGCCTCCTAGGCGCTGGTGGTGGGGCCTGTACCACTGCTGTGGTTGTTTGATGGGGTGTTAGCTGCACAACAGTGGCTGCAGGGGTGGCCCTGTCCGCACAGGGTGGTGGTGGTGGAAGAACTGCTGGTGGCTGTGATGGGCCGGGTCGTTGGGTGGACTGGCCCTCACCCTCAGTGTCCTCCTGGGTCTCAGCGATGTGCAGGGCCTCGCTATCTGTGCTGGCTTGCTCAACTGCACCTGTATTGTGAAAGGTGCATGATTAATGTTATGTATCTTGCACAAGCAATGTTGATACATGCATGCAGGCTTGCTTTCCCTGACTGGCTTTTGGATTAACTTGGAATTTACTGCTCTGGCTGTGTTCTGCTAACTGGGGGTATATGATTTCACTACAACTACCACAATGCAATGGGGCTTTTCAGGTGTGCATGGGCTGCATTGTTGGGGATGTCATATTGCTAGCTCAGGAGTCATGGGCATTGTTGGGGGACAGGGCCGCAGTCGCATGGCACTTACCTTCAGATTGTTGGCTGGGACGAGACGAGTCCAGCTGCATGACCCCCACACAGGCTTCTGGTGCAATGGTGTCCTCTATCAGGTCCTCCAATGGGGTGTTCGGTGTGGCTACAGGTTCCCATCCACCGGTGGCCAGTCGCTCCCCAAGCCTCTCGGCTATACGCTCCTTAGAATGACCTCTCAGGTCTTACCAGCGCTTTTTAAGGTCATCAATTGACCGCTAGGTCACCCCAATCGAATTGACTTTAGCACGGATGCGCTGCCAGATCCTGCGCTTATCTTACTCTGGCACCCTCCAGGAGTCTTTGCCAAAGAGCCGGGCATGGTCCTTGGAGACCCCCTCAATCAGATGCTCCGGTTCAAGTACTGAAAACTTGATTTTTCGCTTTCTCTCCTACCCACTGCTCCCTGCTGCATCCTGGGACATCTTGGTGAATTTTGTCCTGCTGGGGTGCTGCATAGTCTGGGGCATTGGAGCTCTTCAGTATCCTGCTACCACTCTCTGGCTCTGTGTTCTGTTTGTGGGTATGGTAAGCCTACTTCCTGGTTGTGATGTCATCAGTGGGCTCGAAATGCGACTTCCCGTTTTTGCGATCTTGCAGTTAGCGAGATCGCAAAATGCGATTTCGCTAACTGCAAGGTCGCAATTTCTACATGTAAAAATGCCGATTCTGCGATTTATATGCGTTTGTGGCAAGATCGCAATCGGCAATTGCGATCGATTGCGAATCACTTTTTTGCATCGCATTTCTACATGAATGCCATTCTGCGATTTTCAAATTGCGATTCGCTATTTTTCGCAATTTGCTAATCTCAGAATGGCACCTTCCTGAATCTGGCTGCATGTTACTAGATGCAGAGCAATTGGCAACATGTGTGGCATCAGTAACAGGTTGAGATACAATTAGAGGGGGCCCCTTTTTCCCACTGACACCGTTTCCTCCTGGCTGGAGGGACTCTTTCTGGGGGAATGCTGAAAGACAAGAGCAATCCAGTCTTTGTAAACATCCAATGGACTTATCAAAAGCATCTGATGAGGTTTTGGGGGGGATCCACAATTAAACATAAGGCCTAATTTGAAGGCTGTGTAACTGGCTCCTGTAGTAATCGGGTACCAGTAGTTGAAATTACTGTGCTAGAGAGACATCTTTCCACACTCCCAATTTCTTTATCTATGGCACCCACGGCTTTCCTGATAAACCATCTAAAGTAGTATCTCCGGGACTAGCGGGGGGTGGCTTTCGTTGAACCATGATACATTAAAACTGGGCAAAGACCCAATTCATTGGCAGTAGGCAAAATCTTCTCAATACATCAATAAGGACTTTCTTAATTTAGAGCTAAGATGGTTGGCTCAGCCCAGTCTTGTCTGTCTACTGATGGGCACAGACGGGACTGCTCTTGTCCCAGTCTTAGCCCGGGTGCGGGGCCACGCGCGTACCACACTGAATGAGTCTCCCAGTGCTATTAAGCGCTTGATGCACAATGGAAGGCAGCTGTGTGCAGCAAAGTCAGCCCCCTCCTCTAGAATTCTGTGGCACGTAGTCCTACCCCAACCACGGCACCCCACGAATGACCGGAGGTCCTGATGATATAGAGTGCTAATCTTGTGGACGGAAGGCCGCTCATATCTATAGAC
Organism: Lissotriton vulgaris; assembly: GCF_964263255.1. Taxonomy (NCBI): domain Eukaryota; kingdom Metazoa; phylum Chordata; class Amphibia; order Caudata; family Salamandridae; genus Lissotriton; species Lissotriton vulgaris. Next base: position 325,034,154 of record NC_141698.1, on the reverse strand, counting down.
CACTGACATTCCTCTAAGGAAACAGTTGATAAGCCTTTCAAATATCTTGCAATAGAAGGCATTACAGGTGACGTTGCTATTTTCATGCGATCTTTGATCTGCTGCAGATAATACCCTCCTAGGATTTTTGTTTTTTTTCCCAAAAAAGATTTCTCAAAAATCCTGTTGCTGGTTGATTATTAAATGTATTGGGCTGTTGGAGTTGCAAACATTCTTACTATATATTTGACCTGTAGAATATGTTATAAGGAAACTATGCATGCTGGATTTAGTAGCACAATCTTGATAACTTCTGCACTGATTGAAAAGTTTAAGCTAGATCGGACCTTGACAGATAGTTATGATTTGATGATAAGTATTCTTTATATATTTTACTTTGAAAATTGTCTTGTCTGGTAATTTGAATAATTTGGTTCAGTATATTCATGTCCTTTCGTCATCAATGTGGGTAGACATATAAACAATTTACCATATACACTTCGGCTGTATTTGTTTGAATGTTTTTAAAACCACTAGGATCTTTCCATTACTTTTACATTTTAATGCTGATTGGATGGCTCAAGCCATGATATGGTTATAGAATTGTTAGTAAAAAGATGGCATCCAGGGTTGATTTCCATTGATTGTGGTCGATATTTTGCATCATTGTAGCTTGGGAGCTGTACAATATATATAAGTTCCAACTATGTTACCATTGTTGAGCTTCAAATGGCATTTCATGTGGATTCAATTCCTACTGCATTTAAAATGTTAGGGGATATTTACAAAAAAATGCCGGATCGCGGTGTTACGACAAATTTGGTAACCCGGCTCTCCCACATATTGAAAAAGCAGGGCTGCGCCGAATTTACAATAAATATGGAGCACTCCTGCATTTCCCAAAAAATATCTGCCTAACACCAGCGCAGGCACCCTGCTGCCATGTGGCAAGGTTGCCTGTGCTGCAGAGATGATTGTTTATGTGCAGGAAGGTGCCCCTTCCTGCACATAAACATGTGGAGGACAACCTCCGCCCCATTTCACTCCTGCCGTATTGCGCTAAAGTGGTAGAGAAAATTGTGAATGCTCAGATGATCAGACATATGGAGGAGGGTCAGTTGCTCCATCCCTCCCAGTCTGGCTTTAGAGCTAAACACTCCACGGAATCGGCTCTGCTTTCCTCCACGGAGCTGATGCGTGCGAGAGCAGATGAAGGGCGGACGGCCGCTTTGCTGCTACTTGATTTAAGTGCGGCATTTGATACCGTCTCGCATCCTGTTCTCCTGGTCTGCCTGAGGGAGGCAGGGGTGGTAGGGCCAGCGCATGAGTGGTTGCACTAATTTCTTGTGGACAGAAGGTTCCAAATCCACTGCCCCCTTTAAATCAGAGGTACGCTCACTAAAGCAAGGGGTTCCGCAGGGCTCTATTTTGAGCCCTACCCTATTTAATCTATATATGGAACCCCTGGCGAAGGTAGTAGAAGCCTACAAGGTGGATATTGTGTCCTATGCAGATGACACGCAATTGGTGGTGACACTATCCCAGCCTCCAGAAGAGGCTGCAGCCAATTTCTCCGCCTGCCTAGTGGAACTAGCAGGTTGGATGAGTAACAACTACCTGCGCCTCAACGCAAGAAAAACTGAGCTTCTGGTGGTCAGGAAAGCACCATCCATCTGGTCATCTGCTTGGTGGCCACCCGAATTGGGGTCCACCCCTACCCCCTCGAAGCAGGTGAAAAACCTGGGGGTCCGACTGGATAAGAATCTATCCTTTGAAGACCACACCAAATGGGTAGCCGGCAAACGCTATGGCATTTTCAAAAACCTGGGAAAACTTTGGACTTGCTTCCCGCTACGAGTAGGAAAACGCTTGTTCATGCACTTGTCACCCCCCATGTAGACTATGGGAACGCACTATACATTGGTTTGAGCAAAAAAGGATTGCAGCGACTTCAATGCGTGCAGAATACGGCTGCCAGGCTGGCACTGAATCTTTCCCATAAATCTTCTGGGAAGCGTGCTCTAGTCTCTTTACACTGGCTGCCTGTCCAGGAACGAATTCTGTTTAAAACAATGCGCATGGCTCAGCGCATTGCTCAGGGAAAGGGGCCTATTTATCTGCAAAAGTTGCTGACTGCGTACCATCCTAAGCGGCTTCTGAGGTCGTTAGGGAGTATGCTTTTCCAGGTGCCATGTATCTACAGAGTGCGGATGGGCGGCCGCTCTTTTAGATACCTGGCTAGTAAACAGTAGAACACGCTCCCGATTGAGCTGCGCATGGAACCATCTGAGAGAAGGTTCCGTCAGAAATTGAAAACTCACCTTTTCCCAAAAAACTGAGGACCTTTTTTTTCACTCTTGATCCCCCCTTAGCTCTGACTGGATAGATATTATTACTTTTGGGTTTCTGTTTTCCACAGCACGGGAACACACTGTTCTTAGTGTAACCAGGCGCTTTATAAATTTTTTTATTTTTTATTTATTATTAGTAATGGTGATTTGCTGTTTCTTTATGTTCTGCAGAATGCAGCACACAGAGAAAGAGCGAAATGAGATAAAGAGCAAAAAATGAGGAGCAATTCATCATTTCTTCTCGTATTGCCATCCTAAAACCAGGTATTACCTGGTATTAGTTTTTGATGCTGCCCCATCCTTGTAAATCTGGGGCAGTGTCAAAACATAACATGTATTTGTAAAGCGCACGTTCCCCCAAGGGTATATTGATGCTAATTAACTGATCTTTATTGTTAGCCAGCTTAATGGTACTCATTTTATTGACTTCGAAAGGATGAAAGGCTGAGTGGACCCACTTGGACTTGGTACCTGTGACCATGAGGTCAAACAGAGGCCCCTACAGTGGACGCATTAGCCCACTGAGCCAGCAGACCCGACTTCGGCAATGGGTGTTGCAGTGGAACAGCCACACCAACACTCATTCCCCGCCCCTTTGCCGAAGAGGGCATATATACAAGGTGGCGTTAAGCCATATTAAGTGGCTCAGTACCACCTTCTAAATATGGAAAATGACGCGATGCCAGCGGACAATCAAAAAAAGTGATGCTTCGGTGGGATTAGGGGCTTGTAAATATGCCCCTTCATTTCGTATGAACTTGCTCTCAAGTTATTAAAATGCTGACTACATACTCAGACGTGAGTCCCAGGCTCTCCACACCACTGGAGTCAAGCTATCCAGGCTGATTAAGGCTGATAGCCAGAAACCGGCCCTTGGATGCTTGATTCTTTCTGGGAAAGACATGGCTTGGTAGTTCGGACTGGACTGTTCCCATGAGGTACAGGGTCAGAGCTGATTTGCATATAGCCAGTGTCTAACCCAGGGTGGTGTGGAGTGCAAAAAAACGATGGATTTAGGCCCAGATCCTTGTACTGGGGTGAATGTATGACATTGTTCTACATTCTGTCCATCAACTGTGTTTTTTGCAACTACTTGTAACACAGCAAGGGTTGTCATGAACAAGAATTAACTAAAAAGATTCAAATGGTCCAGGGTGTATACCTGTATACCCACATTTTTTATTATTTATTAGTGATCACTGACAAGCTTTGGTTTCCTTAGATGTGGGCAAGACAAAATTGACGAAGCATACTGGATGGGCATTGAGGTGCGTATTGATTGTACTGAAATTTTAATGTCAATTTTAACTCAATCTAGTTTAGGCTAAGGGGCTGATTATGATCTATTGTTATGTAATTCTTGCTTGTATAGCGCACGAATCACCGGGGGGCATCTCGGCGCTTTTTCCTTAGTCGCAAACACAAGAAGGCATAACACGTTGATAGGACTAGTACAGGTGGGCTATAAGAAGTTTCCTAAAGGATTGGTAGGAGGATATGTCTCGAAGAGTCATAGGGAGACTATTCCAATACTTAGGGGCCAAGTAAGAGAAGGCCCTACCCCTAGTCCTACTTAGTTTGATGTGCGGGATAAGCAAAAGATGCCGCAAACTAGATCTCAATTGGCGGTTGGGCGAGTATTTTTCCAGTTTTGATTGGAGATACAATGGACCGTGGCCCTGAAGAGCCGTAAAGGTAAGGCAGCAAACTTTAAAAAAGGATCTTTGCTTCACTGGAAGCCAGTGTAGGGTTCTCAGTAGAGGATGAGATGGGGTGCCCGCCGGTTGGTTCAGAACAAGCCTAGCGGCTGTATTCTGAATGACCTGCAGTTTCCTTATATGTGTTGCCCCTACTCCAGCAAGCAGAGCGTTTCCATAATCCAACCGGCTAATAATAGGTGCCGGGGTCAGCGTTCTGCGATGTGTCATAGGAATAAAAGGAAGGATCTTCCATAATAATTTCAATCTATAGAAACATGCCCCAGCAACCAAGGAAATGTGATCTTGCATTGTAAGGGTGTGGTTTAATTTGATACCCACATTTTTCACACTCTGAGATAGCAAGGGGGGCGGGCCCAATTGTGCTGGCCACCAATCCGGGGACCAGGATTCCTCAGCTTTTCCCAACAGCATGACCTGGGCAGATGGAATACTGCGTTGAAAAATGTGACGGATATCTCATCCGCAGTATTACACTTTTGTATAGGATATAATGGAACTTGTCATACAGCGGACAGTATATCTATCACGTTTGTCACGGATCATCCCATCCACCAAGATCGTAATCAGGCACTAAGCGTGTGCAAACTAATGTCGCTTCATGGCTTGCACCTTAGCTTGTTTTAAACCAAGAGTAGCTAAACAAAACACATAGCTAGGCCTAGACTAAACAAAAATGAGGGTCAGTGTGAGTGGCCATTTCTACTAGTGGGAAACTGCCTGACTGTCAAGGGGAGTCATTCAGAGGAACAGAAGCATTGATGATGCGTGGGTGACGCTCACCGGTCTAGGTCTCACACTTACTACTCCTTCACTATTTTCACTCCTACATGGTGCAGCCTGCCGATCTACCATTACCTACTCCAGGATGTTCTTGCAAGGAACCTCCTGGAGCAGGAGGAACACTCTATTTACTATTTATTAGTAACATTTCCAAATGGTGGCCAAAGGCATAAGCAGATGTTAAAACATGCACGCCCCTAGTTCAGTTGTAGTTTGTTTCAACAAAACTTTGGTGGGGGTGTAATTTTAGTCTGTCTGAAAGCAATTTCCGCATTGAGTTTGTACTCAGGACATTCCATGACCTGGATGTTACATGCAGTTCACAATACATGTGCCATCGATGGTGCCACATAAGGCATACAATTGGGACCTTATCATCATACCACTACATTATATTTGTTTCAACATTTAAACAGGCAGTGGCCCTCAATCTGACTCCATCTTGTCTTCTACATGTATGTTACTTGCCATCTCTGCTTTGCTCTGTTGCTGCATCACTTATAATACCTGTGTTTTTACTCTTTAGAAAACGCAAATTCAATTACAGTAATGATTGGACTCCCGTCAACGACCCATCATTTCTAGAAAGCGCTTTCAGAAATTCAAAGTTCAACTCACATGGAACTTTCTGTAATTAGCTTGTGAGCCATCAATGACAGCTTAACAAAATATAAGCAGATAACCAAGAGGTGCTCACAAGGATGCATCAAAATAAATATATGTCTTCTTTTATGTTTTTCTATGACATTACAAATGTTGACACGATCCATAAAAGAAGGATAAGGAATTGCAACTTTTAATTAAAGTTTATTGGCGCTGAGTAAACCCGAAGGGCAGTTTGTACCAAAGAAAATGTAACCATCACCTGGCACATGCATCAACGTGGGCTTTTGCGATTCCTAAATAGCGATTTTTAAGGAATCGCTATTTAGGAATCGCAAAAGCCTATGCATGTAGACATTCCTTAATTGCTACTCGCAAATTGCTAGTCGCAATTAAGGAATGCTGGCCCATTCATTCCTATGGGCTTCCAGGCCCATAGGAATGGATTGATGATTGTATTAGCAATTTGCGAGTACCGGTAGGTACTTGCAAATTGCTCATGCAATTTCAAGGGTGTCAAAATGACACCCTATTGCACCCCTGAAATTGATCTCTGCACATATGTTGCACACACACATGCCCTAAGGGCATGTGTGTGCGCACTGCGCAACATGAAACTTTGAAAAATGCACAAAATTGCATTTTTCTAAGTTTTTGCAAATTACCATGAAGTTCAACTTCATGGTAATTTGCTACTCGTATTAGCGAAATCGCTGATTTTTTAACTTTCATGCATTGCATTTAAGGAATCTCAATTTGAGATTCCTTAAATGCAATCCCAATTTAAGGAATCACAATTTAGAGATTCCTTAAAGTGCGATTTTTGCATTTGGGATGATGCATCCCAAATGCAAAAATACCGGTGGCAAAGGGGCGGATTCTGAGAATCTGCCCGCTAGCGACCGGTATTTGTTTTGATGCATGGGGCCCCATGTTAGTTTGCCGCAACTACTCAGGGACATTCTATGTAAATATCCCAGCACCTCTGCTCTGGTATAAAAAAATTCTGTAAGTGAAAGGTCAGGGCTGTGTGGACTGAAACAAGGGTGACATTCTGTGTTACATTGTGAGTTAACAGTGCAATATGAGAATCAGACTAGATTTCCTGCTTAAGGAGAAAAACATAACCTTAACATGTCAACCAGATTGCACTCTAAACAGAGGATATCAATGCATGAACAGAAGGCATTGCACTTACCAGACAGATGATTTCAGCGAGCTTTAATCTGGTATCAAGGCAGCTCATTAGCAAAGATGGACTATCAGAGGGAAGCAGGTACCAGAAGGTTAGGTAACTCAACAGGAAAGAGGGACAGAAGACACATTAAATTAGTAACTGGAAGACGAAATGAAATAAAATTAAATGAAAAGTGAATTTGCACAGCGCACTGAACCCAAAGGTGTCAAAGTGCTCAGCCAGTCAAGGCTTAGCATCACATGTAACTGGGGGAAGATCTCCATTCACAGAGGGTTAGGATGAATAACGCCAGGTTTTAAGGTGTTTTCGTAACGTTGGCAAAGGCTCGATTTCTGAGGTATGAGGTTGTAGAGTGTTTCAAAGCTTTGCAATGGAGACATAGGAGAAGTGTCCTCCCCATCTAGCTTTGCGGAATATTGGAACAATCACCTTCCAGCTAGACGCTGATTGGAGTGATCTTCATGGTCCTTACCAATGATAAGAGGATCTGATATACCGGGATCCTTTTTGGCATAATACAAGAAAAACCGTACAGAGAACTTCAAAGATCGCTCGCTTTCTGATCAGTAGCCACTCAAGATCCCAAAGGCTTTAGCTGAACGTGATATGTTTCGGGGTATTTAGAATAAGCTGTGCTGCAGTGTTTTGAATGACCTGAAGTTTATTCAAAGAATTATGACTATTTAGGTAATATATATATGAGGCCACTCCGACCTCGGTTTTATCTTGTAGTCGAAAGCTTTTTAGGGATTCTCCCAGAATTGCTTTTAACAGAGGTATAATGCAAATGACAAGCAATAAGGCTCCTGGCCCTGACGGCATACCGGCCGATTTATACAAACAAAATCCCACTGTTTGGGTACAAATTTTGACAAATATTTACAACGTGTCAAGTTGTCTGAGTTTCTCGTCATCTTGGTCATTCTCCACTATCATTCCAGTTTTAAAAAAAAGGACAGAGAGGGGACCCACATTGTTACAGGCCGATATCATTAATTGAATCTGCAGTAAAAGTTTTAGAGATAGTGATTTTAACCAAGTTAATGGATTGGCTGAAGGAGAAAGCAGTTTTAAACAATTTTCAATTCTGTTTTAAAGGAGAAAGGAGTACTTTGGATCAGCGCCTAAATTTACATCTAATAGCAGGTAAATACACTATAGCCAAAGTGAAGACATTACATCTGGCCTTTATGGACCTCTCCTCAGCATTTAATCTGGTTAATAGGTCAAAGTTGTGGCTTATCCTGTTAGATATTGGCATCGATCCAAGTCTGGCTCACCTCCTGGCTGATCTGCATAGGGATCTTTCCACAAGCGTATGGGTAAATCAAGAAGGTAAATGCACAAGGCAATTTTATCAATTACATGAAAAAGGAGTAGGGTATTATTAACCCCTTCGCTGCTGAGGACGAGCTCAGCTCGTCATCAGCCACGGTGGTCGTGTGCTGATGACGAGCTGAGCTCGTCATGTAACGCAGGTTTTTGTAAATTGCCGCACAGCGGAAAAATTACCGCAGCAGCAATGTGGTTAAGAGAGAATCTTTTTTTCATAAAGCCAGATTTGCCAATGTGGATAAGGGACGATAAAACATGAGTTAACCTAGTAGCTAAGATTTTTGCAACAATTTTACGGTCTTGATTTATGAGGGATATAGGGTGATAATTGGAAATCTTATTCTGATCTTTATCTGGCTTAGACAAAACTATAATTAAAGTGTCTGTAAATAAGCCTTCAATAAGACCAGATTGGCTGAACATAGTAAATAAATTATGTAAATGAGGGGTTAGAACATGAGCAAATACTTTATAAATTCTGCAGGGATGCCATCAGGTCCAGGGGACGTTTCAGGTTTAAGTGAGTGAATATCTAGTAAAAGTTCTTCTTCAGAGATAGGGCTATCTAATTTAGATTTATCCGGTTGGGAAAGTTGGGGTAAATTAGCAGAAGCTAAAAATATGTCTATAATATGAGGATCTCGGAGAGTGGGTTTTTCCTATAATTATAAATACAACTGAAGGAATTAAATTAGAATTTCCAGAGTAGACGCAGAAATTGTACCATTGTCCCTATGTAAAGCCTGAATTATATTTCTATCTCTTTTGATGTGAATATAGTTAGCTAAGAATTTCCCTGACCTATTTGCATTGAATAGAAGGTTAGCCTTCTGATTAGCAAGTTGCATTCCAGGTCTCTTGTTTAAGATTAAATTATATTCATAACAAAGTTTTTGCAATTAAGATTTAAAAGTAATATTTTGAGAAGAAATATATAATCTCTCAAATTAAGGAATTTGCTTTTCCAAATGTAATAATTTGTTGTTAAATGTTTTATTTAATGGTCCATTATAGAGATGATCACCCGCATAAATATGCATTAAAAGCATCCCATTTTATGATAGGGGTAGTTACACCGTGTGGATTAAGGGAAAAGTACTCTTGAATAGCTGCTAAAATTGTGCTCTTGTGAATAACTTGGGGGACAATATCTGCATTCATGCGCCAACAGGAATGAGAAACCGCTTAAATGTTTCCAATAGAGGGTTGAGCTGTAGATGTTATCAAATCTTTACACACTAGCAGGCAGTCTAAACATGAGTGGTAATTATGTGGAAGAGAAATAAAGGTGAAGTCTTTCTGAGTGGGGAAATTAAGCCTCCAAATATCAATACGTTTAGAATTTTTAGACAAAGTTTTGAGTGAATGAAAAGCTTTTGGAGGTGAGAATTAAGTAACTTGGAAAGGGAGTCAAATAATAGCATGGTCAGAATCTTAAATGTTTCCAATAGAGGGCTGAGTTGTAGATTTTATCAAATCTCCACACAGTAACAGGTAGTCTAAACGTGAGTGGTAATTATGTGTATTGAAGATGAAGGTGAAGTCTTTCTGAGTGGGGAAATGAAATCTCCAAATATCAATAAGTTTAGAGTTTTTAGACAAAGTTTTGAGTGAATGAAACTCTTTTGGAGGTGAGAATTTAGTAGAAGAAAGCCTATCTAAATGGTGGTCACTAATCAAATTAAAATCTCCACCAACAATGAGGGAAGAATTTCAGAAGCAATATGATTCCAAAAAGAAGAGTCATCCTCTGTTGGTCCACAAATATTAATTTGATGTAGAATAGAATATTCAAACTTTATATTAACCAGCAGGAATCTTTCATCTGAATCAGATCGTTTATCTAAAATGTGTAATTGAAGATTGCTTTAGATGAGAACAGACACACATTTCACCCCCCCCCCAACCCCCCGCCCCCCCCGTGCTGGAGAAGAGTGAATCCGACCCACCCATTTCTTTTGCATATAGGATAGAATATTGTCATCAACATGCGTTTCCTGAAATAAAAAAATGTCAGCTTTTTGTCTAAGTAGGCAATATAAAGTCTTCAAACGCTTAACCGGATGTTGTAATTCATTACCATTCAACGGTACAATTTTCATTCTGTGAACAGTATCCATAAGTTAAGAAAAAAACAAGCAAAGATGAATAAACATATGGGACATGAGATAAAAAGCAGTGGAGACCAGTAAAGTGGCCATAGAACAGAGGAGAGATAAAACAAAGAACACATTTAAAACATACAGATTAAAGAACGAGGAACATACATAAAAAGTTATAAGAAACACACATACACATACACGTGGGAAGAATAGCTAAAGAAGAGAAGAGACAGCAAATAATAAGAAGAATATCAAATATATTAACAGGATTAATAGAAGTCTATAATCCGTATCAGACATGAACTCTAATTTGAACAGTGTGTATAGCAAACAGCAAAACAGTAAAAAATAAAATCAAATTGAAGGGTCATGCGTATCCATTGATATGGGGGAGCATTTATCTAGAAATGCTTGAAGGTCTTCTGGACAGTGGAATGACTTGGAGATACCATATTTCCAAATGTGCATGATAGATGGATCAAAGAGTTCATATTTAAAGCAGAACTTTTCAGTTGTGGTCTCATAGCTGCAAAATCTCTTCAAATGGGAGAGTCTCCTTAGCAAAGTCCTGATGAATGAAGAGTTTAGTGCCATTAACCAGGAGAGAAGGGATATCTTGTGCCGCTTTCCGAATAAGGATGAGATGGTGATGATGGAGAACCTTGAGGATGACTTGACGTGGTTTGGTTTGGCCAGGTTTATGATGAGACAGAATTCGGTGAGGTTAGTCAATCTCAAATATTTCTTGAAATTTGAGGTTTAATAGACTAGGCAATAAGTTCGCAAATAGCTTCTATAGTCATTTCCCTCAACATCTTCAGGCAAATTAAAACTACTCAAATTATATTACCTATTTCTATTTTCTAGCTCAAGCAATCATGTATTAAGAGAGGGAATTTTTGTGACAAGCGGCATTAGCTGGACTGTCCTTATTTTGATGTCAGTTATTTTAATCTCATTATCTGCAACCTTCATGGAAAGACCTACCATATCCTTACTTATGTTTTTAATTTCAACAGCAATATTGTCGGTTTTGGACCTTACAGCCTGCAGTTTCTCTAGACTGGTAGATAGTGAAGGTTCCGATGAATCAACTATTTTAGATTTGACAAGCGGAGATGCCGGTTTTTTACCTTTATGTGCATATAAAATTAAAGCTTTGCTTTCCAATGGCAATAAAATGGTGGAAACATATATATGAGAAATAGTACAAATAAATTGAAGAAAAATGTACATAAATATGCCAAACCAGTAGGAAAATGTGGAAAAGATACAGGTTCAGCAGCTAAAACCAACAGTGGGAGAATTCCTGGGCTGAAGCTGCGCCCTTTCCTGAAGAGAGCCTCGCCCTCCGGACAGGACCTGCATGGGTAGATCTGTGTGAAGCCTCAATGCAGGAGGAAACAAGTGACAAAGAAGTCCAACAGCAGCCAGCACCAACCACAGCACAAACCATAAAGTTCCTTACCATAAAAAGGTAGAACAAATGTCTTGCAACCATAAAATTGTCCTGTTATATCGGCATAGAAGACCATTGTGGATATGGACCATCGGAACTCAGTGGTAAGCTGCCATGCAGAATCGCACGCCAGTGTATCTCCCCAAACACTTGGCAATAAGAATCAAAAAGTGCTCAATATTTGGAGGCTGCGAAACCTAGAACTAACACGCCTCGTGGCTGAGGGACACCAGTAGGAGCAAAATACACAAAAGTCTTCATAATAGGGTTCAACAGGTCCTGAGATATCTATCTTTGTTGACCTCATTCTTGGAAGAGCTGCCCGGTAGGTTACCAGTGACACCAAGAGAGAGAAACATTAGTATATTAAGAAGTTTCAAAATTATACCCCTGGAGGCGACTAATGTCTTGGGAGATCTTCAGTGGGGAGCGGACACATGTTGCACTCCACCCTTTTCTCTTCTTTAGCGCCCAGGGTGGGCCAGTATCCCAGGTGATAGTGGCAGGAGTTCTGTTGCATTCTATTACTGAGGGTTGCTGGGGAGGGCTCCCAAGAGCATGATTGTGTGTCTCCTCTCCACTCTCTGTGCTCAGGTCTGAGGGAGCAGAGAACAGACATCGAATTGCGTCTGTCCATACTAAATAGCATGTGAGGGCTAGAGAGAGAGCAGCAACTCTGTTGCCTGCTCATGACAGAGTAACAGGGGAGCATGGGCTTAAGCTCTGACGCAGCCTCAAGCAAAATACACAGGTGCCCCACATTTGGAGAGCGGGCAACTGATTTTGTATTGGAAATGTGTATCAGCTGGGGCTTTGAGTTGGCTAAGAAAAATAGGGAATTTTTACCTGGCCTGCACTTTATACTTTAAAGAGTTTGCCAGGGGCCACACCCTACAAGTCCCTGCAAGAGCTACCAACAGTTGCAATTGATTACAGGATTTCAGGTTACAGGAATCAGGAGAGGCTTTGCATTCACAGGCTCTGGTAAAAGAGTGACAGGCCTACCTACAAACAGCAAAACAGCACCACACAAAAGGCACCGTAAGCATCCTTGGTCGAAAAGCATCTAGACTCTACCCTGGGACAGTTGTATGTAAACTGTTAAAATGCTCCTGAGTCCTTTGGTATTACCCTCTATGATTGTTTTACAGTCTTGGTAAAAGTGTGAAAAACATGTTTATACGGTGTTCATTCGAATATTGAAAGTTGTATTGTTAACTGTGGGTTGACAGTAAATTATTGTATATGATTTTTTTATATTAAAGAAAGTGGAATAATCATAAAAAATGTCGAATATTGATTTGTATTCTTTTGGAGTATGCATTTTGTTTTTCATTGTTGTGGTGACATCCTTAGAAAGCCTGTGTGCTTGACTTTTATTAATGCATCACCTCATGTGTTGAGTTAGGCTTAAGGGTGTATTGTGTTTTTAGGGATTTAGGTTTGCTGGTGAGCAGATAATTAAAGGTGCCTCCAGCATAAGGTGTCCTGGATATATTTAGGGGTTAGCTGATATCTAGAACCTTTTTTAGTGTGCCCCCGGTTGGATGTTGGCCCTTATACAGGGTGCAAAAATAAGCAATTTCCCCTGCCTATTTGTAGATATTTGTTAATTTGCTTGTAGTATTTAATAATGTGATCAACAAAATACCTTTTTGTAAATGACTGGACAGCGAATTATTGTTATTATTTATGTAGCTGTGTTCTGAAGTTGCTAGCCCAATGCACCTACACAGAGGAAGCCTTGGACTACTTAGTCGTAGTATTTATTAATGTAATTAATAAAATACTATTTTTAAGTGACTGGATAGCAAATAATTATTATTATTCCTGCAGCTGGGTTCTGAAGTTACAAGTCCACTGCACCTTCCCTATGAAAGACTTGGACTACTTTGACTTGCTGTCCTTAAAACCAAGTATTAAAAAGTGGTACTTTTTAGTGGTAGTATTTATTAATGTGATTAATAAAATATTTTTTTTAAGTGACTGGACAGCATATTATAAAAAAAATTCTGTAGCCGTGTTCTTAAGTTACTAGCCCACTGCACCTCCCCGAGGAAGCCTTGGAATCCTTTGACTTACTGCCCTAAAAAATCAAGTACTAACAAATGGTACTTGATTCCCAGTTGGGGTTTGGAGACTCATGCAGTACGGGGACCAAAAAACACTTGTGACAAAAGACCGCAGTTGTTGGGGTCCAGTACTCCCTGTCTGCCCTGGTAGTCTCCGAACATGATTCCTTACTTATACTGTACTACAACTGAGAAAATGGTGTTTTGCTGTATACCTAGACTCACACTGTACTCTTCCTTTAAAGTTAAGTAATGGCTGCTCACCCACGTCTATCCAGAAAGTCATGGAGACTAAGTCTGATCCTACTTCCTATTGTTGAATTGGTGTGTTATTTACTAAGGGTTGTTCAGGCACTTGTGTACCACTGCAGAGGTTTGAGCTGTGCCTACTGGCTTTGATAATGGTAAGTAAATCAACACAACACATTGTGTCACTTTGGGTCACTTTGAGTGTTACTGGCATCTGTGAAAAATCTTAGAAAACAACTGCCTTTTTTCCTGAGTTTTTGTTACTAGGACCCTAAGCTTTTTTCCTTTGAGAGAGCTCCATGACTCACATGATTGTGTGCTCTAGTAAATGGAGCCTACCAAGTGGAATCAACTAGTTTGTTCCAAACCATTGAATAAAAGTGTATTTTTTAACAAAGACCTGTATCTGCAAGTCTAGTGGATGGGAAATTGACCATCTCATAACTGCAATAACTCACTTTTTAATGCTTTCAAAGGATATTTGTTGCAGGGCTCAGGAGCTAAAATTCCCATCTTCGGAATCTACATTTGATAAGTTTCAGTAGACAATGTTTGTGTTTTTTTTGGTATATTGATGGTGAACTTCGAGCGACACTGATGTGTCTGTTTATGTAGTATCTCTAGGTGTCATGGCACCACAGAGGAAAAAAAGAAAGCAGCCCCTGGTAACCAAAACTACTTCAGTAATGCCTAAATAGGTTCTATGTGTAAGAAATAGGTGTATTGTTGAGGGGAATGTAAAAAGATTCCTTTCTCTGCATGATCACCTCCAAAGGTTCGAACTGATGCTGCTGGCTTGTTGTTTCTGAGAGTGCACTGAATCCTTCTAACTAGACTTCAGTGCCAGTGTGATGGCCAGTAAAAGTATATGTTGATTGGCTTGTACTCAATGGTATACCTTTACTCACATATTGGTCCTTGGTATATGGTACCAGCAGTTCCCAGGGCCTGGAAGTTAAAGTGTCCCACTATAGCGGCAGCACATAGGGGACTATTATGAAAAGGGCGGTCCGCCACCACTGGGCCGGTGGTGACGCCCGCTGGCCTGGCGGTGGCGATCCCCCCACTACATGTCCCTGTGACACCCCCGCCATATTAGGATGGCGAGGGGCACCGCAGCGGATGGCAAGACCGTCCACTGCTTTTCCACCGATCGGATTGCCGGCTGGGCGGAAAAGGCAGATAATATGGTGGTGGTGCATTGCAGGCACCGCCATCCATATTATGATGGATGCAGAAAAAGGCCTTTCCATGGCGGCAATGCCACCATGGAAAGGTAGGCGGTCTTTGGCATTAAGTGCCCGTTGCGGGCCCCCAGGGTGCTGGGGGGTGCACTTGGGGGGTACCTATTGTACCCCCTTTATTGGCCCCAGTCCGACACGACTTGTGCGATTGCTCGAAAGGCTGTGTTGGAAGATTTGCACTACTTCCGGTGGATGATGGATTTAGCGCTTCAGTCTCTGGCGCCATCCCCACTATTTAAAGCACACAGAGCGCGCACACACAGCGGATGCGGCAGCCTGACAGCTTCCAGGCTCCGCTAGCTGCTTCTACGCTTCAAAGGTCTTTTAATCTGTGATAGCATTTGATTTTAAAACGCACGTTGCTTTGTAATTTATTTCTTGCCACCTACCTCAGCTGTAGTCAAACGCTCCCTTGGCCCCAGTCCGACACGGCTTGTGCCGATTGCTCGGAGGGCTGTGTTGGGAGATTTTCACTACTTCCGGCGGATGCCGGAGTTAGAGCTTCAGTCTCTGGCACCATTCCCACTATTTAGGGAACACCGAGCGGGCACGCGCAGCAGATGCGACAGCCTGACAGTTTCCAGATGTCGCTAGCTGCTTCTACGCTTCAAAGATCTTTTAATCTGTGACAGCATTTGATTTTAAAACGCACGTTGCTTTGTAATTTACTTCTTGCCACCTACCTCAGCTGTAGTCAAACGCTCCCTTGGCCCCTGTCCGACACGGCTTGTGCCGATTGCTCAGACGGCTGTGTTGGGAGATTTGCACTGCTTCCGGCGGATGCCGGAGTTAGCGCTTCAGTCTCTGGTGCCATTGCCACTATTTAGGGCACACAGAGCGCACACGCGCAGCGACGCGGCAGCCTGACAGCTTCCAGACGCCGCTATCTGCTTCTACGCTTCAAAGGTATTTTAATCTGTGACAGCATTTGATTTTAAAACGCATGTTGCTTTGTAATTTACTTCTTGCCACCTACCTCAGCTGTAGTCAAACGCTCCCTTGGTCCCGGTCCAACACAGCTTGTGCCGATTGCTCGGAGGGCTGTGTTGGGAGATTTGCAGTACTTCCGGCTGACGCCGGAGTAAGCACTTCAGTCCCTCGCGCCATCCCCACTATTTAGGGCACACAGAGCGCACGCGCGCAGCGACGCGGCAGCCTGACAGCTTCCAGATGCCGCTATCTGCTTCTACACTTCAAAGGTCTTTTAATCTGTGACAGCATTTGATTTTAAAATGCATGTTGCTTTGTAATTTGCTTCTTGCCACCTACCTCAGCTGTAGTCAAACGCTCCCTTGGTCCCGGTCCGACACAGCTTGTGCCGATTGCTCGGAGGGCTGTGTTGGGAGATTTGCACTACTTCCGGCTGATGCCGGAGTTAGCGCTTCAGTCTCTCTCGCCATCCCCACTATTTAGGGCACACAGAGCATGCACGCGCAGCGGACGCGGCAGCCTGACAGCTTCCAGATGCAGCTAGCTGCTTCTACGCTTCAAAGGTCTTTTAATCTGCTTTTAATCTGTGACAGCATTTGATCTTAAAATGCACGTGGCTTTGTAATTTACTTCTTGCCACCTACCTCAGCTGTAGTCAAACGCTCCCTTGTCCCCGGTCCGACAAGGCTTGTGCCGATTGCTCGGAGGGCTGTGTTGGGAGATATGCACTACTTCCGGCGGATGCCGGAGTTAGCGCTTCAGTCTCTGGCGCCATCCCCACTATTTAGGGCACACAGAGCGCGCGCGCGCAGTGGACGCACGCAGTGGACACGCCAAAGGCAAGCCCGTCTGCGCCCGTCCGCGCCTGGATCGTGCCCAGGCCCATACCCCCTGACCGGCAGGGCCCAGCGCAGATTAAATCCTACTCAGGCACGGAAATCCTACAATTGCGCCCCATAATTAACAGCTCCTGTACTCAGCTTAAACTAGATGACCCTTTTAAACTACAAACACCCAGTTGTACTCACTGCCATTTTAAACCTGTCACGGATTTAAAATCTGATTTTAATATTATCCAAAGTCTCAATAATAAAATGGGTCTTAATATAGTAGCTGCCATCATTAATACCCGTTCACTAGGCAAACACAAGAGGAGATTGCAGACATCATTTCTAACCACAAAATTGATCTTCTGTTCATCACAGAAACTTGGACCGACCTGGCCTCTGAACCAGACCTGGTAGTTGCCACACCTGAGGGCTATAACATTGTGAGACAGGACAGAGTAGACAAAAAAGGGGGCGGTTTAGCAATCATTTTGCGAAGTAAATTCAATACCAAGATACTTCATGCTCCCTTGACAAATTGCGAAGCATTATACTTTTCTATTTCACTGACCCCCTTCCAAATCTTCAAAGGTATTCTTCTTTACAGACCCCTGGGATCTAGGTCAGAATTTCTGACCACTCTCAGTGATATGTTAGAATCCATAGCAGTTGAAAGCACCTTCACCATACTAGGCGATTTCAACTTTCACCTTGAAAACATAAATGATAAGGACACCAAGACCGTATTGGCAGATCTAGAGTCAGTAGGCCTTTCTCAGCTAGTCTCAGACAGCACTCATGTTGCTGGTCACACATTAGATGGCCTTTTTTCAAACTCCAAAAACATTTTGATAAAATAAATTCTTCCCCTAGTCTGGTCCGATCACCATGCAGTTATATTTAGTATACTTCTTGACAACCACTCATCTACTAAGACATCAGCGAATGGAACGGTTGCATTTAAAGTTTGGAAAAACTTAGATAATTATCTGCTCAAGATAAATCTGTCCTCCAAGCAACCTGAGGTGCTGGCCGACCCAGATATAGCTTCCACAGCCTATAACAATTGGCTCCATAATGCTATTGACGAGCTAGTGCCAACTAAAACTCTATCCAAAAATTCAAGCCTCCCATCGGCCTCTTGGTTTACCCCCACTCTCAGAGAACAAAAACAAAAGTGCAGAAATATAGAAAGACACTGGCGTAAATCTTATGCCATTGGAGAAAAACTTCGGTACAAGAGTGAATTAGCAAAATATAAACTAATGATCATTAAAGAAAAAAGCACATATTTCACAGCGCAGATCGAACAGGCTAAGAATTCAAACAAACAACTTTACCAAGTAGTCAGCAAGCTAACACATCATGTGTCAGTAACTGTTCTGGCACCCACACAAACATTGTGTAACTCCTTAGCAGACTACTTTTACGATAAAGTAAATAATATCTACGCCAACTTCTCTGTTCAAGCAAACTCTACTGCTCAATGTGCAGTCACAGATCCCCCAGCTCAGGTCTTAGCACAATTGCAAAAAGTCACTGTAGCACAAATTACTAATATCATGACTATATTAAATCTGGTTCAGCTAATGATCCCTGCCCACCAGCTGTTCTTGTACCTATTACAGAAATAATAGCCCCTGTACTAACGGAAATCTGTAATGCCACATTTTCCTCTGGGAAATATCCTACTGCCTGGAAAAACACCATACTCAAACCTTTATTGAAAAAATCCAATCTGGATCCTGAGGATACTAAAAACTATAGGCCCATTGCCAGTTTGCCTTACCCGGCCAAAGTGGTTGAAAAAGCTATGAATCTTCAAATTTCCAAATTCATAGAAGATCATCATCGGCTAGAAGATACCCAATTTGGATCTCGGAAAAGTCACAGCACTGAAACCGCACTAATTAAGGCATCAGAAGAAATAAGAGTCATTCTTGACCAGGGAGGGACAGCAGTTCTTATTCTGCTGGACCTCTCTGCGGCATTTGACATGGTTGATCACAATATTCTAATCGACCGTGACACTGCGATGGGTATCCAGGACAAAGCAAGAGATCTGATGTCCTCGTTCCTCTCCAATCGGACCCAGACTGTAACACTGGGCAACTTTTGCTCTGCCCAAATGACTCTACCGTGTGGTGTTCCTCAGGGCTCATCCCTAAGTCCGACGCTTTTTAACATCTACCTGTCGGACTTAGCCAGAATCATCAAGGCACATGGGATGGGCCTAACATCATACGCAGATGATACACAGCTGGTGATCGCCATACAGGACAATGGAGAGAAGGTGGCAGAAAGCTTCCAAAAGGGAATGCTGGCCATCAGTAGCTATATGGCCAGCAATTGTCTTAAACTCAACTCCAACAAAACGGAGGTTATGATCTTTGTCAAGCTGTCTCCCATCTGGTCCAGCTCCTGGTGGCCAGCGGCTCTCAGTCCTCCACCTAACCCAGTCTCTAAGGTTAGAAACTTAGGTATAACATTTGATGACAAACTGACTTTTGCCTCACATGCCAACACAATTGTCTCACCCTCCTTTTTTAAAATTCGAATGATTAAAAAGATACTGCTGTTCCTCCCTCTCAATGCAGGCAGGACCTTGGTCGGTGCATTGGTGATGTCATCCCTGGATTACTGCAACAGTCTCTTCTCTAACGCCCAGAAAAGGGTCATCCAAAAACTGCAATCTGTGCAGAACGCAGCAGCCAGGATATTGTCTGGAACTCCAAAATTCATGTCTATCGCCCATGTAATTAAACGATACCACTGGCTCCCGGTGAGGAATCGTATCAAATTCAAAGCGCTCTGCATTGCCCACAAAGCCTCCGGAAACCTAGGCCCCCAGTTCCTAACGAAATGTCTAGCCATCCACACTCCTAGTCACTCCTAGACAGTTATCAGATATAGCAGAGCAAGAAGGCCTATGCTTTTTACCTACACGGATGATTCCCAGATCACATTCTCCCTCTCGAATACTGCCCAGGACTCGCCATCTCCCCTACAGTCAGGGTTGAGGAGAATTGCTGACTGGATGAACCTTAACTTCTTGAAACTTAACGGCGAGAAAACTGAGGTGTTAATACTAAGCCGGCAACATGATTTATGGTGTGCCAAGCACTGGCCTTCTGAAATGGGTTCTCTCCCCCTCCCATCAGATCACGTACGTAATTTAGGCTTTGTCATTGACAATGCACTGACAATGCAAGACCAAGCCAATAAGGTCTCGGCCACGCGCTTTATTATACTGCGCTGGCTAAAGAAAATTATTTGGATGCTGCCAGAAGACTCTAAAAAATCCATAGTCCATGCTCTCATAACCTCTCGCTTGGACTACGGAAACGTTCTTTTTTTTGGGGGCAAACAAAGCCGTTATAAGACGAATGCAATTGGTGCAAAATGCTGCAGCAAGATTGCTGTGCAAATTACCTAGATCCATCCATATTTCAGGTCCCTTACGCAGTCTCCACTGGCTTAAAATAGAAAGTTGCATCACATTTAAGACACTGAGCTTCATGTTAAAAATTAAAGCTGACCGGGCCCCTCAGTATCTTCAGTCCCTTGTCCATACACATGTACCTTCACGAAATTTGAGATGTATCCACATGGCCTATTTTGTTGTGCCTAGAACTAGATTAGCCAGAATGGGGGGTAGATCTTTTACTCAGTTAGGTCCCACCTTGTGGAATGCCCTGCCATTGCATATTCGTACTGAAACTAATTACGTACAGTTTCGTAGAGCTACTAAAACCTGGCTCTTTAATCAATAATTCCTCCTGCAGTTGTAACGAAGTCTTACCGTAATTTGTCTGTCCAGCACCGGAAAACCCTTTGTAGGTAGCTGCTGCGCTTAATAAACTCAAACAATAAATAAATAATAAATAAATAACAGACCACTCCATTGCATTTTTCCTGTCAGTCCCGCGTACCAGAACTGTCTCTTGGGGCGACCGACCTTTTGTTGTCACGGTCACAAAACTATGGAATTCCCTCCCGCTGGAGATCAGAGCCTCTCAAACTCTGATGGCCTTCAGAAGAAAAATAAAGACCTGGCTGTTTAATCAGTAAGCTGCCAACCACACTGCTTCCGTCCGCAGCGCAGAAACGCCCCGGGGCATTTGCACGCTTTATAAGTCTCAAAAAAGAAATAAAATAAATAAATACACAAGGTGGCAGGCACTGCGCGGTGCCTGTCACATTGTGCATGCCAATGCACAACATGCATTTAGTGCATTGCGGCGGGTGCTGCTGACAGCACTGCCCTCCACAATGCATATTATGCAGGATGCGACCGATAGGGTGGCGGGCGCATCCTAATTGGCATAGCGGGACCACCGCACCTCTGGCGGTGAGTACCATTTACCGTTACGATAGTCCACCCGCCATCGTAATGGGCCCCTTAGTGTGCAACCTAGATACAGCAATGTGAAAACCTGTCTCCGATCCTGCCACTGCAGACTAGCAGAGCAGTTTTACACTGCTACTTCAACTTTGCAATTTAAACTAATGGCAAAGCCTAAAGCTCTCTTTTTAATATGTATATCACCCTTATAGCAGGCCTATTGAGTTCTAAGGTATAGTGCTTCTGAGAAATCAGGTTAGTGGTGGACTGGAGTGTGAGGCCTAGTCAAACAGCAGCCACAATTCATTGTACTATGAACAACATAATGCCACTAAAGAAGCCTGTGCTTAACCCTGGGTAGCTGGGTATAAAAAGCAATCAGGCTTAACATTGAGGTAATGTGCAAAGTACTTACACAACACACAAACAGTAATAAAGTGAAAACACAACACAAGGAAAATCTAAAACCGATTTTAAAAAAAAGAGTAAACTATAAACTATTAATCAACAGCAAAACAACAAAAATCTAATCATTAGAACCAGTGTTACAAATGTTTAAAGGTTAAAGTGTAAAATAGAGCCACAAAGCATAAAGTGCCAACTGGGGATATCTGGTTGCGCTGGACCAGGTAAAAGTCACCCTTTCAGGCCGACTGAAATAGAGTACGGGTCGGATACAATCACCAGGTTAGGTCCGCGGTCGTTTACCTTCTCAAAATCTGTGCCAAGTGCCCGTTCGTATAGGTGGGGGCTGTGAATAGTGGCGAGATAGTCACCAACATATTCCAAAGAGCAGGCCTGGCATTGTGGGTGAGCATTGTTAGAACTTTGTGTTGGCAGTCACCGCGAGCTGTCAATGCTGCCTGCGAAGATTTAGTCGGATGGGGCATTGCACAGATTTGCGGTGTGAGTGGCGAGGTATCAGTGTGAATGACCCCGTTCGCAGTTGAGAGCCCAAAAACTTGATTTAAGCCCCCATGAGCCACATCAATGGTTCAGGACCTGAGGGGCATCCCTTGGGGTCAGAAAATCACTGCAGCTGGGTCCAGGATTCTGGTGTAGGATGTTGGAGAGCCTTTTATGTCCCTGAGGTTCAGATAGGGAGACCAACAGACTAGCGCTTGAAGTCACTCGGGTCTTGGGTTCAAGATGAGTTTGCAGGTCAAGTTCTTCCACCCCAGCAAGAGGACAGCAGGCAGCAAGTCCGAATAGCAGGGCAGCAGTTCCGTTATAGTAGCAGTCCACCCGAGGGGCCGTCCTTTCAGCAGCACAGCAGTCCTTTCCTGAAGAGTATCCACAGGTCCAGAAGAATTCACAAAGTCTACGTTTCGGCTAAGCCCAGTCATGTGACCCAAGACAGGTTGCAGGTACAGAAGGTTGAAGGCAGGAAAATGCCAACTTTCTAAAAGTATGATCCTATTGGCGATTGATTTAAAAAACATGAACAAATACAGCATTAATCGTCGTGTTATTATGTTGGCAAAAGAGAAAAACATTCAAAACAACACACATAGATTTATTACCTGCTGGCGGTCGCCAGTAGGTAGTTATAGTTAGGACCTAGTTTCCATAGGAAATCCACAACATTCTATTTGGAATAACTTTGGCGCCAGTGGACAAATCTTCTCAAATTTCTCCAAGAAGATGGCCTGCTCCGCTCCGCTCCTTCCCTGAAAGTTTGGGGGTGATTCATCAAGTGGGGGGCGAGAAAAAAGGGGAGTCTCAAAACGTGTTTTCCCCATGCAATTTTCTATAGGGACCTTTAGCCAGGGCTACAGCCCAAACATCTGAACGGAATTACCCCAAATTTGGCAGAGAGGTAGAGTTCGGTTCGCAGATTGTGCTTTTTGTTAAATGGTGTACATCCGTTCGGTAGTTCCTGAGAAAATCAAAAGTAAAATCATACTGATATCTAGAGACAGAGTTCAGTACTCTGTACTGTAATCTGTACCCTCCCGAGCACGAGCTGCATGGTCATTGACTGTCAACTGTCTGTCAACACTCCAAACCAAGAAGTGTTGGCAGCCATCTTGTGCCTCGGTAGAACTGAGGCACAAGAAAGCAGTGAAACAAACGTGCAAAACACGCAAAGGGGGTAGGGTAGAAACACCCTGACCCCTAGGCCTGCTCAGGGGGTCCCACAAGGATCGACAAGGCCCAAAATATTATTATTTTTATTTTTTAAATTGCGTGTTACGAAGTACCGTACTCTGTACTGTACTCTGTACTGTACTCTATACCTTCCCGAGCACAAGCTGCATGGTCATTGGCTGTCTACTGCCTGTCAACACTCCAAACCAGGAAGTGTTGGTAGCTATCTTGTGCCTCGGTAGAACCGAGGCACAAGAAAGCAGCGAAACAAACGTGCAAAACACGCAAAGGGGGCAAGGTAGAAACACCCTTATCCCCTAGGCCTGTTCAGGGGATCCCACAAGGACCCCCAAGGCCAAATATTTATCATTATTTTTTTTTAAATCGCGGCTTACGAAGTACCGTACTCTGTACTGTACTCTGTACCTTCCCCAGCACAAGCTGCATGGTCATTGGCTGTCAACTGTCTGTCAACACTCCAAACCAGGAAGTGTTGGCAGCATCTTATGCCTCGGTAGAACATCCAAACGTGCAAAACACGCAAAGGGGACAAGGGTTTTTTTTTTTTTATCGCGGGGTAAGAAGTACCGTACTCTGTACCGTACTCTGTACTGTACTCTGTACTGTACTCTGCACCTTCCCGAGCGCATACTGGAGGTTCCTGATGGGCTAGTTGGCCCCCAGGGACCTCCAGTATGCAAGGGGAATTAGTTCCCCCTCTGCAAACGCGCCAGGGAGCTGCGTTGCAGAGAGGTGTAAAAAGGGGCATGGCCTCATTACACCTCTCTGCAAGGCAGCCCCCTGGCGCATACTGGAGGTTCCTGGTGGGCTATTTGGCCCCCAGGGACCTCCATTATGCAAGGGTAATTGGTTCCCCCTCTGCAAATGCACCAGGGGGCTGCGTTGCACAGAGGTGTAATTAGGCCACGCCCCTTATTACACCTCTCTGCAAAGCAGCCCCCTGGCTCATACTGGAGGTTCCTGGTGGTCTAGTTGGCCCCCAGAGACCCCCAGTATGCAAGGGGACTTAATCCCCCAACTTATAACACGCTACAGGGCGCGTTTGCACAGTGGTGAAGGTAGGGGACGGGGCTTGAGGTGATGTGAGTGCAAACATGCCCTGTGGCGCGTTTTAAGTTGGGGAATTAATTCCTCTTCAATCCAGAGGTCCCCTCGGGGGCAACTAGTCCAACAGGTATCTCCAGTATGTGTTGTAAAAAGGGGGCGTGCCCTCTGAACACCTCTCTGCAACACAGTTGCCTGGTAAATACTGGAGGTACCTGGTGGGCTAGTTGGCTCACAGGGGACCTCAGGATTGAAGAGGAATTAATTTCCCAATCTAAAACGCGCCACAGGGCGTGTTTGCACACATGTTACCTCAGGCCCAGCCCCCTTCCTTCACTATTGAGCAAAACATTCCTGTGAAATCAGCCGAGCTACGAATTCTGATTTACTCACATGTTATCACAAGAAACGTCAGTGCTGCATCTTTGTGCGTACTACTGATCCTGAAAAGTAATTCTAACCATACTTACAGTAACGTGAATTTCCTTCCATAGGGTAATATTTACTGGTTTCACTTGGAAATTCTTCCAAGTGTGGAGTTTTGGAACTTTAAAAAATTCCTCAAAAATCAGCCGCAGTACGAATTCCGATTTACTCACCTGTTATCAGGAGAGACCTCAGTGCTGCTTCTTTCAGCCCACTACTGATCCTGAAAAGTAATTCTAATCGTAGTTACAGTAACTTGAATTTCCTTCCATAGGCTAACATTGACTGGTTTCTCTTGGAAATTCTTCTAAGTGTGGAGTTTTGGAACTTTAAAAAATTCCTCTAAAATCAGTCGCTGTACGAACTCCGATTTACTCACCTGTTATCAGGAGAGACCTCAGTGCTGCATCTTTAAGCTCACTACTGTTCCTGAAAAGTAGTTTTAACCGTACTTACCAGTAACTTGAATTTCCTTCCATAGGATATCATTCCCTGCTATATAAAATATATATAAATTAAAAAATATAAAATAAAATAAAAGTATTACAATTTTAATATTTTTAAAAACATTTAGTTTTCAATTTATAATATAAATATGTAATGTGATTTAAAAAATAAAATATCCCAAAATAAATACTTTAAAACTAAGTAGTAAATCAGTATAAAAAAATATAACAATTAATACATTTAAAAATTATCATTTACAAAACCTTTGAAATTCACTGAAGAAACCATAGGTTTCAGCCACGTTATGGTTAGGAATTTGCATTTAAAAAACCTTAGAAATTCACTGAAAAAAACATAGGTTTAACACATGTTATAGTTAGCTGGACCTTTCACTCAACAAAACCATTGAAATTCCCCCGTTATAGTTAGTTCAGCTAACTATAACTCGCCCGTCCGCAATGCACTGTGATGACGTCACATATTACATCACTCATGACATGGTCAGTGACGTCACTCATGACATCACTGATGACATCTCAAATGACATCACTGATGACATCACTGATGACATCATCATTGTGAAAGAGTGGCAGACCTCCTCTCACCGTAATATAACCTTTGATATATACATTCAAAAATAGAAACTAAAATTTTCAAAACAATGGAGATACCAATACCAGTTACAACAACATATTCAGTAATTCAAAAATCGACATACACATCCACTCATTCACCAACAGTTCTATATAGTCACTCATACATGTACTCACTCATCATATGTACTCATACACCTATACAATCTGTTACACACCGATACTCATCCAGAGAGTTACTCACACACATACTCAAACATGCAAATAAACTATCAAACATCCATTTACTTCCATATACAGCCATACACACACCACTACACTTACTTCTACAGAAACGTACACATACTTACTCTCTTAAACAATCACTTATAGAAACACATACTTATTTATACAGGAACTCTTCCAATCTCTCACTCTCACATATACTCTTTTATATACATCAATACTCACATATACTAGTTTAAAACATATGTATTTACTCATGATGACACTATTGAGACAGTCACTCACTCACTAACACACCCATACTCACACTCATCCACCCATACAGTCCTGCACACATGCTGTCTTTAAAAAACATACAGTGAGTCACTCATTCATGCATCCATACGCTAAGTAATATGCCCACCGAACCATACAGACACTCATACTGATACTCAAAAAACAAATTAATAACCCATATACACACTCACGTAGCTACTCACCAACCCATGCAGCCACTTATACACAAAGTGAGACACTGATACAGATATTTAAATATTTAAACATTACTCGTTAATACATGTATTCACTAAGATACACTTAATAATCATTTATACAATCAATTTTGCATAAAAACCCATCCATTTAGACACTTATTTACCCATTTATTCTTCCGTCGACCTTTAGATATACATATATAAAAAATATTAATTTTTTTGAAAGACACACGTTCACTGGATAATGTCATC
Source organism: Lissotriton vulgaris (assembly GCF_964263255.1). NCBI lineage: Eukaryota > Metazoa > Chordata > Amphibia > Caudata > Salamandridae > Lissotriton > Lissotriton vulgaris. The sequence continues at coordinate 325,007,387 of NC_141698.1, read as the reverse complement.
AGTGATGTCATCAGTGATGTCATTTGGGATGTCATCAGTGATGTCATGAGTGACGTCACTGACCATGTCATGAGTGATGTAATATGCAATGTCATCAGCAGTGCATTGCGGGCACGCGAGTTAATTTTAGCTGAAGTAACTATAACGGGGGAATTTCAATGGTTTTCTATGAGTGAAATGTCCAGCTAACTATAACATGTGTGAAACCTATGGTTTTTCAGTGAAAATATATATATATATATGCACGCAAATTCGTCACAAACAGCTGAAGCAGCCGCCTCAGTCCTTGAATTAAGAAATGACGAAAGAACAGACCCAGTGATAAGTGCTTAATCGAGGTGATTTATTCTTGCCAGCAAGCCTGCCGCCGCCATTACGCGTTCCGCCTTTACAAAGCTGGATCACATGGCGAGTTGCTAGAGCCAATGCCGATCTTTTAAAGTGCAAATGCGCGCGCAATTTTTCAAATGGGTAATAACAAACATAGAGAAAATACTACTTTCTCATGCGTTAACATTTAAATAGAATTTTGTAATACAATGTTGGATGTACAAGTGGCCAAATTGATAAAATATATAAATACGTATTTAAACATTTTTAAAATACCACTGATAATTATCTCTGTATGAATACAGGTAAAACAATGCGTAGGAGTGATCAAATATCACATCCTATCAGATCTTATAAATATTCATGATCTCATTGCTCATTTCACATCCCAAATGTACAATACACATTGTAAACAATCAAGCCCCAGTGGGCTGAAACCCTTAGAAAATTGCAGTCATTTAACAGTTTAGTTCCTATGTCATCGGCAATTAGAGAAGTGCAAAATTTCATTTTTTTCCTAAAGTGCTGGTACAAAAGTGCTTACAAAATAAACAAAATTCTGTTCGATGAAATAAACTAATAACCAATCCCACAGATACAACTCCGGGGTTGCCTCTCTTTACTTGGAAAAAAGCTCTTATAATCAAAAAATAGGAGGTATAAGCGGTATTCAACTGTTAAGGAAAAATTATTTTCATCATATAAAAACAAATACCATTTCAACAGTACAAAACTAACAAATTAGCAAGTTGGAATCCCAATTCCCTCCATCCAGAAACAACTTTGACAGGTCTTATAAGATGTACTAAACGTCCCTGTGGAATATTCCTTTGTGCATTATGAGAAAAATTCTACTTTCCTAAGGGAAATGTGAGGATATCCAACTAGGATTCAATGCAGTTGAGGTCTAAACATACGTGAATCATAACAATTTCACAAACAGGTGTACAGATCCTCTGTTGCATTCAGCCCATACGGTTGCTTGCTGTCTAATTCCAGGATGTATCTCGTCTCGAGAAGACGAAGTTTCGCATCTCGATTCCCACCCCTCTTAATTGGCCAAACTGCATCAATTACATAATATGATAGATGCACCGGATTAGAACTATGCTCCTGTTCAAAATGCCTAGCCACAGGGTAGGCCTGATCTTTATTATTTATGGCTCTAATGTGCTGGAGCACACGTTTGTGGACCGGCAAGCGGGTACTACCCACATACCTAAGTCCACAAGTGCACTCCAGCACATAGACCGCATAGTCTGTCTTGCAATTCAGGCGTTTAGTGATATTTCTAGGTGTTTGAGAAAATGGGACAACATATTTGGTCTTGTTGACCCCATGTTTGCACGCCTTACATTGTGTACACTTCTTAAATCCGCTGCCTAAGGCCTTCCAAGTGGCCGACATTTGTGGTTCCAAGGTATTTTTGACCAATGCCTTGGCCATAGATTTTGATTTCCTGAAAGTGAGGAGTGGTTTATTCAATATTTTGTTGCCAATAATTGGATCACCCAATATGAGGTTCCAATTTTGATTAAATATTTTTCTAATGGCTGTGTATATATATATATGCGCATCCAGCCCGTCTTCACAAGTGCTTGCCGCACAGAAAGGCACACAGACAGCACAATCAGCACGCCAAGGCGAGGTTAGATATCCAACTGCTAGTATTTATTATGCAACATGTGGGTAAAAAGCTGCCATCAGACGCGTTTCGGGCACGTCCGTGCCCTTGCTCACTGATGATATATAAATTCAATGTATCATCAAAAAAATGGTGCAATTTATATACTTTTCAATTCATTTATATCAAGGTTGTCCCAAAGGCTGCGAGAAACCGTTTGTGAAAGGGCTTAAGTGCAATGTGGTAAAGAAAAACAAAATTAGAGTCGTGAAAATAACGACATAATTATTAGTTTGTCATTGGCTCAAATCACCCCAAAACAGTCAATGCATAAAACCTGTCAGAAAGACTGACTCTTCTGCTTAGGAGCAATGATCCATAGTTCAAAAATGGTTGTGTTGTAATCCTAACATTCATTGACACAGATCTTGGTAATCAATCCAAGCTTAGTGATTGGTTTCGACGTTTTGACCCGACTATTGCCTGAGGTATTTATAGACCTAGCATGAGGGTCTTCATCAGGACGATATGGAAGGATTATAGGGGCAACCTATAGTAGTGCAGCACTTTGGTAGATAATGGCCAAACACTCCCAGTCCAAAAGGACATTGAAGCATTCCAATCAATTTTATATAGTACAAAGCCACTTGGTAAACGTAACAACCCAACCTCTTAATTCAAAAATACATCCGCTTGGCTGAGAACAAATCCACTGGCTAAGCATACCGCACAAAGTTTATTGAGCCAATTTAATTAGGCATCCATTTTCATAAATGGTTATTCAACTTTAAGAGTGACTAAATCGTCTAAGTAAACCTCAGGCAATATTCATTTCGAAATGTCAACACCAATCACTAAGCTTGGATTGATTACCAAGATTCGTGTCAATAGAATGGGAGGATTATGTCACAACATTTTTGAACTATGGATCATTGCTCCTAAGCTCTTCCGGACAGGCTTTACACAGTGGTAGTTTTGGGGTGACTTGAGCCAATGACAAACTAATCATTAATTACCTTTTTCTTTACCATTTTAAACTTGACTACTTTGAGGAACCCTCTTTCACAACCTTTGGGACAACCATGAAGCATTTATTTTGAAATGTATATAGCATGCAATATATTTTGAGATGATAAATTGAATGTATCTATATATAAAGAACTCTACTTGTTTTTTTGCATGTTTCTCTCTTTTGCTAGCATAGTAATACACAGATTAATACTGCATTCTTTTCCCCGCATTTTTAATCAATTGCCAATAGGACTACCCTGTTATATGTACTAAACATTACCCAGGTCCCTTGGTGTACCTTGGGTTACCCGATTATTGTATAGTAACTTTCTAAAAGTGTAACTTTCAAAATTGTAATGAAAAATCTGACTTTACCATTTCATAGGTTATAAACATGACCTAGCCCCCTGCTATCAATTGGGAATTAAAGCTTATTAAATGTACTAAGGAATTCCCAACATTATACGATGGGAAGAGTAGGCCTCACAGTAGTGAATAATGAATGTAGGTGTTTTCACTACCAGGACATGTAAAACTTCAAAGTACATATCCAACCTTTTAATTACACACCACCCTGCCCTATTGGCTGTCTAGGGCCTACCCTTTGGGTGACTTATATGTAATAAAAGGTGAGTTTAAGGTTTGGTACGGAGGTTTAAATGCTGAGTCGACATGGCAGTTTAAAACTGTATTCAAGCTGCAATGGCAGGTCGAGGACATGTTTTAAATTGCTACTTAAATGCATGGCACAAAAAATGCTGCAGGCCTACTGGTACCATTTGATTTACTGACCATGGGTGTATGGTATGCCACTCTACAATGGACTTATATGTAAATTAAGTATGTCAGTTAAATATATGGCAATCAAACCATGTTTAGGGGAGTGAGCACAAGTACTTTGCTTCTGGTTAGCAGTGGTAAAGTGCAGAGTCCTAAGGACAACATAAATCAGCAAAAATCGAAGGTAAAAAGTCAAAATGTTTGGAGGAAGACCACCCTAAGGCTGACAAGTTTAACAGTGTTGTATTCCTTAACAATAAAAAAAACAAATTGTTTTTTTACTGTAGCAAAAAGTTAGTAGCCTCATCGGCGAGCATAGGGTTACACACTAACAACTCAGTTGTGCTAACTTCTGAATGGGACTACCAAAATTGGTACTTCAAATATGTTATGTGAAATTGCAGGAGGCTAAGTAGGCACTGAGTCCGGGAGGCCTGAAGGGAAAGGAGAAGATCATGCCTGTTTCGTCTGGAAGAGCCATGTCTTGTGGTTCCTTCGAAACTACATGAGGGAGGGGTTTAAGGAGGGTATTCCAGGACTTGGCTGGGAGGGTTGAAACGGACCGTCCTCTGCTTCTGATGTTCTTGATGTAAGACAGGTGTGCTCCTTTCTGGGACATAGATCCAAGGTGCCTGGTTGGTGATAGGAGAATCAAAATATTATTTACATTAAGCTTGACTTGATGCCTAAGTCAAATTTAATGTAACTTTTAAAGAAATGCACCTTTTAGAACATTGATATTCTGCTACAGTGGCTATTTACAATTACTGGCCACAAGCCTTCTGCCATCCTGGGTAGAAGTGTGAATGACTCCCAGGAGAGAGAACAATAGAGGCCTGAGGTTAAATGAGGTGTTACCTCTCTGTGCATGAAGCCACACTGAGTGTGAGCCCAAAAGGCGAGCTTCAAAGGGGAAGCAACCTTTGATGGGTAAATGGTAGACTCACATGAGATAGGCTGCTCTTTTGCTCAGATAGCCATTAAAGAAATGGGGTGACCCAAAAGGTACTGGACCTGGGTATTATACTTATATAAACAAACAACGGTCCGAGACCTATATATTTCCAAACGAGCAATAAATCAAAACTTATTCAATTAAAAGGCGTATGTTATTTTAACAACCCTGCTCAATCAATGATGAACATAAAGAAAATAGGCAACAGCAACAAACTCCAAGTATATATGCAATATTTTTAATCTATTGTTATATTGAAGTATTGAAAGCGAATTCACAGTATTATGTACATTTTCTTATATACATTGCCCCGTATTTAGAGCGTGCAGTAAAGCAAAAAGAGGTGTCAAAAGAGCGTGAACGTGGTAAGGTGAAAGGAAAGGAAATCACACAGAATTATAAAGAATTTCTAAATGATTCAAAAAACACCAGCCAATGAAGGCCGGAACAATATACCCTGGCCACTTCAATTAGTCAGCATACAATCCCTAATGTTATTCTAAGGCATAAGATGTAAAAAATGTCTGCACTATATCATAGAGGGAGATATAGTTAGTGGTCCAGGTTTTTAATAAGTGTCGACGTTTCGAATTCGCTTTCAATACTTCAATATAACAATAGATTAAAAATATTGCATATATACTTGGAGTTTGTTGCTGTTGCCTATTTTCTTTATGTTCATCATTGATTGAGCAGGGTTGTTAAAATAACATACGCCTTTTAATTGAATAAGTTTTGATTTATTGCTCGTTTGGAAATATATAGGACTTTTGCTCAGATAGACAGGTTTGTATCTGGGACAGAGAGGGGAGACCAGTTGTCAAACCAGTTTTTCTGGGAGCGTGTAAGCCTCAGTTAGTCACAACTTTAGGGTGGGCTTCCCAGCTCCACACACCAAGAAGGGTTTTGGTATTTTGGATTGGGCAAGATAGTGCCCTCTGACATAGCTAGATTCCACACTTTGCAGAAAGGCGTCATCAGGTGGGAAATGTCCTAGTAGCCCATTGGTTAGTAACCACAGCACCACAAGTGTTCAGAATCAAGGGGGGGCGACATAACCTCGATTCTGAACACTCGTAGTCGAAATGGATGGCAATTTTGGACTCAATTAACAATGGACTGAATTAATTGGACAGTAGCCATGCCCAACTGGCAACACTTTGTTGATGATTTCACAGTCCTTTATCAGCTCTGGCTCAGTAATCCTCTTTCCTTTGAAACAACCCAGTTAGACCATCTTATTGGGGTGCCACTACTATGACTACCTGATTATAAACCACCACACCATCACTGACCAACAGACTTGAGGTTTTCTCTAGTACCACACCTATAATAGCCTTCTTTGTCTTGACAACATAACAAATTCACGCTTTCACCCTCTTGCCAGAGAGGTGCGCAATATCGTTACTGTTACTGCTAAAATCTGTCAGTTCTGAATGTACTTTGTGCCTTTTTTGTCCTACCAAGCATGCATTTTGCCCCGGCCATAATCATAACCTATTAATGAGTGAACCATTTTAAGGAGAATATACTGATACATTCAACGCCTTCACCCTCATGCTAGAGAGGTGCGCCTTGTTGGTTTTAATGGTACAATTGCATATAGAGCTGCATTTTCCGACATGCCAGGATACACTTAGTCAGAGAGGTGCGCCTTTACTCTTATTCCTGATTGTATATTCAACCAGCCTGGAGACGCGTAGTCTTTCCATCATGGCTCCTGACGCATCGCGCGTCAGACCACGTCAGCGCGTGCCCGTTCTTTAACGCTTGCGGGCGGTGGCCTGGGTAAACACTGTTGAATCAGCATTCGCGGAGAACCACTGATGAATCCCTGGCTCCTTCAATAGGTAGGCACTTTTGTGACTCCGATCCCCGATGCAACCAAGCGATTCTGTGTGGCAACACACGCTATGACGGCGTAACATATGCCAATTGATTTGATCTTTACCTTCCAGAATTCTCAGACCGCGGCTGCGGCTGTTTCCCTGACGCACGGCACTGATGGACTTGTCAGTTTACGCGAGTTAATACCCCTGTCAACTCATGTACCCCTTACTGATGTCTCACCTCCTCCTCCGCCCGTTACCTACTGAATCCATTCCTTTGTGTATTCCATGTAGTAGTTTGCTGACCTTGATGGCGGTATTCCAAACAAAGAGATTTCAGCGCGTTTGATGATGTATTCCACCCATTTTTCAGTGAGTCATCTCTCCCACATTATAACGTCTAAATTGCCATTAATTGCACAGACTTGTACAAACTCTAGTTAACTATATACTCACCCTGTCTCTGCAGATTACCTTGTGTTCTTCCATTCCGCATTGGAGCCGGCTGGCACTAGATTTCTTGTGATTTCCATGGTAAATGCTTTATGGCGCTTTTAGAACATTTTAGATTTTACTACTTTGTTCACTTTATAATATTAACAACACTCCATTTTTACAGAATAACCTGCCCCGCCACATCCCCCGGGACCTGATGAAGACTCCGTCTTAAGATTCTACGTGTACCTAACCCTATGTTTTGGGGTTGAAACGTCGACAGACATAACCCCGCACCAGCTTGCGCGACCAGTATTCAGAATAGTAACACAAGCACTGACAGCATGGTTCCTAACTAAATCAATTGATGAGCAATGATTGCTCTACTTCGTAACCTGGCTCTTTGTTGAAGCCAGAGTGAATTTTTGTTCATGCCTTTTCATGTTTTGAACTTATTTCCTGCACTATGTTCAATTTTGCACATCCCTTTTTTCTCACTTAACACCTCATCACACCTTTCCAATCCCTGGGGCACTAATGCATTTTTATTGTGAAAAATGATGTATGCAGTTTACAACATATTGTGATTAAATAACAGTGTGTAATCTTGGTTCTATTCATGCATCTGTTTCTATATTTGTGTTAAGTTTTGTCTTAATTAGCTATGACGTACTGGGACCACTACTTCTATGCTAGTCAGTAGCCACAATCACCTATTCGCCTCTGACCACAAATGTGTGGCCTGGATGACCAAGTCCTGATGTGCAAAATTTACACCCAAATCTGCTGGACCCGGAAAAGTCATCAAAGGGCAGTTTTGTGACAGACACTAGCCATCACCAAAGGGAACTATGGGGTTTGTTGAGACCAGTAGTCCAGGGTAACTAGACATTTTCTGGACCCAAGAGGACTTTGAAGGACACTGACCCCTCCGGCTAAAGTCAGCTCACCTAGACCACGGCCCGTGGAGTAGCGCTAGGAAGCCCCACATTGACTGTGCAGCATCCTCAGCATCTTACAGCATCTTCAGCATCCTGTGTTCCTTGCATCATGACCACCCCATTGAAGACTATGGCAGTTCACATAGAGACTGGAACTGGACTTGAGACTGCTTTGGCGACAAGGTAACTGTGTAACAACTCCTTACTTGCCTCCTTGACCTCCCCCCGCCAGAGTTGGTTGCCCAAAGTGGGGCAGAATAGCTGAACAAAACTTAATAAAACGTTTTGCTAAGTTTCCAAACGTTCTGCTTACCAATACTGGTTTCAATTTCCGTGCCAAGCAGTGATTTACAGTCAACCCAATTTTTCAGTTCTGTGTCTAAAAAATCATTAAAATCTGATCGATGTTTATAAATTGGTGTCAGATTTCTTTTGTGCTGTGTGACTTTTTTATTTCAATGTTTTGGTACTTCTTAATACTTTACATGTGTTATTTTGTTTAAGCCTGATTGCTTGAAGCCCTGGCTACCAAGAGTTGACCAAAGAATTAGCAAACAACCCTGACTGGACCCAAGTCGATATCATGAGTTTATTACACAGTGAGGTCACGCAACCACACCATATAATATATCACTTTCCTCACAAGGGGTGTATACACACCTCAAATAATAATCACAATCCTTGTCAGGTTAAACCACAAAAGACAATAAATAAACCTGTACTTAATCCTCTGGTAGTTAGACACAAATTGGTAAGGCTTAACTAAGAGGCAATGTGTAACTTATGTATGCAGTACTCAAAATGTATTAAAGTAAAACACTAGAAAAATACCAACCAACACCAAGCCAATCTGGAAAAATAGAGATTATTTTAATTGATAAAATAATATTGCAAGGACACAAATCCAATAAGTAGAACTAGAGTTATGAAAATAGCGCCAAAAATCATTAGGTGCCAACTGCAGTCATGTCGTTTTGCTAGATTTCCTAGACTTAGCCTCCAGAATGTAATTCAAGGCAGCAGGATGTGGCCAAAAAGGGTTCCTCGCAGTTGGATATCTGCGGGATGGGGTCTTAGTGAAGATGGTAACTTTTATCTGGAAAACACCATGCAGGAGAAGTTTGAATTTCGTACCCAGAGAAGGTCCCATACTGGGCAAATAATTTTTGTGCCTTTTCCCACTGGAGATTTCTATCTCAATGCTGCAGGCAGTTGCCAAAAAAGACCTTCACAAGGCTGGACACCTTCTCTGGAAAGTCCTGTAGGATCAGATATTCTGCTGCAGAGAAGAGCAAAGTGGGAGAAGCCAGAATCTTTGGCCCAGTGGCAATGCACCTTAATAAGATCAGCTTGGCCAGCTGGTCCTGGTACTGTGTCAGTTTTCAGAGCAAAAAGTTGGCAACATTTTTCCACATTTCCAAAAAGTCCCAGGTTTCAGGAACTTTAGGGGGAGGCCACTTTGGCGCCAGCCTTGGTTCAGGACCATGGTGACAGCACTTGAGAGTGGGTAAGGCTCACTCCAGCGGAGGTCAACAGTAGGGTCCAGGGCAGGTCCAGTTGCAACTGTCAGCTAGCCAGTTTAAGTAAAGGCCTCTTCAAGCTTGTTGTGTGCCTGTAGCTCAAATAGGAGGCCAACCAACTGATCCTTAGAGTCACTTCTGGGGTCCTGGGTTCAATGAAAGCAGGTCCACTCTTGCTTTAGGGTCTTCATTCAGATTTTGCACAAGTACAAGATTGTTCTGAGGAGGGTACACATTTATGTTCAGAGCCAGCCTGAAGGTGAGGGAAACTCCTGGACTTTCCCTAGCCAATCAGGTATAAGTCCCCTTGGGGTGACCTTAAACACTTTTGCAACACTTTCTGTGTATTGTAATGTAAGCTATCCCAAAGTATCCCTCTTTCCCTAAAACCAACATTGCTGAACCCTTTTTACTCAGGTCAGAGCTCCCAGTACCATCCAGAAGTGTTGCTATGGACTACAGTCACGGCTGGCAACACTAGAGAGTGGTGGGAGGGTAATTGGGTGGATGAATAAATAAAAAGGGCACTTACCTACATGACGTTCCTTGTCTCTCTGTTCCAGTTTTCTTCTGCCCGTCTCTGACTCCAGCACGGGGCCCTTAACAACTCCCCTAATAAATCCTGGTGCTACGCTCATGCCAGTTAACCAGCATTAGAGCAGCGCCAGGATTGAAGGGAGTGGCTTCTGTTGGTGTGCCTGAGGGGGGAAACATCCTTTACAACAAAACTTTTTCCACGCAGTACCTTTACAACGCAACTTTAACAACGCAAGTCATTACAACGACTTGCGCTGGGGGGCGCTGTAGGATAGGGAATAGTTTAATTTACTATCCCAAACCTTCCCTACTATCCACGGGGACTGGAGTTGGAATAGTAAATTAAACTATTCACTATCCAACACCCCCCAACGCAAGTCGTTGTAACGACTTGCGTTGTAAAACCTGCATTGTAAAGGCATGCGTTGTAACGACATACATCCGCCTGAGGGCACTAGAGGCCTGGGTTTGGTCTAACCCAGCTGTCTTAAAACAGCTGGGATAAAGGTTTCAAAGTGCACATGTCTGGTTGAGCATAGCAGGATGGTCAGCCAAAGCGACATGCGCACTTTGAACTGTCCAGGCAGCTCACCCACCTCACTGCTGCTGTCAGGTAGCATGCCCGCCCGTCCTGACACTCTGTTTGGACAGATGGATAAATAATAAATTGGTAATAAATTTAGTTCATCACCAGTTTATGTTTCATCTCTGGGGCTGTTTTGGGTTCTCTTTGGTTTGTGGAGCGACGCTCCTCCGCCCAAAAGGAGGAGCCACCCCTGATGAAATGGCTAAACGCTCTCTTGTGGTCACTCTAAGCCAGTTCAGGGACAGCCCACTCCCACTGGGTTTGAAGCCAAGCTGACTAGAAAGATAGATTAAAGCAGGCCTAGGAATGAGCTACATCTGCCAGTGACAAGGTAGGTACCCTTTGAAGCTCTGGAAGGGGGAGGAAGAAAAAACACATGTCCACACCAAAGCCACAATCCATATCTCACAACAAAGTAACCATTTGACAGTCAGGTGACACTGGGCACTGCCAGAAAGCTTTTGATACTGGCCTTCTTACCAGTGACTGTCTAAAATGATTTAAATGGTTTCTTTCCTTAACCTATGACCTTTTACTTTCTAAACCTCACACCATCACTTCCCTACTCCCCTTCTCTGCTTCCTTTAGGTAACCTCTGACCATTGCATATTAATGTGCTTGTTGAGCCTATACATAAATAGGAATATAAAAGATACTTGTCACTCTGGCACTTCACTATTGTTGTGTGGTTTTGTGTTCTCAATTAACACATGCATTCAGAAATGTGTATGCAATTGTAAGATGATAGTGTCTTTTTCTGATTATTCTATACCAGTGTGATAGTTGGTTAGATAACACAAGATTGATTAGAACAGTATTCAGTTCACGTCGAATGTGTCTCAGACCATTTCTACATTCCAGCATTGTACCCAGGTCCGTTGATTTTTGGGTTACCCCATTATCTGTAATGGCACATTTCGTTTAGGTAGGAAAATGATGTGTGATTTTCATTTTCCAAATAGTTAAATAAAATCTACCTTTACCATTAGGTTGGATTTTAAATTTTTATTAAAAGGAGTCATTGAATCACTTTTCTAGCTGCTCCCAAACTGAAACTAAGCATTATAAGATGTTATTATGTAACTCAGTGTTTTTTTATTGAAGAGTCAACCTTGCTACATTAAAAAAAAATTTGGAGGTCTTACACTGCTAGGAAATGTAAAACATTAAATATAAATGTCCTACTTTTTAAATTCCACGCATCCTGCATTATAGGCCTTTAGAGCCTACCCTAAGGTGACATATAAGTTATAAAAAAAGAAGATCTGACTAATGGTTAATTTTTCCAAGTCAAAATGACAGTTTAAAATTGCACATGCAGGCTGTGCGAGCGCAGGCATGAAGACATGTTTACAGTGCTACTTCAGTGAGTGACACAATGAGTGCTGCAGCCTACTTGTAGCATTTCATTCTCTGGCCCTAGATGCATGTAGTATCATACACTATAGACCTTTAAGTAAACTACTTGTTTTTGGTCCACTAATAGCTACAACACAACCGGAAAATACATTTTCACACAGGCTGCCAAAAATCATAGCAATGTGGAGATTATACAGCGGTATACTATCTTTGTCTGACATTAATTTCTATACTTCTTTACTGAACACATCTTTTCTATAAAGGCGTCTCGTTTTAACTTGTCCTATTAAACACAACGCAGAAGACTTTAACCTAATGGATGTGACAAACCTGATAACCCTGTGTTTTTATGAGACCCTGCTGAAAGTTGCAGATGTGAGGCCTTTACCGTCCAATTTGTGGTTCATTCCCTGTGAAGAGGTTATTGTTTGAGTGCTGAGCGGCAGGCAGAATGTGCGGAAGTAACGTCAGAGGTCAGCGCGGGATCACGTTGACAGAAAAGCATATCAACTACTGACCTGGATGCAAATTACCTCTGCACGATGAAAGCCCCGCACTGTCCCTGGTAATGCCTGCCATAACCCAGCGTGTAGAACGAGGTTAATGAATGCTAAATTACAGTCGTCCCTTGCTACGTTCAATAATGAATACTGCTGTTATCTTTCCACTCTGAAAAATGCCATGTAAATGCTCAATTTTAAGGGACTTTTTTATAGGGTATTTTCATGGGCACGTTGTTAATCAACACACAAAAGAGCAGACCAGGTCTAGAAAAAAGTGTGTAGCTGTACTGACAAGGGTGCATTAAAGGGGTGCATATATGAACACAAGATGCTGAAAACCACTGGCTGGATGAATCCCATCAGACCACCCTTATGGTGGATTTAACGTCATGTGGGATGTAACTGATCATTCCAAAACTCAACCGACCATATAGTGCCGATATGGAAGTGGATGTCAGGAAAAACAGCCGTGATATCCATCATGAAGTGGTATAAACTAAAGTGCAGTGCTTAAATAATAATAGTGAACTAAAATTGACTACATGGGCGTTCTAAAGTATTCAATCCGCACTCAATGTGTCAAGAGTTAAAAACCCGCCGGGTAATAAGATTACTCTATGGCGTGTGTGAAAATCGGTCGACATGTTTCAGCCAGAGGGGCTTTGCCCCGGCTTTCTTCAGGACCATAAACAGAGATGCTACTGCAGCCATGAATGAAGTGTAAAAACTACAACAGACAATGTACTGAAAAATAGGTACATATCTACCAGGAACCATCACAGTTGAGTGCCCACTGGACGGAAAGGAGAATATCTTCTTCCCAGCGTTGTGTGGGTGAAGACCTCACCTCACCCGGCGACAGCTCGGGAACATGAGGCCCCGCTCTATCCGTCGGTGCCTCTGGTGATAACCCGAGCGGAAGTGGAGGTGGACGTTGTGGACGTTGTTAATCTGCAAAAACGTGACTCAAGGCTTGACTATCCATTGTAACTTTTGGTTCACAAAGAAGAACATTCCAGGGCATATTTACAAGGGGATATCGCCACCAGATCTTCACTTTTAGTGATGGTCTGGTGGCGATATCACTTTCTCCTTATTTACAAAGCGGCCTTAAGCCACTCAAAATGGCTTAATGCCGCTTTGTAAATAAGGATCCTTTTCATGCTTCACTTAGCATGAAAGGGACGAGCAATGGGTGTTGCAGTCGGCGTTCCGCCGCAACACCCATTGCTTTTTGACGCTGTCCCATATTTACAAGGATGGGGCAGTGCCAAAAGCCAAGACCAGGTAAAACCTGGTCTTAGGAGGGCTATACGAGGAGAAATTATTAAGTTGTCCTACTATTTAGCTCCTTCTAAGTGTGCTGCAGAATAGAAACAGCAAATAGCCTTTAAAGTTTGTTTATGCGCAGGGAGGTGTCCCGTCTGCGCATAAACAATCGCCCCTGCAGCGCAGGCACCCTTGCATGGGTACCTGCCCCGTCACAAGGCAGCTTTTTTAGCACCAGCACTAGGGGAAACACAGGGGTGCACTGTATTTCATGTAAATACAGCGCATCCCTCCGTTTAAAAAATGTCAGAGCATGGCGTCATCAATTTTGGAGTAACTCAATGCTTCGAAATTTTATTGTAAATATCCCCCTCTGTTTTACAATTCTCTTCATCAAGGTCACTGCCAGGCACGCCGGAACCCAAATGGTTCACCTGTTGCCATCTGGGGGCGAGAACTGTGAGTCGGAACCCTTCAGTGGACCCCCAATTGAGCCCAGGGTTTATCAATATCTGTGAGATATGAAAGTTCCAGGGTCCACACACAACATTATTCTGGGAAGGCACATCATTTTCTCACTGCTACAGTCTCCAAAATATATCAAACATGGCCATTTCTCCTATTGAGTAAGAGAATGTTGTTGCAACTGTATCTCTTCTCAGTAAGGGCACTGCAAGGAGACCAATATCATATTGGTCAACCTTGGCAAAACTACGTGGTAAGTGATATTACCATTATGTAGTACTGCAAGAATTTGCTTTGTCCTTGAAAAATAAAATCCAGCCAATAAGAGTTCCAGAAGGTCAGATGATGTAATAAATACTACTTATTTTGTATGTTCCATGCCGCAAAACTTAGAATTCTGTATTTTTCTCAGCAAAAATGACACCAGATTTTATCTGGAAAAACCTGTGTGTTAAAAATTTGCAGAATGTGTAAGTAATTTGCGCACCACTGTGAGTGTAAACTCCCTTTTCCCAAGAGTTGGGTTGACCATGAGTTACTGACCAGTTAGAGCATATTGTTGTAGAGACCCTTTGCCATTCATTTAAAGAAAATTGAGATAATTATCTAAAGGCAAAAGTCATCACAACCGTACCATCATAATCGGAACGCTTACCATGCAGTGGAGGGATATACATTTTTTTCCATACATTTTCAAAATATGATATGTCTGTAGACCACCTGCTTTCATGGCCTTGTAATTTATGGTATTTAGATGGAATTTAGAGGTATTTAGGGCTAGATGTAGGTAATTCTATTTTACCACTTCTAAAATACCGAATTTTACCGATTCGGTATTTAAGAAGTGGTAAAATAGAAGGGGGCACATGTAGGTATTTCAGAATCGGTAAATACCGAATCTTCCTCTCGTGGGTTTATTAGTTGATCTATTAGTTGAAGCCCAAAGATTACAATACATGAAAAGTAGAAGAGAAACAATTTTAGAACACAGAATAAATGAATACACTGTATAACATGCATCTCTACTCTATACCCATTATTTTATATTTAACTATAGCATTAGGATTAGGCAAAACGAACAGTTTAGCAAAAGCAGCAGTGCAAGCTTCTTGCATGTGAGGACACAGAACAGCCATCTTAGTTCTAGTGCGCAGAAGCGACAGATTCCCTCCAAAGTAAAGAATACGCCATGTCACGTGAGTATGACAGACGCATGCACAGTAGAAACCCTTGCGTAGCATCAGCCATCTTAGATGCAAGCGTATCACAGTTAGTAAAACACTTAAGCAAGCTTCACTCAGACACCCAAATGTTTATGTAAAATGTGATATTAGTAAAACAAACATGTTGTTTAATTTTATTAACATTATTCTAGGTTCATGAATGCAAGCAAGTCGCTTCACATGCGAATCCTTGCTTCATCAATCCCCTCTTTGATGATATTTTATATCATCACTAAATTAATGAAACACGTGCCAACTTCTCACAATTCACCCAACTCAATTTCTTCAAACTTTCTATTTTGTTTCTTCTCATTATTATGGTGATTTTTTTTTCATTTTCTTGTATATTTTCCCATTTATTTCTTCTAATTCAAGCTCATCAATATTTCTCTTTTCTCCTCGCCTATTTACGGAGTATGTCTTTTTATGCTTTCAACATTTGCAACAGATCATTATTCCTAAAACTAGTAAGCCTATTCCCACCATTAGCATCTGTATTCTATCTACAAATCTTTTTCCTATATTAGAAAGCCAACTACCTATAGAGGAGAGACCATCAGTAAGCCTCTTCCATGCACTATCAACCTCCAGTGGTTTAAGCTCTTTTTCCAGATTGGTAATATTCCTCACATACCTCTTTATTTCAACACTTTTGTCAGATGTGTAAGTGCAACAATGTTGCGCTTTCAACATTCTACAGACTCCGCCCTCTTTTGACAATAATGTATTAAGAGCAAGTCGATTTTGTAAAACCATTGATCTGATTGCAACCAATTCAGTATTGACCATTAAGAACCCTCCAGCAGTGTCAGTTGATAACCGATCCACTACCGTTGACAATTTACAGATTCTGTGTGTATTCAGAGCCACTCCCACTGTAGGTATCAATGCACTAAATATATCACCTACTATTTCACCAAAACTAGCTCTTTTACTACGTATTAATCCATTAGTTTCTTCATTGTTTCCAGAGATTTTGTCCACATGATATATTTTGGGGAAGAGTATTCCAAAATAACAACTCCCATACCAGTGATCTGGCAATTTGTAATAAACCTTATTTCCACATATAAAATAAATTCCAGGAAATACAGGTTCAGTTCCACCTTTGAAACCCCAACCCCCAATTACCTTATAATTGTGTTCACATTCACTGGAACCTATGAATACATTGTTATAATAACTAGTTATTTCTCTGTGGAGACAGATTTTCCCCTTCCTTTCTAAATCCAGCAACATAGCATCATGGGTTTTACCATTTGGGGTGAACCCTACACTTTCAGCCCATTTAGGAATTTTATGATTCTTATCATTAGCCTTTCTTTGGAAATTCTCCCTCCTTTTCTCAACCATATTCAAAAATATTTTCTCTTTTTCTTGTAATAAGCAGGTTAAATTATTCTTGTGTGCTTCAGCTATATCTATTGTACCTATTGTTAGAAAATATTCACCCATATAACTTGTTACATCACTTTTAGTATGTACAGGATTCAGGTTACCACGTATACGGAGTTCTGAAAATATCACATCTGAATTAGAATAGTAATACTGTAAAGGTCCTTTCTTATAGAACAAACTAGCTAAAACACTACATGAAATTCCATATGTTAGTGGCAAATGGTGGTAGGTCACACCTTCAGCAACCGAAGTAGGTAACTTCATACAGACATAACAGTCTTCTATTTCCATCGCTTCTACATAGTGTACTAATAAGTTTGCAAATACATTTAAATGAGTTCGGTTTTTAATTCTAGTATAATGTAGTTCTTCCTCTTCTGATGCTTCTAAGTCTACCTTCTGTTGACTAACTCTAAATGCTTTCTCCTGTGTATCTATTCTTGCAGGTGTATCTGTCATTTGTAGCTCATCTGTATCTATTAGTGGTTGCTTATTAGTAGAATTCTTCATGTTTCTACTCATTATGTAAGGGATAGCTATTGTCAGTCCTATCCAAACTATGAATAATATTGCTATACTACATACACATACTCTACAGCATGTTTTTAAACTATTTATTTTCGGTCTTCAATTAACAGTACGATCAGCCATTTTTAGCTAAGGGGATTTCAACCCCTCTTTGTAACTTTTACACAGCCTTTTACCCTGTGAAAAATTCAGGTTGGTTTCACTTCTTCGTCAGTTTGATCAGCAATCAATTCTTCATCACTGTTGTCACTTATTTCCAAGTTTTCAAAATCCTCCAGCACGATATAGGTCCATTCAGGGCCTTTGTATTTATTATTCAGCCTCTTTAGTCGTGGACTTCTCCTTCTTGTTTGTATCACAGGTTGGTCAGCTTGACTTGTTATTTCATTTACTTGTTCAGGTGCTTCATCAATTGTCTTTAAACATAGTCTCAGTCTTTTGACAAACCTAGGCCACTTGTCCCCTTTTCTGAGTCTTTTAGCTGGCACTGTGCTTTGGCCTTCTTCCAACGTTCTTTTATTTTCATTCAGTTGTGGCAAATCTATTTCAATGCTGTCTTTTGTATCCCTCTCTATCTGACTAGGTCCAGGTATTATTTCTGTTTCTTCTGCCTGGTCACTAATCTGGCTTTGTTCAGGTATAGGCTGAGTTTTACTTTTGTTTGATTCACCTTCTTCCTGAACACAATTTTCTACCCCTGTCTGGTCCTGCCCAAGCTCTTTGAACCCTTGATTTTCTTCTGCTTGAGCCTCCGCCCTAATTACTATCTGTCCCTTTTCAAACTCTGGAGTTCTTGCTGGAGTGTCGATTATCTGATCTTTCCCTATCTGCTCCTCCTCAGAATCACTTTTGACTTGTATTTCTATTAACTGAGTACCTTCTTCTACACCTGTCTCGTCCCCACTATCACTCTGTCTATCTTGGTAGGTTTGACTTCTGGTTCCTACATATTCTGCAGGTATATCGATTATTGGAATCCAATTATCTTGACTGTTGCTCGGTTGTTCCTCTTCAGCTACTTCAGGATCGATATTTTGAGAACCCTCAGCTGCATAACCTTCAGCTTCAGATTCATCAGGTTCAGTCACTCTTTTTGTATGACTGGCATGAATCCAGTGTGGAACTCCTGCACACTTTACAGCTGTGGTGGTAACTAAAATTACTTGACGTGGTTTTCCCCATCTTGGTGCAAGGCAAGATTTTCGAGTATGTTTCTTTAGCACTACCCAGTCACCTGGGTTCAGGTCATGCGCTGGTGTTGCTCGCCTGGCGACAGCGTCTTCTCCAACCTGGTGAGAGTAAGAACGCACTTGGTCAGCCAGTTCTTTGCAGTACTCCAGTACTAAATCATCAGATATGCTTATCAGTTTGTGTCTTGGCACCCATGCTTGCCTCATTTCTCTTCCCATCAGTATTTCATGGGGACTCAAGCCTGTGTTCCAGTCTGGAATACTTCTGAGTCCCATCAGAACAAGTGGCAAAGCATCTGGCCACTCCAATCGGGTAGATTCATACATCTTTCCCAGTCTTGCCTTGATTGTGCCATTCAATTGTTCTACCACTCCAGAAGCCTCTGGGCGATATGCACAGTGCAGCTTTTGCTTGATTTTGAATGCTTCACAAATTAGACCAATTATTTCATTATTAAAATGGCAACCTTGGTCTGATTCAATTGTTACTGGAAAACCGAAACGTGGTATAAGCTCTCTAAGTAGCAGTTTGGCTACAGTGATGCTATCATTTCTGCGTGTGGGGTAAGCTTCCACCAATTTTGAAAACAGGCAAACAATGACAAGGATGTATTTTAGTCTTCTACAAGGGGGTAACGGAATGAAATCTTTTTGCAATCGTATAAAGGGACCTTCTGCCTTTCCAATCTTTCCTGGTAGTACTACTGTTTTCTTTCCTGGGTTCATCTGTTGACAAACTAAGCATCTTTGGCAAAGTGCCTCTGCTATGTTTCTGAATTTTGAATTAAACCATGACTGTTTGAACAGACGTGTCATAGCATCTCTTCCCAAATGAGAATCTCTGTGAACCACCCTAACCATAGAAGCAAGCATTCAGTCTGGTAACACTGGTCTCCCATCAAGGTATACAATGACACCATCCTCAACTCTTCTCTGACAACCTATTTTCCTCCATTCGTCCTTTTCCTTTGGTTCTGCTCCATTCTGCAAATCTCTCACTTCCTCCCACGTATTCACACCTTCTAGCAACATAATTTGGCAGCTGTTTCCACCCGCCTCAACTTTCTTATTAACAGCCATTTTATATTTTGCACAATGTTGGGCTAACTGGTCAGCATATCGATTACCAGCTGTCACTTTGTCATTTCCAGATTTGTGAGAAGCACACTTAACCACAGCCACTTCTTTTGGTAACTGGATTGCTTCAAGTAAATCCTTTAGATATTGACCAGTTTTAATTGGAGTATCTGAAGAAGTCTGAAACTCTCTTTGCATCCATAGTTGGCCATAGACGTGCACAACCCCGTAACCATACTGGCTGTCAGTATATATGGTTACCTTCCAATTTTTCCCAAATTTGCAGGCCTTTCCTAATGCAACCAATTCGGCTATTTGTGCAGACTTGACTCCAGGCAAATAGGATGCTTCAATTGGACCTCCCAGCGTGCACACGGCATAAGCAGCACTCAAACCTCCTTCCTCATGTCTCATACATGAGCCATCTACAAATAGCTCATATTCTGAATCAATTAATGGCTCTTCTCTTATGTCTGGACGTGGTTTTGTACTATATTCAGTCAAGTCGATACAGTCATGTTCAATTTCTCCCTTTACTTCTGCAAAATGTGAGTTAGGTAGCAGTGTTGCTGGGTTCAGAATATTA
Organism: Lissotriton vulgaris; assembly: GCF_964263255.1. Classification (NCBI taxonomy): domain Eukaryota; kingdom Metazoa; phylum Chordata; class Amphibia; order Caudata; family Salamandridae; genus Lissotriton; species Lissotriton vulgaris. The sequence goes on along the minus strand of NC_141698.1, from coordinate 324,987,241 downwards.
CACCTAGCAATTGTCACATTTCCTGCACCTACAAGGATTCTCTCATACTTAGTCAGTCTACTAGGTGTGAGATACTGGGTCTTAGTCCTGGTTAGGAAAATTACAACTGCATGTGGAACATACACGGTCACAGGATGTCCCATAATAATGGACTCACTCTGTTCCAGGCTCATGAAAGTTCCAGCCACTGCTTTCAGACATCCGGGCAAGGCAGATGCAACTGGGTCTAATGTGGAAGAAAAATATGCCACAGGACGTCTCATCAAACCGTGAATTTGAGTTAAAACCGAAAGTGCACAATTATCTCGTGTGTCACAGAAAGTGGAAAATCCTTTGAATAATCAGGCATCCCTAATGCCGGAGCTGTACACAGGCATTCTCGTAATTTTACAAAAGCAGTCATGCTTTCATCGTCCCACTCTACTGGATCTTTTGCTCTTTTCTTTGTCATTTGTATCAATGGCTTTGCTAGGACTGCAATTTCCCACAATCCATTGTCTGCAGTATCCTACAACTCCAAGAAACATCCTGATCTCTTTCTGAGTTTGAGGCAAATTCATGTTTTTAATTATTCTGATTCTTTCCGAAGTAACCCTTCTGACGCCTCTTTCTATCTGGTGCCCCAGATATTTCACTGACGTGGTGCAGAATTGTAATTTCTCTGGTGACACTTTACGTCCTCTTTCAACTAAATGATTCAGTAAGGCAATGGTGTAGACAACACAGTCATTTCGAGTTTTAGACGCCAACAATAGGTCATCTATATACTGGACCAGGACTGACTGTCCAGGCAGTACCAAACACTCAAGGCACTTTTTCAAAACCTGATTAAAAATCAAGGGGCTCTCTGTGTACCCCTGAGGGACACGATTCCAGACATAAACATGACTGTCAAATTCATATGAGAAAAGAAATTTGCTATCTGGCTGTAATGGAATCGAGAAAAATGCATGACACAGGTCAATGACAGTAATCCATCCAGCCTCCCAGGGTATCTGATACAGAATCACCGCAGGATTTGGCACGACTGGACAGCATGGGACAACAATCTTATTAATTTTGCGGAGGTCATGTACAACTTTGTACTTGCCACTCGGTTTCTTTATACCAATTATGGGTGAGTTACAAGGACTGCTCATTATTATTTCTTGTAAAATGCCTGCTTCAACCAAAAGTTTTATTTCTGCTGCAAAACCTGCTTTTATCTCTGGGCTCATTTTGTACTGTCGAGTATTTGGGTAAACTGCACCTTCTTTTACTGTCACTTTTATTGGATTGACATTTGCCATTAATCCTACATCTTTTCCAGTAAAATCCCATACATTAGGTTTTACAGTCTGTTGTAGCTCTTCTGGTAAGTCTTCTATTGTCAGCTTTTTAGTCTCTGTCTCTTGTTTTGCTAACATCAGTTTATAAACTCCATCTTCGTCTGGGGTTTGAATTTCAACACCACTTGGGGATGCAAAATATAGTGCAATTCATTTTGCACAACAGGTCTCGACCTAACAAGTTTACTGGACTTGACTCACATACGACAAATCTACGCATTTCTTTAAAATTCCCTATTCTAATTTCCATTGGTTCTGTAACTGGGGTACTAATTTGTTTATTAGAAATGCCCACTACTTGGATCATTTCTCTCAAGAGGGGTAGGTTTGGAACGTCTGCTGTTCTCACAGTAGAATGGGTAGCACCAGTATCCAATAGGAAGGTGACATCATTTCCTTCAACCTTTCCTTCAATGTATGGTCCTGACTGGTCTACCGGCAAGGAGGCGCCAAGCATGCACTCCTCGTCCTCCCCTCCCAGGCACCGTCAGTAAGGATCTTCACTGAAAAATGTATCACTAAAAAGAAATTGTGAAGTTGCTGTATCTCTCCTTTCACTTCCCTTCCAATTTGTGGTATCTACACTCTGTTTTGCTTTGCTCCTGTAATTTGGCATAGGTGCGGGGGGGGGGTAACTGGTTTTGTATTACCTGCTGCTGTGTCTTCCGTGGCACCTCATTCTGCGTCTGTGGATTCAAATCATTATTTTGCACATTACCATTTTGTACCACCTTACACTCGTTCTTCCAGTGCCCCAACTTGCCACACCCATGACAAGGGAATTTCCGTTTTGCCTCTTCTCTATTGAATTTTCCCCTTGGCTTTCCTCCATTTCCATCACCCTGATTCTGGTTACTATTTAATTGATTTAACTGGAGTTCTTGTTGCTCTGCTAATTTTACTTGTGCCCACATAACTTTTTCTTTTAACTCTTTTCATTTATTGTCAAGCTCATCTTCACAACATTTAGCATGTTTAAGGATCTCATCAATAGGTTTTGCCTGCCAACAAATTTTATGATCTTTAATCCATTGTGAAATTTCTGGTCTTAATCCTGACACAAATCGATAGATAAAGTGCGTCATATCCTTCATATCTATGTTATCCAACCCACTGTACTGTTTGAATACTTGCAATAAGCGTTCATAATATGTATGCACAGATTCATCTTTATTTTGGGTAGTTCTATCTATTCTAGTTCAATCTGTCTCTTTTGCGGGCACCTTCCCTTTGAGGTAGAGTATTAACTGGTTGTACTTCTTCATTACTTCTTCGGAAGGAGCCCCTGTCTTTGGGTCTCTAGAGTATTCATCACTAGGCCAATCAATAGCAGTTTTACATTCTGTCCACAAATCTACAGGTACAATAATGTCAAATAATCCATCAAAATCTTTTAAAAGACATTTTGAAACCTTCACAAATCTCTCGACTTTTCTGTACCATTCTACAGGTTTCTCATGAAGTTTTGGGAAATCATTTGTAAATGACAACATTTCCTGTCGGGACCATGGAACATGCACATAACCGCCACCTGGTACCTCTCTCATAGGACATAGTTTTTTCCACTTTTTCTGTCTCTTTTAATACATATTCAGAAGCAATTTGTCTTGCTCGAACCTCTTCCTTTTTCTTTGCCCATCTAGTTTTCCATTTTTCTAGTTCTCCCCATTTTTGTAATAATGTTATCAGCTCTCTGATTTGTACCTTTTTACCTGACACATTCATATTTTCTAAATCTTTGCCTGAGAATTCAACTCAATATGGTTTTTGTAATACTTTAGATTTGCCAATATCAATTCCCATACTAGCTGCTGTGTCCATTAATTTTCATGAAACACTTTTGTATTTCTGGTAATGCTTTTACATATAAATAATAATCAATCTTCACTAAATGTATTTAACCTTTCCAATCCCACATTCCCAGCCATCATATCCTCTTATTCAATTCTTAATTTATATATATCTAATGGCTTTGGCTGTGATTTTGGTTACTCTATTTCTCATGTCCATCTTTCTATTTCCTCTGGGGTCACTAATGTGGCACTTCTTGTACCTGAAGATGTCTCCATCTGTACTTCTCTCAAATTTTGAGGAGTGGTTTTCCTAATTGAACTACTCTCTGGTTCTCTTATTGGTAAGTCCATTAAGGAGATTACGGACTCACATTCACTTGCCTGATCATCTATTATCATAGGTTCTTTTCTTGGCTGCACTATCAGTGTAGTCAAAACTGGGGTTTTAGGACTAGCTTGTTTGTCTCCGTACAAAGGAACAACTGGACCAATGGTTACTGGTATTGTCAGAGCTTCAGGACTTGTATTTAACTGGGAAATGTACTGAATTAACTCACTTCTCTGTTTATTTCATGCTTCTCTCTCTCTCTATCTTGCAATACCTTTTCTATTGAGGTTTCATGTACCACTTGTGGAATCAGAGGTGGTTTTAGAAACTGTGCATTTAGATTTATAGTGCTTGGTTCCTCATTATAAGGTGGTGGATTTTTCATTACCAAATCCTCCATATAATCATCATCTGACTCACCACTAGTCATTACATGTTTGGTTTTCTCAGTGGGCTCTTCTAAAGTTAATACAGGATATAGTCCTTCCACAATCATGTTCTGTCGCCATTGTTTCATTTGTTTATCTCTAGTTTCTCGTGTATACTTAGGGTAAAATGAATTCAACCCTTTGTCACTTCTGGGTCTGTCCCGCTCAAAAGCCTCAATTTCCCATTCTTCTAGTGCCTCATACTGCGTTAATCTAGGTTTGAGATTAAAAATCATTCATACGTGTCCTTATATTAAACAGAACTCTGCCATTAAAAGTACCATTTTGGGGAAATGCCAAAACTCTGTCATCTTTAGTATATTCCACCCAATTTTCAAACCATACACAAGTGTGGTAGCCCCTGTCAAACATCATATATGATGCAGGAGTATTCGGTGGTGGAATGATAATTCCTTCTCTAGTTTTAATTGGTTTATCCTTTTTAGAGAAATTCTTAACTTTATTAACAAACAACATTTTTCTTTCACCTCCGTACATAGTATTAGGTCTGCCTCTTATCACCTATTCTCTAGCAAAACACAAGGGTCTGTTTCCGTCAAATGGACCTATCTGCCACATATATTTTTACCGGGTTTCATAGTTTTTCAGTTATACTCATTTGTTTACTTAAAGTGCTTCCAATAAAGTGTGTTTCTCATTTGTGTTCAACCAATCAACACTGTACTTTCAAATAACACTTAACCAATAAGTGCACAGCTTTTCTTGTGAGACAAGTTCACACGCTCCTGTGCTCACCCCTCCTTTACAATTACTATTTCAGCTACACGCCCACTGTTTCAACCAATACCAGCGCTTCTCTGAGTGACGTCAGCGCAGCACTGCGACTGACTCCCTCCTTTGCAAGATAATACGAAAACCTTTTTTTTTTCTCTTTAAAGTGCAGATTTTATTATTCAACAACGTAAAAACATTTGCCACTGTACCTGAGTGACTAATTCAAAGGATAGGTACATTTCACTCACTACGAGTAAAACCCTTCTGTTTACTCTTCATATACTACGAGTAGATCCCTTCCACCTACCCTTCATGCAAGCATTAGAGAACCTGTTACTCCTTCAGACTTATCCACTCCGGGATATATACTAAGACCAAAGTTTCACCAGCGAACCCCTTTGCTATCAATCAAGCTCAGACGAACCTGCTACTCCTTCCGTGTGACCCTTTCTAGGTGATATCACACTAAAAGTTTTGCTAGCGAACTCTTTGCTATCATTTATTCATACATTCATACAGAAAAACCCTAAATTGTGCTTCCGGTTTTACCTGTAACCATGCACTAACTTCCTCTAGGTAAGTGACCTCACTGCAGTGTGGCTTCCATTTACCACCCGCTATTCTGCCCCCGGGGATTCCAGACAAAACATATAACAGGTACGAACAATTTTGGTTTTACATAAAATCAAAGCAGTATCAACAGAATCAATGGAATTTCAATAATACCACATTTGATTGATCGACAGTAATATCATAACCAACTAACTAACTACCTATCTTTAATTAAACCCTAACCATACCTCTGCTACCAAAAGAATATACTATAGAGCGCGCAGGTCACGACTATAATTTTACCATACTCACCTCGGCCCATAAATCAATAACTCAATAACTTAGTCAGGTTAACTTTTGCTCTACTACCAGTCTAATTTACCTACTAGGTCCTATACCATTGACTTACAAATCCTTGTCGCTGGTATCTGTAAACCCTATTGGATCAGGGAGTTAGATTGAAGATAGATAGAGAAAATAACATTTGCACTCATATAATAACCACAGACTCGGGAAAGTTTTAAACTCTTTATCTACATTTCTTAAATGGTCATGATGCAAAGATTAAACACCACAAGACTCTCAATAATGAAAATCAGAATTAATGTAAAACTATGCAAAATATATATTATGCTAATCATTTAATAATAAGGGAAGGTAAGAAAAGGGAACATGCTATATAATCAAACGATTTGAACTGTCAAATTTAAAGGGTAGGTAAGATTAGGAACACGCTATGTAAATCAATTTTATCATTCAACTATAGGGAAGGGAAGAAAATGTAACACACTATTAAATTGAAACGAATTGATCATGTACTAATAGGATAGGTAGGAAAAAGGGACATACTATTCAAGAATTTCTCTTAAAAGATTTAACCTTAGGGTGGGTAAGAAAAGGAACATATATATATAATCAAATCTTTCACATATAGGGAGGGTAAAGAGAAGGAACAAGATATACGATGACAAACCCATACAGATTTATATTTAACTAAAATGGTGTGAAGACCAACCCTGGCCACGGGTCAGTTGAAAGACAGAAACCCCAAAAGTTGAAGTTGCCAGTAGGCCAGCAGGTGCAGATCAGAATCAGGACAGGAAAACCAGATTTGGATCAGGACAGGACCACCAAAGGTTAAGACCAGCACCCGCAGTTCAGTTGCAACGCCTGCGCTACTCCCTCTCTGCAGCTAACAGTCAGAACCCCGATTGGATTATCGATTTCACCGACAAAGTGCTGCGCCAGCACCTCAGCTTCCCAAAACCCCGATTGGGTCATCAAATCTTCTGACAGAGTGCTCCGCAGCCATCTGCTCTTAGTCACCTACTGAGTGCGTTGGGTCAGTGACAGGTCAGCTATTCGGACAAGTCGGACAAATTAACTAACTGAGCCTACCCTAGTTACACTATTTTCCAGGTCAGCGTACCACTCCCCAATGTAAGGATCCCCAATTTAATTTTGATTGGTCAAAGAGTGAGGAGAGGTCATCACACCACACCAAATTGTGATACCTCAGTGTTGAATTTTAATTTTATGTTCCCGCCAATCAATTTATTTTCACATGACATTTTTTCAACCTAACAATGAATATTCTATTGGTAAATACATTGTATATCATTTAGTCTTCCTCTCGTGGAGTCATTAGTTGATCTTCCCAGGCGCATCTTGGCTGAGACTGTCCTTGGCTCGAATTCAATGACAAATGATTTCAGCTCCCTCCGGAGTCTTCACATGCACAGATTGATTTTCAAGATGGAGTAAGAACACCTCCCAGGCCCAAAGATTACGATACATGAAAAGTAGAGGAGAACCAATTTTAGAACACAGAATAAATGAATACACTGTATACCATGCATCTCTACTCTGTACCCATTATTTTATATTTAACTATAGCATTAGGATTAGGCAAAACGAACAGCTTAGCAAAAGCAGCAGTGCAAGCTTCTCGCATGTGAGGACACAGAACAGCCATCTTAGTTCTAGTGCGCAGAAGCGACAGATTCCCTCCAAAGTAAAGAATATGTTGTGTCACGTGAGTATCACAGACGCATGCGCAGTAGAAACCCTTGCGTAGCAGCAGCCATCCGAGATGCAAGCATATTACAATTAGTAAAACACATAAGCAAGCTTCACTCGGACACCCAAATGTTTATATAAAATGTGATATTAGTAAAACAAACATGTTGTTTAATTTTATTAACCTTATCCTAGGTTCATGAATGCAAGCAAGTCGCTTCACATGTGAATCCTTGCTTCAACAGAAGGTGAACTCTGCCGACGCTTTCTCCTTGTTCCCGGGATATTGTGGCATCCTCCTGTGCACGGCCAGGCAGGTGATCCACAGCGGGCTGCTGATCCGGTGTCTTCTCCCTTACCGCCGCGTCTCTCAGCTCTTCTGCGGTTCTCCAGGCTGTGTTGGGCTCCTCCCCCTTCAATCCGCTATTGTCACCGGATGGGGTCCACAGCGCAGACGCCACGCTTTTTAACTCCTTCTTTTGAACTTCCTGGCATGTTAAAGGGACTGACCTCGTCCCGTACTTGCATTATGAGGACATCGGTATCAACAAGAGATCCCGAGTCCTGCTCCCCAGGCTCCTCCCGACAGACCCGGAGGCTGTTATCACAGGTGTCGCAGAATGGAAATGTCGACAATCCCTTCTGAAATGGAACTTTATCAGGTGCTATGAAGATGGCTGAGGACAGCCTATCTGTAAATGACATTTCTTCCTGTGTTAACACAACCTTACTTCTGTCATAGGGAACCCTCCCCGTTTGCTGGCAATAATCTATTGAGTACATTCCGCACCCACAAGGCCCCCATGCCACAGGGACTTGTTTTTGCACGCGGCCACTGCTGCAAATGGCCAGAGAGAGCCAGCGCGCGCATTTGGTTATATATCACCAAAAGTACAAGAGAAACTGGCATTCTTAAGTATGCCCTCCCACCTTTTGCATGACTTGTGATTTATTTTAATTATAAGTACCGTCCCGTTTTCTAAGCGAAGCTCCTTCCCTCGTGCAAACACGCGCCACCCCCGCCCCCCGCCCATCACGCCGGCCGTGACTGGACCTAAAGCTCCTCTCTGTATGTATGCACTATTATTATTATTTGCAAGAGCCAGGCAGTCAGCTAAAGTTGTTAGGTCAGACCTAAAATAAAATGATAAAAAGTCAAAGAAGCCTGAGGTCTGCACAGAAATGCATGCTTTGCTGAATGTTGTGTGTTGCTTTAACCCACTCTTAGCACCACAGTTTCTTTGATTTCGCATATCCACGGAGCCCATTAGTGCAGGCGAATCCATTGCACGAATGCCCTGGCCACTTCCGGTTATCAATGAACAACAAAGGGGAACATCCTTTACCACACGGATTTTACTCCGCAGTACCTTTACAACGCATCTTTTACAACGCAAGTTGTAACCACGACGTGCGCTGGAGGGCGCTACAGGACAAGGAATAATTGTATTTACTATCCAACACCTTCCCTACTGTATGTAGGCTGGTGTTGGAATAGTAAATTAAAAAATTCCTAAGACCGCACCCCTCCAACGCAAGTAACGACTTGCGTTGTAAAAAACGTGTTGTAAAGGTACGCGTGGTAAAACCATGCGTGGTAACGTCGTACATCCAACAGCAAAGCCAGGGTTTGTTAATCTGTTCATACCTGACAACTTGGGAGTCTCTGTTGACGATGTGGAGCGTTTTTTATTAATATTTTATTTCAGCTACATAAAACCTAGCCTTTAAAGCATACTTTATGTACAGCTATTGTTTAATCTGATGACTGCTATCAGTGATAATCCTAATTAGCTAACAATCAGCCCCCCCTGTTTCCTCGCACTAACCCTCCCCAGGCCCAATTTAAATACCTTGTCAGCAGAAGTGTAATCTGGTTAGCAGTTGCCCGGAATCTCTCTTTTCAGCTTCATTACACACCGCCACAGTGCAAGGCACCTTTTACTGCATGACAGCAGCAATCCCTGAACATTATTTATTACACAGTTTATATTACACACCTGCAGGTATCTATTGCATTCTGCTAGAGCGCTTCACGAGGTATTGCTTTCCTGTAGTAGTAGCATGTCACCTATTTATTAAAACGGCGAGGTCACATTTCTTCTTTGACCTTCATATTGCCACCTCGTCTGATTTTTCCATGACATTGAAGTACACGCGGAAACGCCCTGGTAGGGTGGAGGACAGTGCGCTGCTCTCACTGGATGAATTATCTGGGGAATCATCAGTCCAAGATTCATGTTGCACAGTTTCTTTGCAGACACATGGTTAGCTGCTGTGGCAAAATATTGCTCCTATATATAAATTCTCTAACCTGCTGTTTACTCACAGTCCAGCTCTATAAGCAATGCTTTGTCAGGCTATTGTTGGTAAAGGGGTAAGAGGGATGCCAGGTTTGTCTTCATTTGTGTGCACCACCAAAGGGCAAGGATGGCCTTGGACGAGGAGGAAGGAGCCCCCCCCCCCATTCTGCTCAAGACCAATGAATGTCTTTGAAATTTTGCAGACTTAGGGGCCCCTCATCACAGTCTTAGGGGGACATTATTTTGCATCTCTCCATTTCTTGGACACTGGAAGGCAGACATATTGATTACTAAACACGGGGAATACGTTATGATGTGTAACTTGAAACATTACTTGAGGTGCTATATGCACCTTGTCATGACAGCCTGTTTAGGGGAACGCAAAATAGCTATTCTCTATGAGCTCTTCTGTGCTTCAAAATATTACATTCCGAGTGTGTACTAAAATAGATCTGCCAGCTTTGAACTTGAAAACGTATCCTCTCATGTTAGGAATTAAGAGAACTTCGGTCTGGTGACTTTCTTATAATGGGCAAGTGTTGTGTCGTGTGACGGGAACAGGACTGCCCTAGGGAGATCACTCTAGGACCTACACTCCGGGGCATCTAATTCCAACTAGGCCTAACACGTGGCCCTATAATAAACTCAGACGGACACTGGGAATAAGTTTGCTTGCTCGGTCTGTGCGTCTCTCTCTTTCTGAACGCCCGCGCACGTGCTAGACCTCTTTTTATTATTAGGAGTCACATGACCAACGCGTCCAGCCCTCGGGGCGCCGGGGGCGGACCTCCAGGAACATAACATTCCTCCTAAAATAAGGAAAAACCAAAAACTGCAAACAATAAACACATTTAACCGTAACTTGTCCTTTCTCGTGAACCGTTAGGACAGATGCCTTCAGCGTCCTTTAACTGCCATGCCACACTATCATCCACTCAGTTCAAAACTGCACTTGCATATATGTAAGTGGGAACAGTCTTACGTAAAGTAGTCTCTCAGCCAGCCGGAGGGGGTGGGATTGTCACGTAGCTGACGTTGTGACCCCCGGTGAGTCATCAGTTCCGCTCCAACCTCCAACTCGTGACTTGGCGCCTCTCTGTCTGCCTCCTCCGGATCTGGGGCCTCATTCAGGGCCTCCACGTCACCTCCCACTTCTTCGCTGGAAACCTGATGCTCACTGCTCTGCCTGACCTCGTGACGAGTTGTTGATTCAACGGCTGGCACATTGGTTGCAGTTTCGGTTTGGCCACGTCTCTGCTGACGCTCTGACTCGGGGGCTGAATGATGATACAGTTTGAAATGAGACACATTGCGAGTCACCTCATCTCGTCCTCGAATGGCCGTGAGGCGGGTGCCTTTCACTCCGATAACTCGCCATGGTCGCTTCTCGTAGTTAAGTTTAAATTTGCCCCCGATTGCACGATTTCGGATAAGCACCACATCACCTCTTTTGAACTGGGGGGCCACGGCCCGGCGTCTCTGACTGATCTTTTCACATGCAGAATTTCTTTTCTTATCCACTGCGTGTTCATTTATCATTTCAGGTGCCCACTTGGGGTGATGAGGGATGGAGTCGGTGATCACCCTTCCTAGAAGAAGATGTGCAGGGGCCACCCCTGTTGTGGAGTGCGGGGTCTGGCGGTAGCTTCGAAGAAACGTAAAGATGGCCATCTCCACTGACTGCCCTTTGTCGTGAGCAATACGGATCACCTTGTTCAAAGTCCTCATGAACCTCTCGGCCTCCCCATTAGCTTGAGGCCATCGAGGCGTTATGCGCCTGTGACGTGTTCCCAGAGACGACAGGTATTCAGCAAAGTCTTGACCCTGGAATGGCGGCCCATTGTCTGTTCTGAGTTCTCTCATGGCTCCATGAGTGGCAATGATCTTCTCCACTTTGGGGATGACACAGTCTGCACTTGTGCTTGTTACGATTTCGACTTCAGGGTACTTTGAGTGGTCGTCTATCAGTACCAGCGTGTGTCTTCCATCCGGGAGACTGCCAAAGTCCATACTGACTCTCTCCCAGGGTCCTTGTGGCCGGGGTTCCACGATGATGGGGGCCTCACGGGGTTGTCGCCCGTAACTTGACAGGCCTCGCACGCTCGCACCATGTTCTCCACCATGTCATCCATGAGCGGGAACCATACCTTCGTCCGCAGTCGGGCCTTCGTCTTGACCATCCCCTGGTGTCCTATGTGGGCCAGTTGGATCACTCGTCCCGTGAGAGCTGTTGGGATTACTAGGCGATGCCCCCGCAGGAGGCATCCCGCCGTATCTTCATTTAGTTCAGCCCTCACGTGATATAAACTGTCCATGATCTTCTGAGCCTCAGGGGTGAGTACTTTCCAGCCTTCCTTAGCCTTCTGCCAGTTGGCATTTCGGAGAAGGTCCTTGGCTCGCTGTATACACGCATCCTGAGCCGTGGCGCTCACAACCTCTTCCAATGATATGGGGCGCGGGCATGATCTGGCCACGACCCACTGTACGTATGCTTCCGTCTCTTCTGCCTCATCCATCTCTTCAGGGGTTGCGGGCCTAGGGTGTCGGGACAGGTAATCCGCCGGGTTCTTCGCCCCTGGCTGATATTCGATATTGCAATTGTACTCCTGCAGTTGTAAGATCCATTTCTCTATTCTTGGGGGTGGCTTGGATGAGGTGCCTGAGAACAGAGCCAGCAGCGGTTTGTGATCTGTTACCACCGTGAAGGGCTTGCCATAGACGTACAAATGAAAGTGACAACATCCCCAATGTATTGCAATGGCCTCCTTCTCAATTTGGGAATATCTTTGTTCTGTGTCCGTGAGGGACCGGCTAGCGAAAGCAACAGGGGACCAGTCTATCTCATCTCGCGCCCTCTGCATCAGAACGGCCCCCAGTCCTGCCGGTCCGGCATCTACCGCAATGAGAGTGGAGTGTCGTGGGTCAAAGAACGCCAGCGTGGTGTTGCTGGAGAGTGCACTCTTGATGTCTTGAAATGCCTTTTCCTGTTCAGGTCCCCAGTTCCATGGGGTGGAATCTTTGGTTAGTTCACGCAGGGGGAGTATCTTTAACTTTGTCCGGATCAGGGTTGACGCCTTCGGCTGAGAACACGTATCCGAAGAACCCCAGTTTGTTCTGTAGGAATTCGCACTTATCTCGGTGCAGGGTGAGCCCCGCACTTCGGAGTCTGCGGAAAACCTGCGCCAAACGTTGGTTGTGTTCTGGGATTGTTCGTGCGTGCACCATGATGTCATCGCTGACATTTATTACTCCCGGTATGCCAGCAATCAGTTCCTGGATAACATTTTGGAAGACTTCGGCGGCGCTGGAGATTCCAAAACTCAACCTGGTGTATCTGCGAAGTCCAATGTGGGTGGAGAATGTTGTAATGTTACGGGACTCCTTGTCCAGCACAAGTTGATGATACCCCGCCCGGAGGTCCAGTTTGGAGAACCAACGGGCTCCAGCCATTTCCCCAATCAGGTCGTCTATCGTGGGGGTGATATGACGCTCCCTCTTGATGGCAGCATTGGGTAGGCGCATGTCAACGCAAATCCGGACCGCTCCGGGCTGTTTTGGCTTCCTCGTGACCACAATGGGCGACACCCAGGGGGTGGGGCCGGACACTTTCTCAATTATCCCCGCCGCTTCCAGCTTCTGCAGCTCTTCCTCAACCAGTGGTCTCAAGTGGAACGCAACGCGACGGTGTCGTAGGGCCACCGGTTGAACCGTGGGGTCCACGTGCAGATGTATCTCCCGGCCCTTGAAACATCCAATTCCCTCAAATAAGTCAGAAAAGTCCACAATTAGTTGTTGCACCGATTTTTCATGCACACCGAATGCGAATGTGACTACCCCCAGGTCCTCTGCCGTCCGGCAACTCAGGAGCATACCTTGGCCTTCTTCCGACACAAATATGTTGGCTCGCGTAACCTTGTCCCCGTGTCGGACTGTCGCTTTAAATTTTCCACGGATGCGGAGGGGAACGTCCTGACCGTATGCAAAAACGGTGATCGGAGTGGAGCGGAGGCTGGGAGGGGTAGCCATGTCTTTGTAGAGGGATGCACTCATGAGGTTTATCGAGGCGCCCGTGTCGACTGTCGCCATGATGTCCTGATCAGCCACCTGTATGGAGCACTGTGGCAACGTCCTGGTGCGTCTCGTGGCGGTGCCGATCATGTGCACCTTGTGTACGGATCGCTCCTCCTCGTCATCGTCCATGTCACTGTTGCTGTGTTCTCCTTCAGCCCCTTCGTGCTCAGCGACCGTGTGTACTATCTGGCGAGGTTTGCTGAACTTCTTGGACCTGCACACTTTTTCAAAATGATTCATTTTCCCGCAACCTGAGCATCTCTTGCCGCGTGCCGGACATTCTGGCGCCGGGTGTTTCGGGCCACCACAGTAGCCACATGACTGCGCTGAAGCTCCACCCTGAGGGGTTGTTGTTCGTTTGGCCCATTTGGGCGGTGGTCGGACCTGTAGTTTGTTAACTGGTTCCATTTTCATGTTGGCTTGCAGTGCCGCTTCCATGTGGGCTGCCCTGGCCTTGGACAGCTCCTTTGTGCGACCCAGCGTGAGGATGTCTGGCAGAGGCTTCCCCGACTCCTCCAGAATTCTGTCGCGCAGCTTAGCGGAGGCGCATCCTTGGATGATCTGGCCCCTGATCTCTTCCGTGGCGTCCTGGAAGCCACATGTCAGTGCTAGTTTCTTTAGCCTGGAGTGATATGCGTCCAGTGACTCATCTGGCAGTTGCCGTGCTTGCCGAAAGATGAATCGTTCATAGTCCTGGTTGGCCATTGGTTCGAAATGCGCGTTAAGGGCATTGATTAGAGTGTGATGGGTCTTGGGAGTCGCCTCCGTAAGGGTCCGGGCAATGGAGTGGATGTCCTTGCCACCAAGATGGAGGACCATGGCGCGCTTCTGTTCCTTGTGGACCTTGGTGGCCTCGAAGAAAATCAGGAGCCTGTCCACCCACTCCTTCCACTTCGGTGCGAGAGTGGAGGGCGCACCCTCCACCACAAACGGTTCAATGGGCGGAATGGTAGCCATCGCCCGGGACGCTCTGGAGCAGGTCTGAGGGCAGCCGGGGGGCGATCCGACGGGACACTCCGATTAGCGCGGAGAGACCGGCGGATGCGCTCAGGCGAGACGAGTTCCACGGGCCTGGCGAAGAATGGCCCTTGCGCTCCAGAGTCGGGTGGCAGGGTGAAGGCCTGGGACAAGTCGGCACCGCGTCCCCTCGAGCAGCTAGGCAGGACCGGGCGCCGACCGAAACGCCTCGCCAGGCGTGCCGAGGTGCGATTCACGCACGTGCAGCCAAGCACGGTGCGGCACCGGGCATGGAGGGTCAATGGTGGGAGGATCTCGAGCGACCAATCGATCTCCTGTGCGCAGCAGGAAGGTGCAAGCCAGCGCCGCTCACCTGCAGAGGGCCAGGGATGAGAGTTGTTCCTCCAGGCGAGCAGTGCGGGGGTGTGCGTGGTAGCAAGGCACGAGCACCGCGGGCAATTGGGAGCACCCGCAGCCGCCTCACCCCAGCCGGGGCACACACACACCCTGAGCGAGGGTTCGACAACCACCCTCGTCGCCAATTGTTGTGTCGTGTGACGGGAACAGGACTGCCCTAGGGAGATCACTCTGGGACCTACACTCCGGGGCATCTAATTCCAACTAGGCCTAACACGTGGCCCTATAATAAACTCAGACGGACACTGGGAATAAGTTTGCTTGCTCGGTCTGGGCGTCTCTCTCTCTCTGAACGCCCGCGCACGTGCTAGACCTCTTTTTATTATTAGGAGTCACATGACCAACGCGTCCAGCCCTCGGGGCGCCGGGGGCGGACCTCCAGGAACATAACAGGCAAGGTGTTGCTACGTGACGGGATCTCAGGTAATGAGACCTACTTGAAAGTAAATGTTACACAGCAAGCAAGTCATTAATCAGTTTCTGGAAAGTATTGTCCTCAAATATTTAATCTAAGCCTCCCTTTGTACAATATCCGTTAACAGTTTTTCATGTTCGGTGATATTAAAATGACTAAAACCCGAAACACGTAGAAAATAGTGTTACTGGGTATTCTTGTTTCCAAATTGTACTTTACATATATTTAAACACTGACAGTGTGTGTGCTGCCGTTGCACAGGTTCCTATTAAGTTGCCATTCAGACACTTTATTAGCCTTTGTTGCCCTGGCTTACGTTAATCTTTATTTCCCCTGCAGTGTTCTTTAATAGCGCGAGCCTTGCGGAAGTGCTTTGGAGCACAATATAGCATAACCATACTTTCTTTTTCATTTTAGGCACAGGTAAATTAAAGAATTTGGTCAGCATCACAGGATTTGTACCGAGATCAGGACCCAAGCCTGGTTCGCCATATGCCAAAGTTACCAACTGTACCTTCTTGACCGCAGCTCTTCCTCATCTATCACTTCACCATTATTTTCCAAATTATTTAATTGAGATTCTGCAGAGGGGTAATCCTCAAAGCCATTCTACAACTCTAAGATTTGAGTTCTACCAGTGAACCAGTTGCTAAAGGTTCCCCATGGTCCAATTCCCTCTTCCTCAAACTCCAGAATCCCTCTCCTTGCTGCTTTGGGATTCACCATTCCCATCCATATAAAAACAGCCCTGTTTTCTCAGGCAATAGAGGGCCGGTGGTCCCCTTGACACATAACCAGCCACTAGTTTTCAGTAAAAGAGTACTATTTCCTCTAACACATGTAGGTTCTTGATCCTCCTGTGGCATTGCACCAAGAAGGAGTGGGTCTCCAATCAAGCTCTGCCAGGTCCCTCCGGGCTCTTGCCATTAATCTGAGAGTGAGCACATTGGGAGTGAGCAGGACCTACAGAGTTTTGGGTTTAAGCAAGGTCCCTTGGATCTTTGTGTGAGTAGAGCACCAGTGGAGCTGAGGGTAAACAAGCTGCCATGAATGTTATGGTGCGCATAGAGTCTCCAGGTAATAGTGCTCAAGATCTACATGGCAAAAGGGAGAACAAAGATATCATGTGGCCTAAGAGTGAGAAGGATTCCAAGGGAACCAACATAAGGAGCCTCAGGGGACCAGAGAGTGAAAATAAGCGTATAAGTCCTACCTCTGACCCTGGGATGGCTTTTCTACTGAGAATTTTGGGAAACGATAACATGGGAAGCCTTTGCTGTTACATGCAGTCATTTTTTACACAGAGTACTACTTGAAATGCATTTATATTTGCTGCGCTTCTTTTTTTAAATGGAGTTCCTTGCATGTAAACAGAACATTAATCTAAGGAAATAGTGTCATCATATTGATGTACAACACTGCACAGTAAAAGAATGTATTTATGGCATAGTTAAACCCATTACAAGTGTAACAGTGCGTTTAAAAGTTAATATGGGCAAATGATAACATCATCATATGCAAAGATTGTCCCCTATAGCTCATAAACATTGGCAATTTCTTAAATTATAAATCATTTAATCGTATTGCTTTATTAACCTTCCTGCTTCCTCAAATTTGCTTGAAAATTCACCATTTGCCCACTTTTTTAAAACTTTTCTCGGGGGAGGACCCCCACAAGCCTCTTGTAGTTGGTTCAGGCTTGCTATCTATGCTGGCTCGCCGCAGTGCATACATCAATAATTTTACGTCTCACCAGTTTCAAATGTCACCAGCCACCGCTCGACCAGAGTAGCAGCCAGCAAAACTGTCTGGAAGACTTAGATTGAGGAATTATCAACGGGACTAGAGTAGCAGTTACCAGCACTGTCTAGAGTAATGAGGAACCCCCACTGGGACCAGAAAAGCAGCTAGCAAGACTGCCTAAAGGACTTAGAATGAGGATTTACCAACAAGACCAGGGAAGCAGCAAGCAGCACTCTTAGAGGACTTAGAATGAGGAATTGCCACTGGGACCACAGAAGAAGCTAGCAACACTGCCTAGAGGACTTAGAATGAGGACTTACAGACAGGATCAGAGAAGCAGCTAGCAGCACTGCCTAGAAGACTAAGAAAGATGAATTACCACTGGGACCAGAGAATCAGCTGCATCACTGTCTAAAGGGCTTAGAATGAGGAATTACCACTGGGACCAGAGAAGCAGCTGCAGTACTGTCTAGAGGACTAAGAATGAGGAATTACCAATGGGGCCAGAGAAACGGCTAGCAGAACTGTCCAGAGGCCTAAGAATGAGGAATTACTACTGGGAATAGAAACACAGCTGCAGTACTTTCTAGAGGGCTAAGAATGGGGAATTACCACTGGGAACAGAGGCATGGCTGCATCACTGCCTAGAGAACTTAGAATGGAGGTGTTACTGGTGGGGCAAGAGAAGCACCTAGCAGCACTGTCTAGAGGACTTGAAATGAGGAATTACCACTGGGACCAGAGAAGCAGCTAGCAGCGCTGTCTAGATGACTAAGAATGAGGACTTACCACTGGGACCAGAGTAGCAGCTGCAGCACTGCCTAGAGGACTTAGAATGGAGGAGTTACTGACTAAATCAGAGAAGCAACTAGCAGTGCTGACTGGAGGACTCAGAAAGATGGAGTTACTGACGGGACCAAAGAAGATGCTTTTAGCACTCTCTTTGGAAGTGGTGGCTCCTTCGCTAAGGCATAAGAGCATTGCCTCACTGCTCACTGATTGAGCAATACAAAACTGCAAAATAAAATGATAACAACTTCAAGTTATTATCATTTTATTTAAACGTACAGGCTCAATTGATGTGGGGTGGGCAGGGCTGGGATGTTTAGATGCTGGGGGATGACTGGTTGGCACTTCTTAGTGCGTATGACATTTTGGGGAGACAGACTAATCCTGAGCGGTACAACCCTACATTCTCATTGTATACCAGTGCAGGAGCTGTACAACCCTACACTCTCATTGGATACCTGGGAGAAGGAGGAGTGCTGAGAAGGACAGGAGAGAGGGATGCAGGAGGAAGTGGGATTCTGCTGCTACTGAGAATTCTGCAGGCAGCAGCATGCCGCTGGATCCTCCCTCCCTATGTTTACATCTGGAGATGCCAGTGTCTGCACAACTAGGACCCGGCTGCAACTGCTCCAGGACATTGCTTTACATGTAAGCTGGTGTCAGTGCTATGGAATAATACATTTTAGCCCTGATCCTTCCTTTTTACATGCCTTTTTAAAGAATATCATACCAGTGAATTAACCGATCCTGACAAGGAATATTGCGAACTGCTACAGAAGTTTTTTTCTCTAAACTCAGATTCTAATTATTTGGAAAAATTACATCTTTGGCTGAGCCGTCGGTCCTCTCGATGTAATTAGTTCACTTATATTAAATTCTTTGATGCTCGCTTCAAAAAAATTGTCTTGTGTCCTGATGATTACCTTTGAGTGATAAGGTTGAAACACTGCACCAACGATCCCTTTGGCAGTTAAAGAGGGCAAAGTCACTGTATTATTTGCTCTGTAATTTAGTAGATAATTGTTTACCATTTTTTGCCATTCTGTCTGTTTGTATAGTTTTTGTTTGTATATGTTGATTATGTGTAACCCCTTGAGCACCATGTTAAACGATTGTACTATACAATCATTTTAACACGATGTTGCTTTGAAACAAACACTTTGTCTATGTGTACATTTACTTGCAACTTAATTTTGTATGTGGTTACATTTAATTTTTTTATATTTTCTTCCCTGAACCACTGTAGCTAGGAAATCGTATTCTAGATACAGCATGCCTCGCAGAGCAACACATGCGCTTTCTAGGCTCGACCTAAAAAGTGGCTGACATTTAAATATTAGGCAATTTTTTTTTCGTTTTTTTCTCAGAGTTTCATATAGCACAAACTTGACCCGAAGGTATCAGAGCGCTTCACATGAGCACCAGTTGTGTTACACAAGGACACATTCATTTTTGTTGGGCACTGGAAGATTAGGTGATTTACCCAGAGGTACCCAGAGGTACAGGATTTTGAGTATCCCTGCCAAGACTCGAACCCAGTTCCCCAGCTTCGAGGTCGACCGCTCTAGCCGTAGGGCCACATCCTCTCCCCAGTTTTTAACTTGTAAAGTTGCCCTGTGTGAGTATTTTGCAAGAGATGGATGATTGGATGCATTTGTGCTTGCTGCAGACAGTGCTTGTGGTAATATCAGGGTATTCAAAAGTAAACAAGAATTGGCTAATGCAATAGGTTTTGCCTATGGGATTATTAATACTTTATTTCTGTGGCAAGCATATGCACAAATGAAAATCAAGGGCAGGATGTGTGCCCCTTTTAAGATTTATCTCAATGATTGCACAAGCACAGGGCAAGCGCAGTGCAGGCAAAACCTAAAAACAGTGATGACCTAACATGCAACGGTGCAGAGATCCACAAAAAGAGAAGACTAACTAGTGTGGAAAGATATGTGATATAGGAAACAAAATAAAAATTCTCATACCTATGCAATAATTTTTTTATGCACTGAAAATTAGTGTTCTTATTTTCAAAAAAATAACGTCAGAAATTCTTCTTTGTCCCATAAGACATCTGTGAAGACAATGTGAACATAAAAATGTTAACTTCATTATTTAAAAAAAATCCAAAAAAAACAAGTATTGCTATACATCAAGGATTCCAGCAACAAACAATCACAATACTTACATAGCGAATTAACTTACTGAACACTATATGGGATCAAATGATTCACAAAGTAAATCAAGCCTGAAAGTTGTATGTCAGTTAAAAATTCACTGTAAAAGAATAAACCGAGATTTAAGGTTTAGTCAAAGCATCTGAGTGAGAAAGCGCATAAATAAAAATGTGTTAACCAAAAAAATGAAAATTAAAAAAGCACTTGTTATAGAAGATACTATAAAGGAAAGTCAAGGGGAATATATAAAAAAGAAACAGATAGCTAACCATGGAAAGCCATTGTGAAACCATGCGATTAGAGTGCTCAGAGTGGTAGCTCAGTCTGGACAGAAGCAAAATATGAAAATGCAATGGCGTGCAAGAGAACAGTCTGCACAGTGGCGGCCAGCACTCATCTGGCGTAGCAGGGCAGGAGGCAAGGGGGAATTATAAAAAAATACACTTACCTCCTTACGTGTCCCTCCCACATTATCTCTCCTCCATCAGGCCAAAGTCACCGAACAGGAAACACATCCAGGCTCCCCTGAGCCAATCACAATGCTGCAATGCAGTGTTGTGATTGGTCTGAGTGCCATGGTTTGTTGTTCAGATGGGGGCTGGGGGCCTGAGCATGTTCTCCATCCAGGCTGTAATGAGGCCTGGGTGGAGAACATGCTAAGTGTGCATGACTGTTTGGTCTGACCAAGAGGGCCGGTTAAAGTGTCATGCGCACTTTACTGTGCCGACCAATCGTCCCCTCCCCTGCTCTGTCAACAGAGCAGCTCCACCCCCCCCCACCAAGTTGCCAAACCAGGATGAAATAAAATGAGAATAACTTCAAGTTAGTATTATTTTAATTGTCCTTTCTTACCCTGCTTCAAAGTAGTGGGGCAACACTCCTCCACTTTAGCAAAGAAGCCGCCACTGAGTCTGCACGTGCCTCATTGTTCTGTTCACCGAGGCTGTGTGAGCGCGACAAAGAGATGAGATGGTATTCTAACCATCTGCACTCCACATCTGTCTTTTTCTTGTAAAACTAGACACAGATCGATTTATTGCTGAATTGTACTCTACATAACTGAAAATCAGGGCTGAAACCCCAGTGTCCCCACTAGGCCTATTTATATGTGTAAAAAATACTTTTTTGCCACTGTACCTCGTCGCCTTCAATTTAAACGTGTGAACATCAACTAACTGAGCCTACAGTTAGCCCTATATGAAAAAAATAATCAATGGTTTAAAAAAGTTTAAACGTTTTGCTTTCTCTTGACTCACTCTTGACTAAGACATCCTGTTATTTTCAAATCAATTTAAACTTCTATTCGGGCACAACATGTTTTACTAAATGTCACTGATTGTGTTTAATTCTATGTATAAAACTGAAACACATATGTTGTAATGCAAATTGGTGTGTATAAATACAAGACATGTAGCTAGATAGGAAGAAGGTTTTATTCCAAGTTACATGGATAAATGAATCATCCAACCAGGAGCAGGTGTAACTCCCAGCTCAGCCCTTGTGACAATGACTGTCTGCCAAGAAAACCAATCATCCTGGCATTCTATGATGTAATTGTGTGACAAGCAGACTTGACATAGTTTTACAGGACAGTTGTTTGCATAATTTACATGATGGATGTTTTGGTGGTTCAGATTATGCTTTGGCTCTTGGGGCCACGCCAGACCATTGACTCAGCTCCTCATATGAATTGGTGGCCACTGACCTCTAGATGAGTGCAACTTGTGGGCCTTGCTGTCATAGCTATGACAAACCAGACTGAGAAGAGGATGACACTGAACATTAACAAGCATCTTCTGGTGAAGCACAGGATTCAGTAACCGCACAAAGATTATAGTGCTAGGTCTGCTGACTGCAAGTGAACATAAACTCAATATGCATGAATTAACCCAATGTACAAACAAGAAATTAGGGCACAGGCTCCAGGATTGGGACAGCAACTGAGGCAGTGTATACTAATTAGGAGAATGCCATATATTTAGAAATGCTTCAACTAACACAATGGAGGTCATGGCTTGTCGATTGTGGGATGTCCGATGTAATTCCAGAGTTCCTGATCCAGGAAGATAGCAGGGATTGAGGGAAATGTGGTGATAGTGACTGATGGGCATGCCAATGGCTGCAGAAAGGGATGAAAGCCTGAGATGTGCATTAATGCCATGCAGGCAGGAAGTACACAGACTACCTCTACAGGACAGCAGGGTCTGAGGAAGTAACTGTATACTGCTTGAGGGATGTGCTGATGGGTGCACTGAGTAACCATAGAGATAGGCATGGACTAACTTCACACATGGTTCAGAGCGGATGTGCGAAGTCAGTGGTCAGTGTTCTAAATCACAATACAGTGCTGCTGCAGGGAGCTTAGAAATACATGTTCGATGACAAAAATGCATATAGCACATGAGTACAAGGGCCCTGAATGAGAGTTACTACCTCTCACACTCAAATGCCATCATTAAACTACCTTTACTGAATATGCAATAAATTGCTGAGCTTGTCGCTCAGCAATTTTATTGTTATCTTTACTCCAATTGTTTTTTATTATGCATTATAGTGAGATCTTATGAGTCTGTCTACTCAAATGTTATACTGAATATCTCTGCAAGTGGAATTTTCCTGCAGCTTTCCTGTAAAATATGGAATGAACAAGGTTAAAAAGCAGGGAAAACAGATGGTTTCATTGTGTGCATATTGGGTGCTTCCCATGCATAACTGGTGTGTTGTGCAATGGGAAATGTCCACAATGCACATACATGTGCATCTTCGTAACTTACTGGAGTTTGTTTGTTTGTTTTATGTTTCATAGGGCACCTGTGAAAAAAATCCCCCTCTTCTTACACAGTATATGGTATGTATGTCAGGAAATTACCTTTAGGGTTTTGTATCACTAAACCTTACCTGCATGCAAATGGTGAGTGCTAGGCCCTGTTGATGGTGTGGGATCTTTGAAAGAGTACTGAATTCCAAAACTTTATCCCCAATCAGAGGTGTGAGTGCATTCTTTATAAAAAAAAAAACTACTTGGAGAAATAAGACATCAAACAGAAGCAGTTTTTCTGCACCTAGCCTCTATGTTTTCAGTCTAGAAATGCACCGTATAAACCCACTCAGCTAAGAGAAGCAGCTTTATGCTGTCACACACCGGATGAATACATTTGGATAATAAGAATATGGTCTCACTGTGAAGACTGGCTTCCAGCACTTCATACATTGAAACAAAAGAAGTAATAGAAGTAAGCACTATGGGCCAGATGAATCAAAAGTGTATTTTTCGGTTCCCAAATAGTAATTTTACCGAAACGCTATTTGGGACTCGCAAGATGCTATGTATGTGGGAATCGTAAGGAATTTTGCGAGTCCTTAATATTTCCTAATATCGATTTGGTAAATAGTGAATTATTAAAAGGTAATATAACTCTATTCATTCCTCTGGGACAGAAGGCCTAAAGGTGCAAATGGTTTTGGATTAGGTAATTGACGATTACCTAATTGGTAGTAGCAAATTAAAGAATGCAAAGCCAAGGGTGCCCGGGTACCTAAGGCCCCCCTGAAGCACCTCCAAAATGTTTATTGTGCACATGTAAAGGACACAGCTTCATCAATTTGAAGTTGTTGATAATTAGCGTTTCCTAAATGCACAGTTAGCATGTAGTAAAGGCTTCTTACATGTGCATTAGGGATTCGCAAATTGCAATCCCCTATTTGCATTCGCAATTTAGGTAATCGCAAAAAAATTTGATTACCTAAATTGCGAATCCAATAGCCTTTCATACATAAGATTAGGCCGTTTTGCATTTGCAAATGCCCGAATTTTGCGATTTGCACCGTTTGAGAATGCAAAATGCTTTCATACATCTGGTCAAATGTTTTAATCGCTGAGTAGCAGAGTCATGATAATTTTCACCCTGCCATCCCCCACCATCTTAAAAGTTTCACACTTTTCCATGTGAAACCAATTAGATTACCCATTAGGTTGCTTGGGTACCACGTACAACCATAAAATTCCAGTAACAGTTTCCCACTGAAATAAGACATCCAAATGTTTTTTGCGCAGCTTTATTCTTTTGTACAATGTTTTATGCTGTAACAGTGTATTACTATTTTGTCATGATCACGCAGTTTTGAAACTGAAAATGTAATTTTGTAATAAATTTGCCAAAGCATTAAACGTTTTGTGCTAGGCCTTTGATATTTGCTCGCTACGAGGGCTGCACATGGAGAATGAAAAGAAGCCATGGCAAAAAAGCTCAAAAAGCCCCTCCCTTCGCCTCCTCACAGAAGCCCTCTTTTTCCATCTATTCTTTCTCTCACCTTAACTCCTCTCTTTCTCCACTCTGATCACTTTCTCGCTGCATTTGCCCTTCCTGTCGCTCTTTCACTATCTCCTGAAGCCTCCTTGTTTCTGATGCAATTAACCTTGGGGACCTGAAGAAAATGGCCAAGTCACCGGGAGTGGCCCTGGGCTTTCAATACCAGCAACAAAGAGCTCCAACCCACTGGGGAAATACCTGGTGGAATAAAAGGCCAGCCAGCCCTGCGTGCTGCATTTTCCTTGTAACTTTAAAACCAAGTGGATTTTAACAAAATGTGGGCTTGATTTATAGCTTAGCGGATGGGTCGCTTCGTCACAGATGTGACAGCTATCTGTCTGACTTACTGCAAGTGCATTATATCCTATGACACTTGTAATAAGGAAAACAGGATATCCATCACATTTGTGACAGAATAACCCTCCTCCAAACTTTAAATCAGGCACGTTGTTTTAGATTCTGGGGATGCTAGAGGGTTTCTGATAGATGTTTGTTTTTTTAAATTATGACATGTCTAGGTGTCTTCTAGGGCTCTTTGGGTGCAGATACCAAGGCAATAATCGAAGATGTTATCAGCTATTTTTGCATTTTTCCTTGGTGTATTCTAGTGCTCTGTGGGTACGGGGGTTATTGCGATGGCCACAGGCATTTTTGGTAACTTTTCAGGCTCTTTTTCTTATGTGTTTCTGCAGTCTGTGAATGCTGGTAGCAAGAGTATAGTTAACACCAGTGGCTCCCCCATATGGGCGAACGGGCTAAGCCCCCTTTATTTTACTGCCTCAAATAAAAAGACAGAATCAATGTGGAGGGAAAGAGGAATTTGTGATCCAACCGATTTCCTCGAGTTATATATTCTGATCAGGGGGGGAAGGATCACTTGTCCTGCATAACTTTGGGTATGCCGTAACTGTTCCGAGTAGTCCCAATGTTAACCCTCATGCACGTGCTGGTAAAGGTGTGGTATTGAGCGGTATATCTTATTCTCCGCCGTCCCTTGCACGTGTGCGCATAATCATCGGGTTGTTTTTTCATGCAACCTCCATCCAGGAGGCATTACCCATTGTTAAAAACAGTAGTGATAAGTGATGGTGAGGTTAAAAAGTGATGGAATAAAAATGTCTCTCTTGATCAGAAAAATTATTTATTAGTTCTGTATTCAGAGGCAATAAAATTAAAATTAAGTCGGTGAACGTGAGTTATTATGACTCGTTCACACTAAGTGAAAAAGGTCGACATGTTTCAGCCCTTTCTTATGCCTGGTAGGTCATGTGGGCTTTCTTCAGGACCGTGATGTGAAATAGAGACCTCTCACGCCTCTATTAGTGGTAAGAAAAAAGTTTTAAATAATGGAACAAAACATTATGTTGCTCCAAAGGAGGTCAAAAAGTACCTGTAAAGAAAGAGGACATAGTAGACACAGGGTAAAGGTAAAGGGAAACATAAAGGTGGTCGAGCTAGTATTTCATCAATTTCTGCTGTTGAGTAACTCAATCCTAAGTTGTCCGCCATATGGAATACCCTTCAGTTCAGGGGGAATCACAGGTAGCAACTTGTTTTTCCCACAGCTACACGCTGCTAGTTAACAGAATCAATGTGGAGGGAAAGAGGAATTTGTGATCCAACCAATTTCCTCGAGTTATATATTCTGATCAGGGGGGGAAGGATCACTTGTCCTGCATAACTTTGGGTATGCCGTAACTGTTCCGAGTAGTCCCAATGATAACCCTCATGCACGTGCTGGTAAAGGTGTGGTATTGAGCGGTATATCTTATTCTCCGCCGTCCCTTGCACGTGTGTGCATAATCATCGGGTTGTTTTTTCATGCAACCTCCATCCAGGAGGCATTACCCATTGTTAAAAACAGTAGTGATAAGTGATGGTGAGGTGAAAAAGTGATGGAATAAAAATGTCTCTCTTGATCAGAAAAATTATTTATTAGTTCTGTATTCAGAGGCAATAAAATTAAAATTAAGTCGGTGAACGTGAGTTATTATGACTCGTTCACACTAAGCGAAAAAGGTCGACATGTTTCAGCCCTTTCTTATGCCTGGTAGGTCATGTGGGCTTTCTTCAGGACCGTGATGTGAAATAGAGACCTCTCACGCCTCTATTAGTGGTAAGAAAAAAGTTTTAAATAATGGAACAAAACATTATGTTGCTCCAAAGGAGGTCAAAAAGTACCTGCAAAGAAAGAGGACATAGTAGACACAGGGTAAAGGTAAAGGGAAACATATAAGACTATACGACTGGTTAAATGCACCAGGAACACATAAATCGTACTGTGGCGTAGCAACTAAAAAATGGCAATACTTTGCACTGACTACCCCACTCAAAGAATAGGGTCGACTATCTCTTAATTGGCATGGGATTTAAAAGGTTCAGTTGGTTTTGTAGAAATGGCAAGTGATGGGAGTAAAGGTGAGAGTGGCGTATGGTTATAGGTGCCGGTTTACAGGCATATTGATGTGATTATCTTACACACGTTCATTCCTCACCAAGCATGTTGTGTCATTCAGCAGCGTAATCAGGCTGTGCTGCATTACCTCAAGAGTTTAAAACAAGAGAACATGTTATTTTCTCTGTACACAGTATCGTAACATACCTCCGTGCTTGGCTATATTAAGCCTCTTCGGTATCAGGGTGGGTCAGGGACGCACGCTACAATGGTAAACAATCGATCAGAACATGGTGTTCTATTTCATTAATACTTTACGGTTTCGCAGCGGTGTGGTCCTCGTGGTACCTCTGGCTCTGCATTCACTCCTTGTGCTGACTCTGCCACCTCTGTCCCGGAATACGAGAGACGTTTCCGGGCAGATGGGTTTATAGGTAGCGCAGTAAGGGGAATGGTGGACAGACTATGGTAAAATTAAATTGGAAAGTTAACTGGATCTTATTGTATGATCTTTCATATATCTCATCCATTGAAAATTGTGCCCCACGGTATGTTATCGTTCAGACCATTGATATCAGTGCCGAGTCTGTGCACCCACCGTTGCTCTTTTTCAAAGAGAATTTTTTCTGCGTTGTGGTCTTTGTTGTGCAGTGTTTCTAAAATAACCCACTGTAGATCTTTCACAGTGTGGCCAGCTTCCAAATAGTGGCTAGACATCTTTGTGGTCGCCTTTTTACATTTCACATTACTGCGATGTTCACACAGTCGCTGTTTGACCTTCCTACATGTCATGCCTATGTAGTTTTTCTTGCAAGGGCATGTGATCATGTAGATGGCATGACTTGTGTTGCAGTTGGTATGATGCAGAATTCTCCATTTGAAATCTGGGAGTAGTTGTATCTCCTTTGTCGCTTTTGTGAGGGGACAAACAGAACACGACCCGCATGGGTAATGACCAGTTACTGGGCTCATGTCCAGTGGTGAATTTACTGTTGTCGGTTGTCTGGCTGATTGGGGTCTGGTATGGACCAAGATGTCCTTCAGGTTGCGGGTTCTCTTATTGGCAAAACGTGGTTTGGGCCATTGAATGTTGCCTGATGTTAGGATCCTCAAGTTTTTATTGACTATCTTTTTTAGTCTATTACTAGCAGGGCCATATGTGGGTACACAAGTTGTGATGTCAACTTCTGGTTCTTTAGGTGTGGATTCCAAGAGACTTTCTCGAGGTTGGTTTCGGTCTCTTTTTTTGCATTTTTCGATAATTCTTTTGGGGTAATGTCTTTCTTCCAATTTTTCGCTCAGCTCATTGGCTTGTTCTTTGTACTCTGTCAATTTGCTGCAATTTCGTCGAAGTTTTAGAAATTGGCTGAAAGGGAGGTTTTCTCTTAGAGGTTTCGGGTGAAAACTCTGGTAGGAGAGTAAGCTGGTTTTGGATGTTGGTTTCGAATACGTTTTTGTCTGCAAAGTTGAACCCTCAGAGTAGATGGTAATGTCAAGGAAATCAATTTCTTTTTTATTAGCTGTATAGGTGAATTTTAGCCATTCATCCCGGGTATTGATCCAGGTGTGGAAGTTGATGAGGCTAGACATGTCTCCTTGCCAGATGAGGATCACATCATCGATGTTACGACGCCAGAACAGAATCTGTTGTTGGAAAGGGTTGACTGGATTATTGATGTGTGTTTCCTCAAATTGGCTCACGTAGAGCCCCGCCACACTAGGCGCAAATGTACTTCCCATGGAAGTTCCATGGCATTGTTGAAACATGATGTCATTGTATTTAAAGTAGTTTTCAGTCAATGCCAGCCTGCAACATTTGAGAACAACATGTCTGGGGGTCTTATGGTCCCAGTCAATGTTGAAAACTATGGTCTCCAGTGTTTCCAGTGTTTTTTCTTGGGGTAAGCTTGTGTAGAGGCTTTCTACGTCCAATCCTACAAGTATCATGTTGTCCTCTGAATAGGCGACATTTTGGAGCAGATTCAGGAGATCCCTAGTGTCCTTTAGGTAGGTAGGGGTCCTTTGGACTATTGGTTTGAGGTATTGGTCTGCAAACTGCGATAATGGTTCAAGGACCGAACCTATTCCCGACACAAAATGCCTTCCAGGCGGAGGTGAGCGCGGTTTGTGTATTTTTGGGAGCAAATAGAAATAAGGTATTCTGGGGTTGTTGGTCTCCAAAAATTGTGCCTCTTTTTTTTAGATCCAATTGTTTGTCTCAGCTTCTGTTACCATTAGAGTTATGGTCTTCTGTAGTCTGGGTGTTGGGTCTACATCTATTCGCTTGTAGAATTTCTGGTCTGAAAGAAGTTCTTTGCATTGTCGATCATAACCTTCTTTTGAGAGGAGTACTACTCCGCCCCCTTTGTCAGCTTGCTTTATGACGATATTCTCATCGTCCTTTAGTTCTCTCAATGCCTGTTGTTCTGCTCTTGACAGGTTTTGGAAGGGTTTCTTTGTATTGTCTTTTAAGCCATTGATTTCCTTCATGACAGCTTGTTCAAATGTGACAATTTCAATTGGTACTTGTGTGTTTAGAGGACAGAAGGTGGACTTCTTCTTTAAGGTGGTGTCTCCATCCGGGGGTTGAGTGGTTTGGTTACTGAAGAAGGCTTTGAGTTTGAGCTTTCTGCAAAATTCAGCAATCTCGCATTTCATCTTGAAGGTGTCCAAGTTGGGTGTCGGGACATATCCAAGGCCTTTGTTGAGTACTTCCTCTTGGTTTTTTGTCAGTACCTTTTCTGTAAGGTTTACGACGAGGGAGTTGTGTTGGTTCCTGTTTTGCCTCTGGTTACGCTCCTGGTTTGGACCTGGCGTGTTTGGTCCTGCCAAGTTACCCCTTTCTGTTTTGGCCCTCGACTGTTCTGGCCTCTCCCTAAAAAAGGCGGCCCCTGTTGGTAATTGCCCCTCATCGGTTGTTGCATTTGATGTGGTGGACCTTGATAGTATTGGTCTACCCAGCCTTGGAAGTGGGGATTAAACGGGGGAAATGGCATCATGGGCGGATTCATTGAGAACTGCGGGGTACGCCAATAGTTACGGCCCCGTCGGTTACCTCTTTTGTTGCGGAACCTCCCTCGTTGGTTATTGGAGAAATCATCTCCACTCCAGTCAGAACCATCTGTAGAAGAATCGCTGTTGGAACTATTGTTAGACGCATTGTCATTAGGCTTGTAGTCCTTATGGCTATAGGGATGTATGCGTTCTAAGGAGAACTTTTTCAGTTCTTTTCCTAGTTTTTGTAATTTCTGCTGGGTCAGGAATTCTTGAGATTGGCTCATCTCTTTGTTGATTTCTTCCAGTCGTTGTTTGTACACGGTTATGTGCACCATGTTATTGAGTTTAGTCTCAATGATCTGGATTTTAATAGTTAATTCATCTGTGATCTTAGTTGCTGTTTTTATTATTAACACAAGATAGTCCCTTGTACATTTCCACGAAATTGCTGACCAGTCTTTGCGAAACGCTAGATCTTTTAAGAAGATACGTGGTGCATTTGTCACCCATAGTCCTTTAGGCGCGGCATTCACTCTCAGATATTGGGTCATTATGATCCCATGTACAGCTGTTCTCACTTGCTCTTTTTTCAGTTCAGAAAGTTCTTCCCAATCATCATTATTGGTCAATGTTTGAGTTAGGTCCCTATCTAAGAGTAAAGGTGGTCGAGCTAGTATTTCATCAATTTCTGCTGTTGAGTAACTCAATCCTAAGTTGTCCGCCATATTGAATACCCTTCAGTTCAGGGGGAATCACAGGTAGCAACTTCTTTTTCCCACAGCTACACGCTGCTAGTTAACAGAATCAATGTGGAGGGAAAGAGGAATTTGTGATCCAACCAATTTCCTCGAGTTATATATTCTGATCAGGGGGGAAGGATCACTTGTCCTGCATAACTTTGGGTATGCCGTAACTGTTCCGAGTAGTCCCAATGTTAACCCTCATGCATGTGCTGGTAAAGGTGTGGTATTGAGCGGTATATCTTATTCTCCGCCGTCCCTTGCACGTGTGTGCATAATCATCGGGTTGTGTTTTCATGCAACCTCCATCCAGGAGGCATTACCCATTGTTAAAAACAGTAGTGATAAGTGATGGTGAGGTGAAAAAGTGATGGAATAAAAATGTCTCTCTTGATCAGAAAATTATTTATTAGTTCTGTATTCAGAGGCAATAAAATTAAAATTAAGTCGGGGAACGTGAGTTATTATGACTCGTTCACACTAAGTGAAAAAGGTCGATATGTTTCAGCCCTTTCTTATGCCTGGTAGGTCATGTGGGCTTTCTTCAGGACCGTGATGTGAAATAGAGACCTCTCACGCCTCTATTAGTGGTAATAAAAAAGTTTTAAATAATGGAACAAAACATTATGTTGCTCCAAAGGAGGTCAAAAAGTACCTGCAAAGAAAGAGGACATAGTAGACACAGGGTAAAGGTAAAGGGAAACATATAAGACTATACGACTGGTTAAATGCACCAGGAACACATAAATCGCACTGTGGCGTAGCAACTAAAAAATGAAAATACTTTGCACTGACTACCCCACTCAAAGAATAGGGTCGACTATCTCTTAATTGGCATGGGATTTAAAAGGTTCAGTTGGTTTTGTAGAAATGGCAAGTGATGGGAGTAAAGGTGAGAGTGGCGTATGGTTATAGGTGCCGGTTTACAGGCATATTGGTGTGATTATCTTACACACGTTCATTCCTCACCAAGCATGTTGTGTCATTCAGCAGCGTAATCAGGCTGTGCTGCATTACCTCAAGAGTTTAAAACAAGAGAACATGTTATTTTCTCTGTACACAGTATCGTAACATACCTCCGTTCTTGGCTATATTAAGCCTCTTCGGTATCAGGGTGGGTCAGGGAGGCACGCTACAATGGTAAACAATCGATCAGAACATGGTGTTCTATTTCATTAATACTTTACGGTTTCGCAGCGTTGTGGTCCTCGTGGTACCTCTGGCTCTCCATTCACTCCTTGTGCTGACTCTGCCACCTCTGTCCCGGAATACGAGAGACGTTTCCGGGCAGATGGTTTTATAGGTAGCGCAGTAATGACAATGCGTCTAACAATAGTTCCAACAGCGATTCTTCTACAGATGGTTCTGACTGGAGTGGAGATGATTTCTCCAATAACCATCGAGGGAGGTTCCGCAACAAAAGAGGTAACCGACGGGGCCGTAACTATTGGCGTACCCCGCAGTTCTCAATGAATCCGCCCATGATGCCATTTCCCCCGTTTAATCCCCACTTCCAAGGCTGGGTAGACCCATACTATCAAGGTCCACCACATCAGATGCAACAACCGATGAGGGGCAATTACCAACAGGGGCCGCCTTTTTTAGGGAGAGGCCAGAACAGTCGAGGGCCGAAACA
Organism: Lissotriton vulgaris; assembly: GCF_964263255.1. Classification (NCBI taxonomy): domain Eukaryota; kingdom Metazoa; phylum Chordata; class Amphibia; order Caudata; family Salamandridae; genus Lissotriton; species Lissotriton vulgaris. The sequence continues at coordinate 324,955,114 of NC_141698.1, read as the reverse complement.
GAAAGGGGTAACTTGGCAGGACCAAACACGCCAGGTCCAAACCAGGAGCGTAACCAGAGGCAAAACAGGAACCAACACAACTCCCTCGTCGTAAACCTTACAGAAAAGGTATTGACAAAAGACCAAGAGGAAGTACTCAACAAAGGCCTTGGATATGTCCCGACACCCAACTTGGACACCTTCAAGATGAAATGCGAGATTGCTGAATTTTGCAGAAAGCTCAAACTCAAAGCCTTCTTCAGTAACCAAACCACTCAACCCCCGGATGGAGACACCACCTTAAGGAAGAAGTCCACCTTCTGTCCTCTAAACACACAAGTACCAATTGAAATTGTCACATTTGAACAAGCTGTCATGAAGGAAATCGATGGCTTAAAAGACAATATAAAGAAACCCTTCCAAAACCTGTCAAGAGCAGAACAACAGGCATTGAGAGAACTAAAGGACGATGAGAATATTGTCATAAATCAAGCTGACAAAGGGGGCAGAGTAGTACTCCTCTCAAAAGAAGGTTATGATCGAAAATGCAAAGAACTCCTTTCAGACCAGAAATTCTACAAGCGAATAGATGTAGACCCAACACCCAGACTACAGAAGACCATAACTCTAATGGTAACAGAAGCTTAGACAAACAATTGGATCTCAAAAAAAGAGGCACAATTTTTGGAGACCAACAACCCCAGAATACCTTATTTCTATTTGCTCCCAAAAATACACAAACCACGCTCACCTCTGCCTGGAAGGCCCATTGTGTCGGGAATAGGTTCGGTCCTTGAACCATTATCGCAGTTTGCAGACCAATACCTCAAACCAATAGTCCAAAGGACCCCTATCTACCTGAAGGACACTAGGGATCTCCTGAATCTGCTCCAAAATTTCGCCTATTCAGAGGACAACATGATACTCGTAGGATTGGACGTAGAAAGCCTCTACACAAGCTTACCCCAAGAAAAAACACTGGAAACACTGGAGACCATAGTTTTCAACATTGACTGGGACCATAAGACCCCCAGACATTTTGTTCTCGAATGTTGCAGGTTGGCATTGACTGAAAACTACTTTAAATACAATGACATCATGTTTCAACAATGCCATGGAACTTCCATGGGAGGTACATTTGCGCCTAGTGTGGCGGGGCTCTACGTGAGCCAATTTGAGGAAACACACATCAATAATCCAGTCAACCCTTTCCAACAACAGATTCTGTTCTGGCGCCGTTACATCGATGATGTGATCCTCACCTGGCAAGGAGACATGTCTAGCCTCATCAACTTCCACACCTGGATCAATACCCGGGATGAATGGCTAAAATTCACCTATACAGCTAATAAAAAACAAATTGATTACCTTGACATTACCATCTACTCTGAGGGTTCAACTTTGCAGACAAAAACTTATTCGAAACCAACATCCAAAAACAGCTTACTCTCCTACCAGAGTTTTCACCCGAAACCTCTAAGAGAAAACCTCCCTTTCAGCCAATTTCTGAGACTTCGACGAAATTCCAGCAAATTGACGGAGTGCAAAGAACAAGCCAATGAGCTGAGCGAAAAATTGGAAGAAAGACATTACCCCAAAAGAATTATTGAAAAATGCAAAAAAAGAGCCCGAAACCAACCTCGAGAAAGTCTCTTGGAATCCACACCTAAAGAACCAGAAGTTGACATCACAACTTGTGTAACCACATATGGCCCTGCTAGTAATAGACTAAAAAAGATAGTCAATAAAAACTGGAGGATCCTAACTTCAGGCAACATTCAATGGCCCAAACCACGTTTTGCCAATAAGAGAACCCGCAACCTGAAGGACATCTTGGTCCATACCAGACTCCAATCAGCCAGACAACCGACAACAGTAAATTCACCACTGGACATGAGCCCAGTAACTGGTCATTACCCATGCGGGTCGTGTTCTGTTTGTCCCCTCACAAAAGCGACAAAGGAGATACAACTACTCCCAGATTTCAAATGGAGAATTCTGCATCATACCAACTGCAACACAAGTCATGCCATCTACATGATCACATGCCCTTGCAAGAAAAACTACATAGGCATGACATGTAGGAAGGTCAAACAGCGACTGTGTGAACATCGCAGTAATGTGAAATGTAAAAAGGCGACCGCAAAGATGTCTAGCCACTATTTGGAAGCTGGCCACACTGTGAAAGATCTACAGTGGGTTATTTTAGAAACACTGCACAACAAAGACCACAACGCAGAAAAAATTCTCTTTGAAAAAGAGCAACGGTGGGTGCACAGACTCGGCACTGATATCAATGGTCTGAACGATAACATACCGTGGGGCACAATTTTCAATGGATGAGATATATGAAAGATCATACAATAAGATCCAGTTAACTTTCCAATTTAATTTTACCATAGTCTGTCCACCATTCCCCTTACTGCGCTACCTATAAAACCATCTGCCCGGAAACGTCTCTCGTATTCCGGGACAGAGGTGGCAGAGTCAGCACAAGGAGTGAATGGAGAGCCAGAGGTACCACGAGGACCACAACGCTGTGAAACCGTAAAGTATTAATGAAATAGAACACCATGTTCTGATCGATTGTTTACCATTGTAGCATGCCTCCCTGACCCACCCTGATACCGAAGAGGCTTAATATAGCCAAGAACGGAGGTATGTTACGATACTGTGTACAGAGAAAATAACATGTTCTCTTGTTTTAAACTCTTGAGGTAATGCAGCACAGCCTGATTACGCTGCTGAATGACACAACATGTTTGGTGAGGAATGAACGTGTGTAAGATAATCACACCAATATGCCTGTAAACCGGCACCTATAACCATACGCCACTCTCACCTTTACTCCCATCACTTGCCATTTCTACAAAACCAACTGAACCTTTTAAATCCCATGCCAATTAAGAGATAGTCGACCCTATTCTTTGAGTGGGGTAGTCAGTGCAAAGTATTGCCATTTTTTAGTTGCTACGCCACAGTGCGATTTATGTGTTCCTGGTGCATTTCACCAGTCGTATAGTCTTATATGTTTCCCTTTACCTTTACCCTATGTCTACTATGTCCTCTTTCTTTGCAGGTACTTTTTGACCTTCTTTGGAGCAACATAATGTTTTGTTCCATTATTTAAAACTTTTTTCTTACCACTAATAGAGGCGTGAGAGGTCTCTATTTCACATCACGGTCCTGAAGAAAGCCCACATGACCTACCAGGCATAAGAAAGGGCTGAAACATGTCGACCTTTTTCACTTAGTGTGAACGAGTCATAATAACTCACGTTCACCGACTTAATTTTAATTTTATTGCCTCTGAATACAGAACTAATAAATAATTTTTCTGATCAAGAGAGACATTTTTATTCCATCACTTTTTCACCTCACCATCACTTATCACTACTGTTTTTAACAATGGGTAATGCCTCCTGGATGGAGGTTGCATGAAAAAACAACCCGATGATTATGCACACACGTGCAAGGGACGGCGGAGAATAAGATATACCGCTCAATACCACACCTTTACCAGCACGTGCATGAGGGTTAACATTGGGACTACTCGGAACAGTTACGGCATACCCAAAGTTATGCAGGACAAGTGATCCTTCCCCCCCTGATCAGGATCAAATAAAAAGACATAAGAAAAATTAATGATGCACATACACACATGCGCACTTAGAGCCCAACTCTCCATATGCCCCAGTCACCCTCGTGCCTCAAACACTTATCTTTGCACTGCACCTCTAGTAATGAGCTGATGCACATGTGCCCTTACTATATTTAAGCTGTCAACAATTCTGGGCTGGTACATTCACAGACCCGAGGTCCATGATGTCAATGGCTCGCCAAAGTAATAGCCTCCTAGCATATTTATTTATTTATTTATTCGTGCATTTTTTCAAAGCGCGGACATTACCCGAAGGTGTCAGAGCGCTGTACAATAGAGCCAAGTACATTGCAAAAGAACTTTGGAACACAATAAAACATTACAAAGAAAAACAGGAAACTGAAAATGAAGGTTACATAGACACAAATTCCGATAAAGCATGCAGGACAGAGGAATATATAGAAAAAAAATCTAATTTTTACAATGAGGAGCGAACTTCCAAGAGGGGCCTGAGAATGAAAGTATTAGTTCTCAAAGTGTCTTTGGAAGAGGACAGATATGAGATCAGCTTTGAAGATCCGGGTAGTGGAGGTGGCACGGAGCAATGGGGGAAGTGATTTCCAGATTCTCACTGCATTGCCTGAGAAGGATTGTGCCATCGATCTTTCCCTTTTGAAGATGGGGGGGCTCAAGCAGAAGCTTTTCCGCATTGCGAGAGGGTAGAGAGCCTCCGTACAATTTCAATTTGTTTGCCAGGTAACGGGGAAGGACGTGTGTAAGGCTTTATGCGTGATGCAGGCAGTTTTGTAAATGAATCTTGCCTAAATCGGAAGCCATCGAAGAGCGGACAGGATAGGGGTGACGTGGTTGCTTCATTTAGACCCTGAAATGAAGCGAGCTGCTGAATGGAGGATGGATTTGAGAGGGGAGATTTGGGATTTAGGCAGGCCCATCAGGGGAGAATTGCAATAATCCAATCTTGAGAGAACCTGCGATTGTACCAAGGTTTTTAAGTTTTTCTCCTGGAAGTACCGACGGATCCCCCACAGGAGGCGTAACTGGTATTGTGCGTTCTTGGCAATAGAGTTGATGTGGGAGATTAGGTTGAGTCTTTTGTCAAGAATGACACCTCGGGATTTAGCGCTGTCGCCAATGATGGGTTTGCTGTTTAGTAAGTTCAGCTGCTCCATGCACAATTGAACGGGAGGAGGTGAGAGAGAGGTAGAAAGGAGGAGGAATTCGGTTTTGGCAGGATTTAGAATGAGTTGGTGACCTAACATCCAGTTGTAAATGGAGTTGAGAGTAGAGTTGAGTCGTCATAGATCATGTGCGGAAGACACCTTGAGGTAGATTTGAGTGTCATCCGCATATCGATGGCAATGGATCCTAGAATTGTTTAGGAGGTTCCCTAATGGTTCTAGGTAGAGATTAAGCAAAGTGGGTGCCAGGATAGAAACTTGAGGGACGCCTTGACCTACAGCCAATGTGGATGAAAGACTGTTCGCTATCTTAATCATTTGGGATTTGTCCGAGAGGAAAGAGGCAAACCGGTTGGATGGTTTGGTTTCGAGGATGCATTTGAGGAGTTCATCTTCCGAGATGAATTCAAAGTGTTGCCAGGTGGCTAAGGATTTCTGCTCCTCAAAGGGGGTGGGGTGGGCGACCTGATTTACCAGTGCTTTGACCTTTTCATTAAAGAAAATAGCAAAATCAGCTGCTTTCTTTGTGGAGTCCTCAGGCTTAGTAGTTAGGGGAGAACAGTTTGGGTTTTTGATGAAGTCAAAACGTTTTTTGGGCCTGTTTTTGGCTGTGTTGAGGAGGGATCTGAAATGTGATGCTTTTTCATGGAAGATGTTTTTGCGGTATTTCGATCTTGCTGAATGTAAATGAGAGAGAGTAGAGGTGAAAGGATATTTTCTCCAAAGTTTTTTCAGGGTTCTATGGTTTTCCTTTAATCGTAGAGGGCTTTATTGAACCACAGTGCTTAGGGGTGGATCTTTTCCTTTTTCTTTGGAGTGAAGCTACATTGTCAATTTCGACTGCTAGGGTTGAGAGGCACTGAGAAGTGAGAACGTTGACATCCATGTTGGGGTCAAGTCTAGGAAGTGACCGCATAGCAGAGTCACAAAAAGTGACAAGATCAATGTTTTTAGTGTTGCGGAACCAGGTAGTAGCTCTTTTAGGTTGACCAAGCGTTATAACGTGCGAAAGGTGAAAATGTAAGGGAAGAAGGAAGTAGTCAGACCAGTTTACATGGATAGGGGGAGCAGTAGTCAGCAGGTCTGCTTTGGATATGACAAGATCCAGAATTGAGCCCTTGGAATGAGTAGTTTCCGAGCAATGTTGTAATAGATCATTGGCTGAGAGAAAGGTGGCAAGCTTGTTGGCAGCCGAGTCTTCCAGAGAGCCCCAATGGAGATTAAAATCACCCAGGAAGATCTGCCTGTCATGTTTGGAAAATTGGTCACTGATGAAGTCAGTGAGTTCCTCCACAAAGGCAGAGCAGTTACCGGGCGGGTGGTAGATGGCATGGAATCTAAAGGGTGAGCCATGATGTATTTGAAGTTCAAGAGATAGGCATTCGAATGTGTGGAAAGGGATGGTAGGGAAGGCTTTCATTTGAAGGGAATTCCTGAAGATGATAGTGACACCGCCCCCGATTTTGTCTGGTCTGTCATTTCTGAGGCTAGAGTAGTCAGTGGGTACCAGAAGATCAAACAAAGTATGAGAGGAGTCATTAAACCTGGTCTCAATGAGGAAGAACATGTCAAGATTCTGGAGGGTGATAATGTCAGAGATTTCTAATTTATGTATGATTGCAGAGCTGCAGTTGTGGTGGAGCAAGCAGTGCAGCTCTAATGCAACTGTTTTGGTGGCAGGGGTGTTAGGGCTGTTAAGGGAGATAGGGATGAGATTCTTGAATCGGGGTGTCCAGTAAGAGGGAGGGTGGTAGTTTCTGACAGAGGAGATGGTCTGAATAGTGAACTGCGTAGAATTCTTAGGAGAGGATGGTGGAGGGGGAGTGATGCTGGTGGACTTGTAGCTGGCCAGTAAGTTGGAGATGCCTGTAGAGGACAGACTGTGGTTGGCTTTATTGGGGCGCGGGAGCACGGAACTCCTTAGGAGGATATTAGGGAAGGGGGACATCTTGGCACTTAAAAGTGAGATAGACGCTACAAGCTGGGAGATAGAAGAGATGAGAAAATCAAGTTTCTTTTCCAGGGAGAGGAGAGCGGAGCACGGAGTGTTAGGAGGTACGAAGGAAAATGGTGGGAGTGCGGAGGGTGTGTGGAGATGGTGAGGGGTGGGATCAACGTGCTAAGGGAGGTGGTACAGATGGTGATTGAGGGCGGGGAGGGATGGAGGATCGGGAAATGGAGGGAGAGCAGGGAGTGCAGGAGGATGGGGCAGGGTGGGGGACTGGGATAAGGGAGGAAGTGCAGAGGGAGGGAGAGAGGGGAGGGGTGGGGGAATGGGTGGGGATTTGGGAAAAAATATTACTGGTGTTGAACAGAGGAGAGAAGTAGAGATCACAAACAGGAGGAGAAGGTTGAGGCATATGAAGGGGGGCAGATGAAGGCCAAAGGAAGGGGATAGGGGAGGAGAAAAGGCTGAGCAGGAAGGGGAGGGGAGGCCAGGGGGTTAGATGAATGCCACAGGTTCATGGAGAAGAGAGGAGAGGGGGCTATACAAGGGGGGGAGGGGGTCCCAGGAAGGTCAGGAGTATGGGGAGAAAAGAGAGGATGGTGCAGGACAGGAACTGTAAGTTATGAACAGTGGCTCTAGGGGGACAGGTGCCAGGTGGATTTGGGGGGACTGGGCTAGATGGAAACTGAGGGAGAAAGGGACTGCAAGGTCAGAAGAAGAAGAGACGAGGAAGGAGTTGTCAAGGAGTGAGACATGGTTGGGAAGCAAAGGAAGAGGGAGGGGAGGTTGAAGAGAGAAGGGAGGTGAAAGAGAAGAATTTGGGGTAAGGGGGACGGGGAAGAGAGGAAAGGGATAGGGTGAAAGGGAGAGGGAAAGGGAAAGGGGAAGGTAAGGAAAGTTGAACTGTAGAACTGGTTGTAAAACAGGTGGACTAAGAAGGGGGAAGGTTGCATGGATTAAGGGGGAGGCAAAGGCGTTAGAGACTCGGGCAGGTACAGGGTGGGGAGGGGGAGTGGGTGCTGGAGGCAAGGCAGACATTTTTAGCCGCTGTCCATGTGGGATAGATGAGGAGGAGGAGACGTTAAAGGAATTGAAGAAGCTGGTGGACCAGGAAGGGATATTGTGAGTGAAAAAAATTAGGTCATTTTTGAGCTTCCCTAGGCACCCATTGTGGAATTGATCAACAAAGAGGGAACCAGGGAACTGTTCAATGGTGTTGTGCTTGAACCGCTTTGCTACTGCTTTGGACAGATTAGCAGTTAATTCTGGACTTAATTCGAATGGAATCCATGATAGGGAGGGAAGGGGCCACTAGGGTAGCGATAGGGCAAAGAAGAAGAATAAGAATAGGTGGGCGCATATTCCCGGGGTCGAGTGAGGATAATTTAATAAGATTGTGAACAGGAGGCAACTAGAAATGCAGGGCCAGGGGTTCTGGTATAACTCGCCTCTAAACAATCGTACTGGTGGGATAGAGGGCTAGTTTGTCTCCCGTGGCGAAAATAGAACATCCTCTGATCTATCTACAGTTTCCGTTGGACCTAGAGCAGCGTCTTGCTCTGTGGAAGATTCCATTGTGCACATTTGGCACTTGCTTTCCAATGGGATCTTTGGTAGTTTAGGGTCTCACTTGTCCATGTTCCTGAAACAATGGTTTCTTTTGTGCGGCTCCCCCCACAGACGTGTCTCACCATGCAGTTGTATATGGCATCGCAGACAGCATACTTCTGATGTTAACCTTGGCTTAGTAGGTGTATAACTAGTCCCGCAAAGGTCAGTGCCATGGACTGGAACCCTCGAATTCCCTCTATTAAACTGACTGCGTAGCCACTAGCGCGGTGTAGTAGCCAATGACTTCAAGGCAATCACATTGGTTGACAGGGGATCAAAGACACAATGCTACTGAAGGCAAAGATCAGCTGATGTAAGATTATGCAGGTGTACCACAGCACCATCGCCACCGGAAAGCAGGAGGGCCACCACTAATAGGATACAGTTTTGTGTGCAACAACGGACCAAGTGGCAACCCCAGAAAAGGCAGAGTCAGAGTCACATAGGCTCGCAGTGTTGAGGTGCACAATGACAGGGTCAGTAGCTAACCTGTGGATTCCCAGAATACACAAAGAGGGCAACTCCTTCGACCAATGTGAATTAAGCGGATGGTGGATATGTGAAGGGGAAAACCTGCCCAGGTCGCAGAATGTAAGAAGGGTGCTTCGGCAAGCCACCGCAGTCCTCAAGCCCCCCGCAGTATTTACAAGAGGGTAGGCTAGGGGCCGCCCTTGTCCAGTCGCAGCAAACATCCACAGCGCACTAGCTGGCCCAAGTCAGAGCGACCGTCAGATGGAGGGGGCGGACAGGGGCACAAATACCAATCAAGGTGAAGCAGTCCCAAGCTAGCGCACCCTGGGCCTGCCAGACAAGAGAAGCTAGACAGGGCCCCGGTCGCGCAACGCGAGCCCGCCCAGTCCCAGGTCAGCTATTAGGCCCAGCTGCACTCACCTAGTCGCAGCCTTATACCGCTGAGATGGCACCGTCAAGCCTCACCACCTTCACTCCGGTGCACTGAGTTCTGTACCTGCCGGCCGGTTCCATAGCAATGAGATGCTTTGGCTGCTCGCTTCCCACAGTGCCGAGCTCCCCACCGTGTCACTGGGGTTCGCTCTGGGTCACCATCAAATGGAGAAAGCTCCATTCCTTGATGACACTAGACTAAAGTAAGCCTGTGGGCGCTTCGGGCCCTGCTGCGGCGGAGGTTACATGTCAATCAAGGACTGAAACTACGTCACCCAATGGGGTGGGGTAGAAACAGTGGGTTTCACTGACCCCATCCAACTCTGTGATGAGTTGAGGAAGGGTGGGCTTAGGGTGTTCCAGGCAGGAAGATAGGCACTTGATTCTGTGCAATGTATCAACTTGAGTTTTGATGAAACACAGCGTAAAATCCCATTCCTATCTTCCCCCTCTGTACTGACTGTGCTGCCGAATGGTCTGAACATGCGCTGGAAAATACTGTATGCTGCAGTGCTCAGAGCTCAGGTAGGATATATTGTACACCCTTTCGTCATATCTTTTTTCACAACCAATTGACAACCCACATCTTTTTTTTGTATGTTGGATCCGTCTTGTAGGTCGTCCACACATATATACAATTAACATCCAATCTAGTATCCAAAAGTTGCACATAATATTTGCCTTAGATTGATGTAGTAAAACTTTTTCATCTCTTGTGAATTCTCTTATATGTACAAAAATTGATGTGTTTTGGCTTTTTTCAATTTTTTGGACTCCTCAGGACTATGTAAGGTGAGTGTTACCTTAAATTGAAACAAAATGCCCTCTCTTCATAAGGGTGTCTGCTCGACACGTATGAAAAATCAGTTGCCAGTGAAGTCTGCCAATATATACAGTGAATTACCCATAAATCTATGATTAATTAAAAAAGACCCACCGTCTAGTAAATCTAAAACATAGCCATGCTTACATGTGCCCATCGAGATGTGTCTTCTGGCATTTATATAAGTGATCCAAAAGAAGGTGCATGGGTAGGATAACTTGTTGGTGCATGCCTTATATAGTCCTTATATAAAGCCCATTGAAATTAATCAGAAAACTGGTGATTCCATGCCTCTAACACATGTCCTATTCAAAGGAGTGCACAACAGACTTCCTCCAGTCAGACGTCCCCAAGTGAGCATAAATATCAGGTCAAAGTGGGCCAGTGAGTTATAGGTGAGGGCCTTTGTGGTACTTGTATGTTTCAAAACAAATTACACCTAATTCAACATCCTTCCCATTGGGACCCGAGTGACCGCAAATGCTTCTGATGAGTCTATAACAATGGGGGGAAGCACATTAAATGTATAGCGCAACGTATCAAAACTGTGTCCTGCTTAAAGTGAAATTGAAAGCACTGTTCATACGTCAGTAAATATCAGCAAGCAACAGAAAGCACAGGTATCTCACCAATGTGCAGGCAACATTGGAACACCGAAGAATCCCCACCAACGTCGCCGCCAACACCCCAGGCAGTGTGCATGATTCCTACACCTTCCGACAGTCCATTATCAACCTGCGCTACCAGGATAGTACCCACGGAAATGCACTGCTCGTTAGTCAATACCAAATGAACACACCACACACCTCAACTCCACAATCATGCAACTCACAACTCTGGGGATGCACACGCCACAAGCTCACATACAACATGCACACCCACCAGACTCAACAGCACAACTTAATGTGGGAACCGGGGCCAGCCATGTACATTAGCCATCAATGGCATGTCACCTAAGCCACACATTCGCAGGATGAGGGAAGAAGTGGGGACCAGATGTGTGAAGGAGGCAAGTGACCGTTGAACATGAATGTACACAATGCCAAGTGTGGCGTGGTTGTGCTGGACAGACTGCAGTATGCAGACCACACACATTTCCATGTCGACAGACCCCTCTGGTGTATGGAGTGCAGTGGACAGTAGACACAACCATGTCACCCCAGCCAGTGGGGAAGATCAAGGAAAAGTAGCTTGTTACGTTCCCCCCGTAAGCGTGAGCGGAGTGGGCTGGCCCGGCGTACTCCAGGCCAGCCGAGGGGTGTGAATAAAAGGCACGTAACTCTGGGCATGGTCCTCTTCCGGAATGCCCAACATCTCTGCCAGGGTGGCGCCTCTCAACCCGGCATGAGGCTGACGCCGACACTGATCCCTGAACCAGTCCTGCCTGCCCCTGCGCACCCAGGCCTCAATGCCCCCCTGCCGACACTGGTGTGTGTCTAAGAAGGCCCACCTCGTGCCGGTGCAATCTCCAAGCCTGAGGGCCTTGACCTTGGCAGCCTCCTCCGACCATCACGGCCTGCGCGAGCAAGGCTCGCAGTACTCCTTTCACGTTAACGTACTCTACCGGCAGACACAGCGGAAAAGTAGGTCACACATTTGAAACTGAGGCTTGATCACACTATGGCAGAGTACATTCATAACGGATGAGTTCATGTCACTATACTCCCTTCGATGTGGTGACATAAAGTCTGTGCATAGCATCACAACCACACAGGCATGTGGGCCCATGCGGACTACTGCCCTCGGCCTACGCTGCGCAAGATTAAGTCATACATTTGGAACTGAGTCTTGATATCCTGTTTGGCGAGTTCATATGTAAATGGGACATTTGATGTCACTTTACTCCCTTCAATGTGGTTCAGGGTTCAAGATTCAAGGTTCAAGAAAAGCTTTATTTGGCTGCTATTTAAAACAGACATAAAAGCACAGAACAGTTATATGCAAATTTCATTACAAATTCTACACAAAAGTTTAAAAAACACACTTCATTTACCGTTAAAAGTAGAAGAAACCAATTGCAGCCATTAGCATTCCAGAATATTTCTTTTCCTGATATAAAACACAGCTTTTAAAAATTGCGCTTGTCTCCATGCTATATGTTCATTATCTAATAGCTGTAGTACAAACATAGCTTGGCAGCATTTTCTGAGCCCTACATTTTTTTTAAGTGGAATACTCCAAACTTTCCTCTGTTCCAGGTAAAATTTACAAAACAATACTACATGCATAGAAGACTGGTTGGACATTTTATCGTAAGGGCACAATGTTAAATCACCAAACCAATCATTTGGTTTTGAAAAGGACCGAAGTCCATGTATGATTCCCAGTCTGAACCTAGTTAAAAGGAATCTATCAAAAGTGCCAGGTACAAATGTTAGGTAGGGCTCCATCCCCATAGTGGTGTGTATTAGCAGGTGATGTCTCACCGTGATTTTTCCTGAGATTTCCCCCACCAATCTATTTGTTTCCAGATGCTGGAGACCAGCTTTCTTTAAGGCCTTTCTTGAGATCTCAGTCATGGATGTGGGGGTTAGGAAATATTCTGGGTGGCCCAGATCGTTCACAAAATCGTGAACAAATTTGAGCCAGCGTATTGTAAGTGCCCTCTCCAATTTCAGAATATCTTTTAAAATTGCCCTATTTAGCTTTGTCTGGTTCTTGCACCAGACTCTATGCCACAACAATATAGGCTAAATTTTTACAAGATCCGCAATGAAATTTTGCGCTAGCTCATCATGACAAATAAAAGAAGAAGTACTAGGTGGTAGGGAAAGAATGTGCCTTAAAAAAATATTTTCTACTGTTTGTATGACGGTAGAATCTGTGAAGCCCCACACCCCTGCCCCGTAAGTTGCCATGGTCACGCATTTTGCTTTATATATGTAGCAATTCAGGGGGAGGTTTCCTACCTAATTTTTTAGCAAATGAGAACAAAGCCGTTGTGGATCTAGAGAATGCCCATTTTTTGGCAGGTACAGCTGCTGCCCATAAGTCGTGATGATTAAAAAGTATGCCTAGATAGGAGCATTTTTTTATAGATGATAGCCTCTCGCCATCAATATACATTTCACAAGTCCTCTGGGTCCCTTGCCTACATCTCATTACATAGGTTTTGGCTATATTGGTTTTGAGACCTAGATTTCTCATGAACATACTAAAACCCTCCAAGGCGCATTGAAGACCGTTTTGAGTATGTGCCATCAAAACGGCATCATCCGCATATAATAATGCGGGAATAGGGCAGCCCTCGACCTGGGGGTACTCTTTACCCTGGAGAAGGAGTGCATTTTCAAGGCCGTTGATGTAGAGATTAAAAAGAAAAGGGGCCAGAACACAACCTTGTCTGACCCCTCTCCTGACTGGGAAGGCTTGATTGCATTCACCCTTCTGACCAAACCGGACACTTGCGGAAGCCCCGCTGTACAGCCGCCTTAAAAACATAGGCCCTCATTTATGAGGCTGTGCGTCACTTTTACTCCGCCGGTGCGTCACTTTTTGTGACGCACCAGTGGAGTAAAAAATGCACCTTGTTGCGCCATATTTACAAAGTGACGCATCTAGATAGATGTGTCACTTTGTAAACCCCTGCGCCACATTATACCTGCATCAGGTATAATGTATGCAAGGGGGGCGTATTAACGCAAGGAAGGGTCGTAGAAGTGACACAGTGAAATCTATGAGATTTCACTACGTCACTTTTAGGATGCCGTTGCGTCAAAATCTTGCGCCTGCCTCACAGCAGGCGTAAGACTGACACAGGTCCTTTCACAAGGGGCTTGCCCCATGTGAAAGGACGCATTGCTGGAGTTGCGTCACTCTTGTGACACACTCCAGCAATGCGTCACTTTTGTGCTTACAGATACGTCAGAAATACTGACGTATCTGTACCTCCTTGCGACATGATGCGTCATACATTAAATATGACGCATCAGGAATGTCACAAAGAGCGCGCACTGAGAAGTGACGCATCGCTGCTTTCATGCAGCGATGCGTCATTTCTCATAAATGAGGCCCATAATATTTTATGGTCGACCCCTATCCTTTCAAGGACCTCCCACAGCCTATGGTGTCTGACTGAGTCAAACGCTGTAGTGAGGTCGACAAAGGCCAAGTATAAGCTACCTTTTTTACTCTTGCATACTTGCCTATTAATAATGAAAGGATAAGGGACTGCTTGATGGTTCCAAAACCATTGCCAAAACCAAATTGTAGGTCGGATAGTATCTGGCTGTCCTCCGCCAAATCAGAAAGGTGGTCCAGGATGACCCTCCCTACCACTTTAACTGTGGAATCCAAAGGGGAGATGGGTCTATAATACCCAGGATCTTCACTGTCTCCCTTTTTGTAGATTGGAATTATTATAGATTGTGCTCAGGTCTGGGGAAGGGTAGATTTTATGCTAGCATTAATAGCCTGGGTTAATAAAGGCCCCCACAAAAGAACAATATGTTTAAACATATCGACCGGGACCCCGTCGGGTCTAGGGGCTTTACCGCCCAGACTTTGTGCTAAAGCCATTGTCACTTCCTCCAGGGTGATTTCTAAATCAATGTGTCAGCAATGTTGGAGTTTTCAGCTATGGGGTACCTAACAGGATTTTCCTGCTCATTGTACAACTTTGCGAAATGAGTAATCCAAGTTTCCTCTGTGATTGCTGTTTCCACATAGGGGCCATTACAAGGAGAAAGGAAACGGGTCCTCAGTACCTTCTAGAACACAATATTATCTTTCTGCTGTGCAGCACTGTGTAGAGAACCCCAGGCTTCATTTCGCAGGGTTCATTTCCTATCTTTTATTGCCCCATTATAATCTATTCTTGCCTGTCTTATTTTGGCCAGTGATCTGGGTCGTGTATGCAAAACCTTTTTCAGGTTGGTATAGGCCCTAGTGCATTTAGCGTTAAACCAACCAGAGGATTTCACCTTATTACTAAATTGAACCGTCAGAAAATTTTTAATCTCCCTCATGATATCTATAAAGAAGATCACAATAACGTCATCCGAGGAGGCCTAGCTCAGGCAGATTTCCAGCATGGGCCTACATATACCTATCACTTTTTCTATTAACAAATCTGGTTCCACTTTATCCCACTTTAGTGAATAGCCATTGGTTTTGCTCATTACTTCATCCCCGTTATTTGAGTAGATTTCTCTGTTTTATTAAAACTGAAGGAAGGTAGTTTAAGTTTTATGATAAGTACATGGGACCTTTGATATCACTGTACTTCCTTTGATGTGGTGCCACCAGGCCTTAGTAGCACATCACAACCACAAGATTCTGTGGGCCCATGCGGACTAGTGCTCGCGGCCTAGGCTGCGCTTGAGTAGGTCACAGAATTGGAACTGAACATTGATTATGCAAAGGCAGATTACATATTATTGTATGCAAGGAGAGGCCGAACAGGATGATGAGTTGCATCTGAACGGAAAAAAAGGATAATCGTTACCGAGGTGATCGAACACTACCGACAACTGCCCTGGTGTCTCTAACTCCAGAGCCAATGACACATGGCTTTAGGCCACTGCTGACCGCTGCCTCCGGACTACACTATGGTCCAGTAGGTCAAAGAGTCTTGATTTAGCAATAGTGGAGTTCATACCAGTGTACCGGCATCATCACAGACTGCATCCCCTCTCAGCCCCGGTGCCACTAAGTCTGTTCACCGACATTCATGGACACTCACTAGTCGTATATTGGTGCCGACTGTGTCTATGGACTAGGGGGTAGTTTTCATTCTCATGTAGCTGATCCTGAATTAGTTCTGGCAACGAGGCTGTCACTTTCCACTCCTCCATTTTCTGCTTTCGGATAACATTAAACCTTCTGCATCATGCCCTGGAGGACACCTTCCACTGTCTCCTGCAACCCTCCACAACATTTACCTTTGACATTGATGATGACCCACCCAGACCGCGTGGCCCTACCTCAGTGCATCGCAAGTCAAAGTCCCGTGGCAGGGTGCCTGTGCCGGGTGCTGTGCATCCGGGGGCCACTTACTCTGTGTTGGTCAGGTCCGGGACACCTTTTTCTGAGATATTGGATGGCCCTTGAGGTGATGGCCTTGGGGTCATCAATGCCATGACTTTGTGGCCCTGCGGTGTCCGCTGCCTCTGACCTCAACTGCGGCCCACCAGGGCACACACATCAAATCGAGCCCTGACCAACTGGACGTGGCATCACCGCAGGAGGCACACGCCACCATCGCCAGGATCAATTCTAACCGCCAACTGCCAGTGTTGAAACGGTTGTAACTCGAAGACTGACAGAGTTGGTTGCACTTGTCGTGGATACCATATTCTGCCAGATACCCTGCTCAGCACTCCAGGTGCCACTAACTCACTGCACCACAAATCATCGTCAATAACTGTTTCGGTATGTGCTGTGGAGAGCTCACGCAGCAATGTCACATCAGGCAGTGTGGGAGACCTGGGACGACGATGATGGAGATGATTCAGGTGTGACACCTCCCCACTTCATCTGCATAAGGGAAGTCCAGAAGGGACACAATCCTTGACATTCTCTTCACATGGGCGCGCCCAGCTCTAGTGCCGCAACCTCAGTGCACTGAAACTCACGGACACTTCACTTTGTATGTTGGGTGACCTCTTTACTTGCTCCGGCTCCCTCCATGTTGCTCAGCAGTTGACTCTGATATGTGTTTTCATTATCCATTGCACTGGTGTCCACTTTTCAAGTTGTTGCCGGCACCAAGCACTCCGTGCGGGCTGGCTTAGATTCACCCACACACATCCAGCACAGGTGTCACTGTACATGTGACATAAAGGGGCCGGACGTACGTGCCCATAGCCAGTCCCACCAACTATATAAGTGTATTCCTGTGGTCCTGTTTGATGCATGAGGGTCCTGGGCCCTGCAACATTACATTGTGCTAGGTACAGCGGGCGCAGACGTGCCACGGCAGGCAGCGGGTTGGAGCTTGGACATGTACCTTTGTCGTCACCCACTCAATTTGTAAGGGGAGTTGCCTGGGCCATCATACGCAGAGCCAACGTTGGTGTGTGACTGCTATTTGCATGCCCCTTGCATGCCCCTGGGCATGGTTCTGTACTGTGAATGTGCATCTGCATGGGTCTCTATGGCAATGTGGATCTCCTTTGTGGGGTGTAGGTGGTCCCTGATGGATTATAGACACCCATGTATGTGATCTAGTTCACCTTCCATGGGTTTTGACCCCACCCACACCTGTTCGGCCACCTGCTTTTGGTGTTCTGACACCTGGCATTGGGGTGCCATGTGTGGGTGGGTAAAATGTTGTGAGCCAGCTGTGCCTGCGGGTGCTTCCTGCTGTGTGGTCAGTTGCAGGGTCTATGTTTTCCTCTAAGTAGCTTGGCTGCCCGGGTCGTGGTGGTGGGTTGTGTGGGATGTCCATGGGCTGTTGTAGGGCATCGGGGTCGAAGGTGTGGTGGTCCTCTCCAGCATCACAGATGTGTGGTCTTCTGTGATCTGCTGGAGGTGTTGTGTGCCCCTGTGCAATGTGAAGGGGAGATGCATGTTGACATTGTGTATGACAATGTACATTGTGACTGTTTAGGAGGCACATGATTTGGATGTGGGACCATGTACATTTGGACTACATGACTGATGTGAGGTTGTACTCGTACATTCCCATCTCACAGTTTCCTGCTCTTTTGGATGTAGTTGGTCTGTTTTTACGTGTGTGCAGAGCCAGTTGTGTCCTCTGTTCTACAGTGTCGGGTGGCACATTGCACCACATTGTCCTCAATGTGGGTGTGCTGTTATTGCTATGTGTATGTGCTGCAGTGTGCCACAGGGATCAGGAACATGATCCAGGGTCATTGTGGGTGTACAGTGTGCTACACATTGTTGTCCATGTGTGTCATTGTGCCCATCTCCCCTATCCCCCCAATCCCTGGCCGTTACTCACCTTGTTGATGTTGTGTCAGGTCCTCTTGAGCTGTGTCCGTACTCTCTACTCCTCGCACCGTCTCCACACTGATGACTGTGGCCTTGCTTTTCTCCAGCTCCTCCTGTGGCGCCGGACTCCCACCTCCTGTTGCCGTTGCAGCATTCCTGTTGTCAGCAAGTTTGTGCCCGGTTTAGATTGTCACATCACGGCCTGCGCGTGCAAGGCTCGCAGTACTCCTTTCACGTTAACGTACTCTACCGGCAGACACAGCGGACAAGTAGGTCACACATTTGAAACTGAGGCTTGATCACACTATGGCAGAGTACATTCATAACGGATGAGTTCATGTCACTATACTCCCTTCGATGTGGTGACATAAAGTCTGTGCATAGCATCACAACCACACAGGCATGTGGGCCCATGCGGACTACTGCCCTCGGCCTACGCTGCGCAAGATTAAGTCATACATTTGGAACTGAGTCTTGATATCCTGTTTGGCGAGTTCATATGTAAATGGGACATTTGATGTCACTTTACTCCCTTCAATGTGGTTCAGGGTTCAAGATTCAAGGTTCAAGAAAAGCTTTATTTGGCTGCTATTTAAAACAGACATAAAAGCACAGAACAGTTATATGCAAATTTCATTACAAATTCTACACAAAAGTTTAAAAAACACACTTCATTTACCGTTAAAAGTAGAAGAAACCAATTGCAGCCATTAGCATTCCAGAATATTTCTTTTCCTGATATAAAACACAGCTTTTAAAAATTGCGCTTGTCTCCATGCTATATGTTCATTATCTAATAGCTGTAGTACAAACATAGCTTGGCAGCATTGTCTGAGCCCTACATTTTTTTTAAGTGGAGTACTCCAAACTTTCCTCTGTTCCAGGTAAAATTTACAAAACAATACTACATGCATAGAAGACTGGTTGGACATGTTATCGTAAGGGCACAATGTTAAATCACGTAACCAATCATTTGGTTTTGAAAAGGACCGAAGTCCATGTATGATTCCCAGTCTGAACCTAGTTAAAAGGAATCTATCAAAAGTGCCAGGTACAAATGTTAGGTAGGGCTCCATCCCCATAGTGGTGTGTATTAGCAGGTGATGTCTCACCATGATTTTTCCTGAGATTTCCCCCACCAATCTATTTGTTTCCAGATACTGGAGACCAGCTTTCTTTAAGGCCTTTCTTGAGATCTCAGTCATGGATGTGGGGGTTAGGAAATATTCTGGGTGGCCCAGATCGTTCACAAAATCGTGAACAAATTTGAGCCAGCGTATTGTAAGTGCCCTCTCCAATTTCAGAATATCTTTTAAAATTGCCCTATTTAGCTTTGTCTGGTTCTTGCACCAGACTCTATGCCACAACAATATAGGCTACATTTTTACAAGATCCGCAATGAAATTTTGCGCTAGCTCATCATGACAAATAAAAGAAGAAGTACTAGGTGGTAGGGAAAGAATGTGCCTTAAAAAAATATTTTCTTCTGTTTGTATGACAGTAGAATCTGCGAAGCCCCACACCCCTGCCCCGTAAGTTGCCATGGTCACGCATTTTGCTTTATATATGTAGCAATTCAGAGGGAGGTTTCCTACCTAATTTTTTAGCAAATGAGAACAAAGCCGTTGTGGATCTAGAGAATGCCCATTTTTTGGCAGATACAGCTGCTGCCCATAAGTCGTGATGATTAAAAAGTATGCCTAGATAGGAGCATTTTTTTATAGATGATAGCCTCTCGCCATCAATATACATTTCACAAGTCCTCTGGGTCCCTTGCCTACATCTCATTACATAGGTTTTGGCTATATTGGTTTTGAGACCTAGATTTCTCATGAACATACTAAAACCCTCCAAGGCGCATTGAAGACCGTTTTGAGTATGTGCCATCAAAACGGCATCATCCGCATATAATAATGCGGGAATAGGGCAGCCCTCGACCTGGGGGTACTCTTTACCCTGGAGAAGGAGTGCATTTTCAAGGCCGTTGATGTAGAGATTAAAAAGAAAAGGGGCCAGAACACAACCTTGTCTGACCCCTCTCCTGACTGGGAAGGCTTGATTGCATTCACCCTTCTGACCAAACCGGACACTTGCGGAAGCCCCGCTGTACAGCCGCCTTAAAAACATAGGCCCTCATTTATGAGGCTGTGCGTCACTTTTACTCCGCCGGTGCGTCACTTTTTGTGACGCACCAGTGGAGTAAAAAATGCACCTTGTTGCGCCATATTTACAAAGTGACGCATCTAGATAGATGTGTCACTTTGTAAACCCCTGCGCCACATTATACCTGCATCAGGTATAATGTATGCAAGGGGGGCGTATTAACGCAAGGAAGGGTCGTAGAAGTGACGCAGTGAAATCTATGAGATTTCACTACGTCACTTTTAGGATGCCGTTGCGTCAAAATCTTGCGCCTGCCTCACAGCAGGCGTAAGACTGACGCAGGTCCTTTCACAAGGGGCTTGCCCCATGTGAAAGGACGCATTGCTGGAGTTGCGTCACTCTTGTGACACACTCCAGCAATGCATCACTTTTGTGCTTACAGATACGTCAGAAATACTGACGTATCTGTACCTCCTTGCGACATGATGCGTCATACATTAAATATGACGCATCAGGAATGTCACAAAGAGCGCGCACTGAGAAGTGACGCATCGCTGCTTTCATGCAGCGATGCGTCATTTCTCATAAATGAGGCCCATAATATTTTATGGTCGACCCCTATCCTTTCAAGGACCTCCCACAGCCTATGGTGTCTGACTGAGTCAAACGCTGTAGTGAGGTCGACAAAGGCCAAGTATAAGCTACCTTTTTTACTCTTGCATACTTGCCTATTAATAATGAAAGGATAAGGGACTGCTTGATGGTTCCAAAACCATCGCCAAAACCAAATTGTAGGTCGGATAGTATCTGGCTGTCCTCCGCCAAATCAGAAAGGTGGTCCAGGATGACCCTCCCTACCACTTTAACTGTGGAATCCAAAGGGGAGATGGGTCTATAATACCCAGGATCTTCACTGTCTCCCTTTTTGTAGATTGGAATTGTTATAGATTGTGCTCAGGTCTGGGGAAGGGTAGATTTTATGCTAGCATTAATAGCCTGGGTTAATAAAGGCCCCCACAAAAGAACAATATGTTTAAACATATCGACTGGGACCCCGTCGGGTCTAGGGGCTTTACCGCCCAGACTTTGTGCTAAAGCCATTGTCACTTCCTCCAGGGTGATTTCTAAATCAATGTGTCAGCAATGTTGGAGTTTTCAGCTATAGGGTACCTAACAGGATTTTCCTGCTCATTGTACAACTTTGCGAAATGAGTAATCCAAGTTTCCTCTGTGATTGCTGTTTCCACATAGGGGCCATTACAAGGAGAAAGGAAACGGGTCCTCAGTACCTTCTAGAACACAATATTATCTTTCTGCTGTGCAGCACTGTGTAGAGAACCCCAGGCTTCATTTCGCAGGGTTCATTTCCTATCTTTTATTGCCCCATTATAATCTATTCTTGCCTGTCTTATTTTGGCCAGTGATCTGGGTCGTGTATGCAAAACCTTTTTCAGGTTGGTATAGGCCCTAGTGCATTTAGCGTTAAACCAACCAGAGGATTTCACCTTATTACTAAATTGAACCGTCAGAAAATTTTTAATCTCCCTCATGATATCTATAAAGAAGTTCACAATAACGTCATCCGAGGCGGCCTAGCTCAGGCAGATTTCCAGCATGGGCCTACATATACCTATCACTTTTTCTATTAACAAATCTGGTTCCACTTTATCCCACTTTAGTGAAAAGCCATTTGTTTTGCTCATTACTACATCCCCGTTATTTGAGTAGATTTCTCTGTTTTATTAAAACTGAAGGAAGGTAGTTAAACTTTTATGATAAGTACCTGGGACCTTTGATATCACTGTACTTCCTTTGATGTGGTGCCACCAGGCCTTAGTAGCACATCACAACCACAAGATTCTGTGGGCCCATGCGGACTAGTGCTCGCGGCTTAGGCTGCGCTTGAGTAGGTCACAGAATTGGAACTGAACATTGATTATGCAAAGGCAGATTACATATTATTGTATGCAAGGAGAGGCCGAACAGGATGATGAGTTGCATCTGAACGGAAAAAAAGGATAATCGTTACCGAGGTGATCGAACACTACCGACAACTGCCCTGGTGTCTCTAACTCCAGAGCCAATGACACATGGCTTTAGGCCACTGCTGACCGCTGCCTCCGGACTACACTATGGTCCAGTAGGTCAAAGAGTCTTGATTTAGCAATAGTGGAGTTCATACCAGTGTACCGGCATCATCACAGACTGCATCCCCTCTCAGCCCCGGTGCCACTAAGTCTGTTCACCGACATTCATGGACACTCACTAGTCGTATATTGGTGCCGACTGTGTCTATGGACTAGGGGGTAGTTTTCATTCTCATGTAGCTGATCCTGAATTAGTTCTGGCAACGAGGCTGTCACTTTCCACTCCTCCATTTTCTGCTTTCGGATAACATTAAACCTTCTGCATCATGCCCTGGAGGACACCTTCCACTGTCTCCTGCAACCCTCCACAACATTTACCTTTGACATTGATGATGACCCACCCAGACCGCGTGGCCCTACCTCAGTACATCGCAAGTCACCGTCCCGTGGCAGGGTGCCTGTGCCGGGTGCTGTGCATCCGGGGGCCACTTACTCTGTGTTGGTCAGGTCCGGGACACCTCTTTCTGAGATATTGGATGGCCCTTGAGGTGATGGCCTTGGGGTCATCAATGCCATGACTTTGTGGCCCTGCGGTGTCCGCTGCCTCTGACCTCAACTGCGGCCCACCAGGGCACACACATCAAATCGAGCCCTGACCGACTGGACGTGGCATCACCGCAGGAGGCACACGCCACCATCGCCAGGATCAATTCTAACCGCCAACTGCCAGTGTCGAAACGGTTGTAACTCGAAGACTGACAGAGTTGGTTGCACTTGTCGTGGATACCATATTCTGCCTGATACCCTGCTCAGCACTCCAGGTGCCACTAACTCACTGCACCACAAATCATCGTCAATAACTGTTTCGGTATGTGCTGTGGAGAGCTCACGCAGCAATGTCACATCAGGCAGTGTGGGAGACCTGGGACGACGATGATGGAGATGATTCAGGTGTGACACCTCCCCACTTCATCTGCATAAGGGAAGTCCAGAAGGGACACAATCCTTGACATTCTCTTCACATGGGCGCGCCCAGCTCTAGTGCCGCAACCTCAGTGCACTGAAACTCACGGACACTTCACTTTGTATGTTGGGTGACCTCTTTACTTGCTCCGGCTCCCTCCATGTTGCTCAGCAGTTGACTCTGAAATGTGTTTTCATTATCCGTTGCACTGGTGTCCACTTTTCAAGTTGTTGCCGGCACCAAGCACTCCGTGCGGGCTGGCTTAGATTCACCCACACACATCCAGCACAGGTGTCACTGTACATGTGACATAAACGGGCCGGACGTACGTGCCCATAGCCAGTCCCACCAACTATATAAGTGTATTCCTGTGGTCCTGTTTGATGCATGAGGGTCCTGGGCCCTGCAACATTACATTGTGCTGTGTACAGCGGGTGCAGACGTGCCACGGCAGGCAGCGGGTTGGAGCTTGGACATGTACCTTTGTCGTCACTCACTCAATTTGTAAGGGGAGTTGCCTGGGCCATCATACGCAGAGCCAACGTTGGTGTGTGACTGCTATTTGCATGCCCCTGGGCATGGTTCTGTACTGTGAATGTGCATCTGCATGGGTCTCTATGGCAGTGTGGATCTCCTTTGTGGGGTGTAGGTGGTCCCTGACGGATTATAGACACCCATGTATGTGATCTAGGTCACCTTCCATGGGTTTTGACCCCACCCACACCTGTTCGGCCACCTGCTTTTGGTGTTCTGACACCTGGCATTGGGGTGCCATGTGTGGGTGGGTAAAATGTTGTGAGCCAGCTGTGCCTGCGGGTGCTTCCTGCTGTGTGGTCAGTTGCAGGGTCTATGTTTTCCTCTAAGTAGCTTGGCTGCCCGGGTCGTGGTGGTGGGTTGTGTGGGATGTCCATGGGCTGTTGTAGGGCATCGGGGTCGAAGGTGTGGTGGTCCTCTCCAGCATCACAGATGTGTGGTCTTCTATGATCTGCTGGAGGTGTTGTGTGCCCCTGTGCAATGTGAAGGGGAGATGCATGTTGACATTGTGTATGACAATGTACATTGTGACTGTTTAGGAGGCACATGATTTGGATGTGGGACCGTGTACATTTGGACTACATGACGGATGTGAGGTTGTACTCGTACATTCCCATCTCACAGTTTCCTGCTCTTTTGGATGTAGTTGGTCTGTTTTTACGTGTGTGCAGAGCCAGTTGTGTCCTTTGTTCTACAGTGTCGGGGTGGCACATTGCACCACATTGTCGTCAATGTGGGTGTGCTGTTATTGCTATGTGTATGTGCTGCAGTGTGCCACAGGGATCAGGAACATGATCCAGGGTCATTGTGGGTGTACAGTGTGCTACACATTGTTGTTCATGTGTGTCATTGTGCCCATCTCCCCTATCCCCCCAGTCCCTGGTCGTTACTCACCTTGTTGATGTTGTGTCAGGTCCTCTTGAGCTGTGTCCGTACTCTCTACTCCTCGCACCGTCTCCACACTGATGACTGTGGCCTTGCTTTTCTCCAGCTCCTCCTGTGGCGCCGGAGTCCCACCTCCTGTTGCCGTTGCAGCATTCCTGTTGTCAGCAAGTTTGTGCCCGGTTTAGATTGTCACATCATGCCAGCGCCTCTTGGCCTCCTCAACACTCCGACTGCATTCACGGTAGTCTAATTGTGGGTTAGTTGATGGTAGCGTTCTGTCACCTCTGTGAGGCTGAACCGGTTTTTCTGTGGACTGCACCCCATTTTCCTCTCCCTCTTCTCCCTGGCCTTCCCCACCCCGTTGTTCCTTGCTGGTGGTCTGTGGGGGTTGTGGGGTTCGCGTCGGCCTCTGCTCTAGGTCAGGGTGCATCCATGTTGCTACGCACTTTAGATTGTTTCTGGTGTGTTGCATTTATAGCTTTTATAGTTCATTTTCCCCCAAGACACGTGGGATGTGCAGGCCTGTCCCTGTTTTTTACTGCTTTTTGTACTGTGATTGGCCTCATCACAGTATTTTTTTAATTCGTGTTTTGCATTTTTGCGGCGTGGCATTGAGTTTTACGCGGACATTTGACGCATTTGAGCATATCGTATGGTACCGCCGGGTTGAGAACGCTTAGTTAACACGGCGTAATTTTCCCGAGAAATACTGCGATGTTGGAAGTTGCGTTAAGTAACTATTGCGATGGTTATCACACATTCTTGTGAATATGCCCCTCCAAGTTTTGGAGGATGCATCTCGTCATGCTGATATCTGGTTATAGCAAAGAAAAACATCTGATAATGAAGTAATATTAACCTTCTACCGCATAACAAGATATGACCAAGCTGTGTGACCTACCCAACATGAACGGAGTTTTGGTCATATTTTGCTTCTGGAAGTTCCCTCAATGAATATCCAAATATACAAAGGATCGAATCCACTTTTAAATAAACTTCCATTCACCCAATCCCGAAGGGAAGACCTTGAGCCTGCTGATGGACGAACTCTATCTATGATGGCTTACACTTGCTTAAGCACATGTTTTCATCAGCGTTGCTGATCATTTACATTAGCAGCATTAAATCTGATTTTTAAAGCCAACTTCTTTCAACATCAACATCAATTTTAAATAGCAGGGTGTTAGAATTGGGGGTCTCTGGTTGGCACAGGTAGGTACTTGTACCAAGCAGGGACCCTCTCCTCTAGTCAGGGCAAGGGAATTACCCTCTTAAAATAACCCCTGCTCACCCTTTAGGCGGCGTGGCGCGAGCAGTCAAGGCTAGTTCAGAGGCGATTGAAGTTAAGCATTTGTGCCCACGCCAGTTACCCTATTCCCTTCAGGGACACTGCGCACTACTGGAGCTACCTCACGTCCTTGAACCTCCTGGTGTATGTTATCACCTTCCAAGTCAGGTGCCTCATCTCTGGGTGTGTGTACTACTCTCCCAGCACTAGATACCTGAATATCGCTGCTACCATCTGAGCTGGATTCCACCTCCAACTCAGCAAAGCTCACTTTCTGAGCTACACAAATTCCTTAATTTTGGGCTAAGGCCTTTTGAGCCTTCACAATCTCTCTCAGCACTTCATCAATTTCTCTTATCTGCCGCTCATAATCCAGAAGACAAATAGCTTTTTCTGTTTCTCCCTCACTTTCAGGGAATTCCTCCTTCTCAGACTCCACTGGTAGTGTTGCCTTCCAGCTGGGTAACTCATATTGAAATAGGGATGCCTCTAGATCCTCTCTAGACCTTCTCTTCACAGGCAGCCCTCTTTCCTTGCAAAATGCACGTAGCTCCTTCATTGTGTAGACCAGGGGTCTTCAATCTGTGGGGCGCGACGCCCAGGGGGGTCGTGGAGTCCTGGGAAGGGGGTCGCAGATTGTCAGTTTGCCTTAGTGGCGTCGGGCTGATTGAGGGTGCTCACGGGGGAGGCCTAATTCATACCAAGGGGTGAAAAACAACAAAGCCTCATTAACAAGTAAAAGGTCTTTTAAAGACCTGTGAAGTACTGGGGTGCAGCTTTGTGTGTGTCCCTGAAGGTGTTTAAGCCCGGCTCACATACACGAGGAGGGGAAAGGATGGGGGGCAGTGGAGGGTGGCTGGGGGAGGAGGCTGTAGACCTTTGAGTTCAATGGACGTTGTGCGCCTGGAGATGTGGGTCCTGCCTGTAAAGCACAAAGCACGAACCCTCATTACTTGCGCCTGTGCTGGAGAAATGTGCCTGAGAGTTTGTTCTTCAGGTGAGATGTTGTTACAGCCTGTCCGCCCCCCGCCCCCCGCCCCCAGCAGGGAGGCACAGAGATGCCCTCCCATAAGAGAGGAAGAAGGAAGAAGATGCAGAGAGATACTGACCCCCCCACTCTGCTCCCCCCATGAAAGAGGCACAGAAAAGTTGGGTGGATGAATGGATGAAAGGGTGGATGGATGAAGGATGGATGTATGGATGGATACAAGGTTGCATGGATCATGATGGATGGATGTGTGAAAGGGTGGGTGGATGAATCATGGGTGAATGGATGGATGAAAGGGTGGATGGTGAAGGATGGATGGATATGTGCAAAGGTGGGTGGATGAATGATGAGTGGATGGATGGATTAAAGGGTGGATGGATGAAGGATGTATGTATGGATGGAAGGATGAAAGGGAAGATGGATGAAGGATGGATGTATGGATGGATAAAAGGTTGCATGGATGAATGATGGATGGATGTGTGAAAAGGTGGGTGGATGAATGATGTTTGGATGGATGGAAGGGTGGATGGATGAAGGATGGATGTATGGATGGAAGGATGAAAGGGTGGACGGATGAAGGATGGATGGATGGATGAAAGGGTGGATGAAGGATGGATGTATGGATGGATACAAGGTTGCATGGATCATGATGGATGGATGTGTGAAAAGGTGGGTAAATGAATGATGGGTGAATGGATGGATGAAAGGGTGGATGGATGAAGGATGAATGTATGGATGTAAGGATGAAAGGGTGGATGGATGAAGGATGGATGGATGGATATGTGAAAAGGTGGGTGGATGAATGATGAGTGGATGGATGGATGGATGGATGAAAGGGTGGATGGATGATGGATGGATGGATGGATGATGGATAGATGGATGGAAGGAAGGATGAAACGGTAGATGGGTGATGGATGGATGGAAGGATGAAAGGGTGGATGGATGAAGGATGGATGTATGGATGAAAGGGTGGATGGAGGAAGGATGGATGTATGGATGGATAAAATGTTGCATGGATGAATGATGGATGGATGTGTGAAAAGGTGGGTGGATGAATGATGGATGGATGGATGGATGGATGGAAGGGTGGGTGGGTAAAGGATGGATGGAAGGATGAAAGGGTGGATGGATGAAGGATGGATGTATGGATGGAAGGATGAAAGGGTGGATGGATGAAGGATGGATGGATGGATGTGTGAAAGTGTGGGTGGATGAATGATGGATGGATGGATGTGATGAGGTCTAACAGGTGCATGTATGGTTGTCGATAGTGGTTGATGATGAGGAGTACCAGTTTCTAGAAACTTTTGTTGGGAGGGGGTCCTTAAGCCTAAAAAGGTTTTACAAGGGGGTCTCGGCATCAAAAAGTTTGAAGACCTCTGGTGTAGACAAACATGTGCCAGAAGTCGAGTTCCCTTTTGCAACAACTAACCAGAGCCATAGTATCAAAAAATACCTTCAGGAGGACACCATAGAACAAAAAAAAATAGTATGTGGTTGCGTTATGGTCTGCACTCACTAAGTAGTGTTTACCAATCACTGTACATGAGTCACAAATGCAAATTCGGAATCCTTTCCGCTGACTACCAATGTTAGAATTGGGGGTCTCTGGTTCGCACAGGTAGGTACTTGTGCCAAGCAGGGACCCTCGCCTCTAGTCAGGGCAAGGGAATTACTCTCTTAAAATAACCCCTGCTCACCCTCTCGGCAGCGTGGGGCGAGCAGCCAAGGCTAGTTCAGAGGCGATGTAAGCTAAGCATTTGTGACCACATACAGTAACCCAGTGACAACACTACAAATGGACACCACACAAGATTTTGTATCAAAAATAAGGTATACTTTATATAGAGTTACCACAAGACCAATAAACGACAAAAAGAATCCACAGTACTATCAAATTTCAAGAGTTCTGGAACACAGAGTCTAACAAATCCAGCAGACCGCGCGGTCTGGGCCCACTCAAATGTCGACAGACTCAAAAACAGTACCTTTTCCTTTGGGCAGCCGGCACGGATGTGCGAGCTGGTTCTGGTGATCGTTGTGGTGCAGGAAAAGAAAGCGTTGCAGGTCACAGTGGCCCTTCAGTCGCGGTGCAGGCTACGGCTCGTTAGCGGCGTCGGTGAGCTCAGAGCTTGCGTTGTTCGGGGTGGACGGTGCTTGTTGCGGTGCTTCCAGCTTTACGGTGCGGCGTTCGAGCCGGAGTTCGGGAGCTGGCGTTGGCCAGTCCAGAAAACGGTGTGAGTTGGGTGGTGAGTCGCGAAGTGTGCGAGGCGGTGCCCAACTCCGGTGTGGTCACAGGACTCGGAGTCAGCAACAGTGACCGCGTCGGTCAGACCAGTTTGATTCGGTGTAGTGAGGCATTGCACGTTGCGGTGTCCTTCCAGTCACGGTGCAGGCTATGGCTCGTTGACGGCGTCGAGACGGAGTTGGTGAGCGCAGAGCTTGCGTTGTTTGAGGCGGATATTGCTCAGTGCGTTGCCAACAGGACACCGGGCCGGTCGTGAGGGTCAGTCACAGCACGCTGCCTCTGTAGCCACTAGAACAGTAGCAATTTGCAAAGGCTGGTGAAGTCCACTGGTCCTGGGACTTCGGTCAGGGGGCAAGCTCTCTTCCTAGCCCTTGGAGATCTTTTTAGCACAAGTTGAATAGCAAAGGTAAAATCCACAAAGTCCTTTCTCCTCTCTAGGCAGCTAGGCAACCACTGCCGGCAAATCCCCCAAGCAGCACTTCAGCTTGGGAATAGTCTCTCCTCAGTTTCTTCAGGTTCCTTCTCCTCAGCAGAGGTTTCTTCTTGTCAGTTCCAGGAGTGATCTAATTTCATGGGCTCAGGGTCCCAATACTTATACCCCAAAATCCTTTGTTCTCTGAGGGGAGAGGGGCCTGTGCCCAGTTCAAGCCAGTTCTGAAGCACTCTGTTTACCAGACTTCTCCTTTCCTTTCACAGCACAGGGCAGGCACATCAGAAGCCCCACAGGAGGTGGAGCCAGCATTGTGGAAGGCAAGTACAGGCCAGGAGCATTTCGTTGACAGTCTTTCTTCTCTTCTTTCAGTGTGCAGGGCAGAGACATCAGACATACCACAGGGGGTGGAGCCAGCATTGTAGTGGGAAGGCCCAGCCCTATTCAAGTCCCAGGTGCAACTCCTCCCTCCCATCTTGGATGCAGATTTCCCTATTCACCACCGGGCAGCCCCAGCCTGTCTCCTGGAATTCCCCAGTCCTTTCACACACAAACCCATACAAGGAATCCACAACCTAGCAGAGGCGGACTCAAATGGTTAGGCGAGCAAATACCTACTTTCTAAAAGTGGTAGGCATACTAAACTCTCATTTCTACCATGTTCCCTGAGTCTCCTAGGATTATAAACATCCAGCAAGCCCATTCTAGCCTATGGGGAACAGGTAGCCTTGCAATAGTGAAACACAAAAATGGCTGTAATTCACTATTAGGACATGCCATACACATCAGGGCTTGTCCTACCTTACACTTACAATGCACCCTGCCCTTGGGCCTACCATAGGGGTGACTAATATGAAGACAAGGGAAGGTTTAGGGACTGGCAAGTGGGTGCACTTGCCCAGTCACCATGACAGTACCAGACTACACGCAGGCTCTGCATTGGCAGACCTTAGACACATTTTACAAGACTGCTTCTGTGGGTGGCACAACCAGTGCTGCAAGCCCACTAGCAGCATTTGGATTTACACGCCCTGGGCATACTCAGTGCACTGTACTAGGGTCTGACAAGTAAACCAAACATCCAATCATGGAACCACTAATCAATACATACATTAATTTACAGTAGGGAGAGCATATGCACTTTAGCACTGATCAGCAGTGGTAAAGTGCCCAGAGACATAAAATAGCCAACAACAGGTCATATAAAATATAGGAGTAAGGCAAAAAGTTCAGAGATGACCCTGCAAAAAGGGCCAAGTCCAACACAGTAGCAAAAGAATTTGCCACAAATCCATCTTTGGGGCATATTTACAATGAAGTGACAGAGTGCTGCGTTAGCCTTCCTTGCTTAACGCTGCACTCCACCACTTCAAAAATGCAGGGCTGCACCATATTTACAACAATATGGTGCAGCCCTGCATTTCCCCCTGCACTGGCGCTAAACTTAGCATCCTAGCACCAATGCAGGCATGGTGCAAGGGTTTCTGCGTTGAGGAGAAGATTGTTTATGTAAGCCTGTAACTTTTATGTGTGCTGCTTAATGCAGCACACATAGAAATTGCAAAACGTATTTTTTTTCTTCTTGATTGTTTATGTACAGGAATGGTCACCTTCCTGCACATAAACAATAAATGAGCGTGAAAGAAGAGGCCCCTACTAATGAGGTGTGATTCCTTAAGGTAGGGGTAAATCAATCAATGTAAAGAATTAAGGCAACCATTCATGCTATGATAATAAACAATGATATATGAACATAAGCAATAAATGCCAATTTGCTAATTCTATGTGTGATGGACATGTCAGCACACATGGAAACAGCAAAAGCGAGGAGAAATAAAGCATTTCTCCTTGTTTCACCTGTTTAAGACCAGGTTTTCCCTGGTCTTTATTTTGGCACTGCCTTCTTTTTACGCCATCCTTGTAAATAGGGGGCAGTGTCAAAATCAATGGGTGTTGCGGTGGAATGCCCACTGCAACACCCATTGCCCTCCCATTTCACGCTAAGTACAGCATGATAGGGTGCCTTATTTACAAGGCAGCGTTGTAAATAAGATAAAGTCCCTATTGCCACCTCAATGTCACTAAATGTGACATTGTGGTGGTGATAGGAGCTTGTAAATATGCCCCTTTGTTTCTTTATGTTTGTTCACCGTGTTACACACTGAAGTCACAAATCCTGGCCTGCTGTGAAGAATTACCTGCCCTTTCGCCAGATTTGCAAACCTCAGCATACTTTCAGCTTTAGCTGGCAGTGAGTGAGGGTGCAGAGTGTAGGGTTTACATAGCATAGTGTGTTCCTCCTACTTTCTTGCTCTGACACTCACATGCCCCAACATACAATTTGGGCCTCTGAATGGGTCTAGAAACCACATCTTCTAGTTACATATTTGGTCATTTGGAACTATTATGCATAATATTAGTGCATATTTTATTGACCTCAGAAGGATGACGATCCGTCTCGCTAGGGTTCAAACAGTTAATGACCTGCCTGAAAACAATGATCCTGCCTGCTCAAAGTGTTATAAGTGCACGGGAAGCTCCTCTGGTAAAATATCAAGGAGTGCAGTGCAATAAAACAAAAGCGCAGAGAGAGGAAACTTTTCATGAAGGGTGAATAGCAAGCAAGGCAACAGGCTGCAAAACGTGACCAACACCATACTGGTGAACAGATGGAGGAGGCTGGCCAGCAGAGGAGTGGAAACCCCTCGATGAAAGGCTCCAAGGAGGAACAGAGAGATGAGGGTGCTTTTACTTAATATAATATTTGAATGTCTGACATATTATCAACAGACAGAATATCTACATACAAAAATATCGACACAAAAATATCGACAGCAAAAATATCGGAGTTATATCTTCATAAAGGTAAGTACAAAAATATCGGAAAATAAATATCGTAGTACAAAAATATCGAAATTAAATATATTGTGTTTTTAATGTATTAATAATAATGTCAAAATAATTTAAAAATACTTATACTTTTACAATTATTACATAAAAAACATTAAAACATATTTAATAAATAATAACTAATACATATACATTTAAAATAAATTAAAAAGTGTACATCTAAATTAATATATATACTTACTACACATATTGCAACAGTTGTAAAAGCGTTGGATAGCGTAGTGGTTTAAATTACTATTCCCACTCCAGAGGGTGCAACAGTAGGGAAAAGGTTGGATAGCGTAGGGGTAAAAATTACTATTCCCACTTCAGAGACTGCAACAGTAGGGAAAGTGTTGGATAACGTAGGGGTAAAAATTACTATTCCCACTCCAGAGGGTGCAACTATAGGGAAAGCGTTGGATAGCGTAGGGGTAAAAATTACTATTCCCACACCAGAGGGTGCAACAGTAGGGAAAAGGTTGGATAGCGTAGGGGTAAAAATTACTCTTCCCACTCCAGAGGGTGCAACAGTAGGGAAAGCTTTGGATAGCGTAGGGATAAAAATTACTATTCCCACTCCAGAGGGTGCAACAGTAGGGAAAGCGTTGGATAGCGTAGGGGTTCAAATTACTATTCCCACTCCAGAGGGTGCAACAGTAGGGAAAGTGTTGGATAGCGTAGGGGTAGAAATTACTATTCCCACACCAGAGGGTGCAACAGTAGGGAAAGCGTTGGATAGCGTAGGGGTAAAAATGACTATTCCCACTCCAGAAGATGCAACAGTAGGGAAAAGGTTGGATAGCGTAGGAGTAAAAATTACTATTTCTACTCCAGAGGGTGCAACAGTTGGGGAAAAGGTTGGATAGCGTAGGGGTAAAAATTACTATTCCCACTCCAGAGGGTGCAACAGTAGGGAAAGCGTTGGATAGCGTAGGGGTAAAAATTACTACTCCTACTCCAGAGGGTGCAACAGTAGTGAAAAGGTTGGATAGCATAGGGGTAAAAATTACTATTCCCACTCCAGAGGGTGCAACAGTAGGGAAAGTGTTGGATAGCGTAGGGGTAAAAATTACTATTCCCACACCAGAGGGTGCAACAGTAGGGAAAGCGTTGGATAGCGTAGGGGTAAAAATTACTATTCCCACTTCAGAGACTGCAACAGTAGGGAAAGCGTTGGATAGCATAGGGGTAAAAATTACTATTCCCACTCCAGAGGGTGCAACTATAGGGAAAGCGTTGGATAGCGTAGGGGTAAAAATTACTATTCCCACACCAGAGGGTGCAACAGTAGGGAAAAGGTTGGATAGCGTAGGGGTAAAAATTACTATTCCCACTCCAGAGGGTGCAACAGTAGGGAAAGCTTTGGATAGCGTAGGGATAAAAATTACTATTCCCACTCCAGAGGGTGCAACAGTAGGGAAAGCGTTGGATAGCGTAGGGGTTCAAATTACTATTCCCACTCCAGAGGGTGCAACAGTAGGGAAAGCGTTGGATAGCGTAGGGGTAAAAATTACTATTCCCACTCCAGAGGGTGCAACAGTAGGGAAAGCGTTGGATAGCGTAGGGGTAGAAATTACTATTCCCACACCAGAGGGTGCAACAGTAGGGAAAGCGTTGGATAGCGTAGGGGTAAAAATTACTATTCCCACTCCAGAAGATGCAACAGTAGGGAAAAGGTTGGATAGCGTAGGAGTAAAAATTACTATTTCTACTCCAGAGGGTGCAACAGTAGGGAAAAGGTTGGATAGAGTAGGGGTAAAAATTACTATTCCCACTCCAGAGGGTGCAACAGTAGGGAAAGCGTTGGATAGCGTAGGGGTAAAAATGACTACTCCTACTCCAGAGGGTGCAACAGTAGTGAAAAGGTTGGATAGCATAGGGGTAAAAATTACTATTCCCACTCCAGAGGGTGCAACAGTAGGGAAAGTGTTGGATAGCGTAGGGGTAAAAATTACTATTCCCACACCAGAGGGTGCAACAGTAGGGAAAGCAGTGGATAGCGTAGGGGTAAAAATTACTATTCCTACTCCAGAGGGTGCAACAGTAGGGAAAAGGTTGGATAGCGTAGGGGTAAAAATTACTATTCCCACACCAGAGGTGCAACAGTAGGGAAAGCGTTGGATAGCGCAGGGGTAAAAATTACTATTCCCACTCCAGAGGGTGCAACAGTAGGGAAAAGGTTGGATAGCGTAGGGGTAAAAATTACTATTCCTACTTCAGAGGGTGCAACAGTAAGGAAAAGGTTGGATAGCGTAGGGGTAAAAATTACTATTCCCACTCCAAAGGGTGCAACAGTAGGGAAAGCATTGGATAGCGTAGGGGTAAAAATTACTACTCCTACTCCAGAGGGTGCAACAGTAGTGAAAAGGTTGGATAGCGTAGGGGTAAAAATTACTATTTCCACTCCAGAGGGTGCAACAGTAGGGAAAGCGTTGAATAGCGTAGGGGTAAAAATTACTATTCCCACACCAGAGGGTGCAACAGTAGGGAAAGCGTTGGATAGCGTAGGAATAAAAATTACTATTCCTACTCCAGAGGGTGCAACAGTAGAGAAAAGGTTGGATAGCGTAGGGGTAAAAATTACTATTCCCACTCCAGGGGGTGCAACTGTAGGGAAAGCGTTGGATAGCGTAGGGGTAAAAAATTACTATTCCCACTCCAGAGGGTGCAACAGTAGGGAAAGCATTGGATAGCATGGGGTACAAATTAATTCACACACTACTCCCCCTTTAACACACAACACAGTACACATAAAAAAAAACACAATTAATATAAATATCAAATAATCAATTAATAACAATTATTTATATTAAATTGATCTAATTTAAATTGAGCTAATTAACACATATTAATTACCAATTAATTAACAATAAATACCAATAAATAAATACAATCTCTTTAATTAATTACATTTTATTATATGACACCCTATTACCCTATTAACACACAACCCACTACACATAAATAAATCATATCATTTAATCACTTAATAATTATGATTTACCAATTAATTATTATTTAACAATAACAGAAATTTTAATATATTAGCACTTCAGCTCTAATTAATTTAATTAAATAATTAATATTATTTAATTGCTAATTAATTATTAATTAACTATATAAAAACTACATATATTAGCACATGAACTCTAAATATTGTAATAAACTAATTAATATTAATTAATTACCAAATAATTATTAATTACCAACAACAAATAAATCTAGTTATTTGCACATTAACTCTAATTAATGTAATTAACTAATAATATTAATTAATTACCAAGTAATTATTAATTAACAATAACAATAAAAAAATATATTAGCACATTGGCTCTAATTAATTTAAGTAACTATTTATTATTAATCAATTACCAATTAATTATTTTTGTAAAAATATTTTAAATGATTTATTAATTAATTAATTATTATTAAATTACTTCCCACCCTATTCCCCTATAAACCCACAACCCGCTCTGATACTAAAACTCAAAATGTAAACAAAATTACTAATTTTCAAACATACATTTAATAACATATTTAACAAACATATAAACAACATAATAAAATACAAAACACTAAACATAATTTTGATATTAGTAAATTTTGATATTAGTAACATACATACCATAAAAACGATATTCTGTCTGTCGATATTCTGGACATCGATATTCTATACCATCGAAATTAAAACATCGATATTATTGTATATCGATATTTAAATTTCGATATTTTGTCTCCCTACCATAATATTTTGGTGTGCATTTTTTTCAAAGAAAACCCGAGCTAAGGCAGACTCAGGGTGCTTAAAGTACAGTGTTCACCATCTCCCTAGCCTAGAACAAACTCTGACTTTGAAGGTGTAACTCACAGGTGACACTCTATCTTCAAGAGTAGCATTAGTCAAGACTTTTTGCTTTTACCCCTTCCTAATCCACTAAAGTATTTGTATCTGCTGCTAAACCGTTGGCCACTTCATGTGCAGTGAAGCCCCATAACTTTCCTCATGACAATCATGCTCGCTGGGCAAATTCCAAATGTTTTCTTTTACGCCTTACCACTTTAATAGTTCACCAGCCGCCACTGATAGTTACAACGCTGTTCCTCATTTATTCAAGTTTTTTCCAGGTGTGTATTACAGGGCTTTCAGGTATGCTAGTGGTAGGATTATGGTCACTGATCTTTTTCCTTTGTTTAGCTGCCATTTTCTTTGTCTACAGGGGGTTCAAGAGTGCTGGTGGTAATGGTATGGACATAAACGTTTTTTATCATTTGTTTTTTTTCCTCTGGGTTTTTAGGCTCTGGAAGGGGGCTTGGTCCCTAAGATAGGCCCAGATGTTTAGCTTCACTTTTCTTACATTTCTACTATGTATATTTCAGGGTGGTTGGTGTGCTGGTGAAAGGCGGAAGGCCACAGATCTTTCTCTCATTTTGTACAGAACTTTCTCATGTGTCTGCAAAGCTGTGATATGCTGGTGGCATGGAGATGATCACTGAGGATTTATGGCATTTTCTTCATTTTGTGCGATATAGGTGTTTGTGACCTATGGAATGGGGATATTTTCCATTATTACCTAGCATTTTGCATCTGTATCTGCTAGAATTTGTGAAAGTGGTAGGAGCTCAGGTGGCCACAGATATTTTACTTGCTTTTTCCCGCATGTTGTCTCTTTGTCTGCCATGGCTTGAGCAATTCATGTGCTCTGGGAATAGCCAGAAATGTTTGGGAGTATAAGCAAGCCTAGGGTGGCCAAAGACATTTTCCTTGATGTTTCTGATGTTTTGCTTCATATGTTAGGACTGTCTGAGAGGTAGAAGCCTGGGAATTGTTGTTTTTGTTTTTCACAATTTGGATTTTCATTTTGTGTATGCCAGTGCCTGAAACTTTTAGGAGGCACAGGATATGTTAGAGGTTTCCTTTGATTTGTTGTCAGTTTTTGCTATATGACTGCAAGGGTTTTATGGTTGCTTGCTTATAGCAGGGTGGTGGTTACTGAAGTTTTCCCGAACTTTTCATGCATTTACCTAAGTATGTACTATCGTTTTGGGATTGTCACAGATATCATTACTAATGTCCCCTGTATTTTATTTGTCTACGTGAATACTAAATCTCCGGCAGTTGTGATGGTGCGATGATGCCACATATGTTGTCATTGATGGAGTCCTAGGTATTGATGAGGACCTGCCGGGTCCACAGATGTTTTTCACATGTTTTCTGCCATTTATTCTGGTTTTTGTAAATGTTCGAAGGGGATGGTGGATTGGGATGTTCACAGATATTTTCTCTGGTTTTCCTGGCATTTTACCTGTAAGTGTCAGATAAGGCTATAAGTATTCTGGTGGCTAGTCTGGATGTACACAGATATGGTCCTCGAATTTAATGGTTATTTTCACATATATATCTGAGGTGTTAAGTGGCTTGGTGGGGCTACAAACCTTGAATGTACAAGGATCATTCAACCTCAATTGTACTTTTCATTTGTGTCTGCAAGGTATGTGAGGGTGATTTAAGCATCGGTTGGTCACAGATTTTCCTTTCATTGTTCTGGATTTGTTCATATGTGGTACTAATTTCTAGTTCAAAGTTTATTGTTTGATTACTTGAAATCATTACAATTTACAAAAGGTTAAAATATCATGAAATGCCCAACGAAAACTGTCACATATAGCCTTATTAGAATTCTTAAGCAGCAGCCATCGGTATTCGCTGCTTAATGGAGCTTAGTCGGCATAGTTAATCTGAAGGTGTTACAGTGACTCAAGCCATTTATTTAAAGTGCTGAAGTGCCTAGAAGAATTGGGCCTGTAAAGTGTAAGCTACAACAATGATACTTATGTCTATCTGTGTTTGATAACTTTAAAACAGGAAGTTCAGTGCATTTGGAAGTTAATAAACATGTTGGTCATTCTTTAAGATCCTGCTATAAGTTTTATCCAGTTTAAAAAATTGTGCCTGGGACTCTTGCTTGTGTGAGTGTATAAAGTGCTACATAATTTGGGCCATGTCCCATTTCTGAAGCAATTCTATCTTTCCATTTTTCTCTGCGTCTGCTTGCCGCAGAAGTTTCCTTAATTCCGCAAACTATTTTACGCCCAAGCAGGACAAAGGGATTGAGGAATCTTCCATCCTGCTTATCACAGCTTGCCCTCATGTACGGATTTTCAACTCGTTAAAAATGGATTTTAAAAGCAGTTTCCTCAAATCCTTGACTGCAGGGCATACGCATAACAAATGAGTTATTGTTTCGTTAGCGTACCCTCATAATCGACAGTGTGCTGCTTGGTCTTTACTTTTCCACGATGCCTGTAAGTCCTTTGAGTCGTGCATTCTTAAGCGATGATGAATAAAGCTCTATTTTATCTCAATGCTGAAATTTGCTGATAGATAAACTTGAGGCTTTAAATGAGTGTAGGAATTAATCACTGTCCATGCATGACGTTGTTTGGACAAAGTTTTTTTGTCTTCAGAGAGAGATTTTTTCTTTGCTGAATCATTGCTGGATTTGTTAAAGTACGCCTGATCTACTCTGCTGTCCCATGCTGATTTGATATCGATTTCAGTCAAGCATTTTCTTTTATAGGCTCCCCATGTTTTAGATGTTTCTTGATCCACCTGGCCTTTGATCTCTTCCCAGCATAAACTGTTTAATGTGCTAGGCTCGGATGATCTAAATTTATGGCACAGCTTCGCAAAGGAGTTCATGCCTCGGAATATCTGATTCTGGAGGCCGAATTCCAGCCGTACCTGTGCGGCGGATGCAGATTTAGGGAGATTAAAAATGGCCTTGTAGAACTTTGTCTGGAGCTTGTTTAATAATTCAGACTCCTTTCCACACCACGTCTCTAGACCATATGACAGGGTGGGTAGGATTTGAGCTGCCATCACTTTTAAAAGGTGGTTGTGGGCTGGGCAGCCCAGTTTTTTATTCAGTAGTCTGTAGGCGAATAATAACGATTGGGCTTTAGCTCCTAAGTCCAGTTTTTGTTCCTTGTGGGAAGTTCCCCACCCCAGTTTTATTCCAAGATATTTATAAGATGCTTGCTCTTCAATTAGCACCCCATTAACATACCTTTTAAACTTAGATTTTTTGGGGTCCAGGTTTTTCTGGTCCAGGTAAATTGCTAGGTTGCTAATTGCTCGTTGCAGGCCAATCAGACTTTGGCTCAACACCACAATGTCGTCGGCGTACTGTAAAAAGGGAATTTGTTCTTTAGCCAAATTTGGCGGGGGATACTTGGCTGATTGCATGTGTTTAGTTATTTCCGCGAGAAACAAATTGAATAGGCTTGGAGCCAGGACGCAGCCTTGTTTTAGGCCCTGCTCTGTTTTAATGCTGGCTGTTACTCTGCTCCCGTCGCCTAATTTTACTCTTGCCCAGGTTTCACTATATAGAGTGATCATTGCTTTCAGTAATTTACTTGGTAACCCCCAGGTTTTTAATTTTTCCCATAGTTGTTATCTGGTTACTCTATCGAACGCTGATTTCAGGTCGATAAAGCATGCATATAGTCGAGCTTTCCTTTCTGCTGCTTTTTCTATGAAGAGTGCCACAATTGCCAGATTTGTGGTTGTTCCCATTCCAGGCCGGAAGCCTGTTTGAAACTTTGGAATGATGTTCTTTTCATCTATCCAGTCTTCAAGATGAACTAGGAGGCATGATGCATATTGTTTGGCCTCCACGTCGATCAAGGAGATCAATTTAAAAATTTCTGGCGTACCGTGGTTTCTTTGTTTAAATATGGGATGAATTATGTTCCCTTTCCAGGAATTGGGGACCTTGTTCTGGCTATAGATGTAGTTAAAAAGCGGCATATATGGTCTGCCCAAAAGTCTGGAACTTGCTAAAAAAGTGCATTAGGGAGCCCTTTTGGTCCCGCTGCCCCCTCTGTTTTAAGTTTCTTTATTATTCCTCTTAATTGTTTGGTGTCGGTTAAGTTGTTTTGTTTGTTGCTACTTATCTCTTGCTCTTTTTGATTGTGTTCTTCCTGAGTCTGGGAAGTGATTTTTTTCTTTTCCAAAGATCTCTCTGCTGCCGGCTCTCACGAAGATTGTGGAAAAACACGTTCAGGGTGTGCTTTCCAATTTTCTTGAAACCAACGAGATCCTGCATGCCACCCAATCGGGTTTTCATCCCCATCTAAGCACAGAGACTGCGCTCCTTGAGGTCGCAGAAACCATTAAAGGGGTTCTGGACTCTGGGGGCAAAGCCATGCTGGTGATGTTAGACTTGTCGGCGGCGTTCGACACCGTTCCCCATGATGGTCTTCTCGCAAGACTCTTTGAGATAGGTCTACGGGGGACGGTGTTCGACTGGTTTTCCTCTTTTCTAGCCGGCCGCCGACAAACGATCTGGGCTCCGCCTGATTCCGCCGTGATGCCGCCTCTGGGAGTCGGGGTCCCACAGGGCTCTATCTTGAGCCCGACCCTGTTTAACATCATTATGACCCCGTTGGCGGCGTTGGTGGAGTCGCATGGCGCCCAGATCGTATCCTACGCTGACGACACCCAGCTCCTCTTCTCATGTAAGTGCAATTCCGATAAGTCAGAGGTACTTTTCTTTGGGTGTGACACAGAGCCAGACTGGCAGGCCTGGTGGCCGGTGAATATGTTCCCTCCGTCTTGTTCTTCCCAGGTTGCCAAGAATCTGGGGGTCAAGATGGATAATAGGCTAACTTTGAAATCCCAGATCCTGGGGGTGTCGGGCACCTGCTTCGGCATCCTTAGGATGCTGCAGAGGTTTCTTCCCCTGCTGTCCGAGGAGCACAGGAAACTGACAGTGCAGGCTCTGATTGGGTCCCGGTTGGATTATTCCAACATTCTCTACCTGGGCCTCCCAGAGTACTTGCTGCAGCGGCTTTAAGTGGTGCAGAACGCCGCTGCAAGGGCAATCTATGGTCTAAATAGACGCTCCAGTGCTTCGGGCCTGTTGAAAACCTTGCACTGGCTTCCCATCCGGAAACGGATCGCCTTTAAGGCTCTGACTCTGGCCTATAAAGTTCTCCACGAGGGGGGAGCAAAGTACCTTCAAAAGAGACTGGTCTTTTATCAACCGACCAGGTCTCTGAGGTCGGAATCCCTGTACTTGGCAGTTGTTCCGCGTGTAAAGAGAGCGCGCCTCGGTGGCCGCTCTTTTGGATTGCTGGCACCACAGTTGTGGAACTCTTTGCCGCTTGCTCTGCAGGGAGCTACTAGCCTGTTGGCTTTTAGAAAAGGCCTTAAAACTTGGTTGTTTACTCAGTAGCCTGTTTTGTTTGTGAGTTTTTGTTTGGCACTCTGTTCTTTCTTTTATCGGTGTTATGTTATTCTGTCGCAGTTTCCTTTTCCAATAAAGCGCCGGGACACTCTTTTTGAGTAGCCGAGCGCTATACAAAAGAATAAATAACATAACATAACATAACATAACATCTGTCCACTAGGTGTTTCTGAAACCATAGTCGCTTCAGGACACTTTTTGTGCCCTACCTTGTCGTACATGTTTTGTACGTTTTGTATTTAGGTCTCTTCACTAATTCCTGCTTCTTGCCAGAGTCTTGGTCCCTTGGTCAATTTATTTATGATTCCCCAGATTTTCCTGCTATTTGGCAATTTGCTTGCCCACAGTAAATTTTTCCAGATGGCTTCTTTGTACTTTTTTTTGCATCCCCTTAATTTTTTTCTTGTATATTTTTCGCATTTCCTTGAGATTACCATTGTCTCTTTTTTTCCAATTCTTGCTGCCACTACTTGAAGTCACAACTCTCTTGGGATCCTTCTTCTTTGATCTCGGAGTTCAATATTAAACCATGGCTCCCCCCTGGTTTCTATTTTCTTTTGGCGTCCGGGGATGACTGGAAATTTTTTCATAAGAGCTTGGCCCAAGTATTCCCAGTTTTTTAGAACATCTTTTTTCTCTGTCCCTGTTTGGTTCACGTAATGCCTGATTGTATCCATTATTAGCTTTGGGTCTGATCCTCACCACTTCAATCCCCAGAGATTATACTTTTCTGGATATTGTAGCAAAGATTAAAATTTTTGTACCGGTGCCAATTTGATATTGATTTTTGTGATGTGCGGGAAGTGGTCGCTTTCTAGGCGTGGGCAAACTTGAAATTAATCTGCTGGTGATGGTGAAGTCTATGGCTGACTGACTTTTTCCGCTCAAGTGCGTAATGGCAGCTGATCTATCTCCGGTTGCGTTGCCCTTCAGGATGGTCAGGCCTTGGGCATCAAGCTCACGAATTATAGTTTGGTTTCCCTGGTCTTCCTGCCTCTTTCTTTTTTTCTGTTTATTTAATATGAGGTTGCTATCAGATAGCTTTGTCCGTGAGTCCTTTGCAGTACCTTTATCAGGTTCATTGTTAGGGACTTTTCCTTCTGCAACTTTTTTTCCGGATGGATGTAGACATTAATTAATATGAGTTGCCAACTTGAAGTATTGGAGTGAAGCTTACAAGTACATTTTAGGACCTGCAACCAAATTTCTCCAGCATCTAGTTGTTCTGTTAGCCAGCCATATTTTACCATTGTGTACGTTGAAAGTCCTCCTCTAGGATGCCCGAAATTTGAGAATTTTTCTGCGAGAATATGATGTTGTATATGTCCCGGAATTGGAACGGTTTTCATGTTCCATGTTTCTTGAAGCAAGATGAGATCTTGTTTTTGCAAGAAGGACAGGGTTTCGTGGTTGTGGTCTATTTCTTTGAAGCCGTGGACGTTCCATGATCAAATCTTGATAAATTCCAAACCAGAAACTCCGGAATCGCAGTTGTTCCTAATGCCATTCTTGAATTCCTCCCCGTTGTTCCAGCCTGGATGCAGCCGCATGGTGTCATTTGTCATTCGGTTTTCATCAGGTAAGTTTTTTGCTCAGGGAAATGGCACCCAGGACCAGTCCAAACTATTATTTGTCTGATGTTCAGAATTTGATGGACTTGCCATAACGTTGTCCTGTTTTGAATTATTTTGATCGAGGGGCGTGGTGTTCCGAGCGCCTCGTAGGCACATTTTTTGGCCCTTACCGATGGTTTGTTCTGTATTTGTAATTGCAGTACTTTTTAAAAGGGGATATGGGTACTTTGGGGGTTTATCAAGCCTCAAAATAACTCCCCAGGCTTCAAACGTTGTTCTGGTTCCATCAATCCTGTACACTAGTTCCTTGGATATCCAAGTTGTCAAGGACTCTTCAATATCTGGGTCCAATGCTGTTTGCCGGAATTCTACGGCTAAAAGATCTTGTGATGTTATCGGCTTTAATTCTGGTATCTCTTTGAACAGCGTTAGTAGGTGCCCTTGATTAAGGATGTCTTGTCTTCCTTTAGTGAAGAATTCCGGAATAAAAGTCAGTTTTGATATTGTCTCTGTGATGATGTTTCGGTGATTGGTGATGTTTTGAAAATTTGAAATTTCATTTTTGGCTTGTTGCTGTGTTTGTGTGTCACATGCTTTAAGGCCGATTTGAATTTCTTGGCCAACCAGTTTGTTATTAGCTTTTTCTTGTGATGTGGCCATGAAGTGTTCTTCTTTTATTTCTGGCTCAGGGTTCCCAGGGTTTTTAAGAATTGGTAGCCATGAAGTCTTGATTTTTAGCTCTGAGGGGGAAAGCCTACAAGTACGGGCCATTCTGTTTATTGTGACCGTTATCGGGATTTGAGCGCTTTGTCCCTTGTTTTTTCTCTCGTCATTAGCCTTTTCCCCTGTTTCTTCCATGTATTCTGGTTTAATCAGTATCCGCTCCAGCTCTTTCGTGCTGGTTCTTTGTGCCCCCTTAGCTGGACTTGGGCCTCTAAGATCTAAGGGTGCCTTTACTGACGGGGCCTGTGAGGTTTTAGCCTCCCCTTCTCCGTTGTTTATCAGTTTATTTGGGGCTGGTCTCTGCTTTTCCGGTCCAGGCTTTTGTGCCACTTCATTGGCCGTTTGATGGTTCGTGATTGTGTAATGTTCCTGGCTCATA
The DNA here is from genome assembly GCF_964263255.1 of Lissotriton vulgaris. Taxonomy (NCBI): domain Eukaryota; kingdom Metazoa; phylum Chordata; class Amphibia; order Caudata; family Salamandridae; genus Lissotriton; species Lissotriton vulgaris. The sequence continues at coordinate 324,910,808 of NC_141698.1, read as the reverse complement.
TTGTCTTGTGAACCGGGGGCTTGAGAGCAAGGGAGCACTTGGGTTTTATTTGATTTGTTGAGGTAGACCTGGTTGTTTGATGAGACTGACTCTGCAGTTGAGGTATCTGACAGTGCGTCTTTTTGTGACTTGTTTTTTTTATACGTTGTTTGGTTAGTGAAAATTGAGTAGATTTTCCCAAGACCTGTAATTATTGATTATTGTGCTTTAGCCTAGCCTTCCTGGTGCATTTCCGTTGCCTTTTTATAGGTTTTCCATTTGGAGTTAGGTTGACAGTAGTCTGTATTGCCTCTGCTTGGATGTCTCCGAGATCCAACTTATCCTCTGTTTCCTCTTTCTCTACTTCCTCCCGGTTTATACCGCCTGTAACTTTTATCAATTTTGTTGCGTTCGGGGACTCTTTTTTACCCTTATTCTTATCATTCTTTTGCGTGTCGACTGTTGTTTGTATCTTTTGTGATGGTATTACTGCCCTTAGTATGTCAGTTCGTATTTCAGGGAGTTTTGCCAATTTGTCGATTATTTTACCACAACCGCAGTCAAGCTGCTGTTGAGGATTGCTTATGTGTGGCTCTGTGCTACCCCTGCTTTTAAGGAGAGTCGTGATTAGGTCCAATTTGATGTTTATGCCTGAAATGTGTTCTGCAATTAGGTTGATGTGGTCTAGCTGCACCTCCATCTTGTCTGATTGAAAATTCAGTACTCTTATTGCTTGCTTCAAAGTGACTAACAGGGATTTAATCCATGGGGCTGTTGATATCGCTTGGGGGGACTTTCCTGATGACCCTGTCCCTAGTTCAATCTGGCTTACTAGTAGATTGTTATTGGGGATGACAGAATTGTCTGGTTTGTTTTTATTGAAAAGCTTCCATCATTTGATTCTTTCACTTGGTGATCGATTCTGTGGAGCGAATTTAGGGGGGTGGAGGCTACCCCACCCGCTCCGCCCGGTTCCCGTTCCGGTGTGGTGACGAATGAAGGAAATGTCCCTTGGATGGATGTTTCTGGTGTTTATTGTTTTAGCGTGTTGGTTTCCAAAATTTGGAGGAGGTTGGCATCGTTAGATAGAGAAAAAGAGCAAGACCAAGCTTCATCCGAGGGGGCTACCTGTTTGGCAGCATTGTATAATTGATCTTCCCTGAGCTCGTTTTTGTTGCTCGAGTTTGATCTCCTTCTGATTTCTTTATTATGCCTTGCTAAGGGAGTATTCTGGTGCATTTGTGCCATTGTGATTAGCTGTCTTTTTTTCTGAAATTACTGGAGTTGTTCCCTGTGGGGCTGTGTTCTCTTTTTGAGCTTTGCTACTATCCAACTGAGTAACCGAAGTGGAAGTACAAATATCTTGCTATGTAGATGTTCTAAGTTTGAGTGACTTTTTTTGTCCATATTGTTTGGGATTATAGGGCTTGGCAGACCTGAAATCTCTTCCGTTGGAGCATAGATTGCAGCCATTCGGTCCTTTAAAAAGAAAAAATTCTGTTTTCCGGTTTTACTGCCAATGTCAAAAAGTGTTGGTTCTGGCGTTGGTGCCAAAACAAGCCTCTCTCTCTGCCCGGGTGACTTCTCCTTTGTTCTTGTTGAGGCAGTTAGTAACATTAAGGAGGTACTTGTTTTTATTTTTCTTATTGCCGCCTGACAAACGTTTCCCAATCTCATTTTCCCTGAGTGGGTTGTTTTCATTTGGAGTAGTCTTGTTTGTTTTATTTATTGTGGTTGCTTGGTCCTTGTGCGTAATATATTTTAATGTGTTCTATTCTTCCCCTTCTTCTTTCTTTTTCTCTTTGGGGTGTACGCCTCCTCTGTTACGGCCTGCTGGCCCCTACCTAAAGGTGTCAATAGCTGATGTCAAAAATGCTAGGATGCACCCTATGAAACACAAGGTTGAGGGGATGCTCCTTATGGTTTCTGGGTTGTCTTGTGCTGGGGAGTAAGTGGGAGCACCCAAGCGGGAACACACCAGATGCCCTGCAAGCTGTGCCGCTGCTGCTGGAAACTGGGTTCGCGCTCAGCGACTGGTAGCTGTTACCACCGCAGCTTGGGCAATCCTCCCCCCGCTGTCCCTTCTCCTCTACTTTGCCTTGCCTGCCATTACAAACTCAGCAGGATTCGAGTTTTCCAGGGGTGTCAGGAGACCTGATGCTGGGTAGCTGCAATATAGGAGTGAGCGTTGTTGTAAGGGGACTAAGCGATCTGCTGCCGCATATCACTCTGCTCCTTATGGGTTTGCTTTTGGATGTGGACTATGGGTTAAATTGGGGCGGGGGTGAAGATGAAACTGAGCTGGAAAAAACGATTATATTTAGGGGGAAGAGCGTTGGGGGAGAGTGCAAGGACACAGCCTGGGATTTAGGGACTATCCCAGTATCGTGTCCCGTCCGCTGCCCTCTGCCTGAGCCAGGCCACCGAGCCGAGCCAGGTGTCCTCCGCAACCTCTGCAGGCTCCGTGCAGGCTCAGCTCGGCACCTCTCCTTCACCTCTCGCTCTCCTCCGGGAACATGAAGCCGGGAGCCGGCGACTTCTCTCTTCCAGTCTCTCACTGCCTACTAAGGTTTTGAAGATGTTGAGGATGAAGGCATAGGGATGGTATGCTCAATGTATCCGACACTGAAGAAAGGTGCGTGTTTAGCAGCCACCAGCTGCTGCACTGCTAAAAAAAGAGAAAAAGTATTCCATATAAACCAAGCCTTCACTGTAAACCAAGTAATCCATGATAAACCACTCCTCTTGTCATATTAATTGTCATAATCTCTGTATTTATGTGAAATCAATCCGGAGCGTGTGCAGTCAATCATATTTACACAACACAGCAAGTGGTATAAAATGATAGATGTAGGGTAGAAATATCATAGGCTTGTGGAGAACAAAATGCCCTTATTTGCTTGAGTAATGTCGTTGAGGCAATTAAATGGTGACATTGGAAAAATCCTGTAATCAATAGTAGAAATACAAAAAGTGCAGGCAAATGAAACGAGCAATGGTGCTGCATCATCTGCTCTACATCCTCCCAACAAGGTTATTCAACTTCTGGAAAGTCTCTTTCAGAAAACGGTGACCAGAACTAGTTCCATGATCTGAAAGTGAGACATGGCAAAAAAAAGATGAAGAAAACACTGTTGGTGATAATGTTTCTGTGATTGATGATGCAGGTAATGCTTGGGAGAAATGAAACACCTTCATGGAGGAAGCACGTTTTCTTTTGTCTTTGTGTCTCCTGACCTGCTACAGAAGAGGTCGCCCCTCCCACGCTCCCAAGGCTTGGTGGCTTTTGAGACAATAAAGCGCCTGATAGCTGTCTGCTGCCCAGCGGTATCATAGCGCCTAGAAGCTTAATCCCAGCATGACCTTTCCCCACATTACTGGCGCAGCCTGCACTGTTCCTTCCAATCTCATCGTGTGTAATTGATGCATTGTGCTTTTTTACATATCTGTATTGCGCTGTAAAGGCTGCGCATTGTTGGTTGAAGAGCATTGTATTATTGTACCCGATTGTGCCTCTGTTTACCCCCAGGCTCACCCAGTTTAATTTTTCCCCTTCTTGCAGCCATTTTGTTGTTTGTTCTGCCTACTTGGCCGTAGCTCCACCCAGCGCCCGCCTCCCAGGTGACCCTGCCTCGGCCCTCCCCCTCCACTATCCATACATGACAGATGCATTTGCGCGCAGCGTCCACACTCAGCGGTCGTGCCGAAGGTGCGCCAAAGGTAAGCCCGTCTACGCCCGTCCGCGCCTGGACCGCGCCCAGCGCCAGTCCCCCTGGTCCCCGCCGCACCCAGCCCACTAGATTCTCTTATGATGCCGCAACTCTCCTCGCCCTCAACCCCGGACGCACACCACAATGCTGCGAAGCCACCCCAGGACGTACCCACGGCCCATTCGCCTGCCTCTCCTGCAAGTTCAACTGCTTCGGGACCCTCACCAAATCCACTTCCACCATACACAGCTCCGACTCTAACCACCTGAAGGGCATCCTGCTTAACACCCGCTCGGTCCACAGACACGCTACTGAACTCTGGGACCTACTCGACACTGCATCACCGGACATCGCCTTCCTTACAGAAACATGGATGAACACATCATCAGCACCCGACATTGCCATAGCCATACCGGACGCTTACAAGATTATCCGAAAAGACCGCACCAATCAAACAGGAGGTGGCATTGCCATCGTCCATAAGAGCACCATGAAAATCACGACCAGCTCCGATGATAATCTTGCAAACGCCGAACATCTCCACTTTCAGATCCACACTGACCCTAGGACCACACTCAGAGGCACCCTCATCTACAGGCCTCCAGGAACCCGCACTCAATTCAGCGATGACATCACTGACTTCGTCAGCCCACATGCCCTCGCCTCCGAGAATTACATTCTTTTAGGAGACCTCAACTACCACCTTGAAAACAAACACGACATCAACACCTCCACCCTTCTGGACAACCTGGCCAATCTCGGACTCAAACAACTTGTTGACACCCCCACCCATGTAGCCGGACACACGCTCGACCCTATCTTCACCTCCAGCAAGCACATTGCCTTTGACCGCAGCACAGCTCTCCATTGGACGGACCACAGCTGTGTTCACTTCGGCTACAAAACCACCTTGAACCACAACCGCCCACAACCTATTCCTCTGAGAAACTGGAACAAAATCACCTCCGACCAACTCCTCACTTCACTCAACCAAAACCCTCCCACCCTCTCATTGGACCCAAACCAAGCGGCCACCAATCTCAAGCAATGGATCACCCATAGTGCTGACGAATTAGCACCCCTGAAAAAGCACCAGATCAAATCAGCCAGCAAAAAGGCTCCCTGGTTCAATGATGATCTTAAAAAATCCAAGAAGCTATGCCGCACCCTGGAGAAAACATGGAGAAAAAACCCAACCACCGACAACATGGCCACCCTCAAGGCAGCCACCCGCAAACACCACCAACTGATTCGATCCGCCAAGAAATCAGCATTCAAGGATCGTCTCGACAACAACACCCACAACAGCAAGGAACTTTTCAACGTTGTCAAAGAATTCACCAACCCCACCTCAGCATCTAACGACATGACTCCCTCCCAAGACCTCTGCGATGCGTTATCCTCCTTCTTCTACAACAAAATTGCCGACATCCACAACAGCTTCGAGAACACTCCCAGCGATCAACCCTCCCCACCCCCCTCAGATCCTACTCCGCCAACTATCTACCTTAGCACCTGGAACCCAATCACCACTGAAGACACCATCCGCCTAATGAACTCAATCCACTCTGGCTCGCCAACCGACCCCTGCCCCCACCACATCTTCAACAAGGCTGACTCCATCATCGCACCCCATCTCCGTGATGTCATCAACTGCTCGTTCGACTCCGCCACCTTCCCGGAGAGCTGGAAGCACGCTGAACTCAGCGCCCTCTTGAAGAAACCCACAGCGGACCCCTCTGAACTTAAAAACTACCGACCCATATCCCTCCTCCCTTTCCCCTCCAAAGTCATTGAGAAAGCCGTCAACAACCAGCTCGCCGCCTTCCTTGAATCCAACAACTCCCTCGATCCATCTCAATCCGGATTTCGAGCCAAACACAGCACCGAAACCGCCATCATTGCAGCGACAGACGACATCCGAACACTACTGGATAACGGAGAGACAGTGGCCCTCATTCTACTCGACCTCTCCGCCGCTTTCGACACAGTCTGCCACAGCACCCTTATACAATGCCTCAGCAACATCGGCATACAAGAAAAAGCCTTGGGCTGGATCATCTCATTCCTCTCTGGGAGAACTCAAAGAGTTCGACTCCCCCCATTCAACTCAGACGCCACTGAAGTCATCTGTGGAGTACCACAAGGATCATCACTCAGTCCCACTCTCTTCAACGTTTACATGAGCCCACTCGCATCCATCGCGCACCAACACAACCTCAACATCATCTCTTACGCCGACGACACCCAATTAATCCTCTCCCTCACCAAAGACCCTAACACCGTCAAAACCAATCTTCATGAAGGCATGAAAGAAGTAGCTGAATGGATGAAACATAGCCGCCTAAAACTAAACTCAGACAAAACAGAGGTGCTCATCCTAGGATCCTCCCCCTCTGCCTGGGACGACTCTTGGTGGCCTTCCGCTCTGGGCACAGCACCCACACACGTAACCTTGGCTTCATCCTTGACTCCTCTCTCTCGATGTCCAGACAAATCAACGCAGTCTCATCCTCCTGCTTCAACGTACTTCGCATCCTCAAAAAGATCTTCCGCTGGATCCCCCTCGAGACAAGAAAGACTGTTACCCACACACTGGTCACAAGTCGACTGGATTACGGTAACACACTATACGCCGGAATCACAGCAAAATTACAGAAAAAACTCCAATGCATCCAAAACGCATCAGCGAGACTCATATTGGACATCCCTCGCCAAGATCACATCACGGGACACCTAAAAGACCTCCACTGGCTTCCGGTCAACAAAAGAATTACGTTCCGTCTCACCCACGCACACAAGGCCCTCTACAATCTAGGACCAGAATGCCTCAACACTCGACTGTCCTTCTACAAACCCACACGCCAACTAAGATCGTCCAATCAAGCCCTCACCGCAGTACCGAGCGTCCGAAAATCCACCATGGGTGGCAGATCCTTCTCCTTCCTGGCTTCCAAGACCTGGAACTCACTCCCCACTCACCTCCGCCTTACTCAAAACCACATCTCCTTCAGAAAAGAACTTAAAACCTGGCTATTCGACAAATAATGAACCCCTTCCCCAAGCGCCTTAGACCCTCTGGGTGAGTAGTGTGCTATATAAATGCCCGAACTTGAACTTGAACTGTCTATTCTTTGCTACAGACTATGAATATGGACCACTGCTCAATAGGTACCCCTGCAAGAGCAGCAACAATATCCTCCATTGTGCCCAGAGTCTCTGTGCCCTCAGAGTCTGGTACTGACAAGAACATGGTTTCTGTTCTTATGGGGGACTCTCTTTACAGGGGGACTCTCTTTACACATACCGGCTCCAGGAGGGGTCGGCACACTGCTCCCACCAAGCGCCACTGGGTTCCTGACGTTGTGGCCGCCCCCGCCGCTGTGCAGCGCCATCGCACGGCCGCGGAGCGGAGCGGACCACAACTCCCAGCGTGCCTAGCGGTATTGTCAACGCCCACTTCCGGTTCGAGCGCCAGGAGGCGCCACAAAAGGCAGCAGCACCCGGCGAGGTGCGGGGACTCTCTTTACACATACCGGCTCCAGGAGGGGTCGGCACACTGCTCCCACCAAGCGCCACTGGGTTCCTGACGTTGTGGCCGCCCCCGCCGCTGTGCAGCGCCATCGCACGGCCGCGGAGCGGAGCGGACCACAACTCCCAGCGTGCCTAGCGGTATTGTCAACGCCCACTTCCGGTTCGAGCGCCAGGAGGCGCCACAAAAGGCAGCAGCACCCGGCGAGGTGCGGGGACTCTCTTTACACATACCGGCTCCAGGAGGGGTCGGCACACTGCTCCCACCAAGCGCCACTGGGTTCCTGACGTTGTGGCCGCCCCCGCCGCTGTGCAGCGCCATCGCACGGCCGCGGAGCGGAGCGGACCACAACTCCCAGCGTGCCTAGCGGTATTGTCAACGCCCACTTCCGGTTCGAGCGCCAGGAGGCGCCACAAAAGGCAGCAGCACCCGGCGAGGTGCGGGGACTCTCTTTACACATACCGGCTCCAGGAGGGGTCGGCACACTGCTCCCACCAAGCGCCACTGGGTTCCTGACGTTGTGGCCGCCCCCGCCGCTGTGCAGCGCCATCGCACGGCCGCGGAGCGGAGCGGACCACAACTCCCAGCGTGCCTAGCGGTATTGTCAACGCCCACTTCCGGTTCGAGCGCCAGGAGGCGCCACAAAAGGCAACAGCCCCCTCCGCCTCGCGGACGCGCGCGGACGGCGCCGGGCGGAGCCCGGGCAGAGGGCGGGCCGTCTGTGGCCGTCAGGGGACGAAGAGGGACGGGACGGGCCACCTCCATTCGTTCCGCTCACCAAAATGGGTAAGCGCAAATTACAGACCTCTGTTAATGGGGGTTCAGTCAAAGCTAAAGTACCACGCAAAGCTATTGCCTCAGAAAGTATTATGAACTACCTAACATCACAAGTGGGAAAACTGACCAAAGAGATCGCTGCTAAAGAACGCGAGCTGGGGCTAGAACAGATAATTCTGGACAGTCAATTGTCCCCCTCCGTAACCAGTCTCCCTGTTCCCTTGGACCCAGTAATAGTCATTGGAAATTTGCCTAACGCTGAAACACAAGGCCAAATAAACATCAATCTAGACGAGGGCCAAGACAATGACAATGACAATCAAGATACTTTACAACAAGAAGATAGCAGGACACTTGTACAAACCCCTCATGCACCAAAACGCACTAAACGTGTTATCCAAAGAACAAACACACAAGGATTACACCCACGGAGAAAGGTCAGACACCCATTAACTGACATTGAATCCTCTCTGAAAGAAATGGTTGAGGGAATACTTGTGGAAAAAGTTGAGGGGATACTAGTGCAGATCTCAAATGATATAATTGAAACTCTAAGGGATTGTGTAGCAGACATAATGGGGAAATGTGATAGGATTAACACTTTTCTGTCCTCTGGTCCTGGTAGGCCTTGCACATGCACATCAAATACTGCACCACAGTTACCATCCAATCCAAACACACAAATAAAATCTGTGACGAAAGAAACAGGAGAGCCAAACCCCTCAAGGCCATCTCCCCCGCCCCAAGTATCTGCGGGTAATACAAACTCCCAAACGACCACCGGCATAACCAGGGTACAACAGCCTAGTAATCCCCGTACCGCTGTAGCTACATCTAGAGCCCCTGCAATAGACACCTCTAACCCCCCAGGGCCCAAAACCCAACGCATAACACCACCCGTACACCTCCCCCCGGAAGCAACACCTTTTGTTGCTATCCTAGTGAACATACCAGTATTAAAAAATGGAGAATGTGAGACGGATATAGCTCAATTAAATAACATTAAGACGTGGTGTGATGCAAACTGTACTGGCCCCAATAATATATCAGAGTATATCCAAACAGGCAGAAGGGTTAAATGGGTGGGGTATACGCCCAAAAAATTTGCAGGGGACTGTATGATTGTAAATTTTAACAGTCCACATGAGGCCCAACGGTTATTTTGGGATGCCACGGAAGTGACGGAAGATGGGATCAGAGCACTACCGTTAGGATACTTTTACCCTCCTCCCACAAGGCACAAGCCCCAACCGGGAAGGGATCCACATCGAGCACAAGATAGACATACTCCGCCCCTGAGCACATGGGCCACACAGAAAACAAGCATGATGCCAAGAAATAGGGATAAACAGGGTGGTGAACGAAGAAATGACCTCATGTTAACAAATAGGTTTGCCGCACTTTCCAACTTAGAGGAAAATGACTGACTAACCTCCCTGGCCTGTATTACAATTCCATCACAATCCCCCTCCCAAATTGTTACCGACGAGGGCAATGCATCAACTACACCATTAGATCCTCCCCCCTCATCACCACATACCTGGCCAAACATTATGGGAAAAGATCGTATAGTGAAATTGATGAGTTGGAATATCGCTGGTCTACGCTCGAAGAGGAGCGATATAAGATGGTTGGATCAACTAAAAAAATGTGATGTGGTGGCCATGCAAGAGACGTGGGATATGGACTGTGATTTCTGGCTAGATGGATATACCTCCTACTTTGTAACAGCCCAGACATCAAGTTCAGGTCGAAATAAAGGGGGCCTGTTGTTTTTGATATCCGTAAATGTAAAAGGCACTGTAAAGGTTTTGGATTCCCCATCCTATAACTATTTAGTTCTTGAAATTACAATGCCAAATAGACACAAATGTGTTTACATTAATTTTTATAACAGCATACAAGGCATATCACTAAATGTAAATACTAACTCTTTGATGGAGTTTTTAAAAAGATATAGGGAGAGTCAGACCACTTTTGTATATTTTTTCCTGATGGGAGATTTTAATACTCATTTATGCCAACAGAACTGTCATGTCATTGACGCAATTAACACTGACATGCCGCAATTACCACATTTTGAGCACTCAGAAAAGGGGCTGGCCCTAGAAGAACTTCTTTTAGAAAATGATCTACATGAACCAGAGTTCTGTGACAGAAAGGAAAGGGTCCCTACTTATAGTGCTAGGGATAGTAACACAATAATTGATTACATCTTCATTTCACCGGGCATGTTACAAAATGTTATGTTTTATAACGCTGTACAGACGACCCTCAGTGACCATAACCCGGTCATACTAGAAGTAGATGACAGTAATTTGTTTTTATTTTCAAATGCAAACAATTCTGATTTGATTACAGTAGGAACCACTGATTTGATTGTTAAGGATCAGGGGAGAAGGGTCAAATGGAGTGATATTATCCCTGAGGACTTTCTCCACTCTTTAAATCTTAAAATGGGCAAAGAAATCAATATTTGTACAGATCCTACTAGGCATGAGGGGAATATAATCCAGTCCTTTGAAAAAATTTGTTGCCAAGTAGCGGACGATCTCAAAACTACCACACAAAAGAAGGAGAAAAGGGTGATGGGATGGTTTGATAAAGAATGTTCCAAATCCCATAGGGAACTACACAAAGCCCTAAATAAGACCCCACGTGATAAACAGGAAGTGGCCAGTAAAAGGCAAGAGTATAAGGCTAATATCCAAAGACGAAAAAATGAAATTAAAAAAATGGCATGGGAAAACCTATACGATAAAGCCATCCTGAAGGACAGTGCCAAATTCTGGAAAATTGTAAATACCCCCTTATTTAATGGGATTGAAAATGCTCCGTTAGAGGTGAACATTGCGGAACGAGATTGGCTGGAACACTTCCAAAACATCTATGGTAGTAACATCACCACAGATCCCTCAGAGTCAATACTGCCAAAAACAGAAGAGGTTCTGGCCAGTTTCACCATTAAAGAGGTGCAGAAGGCAATAGAGGACACGGCAGGAAAGAAGGCTCCTGGCCCTGACGGCGTACCTGCCGATATGTTTAAATCAAATTCGGGCATGTGGGCCGTGGTACTCACTAATGTCTTCAATGTTATTAGCCTAGAGGGTACAAAAGCACCAGTTACTTGGTCGCAGTCTGTTATTATTCCCATCTTTAAGAAGGGTCAAAGGGGAGACCCCAGATGCTACAGACCCATTTCTTTGTTAGATTCTTCCTTTAAAATTTTGGGTAAAGTTATTTTGGAAAGAATTTCATCCTGGGCGACTAACGATAACATCCTGTGTGAAGCCCAGTATGGCTTTCGCGCCGGGAGAGGCACAGAGGATCAGTGTCTTAATTTACTTCTAACCCTGGGCAAATACACTGTAGCGTCAAAGGGTATGATGTATCTGGCTTTTATGGACTTGTCCACAGCCTTTGACCTAGTAAATAGGTCAAAGCTGTGGACAATACTCCTGGAACTGGGTTTGGATCAAGCTCTGGTGAACTTCTTGGCACAACTGCACAGTGATCTGAGAGCAACGGTACGCATGACACAAGAGGGAAAATGCACCGCCTTTTTTAAATCAGGAAGGGGGGTCCGCCAAGGGTGCATTTTGGCACCGATGCTCTTTTCACTCTATATTAATTCCCTGGGGAAGACCCTGGAAAGAGCATCTATTGATGTACCACGTATGGGTGACTCCTTAATGCCGGTCTTACTTTATGCCGACGATACGGTATTGCTGGCTAGAACCCCAAATGGTTTACAACGCCTTTTAAATTCCTTTGGGGCTTTCATGCAAGGTTTGGATCTAGCAGTTAATATCGAGAAATCCCACGTTATGGCTGTTGGCAGTCGCAAAAATGGTATGAAAACCCTTACCTGTAATGGTTCAGTGTTATCCAAAGTAAAAGTTTTTACCTACCTAGGTGTGGCGTTCGATGAAAATGGGTCATGGGCTCCACAAATTAAAAATAAGGCTGCGGCAGTAAAAAGATCGGCTGCCGCCATCCTAGGCTTTGCTAAAAGGTTGGGTGGTAAGCCACCTGAGGCTGTATTAGCAATTTATAAAGCTAAAACACTGTCAATTGCAAGGTATGGTGCCATGATATGGGGTTATAAAAATCTGGACCCCATACAAAGAGAAGAAAACATTTTTTTGCGATCTCTATTAGGACTCCCTAAATCCACCCCAGCCTTCCCCGTACACATGGAACTGGGGTTAGGGTACATTGAGGATTCTTTGACCCTGGCCCCTTTGCTGTCATGGATTAGGATTTGGCTTAATCCAGCTTTAATTTTAAACCATATGATTATTAGGGATTGCATGGGGAGAGAAAACGTGGGTAAGATCGGGTGGCTACAGTATATTAAAATTACAACAGAATATTTAGGCCGCTTGGAGTTATACACATACCCAGAGAACATTGTGAGAGAGGATATTGACTGGGTTAAGAAAAGCTATATAGAGAAAAAGGTTTCAGAGCGAGAGGCCATCGAAATTACAAAACCAACTGTTAGGGCCCACTATTTGACGATAGCTTCGCTATCTATGCAACCCTATTTAATGATTGTAAGTAAACCTTTTCATAGGTGGGTCCTTACTAAATTTCGTTTTAATCAAGCACATTTTCTGCTAGGTGACTTTGAAAAATGGTGCAAGCCCCATGAAAACGCTCCCTGCAAATGCGATTACTTTTCAGATCAGGACATATTGCATTTCTTGTTCTTCTGTCCCTTTTATAAAAATGGAAGAGAAAGATACATAAAACCAATTCTGAAAGGTTTCGTGCAGGTTAAACCAGCCCTATTGTACCTACAACTTATGGAAAGTTCAGTTGTAATGTACGGGGTGGCAAATTTTTTGACCATGTCTATCCGGTCAAAGCAAGCAAGATTAAAATCAAATCATTAATGTACCCTAAACTGCTTGTATACATTAAACTGCTTTATGGTATTTTTAGTCCTTAGTTTGTACCAAAATTTAGATCACGAACAGCACGTTTTGCACTTTACCCCAGGTAGCTAGTATCTCCTGTATATAAAAATTGTAAATATCTCTTCTGGTTTTGTACTGTATTTGTAATTCGATCACTGTTAATGGCCTACAAGATACTGTAAATATGTCTTGCAAAGATGATTTTTTACATGAATTTTTATGTGTATAATAACTTTTAACCTTTTTACTTGTTTTTAAACTTGTTTGTCTGTATGATTGAATATGGTTCTGTAGCATACTTTTATGATTTTAAAACAATCGAATAAAGTGTTTCTGACTTGACTTGTTCTTATGTCCACAAACAATCCATTTTCTTTCCTTCCGATAAGCCACAACCCCTCTCCAATGCATTATGGGGCAAATGCCTTGACACCTGGGCCAAAATGAGACTATGGAAGGTAAACATTGACAAATACGAGAAGAAGACCTAAAGAAAGAGCTATGTAGGGAGACTACTATTTCAGTTTCTCGGTCCACAGAGTCTAGGGTCAATGAAGCAGATTGTACTGTACCCCGTGGCCCACCTCCACATTCAGAGGCGATAGGACAAGAATCTCTGCCCCTCAGTGTGCCAATATCTGCCTCCTCAAACTTGTGCAAGGTTCTCACCCCTCCTCTTTCATATTCTGGCCCGGCACTTCAATAAAAGCCAGTTGTGACGCCGTCTCAACACACTGCAGAGTGTGACTTAAAGCATGCAATGACAATTTCATACAAAGGAAAGGTGGCCAATATGTTGGGTTTTGTTTAGTTTCCTCCTCTTTTCTTTGGAGAAAGGGTTACTAGACTTTTTAAATACTATTTTCCCAAAATCGAAAATGGTTCACTGACACTACTTCAACCTCAAATATATCGATTTAAAAAATATTGATGAAAAAATAGAAAAAATAAGAATATTGACTCCCTATACTTAAACTGGTAAGAACAAAAATATCGAAAAAAATATTGATGTAACAAATATAATTGTACAAAATATCGATAAATGTATATTATATATATATATATTTATATGATAAAATAATAAATATTAAATATATTAAGTAAGGAAATTATTTTAGCAAAAGAAATGTGATTTAATATACATTTTAACAAATATAACAAATAAACGTAATTAAAAAAGTTAAATAATTAATATATAGATATATATTTACTTTACAACTATTAATAAACTATTGATTTTAATTTATTTTATAATTTAAAATTATATAAAAATATAAGAAGGCATATATATATATCTATACTGGTACACAGACAAAATATCGATTTTTAAATATCGATATACAATAATATCGAAGTTTAAATATCGATGGGACAAAATATCGAAGGTAAGTAATATCGACAGTCTTAATATCAATATTAGTATGATATCAGTATTATCGAAGTTTTAAATATCGATGTCAATAATATCGAAATAAATAACTTCGATGTTACTAATATCAATTTTTAAATAAATTTAGTGTATATTATATTGTATTTATTATGTTTTATTATTTATTTTTAATGTAATTTAATTAAATATTGTCTTTTACTACTGTAGCGGGTTGTGGGTTTATAGGGGAATAGGGTGGGAAGTAATTTAATTATGTTAAATTAATTATTAATTAGTAGGAATTATTAATTCATTAATTGAGAAATAATTTTTAATTAATTTTAATTAATTGATTAATTGATAAATATGTTCTGTAGCGGGTTATGAGTTTATAGGGGAATAGGGTGGGAAGTAATTTAATAATAATTAATTAATTAATATATGTTTGTACATATTTTAATTAATAATTAATTGGTAATTAATTTTTATTAATTAGTTAATTAATTAATATAATTTTGTACATATGTTTAATTTTTAATTAGTTGGTAATTAATTAATATTAATTATTTAATTACATTAATTATAGTAATTGTTTTTATATATAATTTTTTGTTATTCTTAATTAATTAATTGGGAAAAATAATATTAATTATTAAATTAAATTAATTACAGCTAATATGCTAATATATTTACTTTATTGTTATTGTTAATTAATATTTAATTGGTAATTAAATATTACTAATTAATTTTGGGTAAAGGAGTATTTTTAGGGTTTAGGGTCAGGTTTCAGTTTTTGTGTAAAGGAGTATTTTTAGGGTTCAGGGTCAGTTTTCAGTTTTTGGGTAAAGGGGTATTTTTAGGGTTCAGGGTCAGTTTTTAGATTTTTGGGTAAAGGGGTATTTTTAGGGTTCTGGGTCAGTTTTCAGTTTTTGGGTAAAGGGGTATTTTTAGGGTTCAGGGTCAGTTTTCAGTTCATGGGTAAAGGGGTATTTTTAGGGTTAAGGGTCAGTTTTCAGTTTTTGGGTAAAGGGGTATTTTTAGGGTTCAGGGTCAGTTTTCAGTTTTTGGGTAAAGGGGTATTTTTAGGGTTCAGGGTCAATTTTCAGTTTTTGGGTAAAGGGATATTTTTAGGGATAAGGGTCAGTTTTCAGTTCATGGGTAAAGGGGTATTTTTAGGGTTCAGGGTCAGTTTTGAGTTTTTGGGTAAAGGAGTATTTTTAGGGTTCAGGGTCAGTTTTCAGTTTTTGGGTAAAGGGGTATTTTTAGGGTTCAGGGTCAGTTTTGGGTTTTTGGGGTACAGGGATATTTTTAGGGTTAAGGGTCAGTTTTGGGTTTTTGGGGTACAGGCGTACAGGGTAAAAACAAAAAAATATTACATTAAATCAAATAAATAACATTAAAAAAAAAAATTTAAATTATTAAATGTTTTATTTATTTTAAATGTATATGTATTATTTTTAATTTAGTTTTAATATTTTTATTTTATATTTGTAAAATTATATGTATTTTAACATTATTTTTACATTATTATTAATACATTTAAAAAAACGATATTTTTGATTCCGATATTTTTGTACTACGATATTTTTTTTCGATATTTTTGTACTTACCTTTATGAAGATAGGATTCCGATATTTTTGATGTCGATATTTTTGTTCCGATATTTTTGTAGTTCGATATTCTGTCTGTCGATATTATGTCAGACATTCATCTATACTACTATAATAAAGGAGAAAGTTTCAGGCTTTGAGGTGGGTACACTCCAGAACCACTGCGCCAATCTACACACCCGATAGACCGTAGAAATCATCAGGGTGTGCAGATGGTTATAGGCTATATAAAGTTTAAAAAGAAACCTTATTTAAAAAATGTATATTTAAAAAAAGTAGTCCCCCCCCCCAAAAGTAGCGCCGGCCGCGACGTGCGTGCTCACGTCGAGGAGCGGAGTCAGAGCGCTGTCAGAGGAGCTCCGACCATGGCGCGGGGGAGGAGCAGTCACTTGAAGAGCAGCACGGAGAGGCGGACAAGGCGCGGGGGAGGAGCGGCGGTGGACAAGCGGTGAGGAGCAGAGCGGCGAGGAGCTGTGAACTCAGGAGCGGCGGAAAAGGTAAGCAGGCGGGTGTCGGGCCAGGCGGGGAACGGCCAAAAGGCAATGTTAGGGCAGGCGGGGGTCGAGGAAGGCGGGGGATGGGGATTGACTCAGGCCACGCGAGGGTCAGGCCAGGCGGCAGGCGGGGGACGGGGCGGGGGGGGCACGGGCTGCAGGCGGGGAATGGACAAAAGTCAATGTCGGGTCAGGCGGAGGTCGGGGATGGCGGGGGACGGGGACGGGAACGGGGATTGACTCAGGCCACGCGAGGGTCAGGCCAGGCGGCAGGCCGGGGACGGGGCTGGCGGGGGCACGGGCTGCTGGGCAATGTCGGGGGTAGGAGGAAGCCTGAAAGCTCCCGGACAAGGTTGGGACGGGCTGCTACTATATATATATATTTATGTATATATATTGCAGCTCAAAAAGCACCAAAGCGCCGCACTCAGGCGGGTGCCTCCGTTGCGAGGGTGCACTCGCAAATCAAATACTGCTCCACCTCCTCAAAAGCGAAATCTCCCGCAGGAAGAAAGGAGGCACTCACGGAGGTACGTTATCAGAATGTATTTACACAGCAAACTGACGCGTTTCGGTCGGAACCTTTCTCTAAGTTTACCGAACCGGCAGAGGCGTCGACATTTAAATGAAACAGGGTCATAGAAATAAACATAGGACATGCCTCAGGGGAGGGGAAAGGAACAAAAGCGCCATATTGGAGTGTATAAATATCACAGTCAATGACTCAGTTGGAACACAATGATTAAGCCCTGGATGGGCTATTCCATCGAACAAAGCATCATACATATAATGAAACATAAATGTTCTATGCATTTCCAAAACATTATATATTGTCGAAGTGCAAAAAGGTAAAAATACATGTACTGTTTCCTTAACCCCCCAGAAAATCACAGAAAAAAATTTAATTACAGAAAAATTGTACTTGTGTAGCCATCCAGCCCTGAATGGGCTAAAAAAGCTAATAGTTCAAACAATAAACTAAGGAGGACCCTAACTCCTATGCATCTGGTACCCAAATACGGTAACTCTATGCATACTAAACAATAAATAAATAGATCAAAACAAAAACAAAAGCAACAATCACAATACCTAGCATCATAATCAATGGCATATGCAGCAAGAAGAATTACTATCCAATTCAAGCTCCTCTACGTGGAGATAAATCACATCAAGATGGTAAATTGCCTAAATTCATAAATAATGAAAATACGGCAAAACCAAAATAAACAATGTAACAAAAGCAAATGAATAAATACAGAACATATCAACAAAACAACAATCCAGATCATCACCTATGTATATTTAAGAGAGTTCTGTGTCCGAAACCCATGTAGCTACAATTACATAGATGACATAGGTACATATCAAAATTCATACTAAGGTGGACAGATGACATCTACTCCCCCAGATGAGATGACAATTCTTCATGTATATTCATACCCAATGGCATCTTGGTTTGCAGATCTATTATGTACCTGGACTCAAGTCTACGGAGTCGGACAAGCCTGTGTATATATATATATATATATAATCAACAATTTGCTTAAAAGCAAGAAGACGCACTCAGGAATACTGCAGCATACCGAGTTTATTGCCCAGTTAACACGCTACGCGTTTCGACAATGAATCTTGTCTTGATCACAGACAAGATTCATTGTCGAAACGCGTAGCGTGTTAACTGGGCAATAAACTCGTTATGCTGCAGTATTCCTGAGTGCGTCTTCTTGCTTTTAAGCAAATTGTTGATTATAGTAAATTTCGGTCGGCGCGGTCCGCCGAACCTAAGACGCCACCTGACTGGGGAGTTGGGATCCCGGAAGGACCTCGCTGCTTTGTGGAAATATATATATATATATATTTATATATATATATATATATATATATATATATATATATATATATATATATATATATTACCTACTGGCGGTCGCCAGTAGGTATATATAGTTAGGATTTTTTCTCTATGGGACTTTTGAAAATTGTATGTCTAAAACTTTGGCGTTCTCAGGAAAATGGCACATTTTGTTTCTGAGCAGCCCCTGAAGATTTGGGGGGGTTTCGTCAAGGGGGGGCGAGAAAAAAGGGGGGTCCCAAAACGCGTTTTTAACATTGAGTTTTCCATAGGGCGTTTGGCCTCACTTTTAGCTCGAACGGCTGAATAGATTTGCACGAAACTTGGCAAAATTGTAAGGACTGTTAGCCCGATGTGCCTTTGCTGGGTCTCAATATATGTGCTCCAGTGGGTTTTGAGAAATTAACGTTTTAAAAAACAGATATATCTGTGACAGCGTCCCGGGTAGCGCTCCGGTTCGCCAACTTTTCGCGTAACGGAACTTTGCGAAGCGAAGCTGATTGGCTCTCCGGTGTCTGTCAACATTCTAAACAGTCCGAGTGGCCGCCATCTTGTCTTTTGGTAGGATCGAGAGACAAGAGGAGGAGAAAAATGAAGGGGGAATTTAATGAAAGGGGGCAAGGTAGACCCTTCTTGACCCCCTAGGAATGATGTTGGGGTTATTAAAGGGTCCCGTGGGGCAAATAAAAAAATATTGTTTTTTTGCGGTAGAAGCGCTTTCCGGTTCACGAACCGGGTAGTGAACCGGGACGCGAAACGGGAATTCACCATTTTGTGTTTCGTTTTAATTAAATTACAAGATGGAGGAAAAACAATGTGAGAAATGGGTATAAGGGGGTACGGGAGACGTATCCTGACCCCCTATGTTTTCTGAGGGTGGCTGAGGATGCTCATATATGTTGATACTTGTCTTCCAGTAGCTGCGCGTGAGCGTTTTTTTTTTTTTTTTGCTGCGTGACGTCTGTTAACGTTCGATTCGAAGGAAATCAGGAAGTGTTGACCGCCATTTTGACACTGCGAGTAAATATATTGCTAAAAATAATTGTTATAAATTAATTCGTATTGATAAACATTGTCTGCGCCATCTTGCTTTTTTTCCAATGCCACACTTTTGTCGTGCACGCCAGCCATGTTAGATGCCTTGACCAGACCCACTCTCTGCACGCCGCCGATCCTCAGCATGGCTCCCCACCCTCGCAAGCATCTCCCCCATGCACTGGTCACCCCCGCTCTCTGTCTTATGTATGGGCCATACACCTCCCCCCATCTGCGCTGCTCTTCCCTGAGAATCACACCCTGTGCCCGGCCGACACCTCCCTTTCACCCTATTCACTACCGCACCCTCTGACATTCCTCTTCCTTTGTGTCTGATTGTCCAGGCCGGTCCCAGGCTATCACCTAGCCCTGCGGATGTAGTTTATGGCCTCAACTGTAAAGAATCACCCCTCTTCAAAGGAGTTACAGTAGATCAAGGCCCCCACCCGATGAGATCCGTCACACCACACGCGTTCCTACTATCTGATAACGATCCTGTATTGTGATTGGGGAGGGGATTCTCACTGTGAGGGTGTGTGGGACCGAGCCTGAAGCGGAAGATTCCAGGGATGCCTTTTTGTACATCAAAGTCTTCACAATTATGTGTCACATTAAAAATATATAGCACTCCAACAAAGTAGTAGGATTATAACACTTTAATTACTTATAAATATATACAACGCACCATAAACAGTAAACACGTTAAAAATTTTTTTTAAACAGAAGCAACAATGGTCAGTAGCGGTCTGTTGTGCGAATAGTCCGAAGGCAGCACAACGCGCTGAGATCTGGACGGCACCCAGGTGATGTCCTTTATTTGCCGCACTGGTTTTGGCATCCTACAATGCTGCTCCAAAAAACGGCGTGGGGCGCCCCGGGGGGGGGAGGCGGGGTGAATGGGCCTCCCCAGGTGGAGGCTCGTCTGCTGTAGTGGGGCGCCCCTTTACCGTTTCAGTTGCCATTCCGCCCGCTTTTGCTACACTGTGCCTCATCCGCCATTCAGCTGTTTACCGCCCGCTCTTGCGGCTACAGCATCTCGCTCACCATCTAGTTGAATTGCGCCCACTCTTGCGGTGCAGCGATAGGCGGCTGCCACAGGACTCTTAAAATGGCGGCCGGCTCTTCGGATTTGGGCCTGGTCCACTAAAATGGCCCTGGGACACCTTGGAACTTTGACGATTGTCTGCTAGGGATTGGCCCCATTCTCGAAAGCGTCCCCTCAGCCTTGAAGATTCTACAAAAGTCTTGGGGGCCCCCGACTCCCGCAGGCTTCCGGTGGGGAGCGGCTGCCATGATTGCTTGCGGAATTGCCACGACGGAGCTACGAGATGGTGGTGCTCTCCTGCTGACGCCAGCTTCAGTCTGAAACATCCAGAAACACTGTAGACTATCAATTCGATGAGTTCTGGTGGAGCCCCAACGTGACCCGGTAGGGAAGAACTTGCCCTCCCCTTTTTTGAGTGATGGTTCTTGTTGCCTGTCCCCTCTGTTGTCATCTAACGGAACCTTTTTGGATTGCCGAGTGAGAAAAAAAAAGGTGGGGCTTTCATCGTTTGGGAAAAAAAAATGTTTTAATCCAATGAAAAGTGTTATTTTTAGGTCATATGATCAAGCATTTCATCATTAGGAAACCAAAAGTAAAATGAACCAATGAAAAGTTTTATAAACAAGTCACATGACCTGTTATGCGGCTTTGGGCTATAAAAAGCCTACAAAATCCGTTGGCTTGTGAGGCGGCGTCAGTAGCGGACCGATGTGCGAATAGGCCGAAGGCAGCACAACGCGCCGAGATCCGGATGGCACCGAGGGGGTGTCCAGCAAGTTGCCGCACTGGTGTGGCCATCCTACAATGCTGCGCCGAAAGACGGCGTGTCCAGCTGAGTTGCGGTTACTTTTGCTGCTACAGTACGCCAAAGGCAGCACAACGCGCCGAGATCCGGATGGCACCGAGATGGTGTCCAACAAGTTTCACTGGTGTGGCCATACTACAATGCTGCGCTGAAAGACGGCGTGGGGTGCCCGGGGGGGGGCGGGGGGGGAGGCGGCGTAAACGGACCTCTTCCGCCTCCCCAGGTGAAGGCACCTCATCTGCAGTGGGGCGCCTCTTATTGTTTCACTTGCCTTCCAGCAGAGTTCTGCCCGCTCTTGCGGCACAGTGCCTCACCCGCCATCCAGCTGAGTTCCACCCGCTCTTGCGGTACAGCGTCTCGCCCGCCTTTCAGCTGAGTTCCGCCCGCTTTTGCGGTACAGTGACTCACCCGCCATCTAGCTGAATTGCGGCTACTCTTGTGGTGCAGCGATAGCCGGCTGCAACAGGACTCTCAAAATGGTGGCCAGCTCTTTGGATTTGGGCCTGGTCCACTAAAATGGCTCTGGGACACCTTGGAACTCGGACGCTTGCCTGCTAGGGCATGGGCCCCATTCACGAAGGCGTCCCCTCTTTTGACTGATTGCTCTTGTTGCCTATTTCTTCTGTTGTCATTTAATGGAACCTTTTTGGACTGCCGAAAAGGGTTCTGGTCCGACCGCTGGTTGGTGGAGACATTTTGACTATATCCTGGACCTGCCCGGCCTCGCCAAAAATGGCGCCGGTATAAATGGGACTCGTAACTCCTTGTTGTGTACTGGTTGCCCAACCTTGATATGACGAGATACGTATGCAGTTTTGAAGCACATGGCGGGCGGGGACGAGAATTGATTGAACATTTTGACATCCCTATGGATATTAAGTTCTGATGTGTTATTGATTACTGTACTATTGAAAGTTCGAATTAACGTCACCCATGGTACTTGTCCGCAAATGTATATCTAGATAATTTTATTGTAACTGGCCCTGTCGTACTTTAATTATAAAATGTATGTCCACCGATTCCGCAAATGTTAGACACCTTAGTTCTTGCAACCTAATGGGTCGCCCGTTACGTTCTTCTACAGTGTAAATGTTCCCTCATCATATACGATTCCAGTTTGCTCCGTGGCCGGCCCACGTGGTTATAGGCCCGTATTTGTATACTGCCATTTTCACAATAAAGGTTTTTAAAACAAAACATGGTAGTAGTACCTACATTGGTAAAGTTTTGAATAATAGCCACTGTTTTCGAATCAGTAAAAGGCAAGTGAAATAAAGCAGTCCAATTACATGACGGTTAAAAGGTATAATACACAGGAACGCAGTAAAGATAAATGGTCAAGGGCTGTTGTGTTTTCTACTCCTGCAACATAAAGTGATCGATAAGAATCTGATATTCATGCCTATCAGCGACTAAGACAGCAGGTCGAGCCTCTTTTGCTCAACGGCTCCCTCATGCGACGAAGAAACGCCCTTTTTCTCGAAAAAGGAATATTTTACTTGCAGGACTGTTGTAAATTTCCCGGGAAAATACATTAGCCTGGAACATTGTTAGTGATAAACTGTAAATGCATCTGGGTCCTTTCCTTTACAAGTCAGAGTGAGAAAAAAAAAGGTGGGGCTTTCATCATTTGGGAAAAAAAAATGTTCGAAAGCAATGAAAAGCGTTATTTTTAGGTCATATGACCAAGCCTTTCATCATTAGAATAACAAAAGTAAAATGAACCAATGATAAGTTTTATTAACAAGTCACATGACCTGTTATGCTTACGTTACGCGCTGCGCGCCGTGCTCTGGACCGTTTCCGGGATGCTGCGCCTTGCGCACCGGAGCACTTCCGGGTGCGCTAACGCGGCGCGTCATATGACGCATTACACGACAACGCAGGTCCAGAATATAGTCAAAATGTCTCCACCAACCAGCGGTCGGAACACAACCCCTTTCAGCAGTCCAAAAAGTTCTGTTAAATGACAAGAGAAGGGACAGGCAACAAGAACAATCAGTCAAAGAGGGGAGGGCAAGTTCTTCTCTACCGGGTCACGTTGGGGCTCTACCGGAACTGATCGAATTGGTAGTCTACAGTGTTTCTGGATGTTTCAGATTGAAGCTGGCGTCAGCATGAGAGCACCCCGTGGCTACGTCGTGGCCATTCCGCGAGCAATCATGGCAGTCGCTCGGCACCGGAAGTCTGCGGGAGTCGGGGGCCCCGGTGACTTTTGTAAAATCTTCAAGGCTGAGGGGTCGCTTTTGGGAATGGGGTCCATGCCCTAGCAGTCAAGCGTCCGAGTTCCAAGGTGTCCAGGGCCATTTTAGTGGACTAGGCCTAAATCCGAAGAGCCGGCCGCCATTTGAGAGTCCTGTTGTAGCCGCCTATCGCTGCACCGCAAGAGTGGGCGCAATTCAAGTGGATGGTGGGGGAGACGCTGGAGCCGCAAGAGCGGGCGCAACTCAGCTGGTTGCGTGAAGCACTGGGGTGTACCTGAGAAACCTCCACCTGGGGAGGTGGGGGAGGCTTGTTCGCGCCGCCTCTCCCTTCTAGTGCATCCCACGCTGTCTCCTGGTGCAGGAATATGTGACGGTCGGACTAGGGCACCGCAGGACGTGTCTTCAGGTAAAACGGATTGTGGGACAATGTTCAAAATGGAAGAGTCACCAAAAGGCAAAAAGTTCAACTTGACCCCGGGAGCCGGCCGCCTATGTCGGGGGCGATCTCAGGCCACACCAGGGCAACAAGACTTGGGGAGGGGGTCTGAGCCAAGCGCCCACTCCAAGTCCGCGCCATCACACCGCCCCTCGGAGGCCTCCGTCAAGCGGTTCAGGGAGGCACCGCATAACATTGATTTCCAATGCAGTCAGGTCCACAAACAGCCCCCACTTACTTTGAGAATAGTGAAGCTGCAGCAGGTGCAAATAAACTTCAGACAGTGTTACAAGCGCTGCTCGGAACCCTCAACTATGGCACCCAACATCCAGGACTTATGCCATTTGTGCAAGGCAGTGACATCGAAGTAACTCAGGGACCAAGGAACATACCATATCCAGAGTCCTTCCCACAGCGTCTGCCTTCCTTCTTACCTAGTTATGGTTCTTTCACTCCCACTCCAGGCTTTTAGTCTGTGGATGGAAAACTATGAACCTACACTCACGTATGAAAATCTTACTATTGATGCTTGACTGAGGCCAAGGAGATCAGAGTGCATGAGTCTCATGCTCGATCGATTGAGCTAGCCGGATCAGGTAACAAACAGGTGGTGGTGGGGGTGGCGGCATCAGCAAGGCATCCTCACACACAACTTGTCGGACATCAGCTCTGGATGTACTGGGGACGAGTCTTGGCGCATGGTGCCGTCCCCGGGCAATTTGCACAACGGTCCTCCACCCCTAGGCCGCCAGCTATGTTACCTCGACAGGAATAGTGATGGATGATGCAGCAGGCTGCCATGTAAATAGTTATTTAATAAAACGTTTTACCCTGTTACTTTGCTGGTGTGTTGTATATATTTATAATATTTGCATAGGGTTTGTCGTTATTTTGGGCGGGGCTGGTGGCGGAGCCGAGCTGTCTTGCAGCCATCATGGTGTCGAGCTCAGTTCATGTCACCAGTTTCGTATTTCTCATGAGGGGTTGTTCCTAATGTTTCTATTTTAGCGAGGTCAAAAAGAGATCCCATTAGTGGCCTACTGATTTTGCTCGATTCCTTTTGTTTTTTTAAACGATTTTTCACTATCTGCAAAGACTAAACAGAGTATTGCGACTCTGTGCTTGTTTGTAAATAGAGAATGAACCAAAGAGAACCAATTCTAAAACAGTAAATGCTTGGATAACAATCAATGAAATGGAGAGAGAAGCAGGCACGACGGATTACAACGGGGGCAAAGGCCTGCGTTACCTACCCTTCACTATCTGCAAAGAGAGAATACTCCTAAAAGAAAAGAGGGGGGGCAGCGTTCAAAGCACATCAGCGTGCATAAACACGAAAATGTTTTTATCTATCACGTACTTGACATTTTAAAGCTTTTCATATTTGCTATTAAAAAACCATTGAAATTCACTGAAAAAACCATAGGTTATAGACCATATATAGTTAGGAATTAGCATTTACAAAACCTTGAAAATTCACTGAAAAAAACATAAGTTATAGACCATATATATTTAGGGATTAGCATTTACAAAACCTTAATTTACTCGCACAAAACCATTGAAATTCACATATAAAGTTAGTTCCACTAACTATATATCGCGCACCCGCAATCCACTGCTGATGATGTCACATATTACATCATTCATGACATGGTCAGTGACATCACTGATGACATCACTGATGACAACTCAAATGACATCACTGACAACATCACTGATGACATCATTCATGTGATAATACGATGAACCTCTTCAGACTCTAATATAACCTTAGATACACTCAGTGTAAACAGACACTCACAGACTGTCACTCATCCATGGAGTTACTCATACACCTAGTCAGTCATGCAAAGAATCAATCACACCTCCATTTCCTCAACTATACAGTTATACACACCTTACTTATTCAAACATATTGTAACAGATATTTACTCTCTTATACAATCACTGATACAAGTTTACAATGATCCATACAGCCACTCACACATTCACTGGCTCTTATGCACAGTTATTTATGTATGTCAATTTCACATGTACTGTGTTTTACATATGTACTTACTTTGACATGTAGCACTGAGATATCCATTCACTCACCAATACACGTATGCACACAGTCAACCACCCATACAGCTGTTCCACATGCACATTTGAACCCATACATCTAGTGAATCAACTGCTCACACATCTATGCACAGAGTCACACACCTCCCAGCCACCCACACACACACACTCACTCTCCCATACAAATACTTGGGCAACGAATCAATAACCCATATAGTTAATCATATAGCTACTGATCAACACATGCAGCAGTTTACAGAACAACAGACATAATGATGCACAAATTAAGACAGTTTAGTCACTAACCCATGCACTCAGTGAGGCATATTTAATCACTCTCTCATACAGTCAGTCATGCACCTACTAAATCCTTCATCCAGACACTTATACATCCACTCATTCTTCAATATGTTAGACTTATTTTTACTTTACAGAAACATACAGTCACTTGATGTTGTTATCAGTGATGTCATTTGAGTTGTCATCAGTGATGTCATCAGTGATGTCACTGACCATGTCATGAATGATGTAATATGTGACATCATCAGCAGTGGATTGCGGGTGCGCGATATATAGTTAGTGGAACTAACTATATATGCAAATTTCAATGGTTTTGTGCGAGTAAATTAAGGTTTTGTAAATGCTAATCCCTAACTATATATGGTCTATAACCTATGGTTTTTTCAGTGAATTTTCAAGGTTTTGTAAATGCTAATTCCTAACTATATATGGTCTATAACCTATGGTTTTTTTCAGTGAATATATATATATTCACTGAAAAAACCATAGGTTATAAACCATATATAGTTAGGGAATAGCATTTTCAAAACCTTATTTTACTCGCATAAAACCATTGAAATTCCATATATAGTTAGATGCGCTAACTATATATCGCGCACCCGCAATCCACTGCTGATGATGTCACATATTACATCATTCATGACATGGTCAGTGACATCACTGATGACATCACTGATGACATCTCAAATGACATCACTGATGACATCACTTATGACAACACCCAGTGACTGTATGTTTCTGTAAAGTTAAAATATGTCTTACATATTGAAGAATGAGTGGATGTATAAGTGTCTGGATGAAGGATTTAGTAGGTGCATGACTGACTGTATGAGTGAGTGATTAAATGTGTCTCACTGAGTGCATGGGTTAGTGACTAAACTGTCTTAATTTGTGCATCATTATGTCTGTTGTTCTGTAAACTGCTGCATGTGTTGATCAGTAGCTATATGAGTAACTATATGGGTTATTGATTGGTTGCCCAAGTATTTGTATGGGAGACTGAATGTGTGTGTGGGTGGCTGGGAGGTGTATGACTCTGTGCATAGATGTGTGAGCACTTGATTCACTAGATGTATGGGTTCAAAAGTGCATGTGGAAACAGCTGTATGGGCGGTTGACTGTGTGCATGAGTGTATTGGTGAGTGAATGGATATCTCAGTGCTACATGTCAAAGTAAGTACATATGTAAAACACAGTACATGTGAGAGTTGACATATATAAATTACTGTGCATAAGAGCCCGTGAATGTGTGAGTGGCTGTATGGATCATTGTGAACTTGTATCAGGGATTGTATAAGAGAGTAAATATGTGTTAGTATATGTTTGAATAAGTAAGGTGTGTATAACTGTATAGTTGAGGAAATGGAGGTGTGATTGATTCTTTGCATGACTGACTAGGTGTGTGATTAACTCCATGGATGAGTGACAGTCTGTGAGTGTCTGTTTACACTGAGTGTATCTAAGGTTATATTAGAGTCTGAAGAGGTTCATCGTATTATCACATGAATGATGTCATCAGTGATGTGATCAGTAATGTCAAATGAGATGTCATCAGTGATGTCATCAGTGATGTCATTTGAGATGTCATGAGTGTTGTCATCAGTGATGCCATTTGAGATGTCATCAGTGATGTCATCAGTGATGTCATTTGAGATGTCATCAGTGATGTCATCAGTGATGTCACTGACCATGTCATGTATGATGTAATATGTGACATCATCAGCAGTGGATTGCGGGTGCGCGATATATAGTTAGCGCATCTAACTATATATGGAATTTCAATGGTTTTATGCGAGTAAAATAAGGTTTTGAAAATGCTATTCCCTAACTATATATGGTTTATAACCTATGGTTTTTTCAGTGAATTTTTAAGGTTTTGTAAATGCTAATTCCTAACTATATATTCTCTATAACCTATGGTTTTTTCATTGAATTTCAATGGTTTTTTGAAAGCTAATATCTGTAGCTGTACAATCTATTCTTTTTTAAATCTTTAAATATATTTTACATGTTTTAATACATTTTTTTAAAAAATATTTTTTTGTTCCGCTCCCAGTTCGCGAACCGGTCAGCTTTCCGTTAGCTCATTTTAAAGCCGCTCCTAGTCCGCGAACCGGTAAACGTTCTTTCAGCGTAACTGTTACGTTATCATGACGTTTTGTGTTGTCGCGTAATACGTCATCGGACGCGCCAAGTTAGCGGACCCGGAAGCGGACCGGAAAGCGGCGCAAAGCGCGAAACGTAAACACAGCAGGTCATGTGACTCGGTAATAACACTTTTCATTGGTTCATTTCACTTTTGGTTTCCTAATGATGTAATACTAGGTCATGTGATCTAAAATTAACACTTTTCATTGGTTTAGAACTTTGGCTTTTCCCAAATGATGAAAACCCCTCCTTCTTTCCTCACTCTGACTTTCATCTTGGTGAGAGAAAGACCTTTGTACAATCCAGAGAAATGGCTTCTGTTGTTGCTTCTGGTAGTGTTCCCCCACCACCACCTCCACCTCCTCATGGAAAGAAAGGACCACCTACTCAACTAATCTTTCAAGAAGAGGAAGATCAGGAAGAGGAGGAAGAGCCTGAATATTTGCCAGAGGAGCCCAGGAGGTACAACAGGAAGGAAAATTTCATTTGGCAATTTTTTAAATTTCCACCAGGGCAAAAGAAAGTGAACGGCAGGTATGTCTTTTGCCGTATCTGTGATGATCGTCTTTCAAGAGGGACGGATAAAAAATATAGTTATGGGAATTTTACTATGCACAGGCACATGAGCAGGTGGCACCCAAATAACTATAGTGCTGCTCAGCTTCGGGACGAACAACAGAATTCCCCAGCAATAGCCAGAAGATCGGTCGTGCCAGAAGTTTCGGGACCAGAAGCAAGGGAGTTGATCCCGAATATTCAAATGGACATGGGGGAAGTGAAACAAGTTTGTGTGAGGTGCAATCAAATATTATACTACCGCGAAAGTAGCATAACTCTTATAATTAGAGCGATAAAAAATCATGTATGTCCAAAACGCCCCCAAAAATAAATTCTTTTTTTTTGTTGCTCCTGTTGAGCCCTCTTCGATGAATCATTTTTGTTTCCCCCCTCCCCCCAAAAAATAAAAAAAATACAAAATGTTCAGAAAAAAACAAAAAAATATAAAAAATGTTCAAAAAACTAATAAAAAAAATTTAAAACAACAAAAACAAAAAAAAAGTTCTTTTCAGAACTACCTCCCCATTATTAAAAAAAATTGGTAGAATTCTTTGAACTCTGCCAAGCTCTATTTCTATTAGTTCGCTCCCAGTTCGCACTCCGGTACGCGAACTTTCAGCGAACCAAAAATTTTTTTTTTAAAAAAGAACAGTAAGTATAAGGAAAGGTAACAGACAGTTATGTTACAAAAAAGACAGCTATAGGGAGTAAAGAAAAGATACTGTTACCCGCAATTCACTTCTGATCATGTCATATATTACATAATTTTTGACATGGTCAGTGACATCATCAGCAGTGGATTGCGAGTAACAGTTTTTTTGTTTACTTCCTATAGCTGTCTTTCTTGTAACATAAATATCTTTTCCTATCCATATACTTACTGTTCTTGTTTTAAAATTTTTTGGAGATCATTCAGAAACAGTAACATTAATAGAGACAGAATTAGTGAATAATAATGAAGAAGTATGAGAAGAGAGGGAGTGAGAAAAATACTGGAAGGAGTAGAAAAATTAAGTAATAGAGAAAGGAATGAGAGAAGTAGCAAACACAGGAAAGTAAAGATTAAAGAAATGAAGCAGTAGAACTAATAGATGTTAAATGTGATAGATTAAATGATTGATTGAGGGTGACGATAAGGTGTGTCCTCTCTAAAAGTTTGTTTAAGGTGAACCGTATTCTGGGTTGCATATCAAATTTATGCTTCTTGAAGAATACAGAGGAGATAATAGATGTGAAGACCTACCATTGTAGTAAAACATGCCCAATTATTACATCATTCATAACATAGTCAGTGACATCATCAGCAGTGGAATGCGGGTTAAAAAAGTAGAAAACATTTACCTTATAATTCTTGTTAACTTTTAAAGAAAATTTTTCATACATTCAATCTGTAAAAGAGAGAGCAAACATTTCCAAAAATATTAAAACATATATTTAAAAATTAGAAAAAAGAAGGGAAAGGGTTCAAGAAGAACAGTTTTTAAACAACTTTGACACTTACAAAAACCTCTACTTCTCTACGACCCGTACACAATCCTAAAGATATTTATTTTAAACAAACAGTATCTTCATGCTGATGAAATGAGGCCTATTTTGAAACATGATGCTTCTTTTGCATTGCTTATGTCTCACAATAGTGATGCAATAGCAGCGCAAAAGAGATGTAAAGCCATCATAAAATTGTGTCTAACATTTTAAATGATTGTTTCAGGATGCAAATAAGATGTGTGCTTTCAAAAGCTTTCTTTGAGGTGAGGCCTATTTCTTTTTTTTTTAAAAAAACAGTACCCAGAAGTACAGCACTGTAAGCATTAAAATTGACACTTACAGAAGACTCAGTTTCTCCATATCTACCTCACATTTCTAAATGTATATCATAAGTACAAAAAGCAGAACATTAATTATACATGTTAAATGGTTTATTTTTGCTGTTGTCAGAATGTATCAAATTTCACTTAAATCAGTGACTTGAAGGTATTCATCATGTAACAGCGGGGAAAAAAAAACACAATCAAAATGATTGTGTTTAAAAAACCCATACAACCTAAGAAATCTGAATTCAAAACTCCTTAAAATTAACTTACTTTCAATAACGTCGAAGGATCTCCTATGAACAGCATCCACGCTGTTGTGCTATAAATATTTTCAGCCCGCCACTTTCTGAAAGAAAACCTCCATCATTTCGAAAAATATGTTACATACAAGAAAAGACTTCTCACATTCTATCACATGTTTCCACTAGGCCAAATCATGTTGCAGCGATTCGCAACTCTTGTAATTCTTCCAATCAAATCCCGTCATTTTCTATTATCGCATCTTTCAAAAAGAAAACATTTGAGATTATTTTCACAATCCTGGACTACTAATATCTTACTCTTCTTTGTCACTCATGTTCTCCTTTTCCTATGACACTGATACTGCTTACTATGAAGCGGACTTACTTGCATCAGGTTTATATAGTTGGATTTTAAAATTGACATTATAATTAAAAGTTTTGGACCAATAATCTAGACAGCATTGCAGACTTACATTCCCTCTACTTGATGAACAATTTCCAATTCCTCACAGGAAATCCCAAAATTCTTTCTTTAAAATTTTGGTTTTAAAAACACCAGGTAAGAATTTTTAAGGTCAAACGGCAATTTTTTTTTGAAAGTTACAACAGAATCATTGCAGAATGACCAGCCGTTTCGAGACTTTAAGTAAGCTGTATAATGTCCTGATGTTGTTGAAGGACCATCGTGATAGATAATTGATACAGTTACAAAAGTCCTCCCTGATATTGACAGCTGAGAAGCCACAACATTTTTTATTAAAGTTGACAATTTTGATCCATCAGGCCTACATCGTTGGATCATTAAAATGACATACTGGCCATATCTACGTATAAATAATGTTGACATCATATCACATTTACATTGGCTACACTCCATGTTGTGATCCGCTGCATTTACTAGCTTATTAAAGGACACTGATTTACTGTCTGGCAAAGTTAAATATATAAATCTTTCTGAGTCTACACTAGTAGTACTTGATACCATACAGTTCTCGCAGTCATGCTGCCATTGATAAGAAAGCCCAAACAGGTGATCTACATCTACACCCTCATCTTGCAATACATCAAGCATATACATTAAAAACTCCTGACAATCTTGCTGATTATTTTCAGAGAAGTCTGTTTGACCTGAACATTCATCTAACAGATAACGAACTTCAGACACACTTTCTACTTTTGTTCGATCAGTGCTACATTTCTCGAAAACAGAATTCAACAAACAGCATAAAATTTGTTCTGAATTCAACAGAATCTGTTCTTTTAAACTCTCTAGTGAAAAGAGAACATTAACCACTACATTTGCATAGCAGTTGACACCAGAACTGTTTTCAAATTGAAAACCGACAACATCTTCAACAGAATCCACTTTCTTTCTGCTAACAATTTTCGGTTCATTGACTTTTAGTCTTTTTGCAACAACCTCCCTACTATTACTGATATTTCTACGTTTCCGGCCTACCACACGTTTCTCAAACAAAGGATATTGAGGCAAATGTGGCGCATACTCTCTTCTTAACCTATTGTATTCCTTAACACAATCTAGATCCGCACAAATGTTTGTGACATCACAGTCAATCAAGTACAATCCCGATAAAGTTCTAACTCGTGACAATGCCACATATGCCATACTCTCCTTGAACACAGAACTGCCAATATTCACCAATGCACTGTCTACACTTAAACCTTGCGTTTTATGGATTGTCACTGCATATGCCAAGCAAACAGGAAACTGTTTACGGCGAACATATAAGTCTTTAACAAGCAAAAACCTAGCAGAACAACGACCAATTAGCTGTACTTCCTCAATGCCATCAAATTTAATTTTTAAAAATTCTATTCCATCTCTATTTCTGTATTTCTCAAAATCAACAACATTACCCATTGATCCATTTACCAGACCTCTTTCTACATGTAAATTCCTTCTCAAAATGATTCGGCAATTTAAGCACACATTCAGAGTCTTTTCAAAACCCGCAGTTTTAGATATAGTCTTCTCTAATGAATCCAATTTTGATTTCAAATTGTCTGACAAAATAATTGTTGATCCCATATGCTCTATTTTGTCGATAGCTTCAAGTTTCACAATCTCTTGCTTTTCTAAATTCAACATTTTGTTGTTGAAGATGGCACATTCTGCAAGAGTTGGCATCAAACATATCCCGGATTTCTTCTCAGTAATTTTCTGAAAAATATTCTCAGGCACAATCTCTTGTTTGGGATATAAATTTGACAGTAATCGTGCATTTAAAGCTTCTTTCCCATGCTCGGTCACTTTTCCAATTCTAATATCTTGTAGAATATTCTTGTAATCTTCATCCTTTGCCTGACGCATATTTTCATGCAGTTCAGCATAATTGAAGTTTAACCATATATTGACGTTGCTGATGCTCCCTAGGCACTTCCTGGTATCTTCATGCGTGAGTATTTTGAACACAGGTTGACCTTTTACTGGTGTCAGCTGCAGAAGATCTCCGAAAACAATGATGTGTTTCCCACCAAATAACACATCATATTCAGTTTTAAGTACTTCTTGCATTCTCAAATGCACAAAGGCAAGCATGACATTGGAAACCATGCTTACTTCGTCAATGATAAGTAGTTTCATTTTCCTCAAGACTCTTGAAACTTCACAGCAAGCATCCCCAGATAACTTGTGGTATTGTAATTTGTTGTCATGCTCCACTGGCAGCATCAGTAGACGATGCAAAGTAATACCTTTAATGTTATGTGCTGCCAGTCCAGTAGGAGCGGTGACAACACAAGACAGCGATGACTCAGTCCTTTCCTGCAAATAACAAGAAATTGCTTTAATGAGGAAACTTTTTCCAGTTCCCGCTTCTCCACTCACGTACAGTCGGACAGGCTTCAACGATGTACATGAGCACTCTTTCTCCTCATGACTTAATCCGTGCTCAATTTCCTTGGTAACTTCATCATATATTTTCCTCTGCTCAACGTTGAGTTGTTTTTCCAAGTCTTCTAAGTTAACTGAATCCTCCTGAGCATGTGCCATGGCTCTTTCCACTTCATTCATAGCATTGGCAGCTTCATTTTCGATAATAGGTCCTCCAAGAGGATCTTGACTCAATGAAACAGAACTCTGACTGTCCTGAGAACTGTCTCTGGCAATCTCGGCTGCAATCGTTGCTTCCTGCTCAATTTCCAAAGTTAGCATTTCTTGATATTTAGGAAAAGCAGGACATTCTATGGTCTCCTTAGCAGCAGTGAAAGAGTCTTCGTAACAGAGGAAATCTCCAAGCAGTTCCTCTTCTGCACGCCAAGGCTTGAAAAGTTGCAAAAGTGCTAAATAGAAAAACTCCTTTTTTTCTGGAGATTCACCACTCAATTTTCGATGGTTTACTAATTGGCATTTTCTTTGCTTGACCAGGCATCCCTCACTTCCAATTACAGCATACACTCCTTTCTCAATATCTTCTTTGATGTTCCTCTTGAATATATAATTTTGGAGAACCTCATATAGACAAACATTCTCAAGGTGACTGCTTCGATTTGGATAATATGTATCCAACATGTTGGTCTTCAAAATGTCGGTACTGTTTGGTTCCTTTTCTGCCAAATACTCAATTTCCCGGACAGGTTTTAGAACTCGATTTCGCGTTGCAGCAAGACCAAGACTCGCCCAAACGATACTCCTGGATTTGGCATAGAGACTTGCTGAAGACAATCGATCAGAACATTCGTAAGCTCCGATTTCTCGATGCGACAACCTCTTCAGACTGAAACTGTACAACTTCTTGCTGAGGCTCTTTTCATGGGAAATGTCCTCCCACATATCCTTCAGTTCTGTCTTTTCTTTTTTGGTGATGTAAGATGTCACATACCGAGCCACAGCCATACAGTTATCAGCCACAAACTGTATATCCATGTTAGCATTCCACATGGACAAAATCACTGGGTTGTAGTCATTGATGTACTTGGACTCTTCGTTCCTTTTCAAATTGTATGTATTCTTGGGTGATTTCCTCATCACATTATGTCGCAGCGAAGACATCAAATTGTTCACTCTTCCTTTAGAAATCACCGGTCGTGGAAAGTTGAAACGACATTTGGTGTAGAACTTGTCCTTGTTTCTGAATTTACGACGACAGTACTTTCCACAACGATGGCTTTGGAAACGTAGAACTTGTTCTCTTAGGCTTTTCTTCTCCGTTGCGTTTGGAACAGCACACGTAGAATACTGTTCTATGAAATTCATCACTAAGTCATCCGGATCTGTTCCAAATTTAGGTGCATCCTTGATCCACAACAACATATGTATATGAGGGGCACCTCTTGCTTGGTACTCCTTTCTCCAGAAGAAATCCAACACCTCTCCAAGAGGTGGTTTCTTCTTATTTGTGATGAAAGACATCATAGCTTCAAATCTATGGTTGAAGTACCTGCATACATTCACTGGATCCAAAGAACACAGTTCTCCAGGTGTCTTGAATTCAATGTTTTCAATATTTCCATTTGCCTCTCGTAGAAATTCAAGTAAGTCTTCCCAGCCATACTCGGCACAGCTCAGAGTGAGGAACCATGTCGGAGTTCCTAAGTTCCTCAGCATACATTTTAAATCACCATGACGACGGTACCAGTACTCATTAGTACCACGCTGACACGCCATGAGATTAATTAGGTGAGAATCCAAAATACTGTCTTGGACATTGACTTTATGCATAAAGTCACTTGCCGAGATGTTTCGCATCTGTATACCACTTTTTAAAATGTGGTTCACTGCATATGACAGTCCTGACAGATCGCTTTCAAACAGGAGATGAAACAAATAGGGAATGCATTGACGAAACCTAGGATCTTCTGCAATCAATCGTAAAGTCCGGTATTCAGACGCAGGAATTTGATGAGGTCGCTCATCATATCTTCCTCCTTGACCTGTGGGAAATAGCTGTGGGAAACACCGAGCTTCCAAACTTTCCTCCCAAACACTAATGGGACTCCCTTTGGCTTGTTTCATTTGAAACAACTCAATAGCATTCCCCATGACTTCCTTGGAATGCAAAGGATGAACACTATAATGTTCATATATTTCTTCACTATTAGGCACCTCTACTTACTCAATTTGGCCAGCACACAAAACGCTATCCTCTTCATCACTTACTTCCTCTTCTGCAACATATACATTCTTATAGTACTTATTATTTTTCTTCAAATACAAAGTTGCATTTTTCACTTTCCTAACATCCACTAAATCTTGCCATATTTTCTTATTCTTTGTCGGAACCCCATTAACCAAGATAACCAGAGGTTCCTCTTCCACTTTCTCAACTCCAATTGTGTTAATGTTTTTGTTCAAATCTAGAGGCAAATAAACAACTCTTCCCTTTAATCCTCTCTGTAAATCTGTTGGAGGCAACTTCCCTGTCTTTGGCTCCATTCTTACAATAGCCTGAAAGGGATGGATACTTTGAATCAAAATAGATTCATAAGTATTTAAATCCTTCAATTCTGAAGGAATCTCAACCAATTCCAGATTATTATGAACTGCCCTAGCAGGCATCTGGTTTTGATTTAATTTATTACAACAATAAGTACACACATGTTGGTCCACTCCCAAATCAAAACAATTTTCTACCGTCAAGTATGTGGCAAAATCCTTCCATTCACTATTATTTTCCCTTTCAGTTTTTGCATATAAATCCACTAACTTAGTCTGATTCTTATAATAAGTGCGTCGACAACATACACAAGTGAAATTAGGCCTCTCACTTGATTTCATCTGAAACGTGGCAATTTCCTTCTGAAAATTATCTGTACTGGAAACCTGTACATTATCTTCAACATTACCCTCTACTTCTGGGTCAATTTGAACATTCTCATCTCTACTACCAAAGTAACAAAACTCAATTTCTTCACAAATATTCTTCACATCTATTTCAGAACCATGCAAAAGAGCAGCACATAATTGTTTAAGCATAATTGCTGGACTCTTAGCATAATACAACATTCTCACTAATTTTCTCACTTTATTATGATGCACTGCTAGCATCCTGAAATGATGAAAAACACTCTGGCATACTCTCCTGGAAAGACAAGCCAGTGAATGACCACACAAACCTGTCATTTGTCTCACTCTGCAAGGATCTAAATCTTGCAACAACTTCATTTTCTGCTTCAAACTTTTCTTATTAAATGTCCGTATAAAATCACAAAGCAAATTGATGGAAACCTGTCGCACACTGCAAATAGAACTACACTTCCAAATGTACACAGGACCCTTAGGACGTCTTCCTAAAACCTCATCACTTAGCGCCTCTTCTGTCTCTGTTGTCACAAGTTGTTCTTTTTCAACTGGACAACCATCCTTCACTTCATAAGCTCGACCACTGGTGTCAACTGCAAACACCAAATCATTATCCTGAAAATAACTCTCCTCATTAAAAAATGCCTCACAACTTGAACTATGCATCCTTTCTCCGGAAAAAACTTCACAAAAGTTAGTACGATTTACTACTCTCTTCCATCTACTTTTTGTTTTGAAATCAGAAATTACCTTGCTTAGTTTCCTAATTCTATTGATTACCAAAATAAACAACTTTCGCTTAATTTCAAAAGCATGATCAATAATTTTCTCTACATTTTTCTTCTTCTTATAAAATGCCGCTTTCTGTTGGCCTTTTTTTTAAATATTTTTCAATAAAATAACTATTATCCTGTTACGGAACATTCGATTTCGAATGTCCCTAAACTGTTGTTTCCTTCTACTATCATGCACAGAGTTATCTCTTCCTCTACCAGTAACATTTTTGATGGGTCTCTCCTTTCCATTTAAATTGCTTTTCTTTTTGTGGACTGAAACATTTTTTGGAGAAATACTTTTTTTACTACAAATATTTCTTAAGAATGATTTCGTGCTCTTACCCGGACCTTTCTTGGTGTTTTGAAAAGTATTTGGGGAAGAGGACTGCTGCAATAAAACATCATCCTGCTGTCTTTGACGTTTTCTAGCCTTTCTAATACGATTTTTCGTTGGCATTTTCCAAACTATGAAAGAATCTGCAGTTGAATCTGTGGAAAAATATAAAAAAAAATGTTATTAACCACTATTACCAAACAGTAAATGAATAACAGTCATCTAAAATTTAATGCCCTACTTATTATTTAACATAGCAAATCTTTTGCACCAGCACTGCATCACAAAAATGACACTCAATGGTACAAAACAGGCATAGAACAATCATAAATCACTCCCTAATATTTTAAATGATTAATTCAGGATGACGATAAGATGTGGCCTATCTAAAGGTTTGTTTAGGCCCAGATCTTTGGACTGGGGTGAATGTGTGTCATTGATCCACATTCGGTCCATCACCTGTTTTGTTTATTTGAGGTGAGGCCAACGCATGGTTGCAGATAAGATTTTCACTGAAAAAAACCAAGGAGAAAATACATGTGAAGGCCTACCAATGAAGTAAGTCATTATTTGAAAACCATTACATTTCTGGATATGTACTGCTAGTGCTTCATAAGTTGTTTTGGGTCATATTTATAAGGCATTTGAGTGTCTATTATGCTATTTTACGTTCTTCATGGTGCAAATTTCTTGTAAATACGCTCCCACATGCGGTTGGCAAATTTAGATTTTGATTATGGGAGTTACATAGACATGTTAATAATTTCCCAAAAATGGTGTATGACCCCAAACAACCTATGAAGCTCTAGTAGTACATATTCAGAAATTTAATTGATTTCAAAATTCGTTTTTAAACACAGCATATAAATCAATTGTATACCTGCATTCATGAAGAAATGACTGAAAATGTCCTTGAGACACAAGAAAGTGTTTTCTGGAATGCCCTAGCACCATTTTTGGGACATTATTAACATGGCTATGTAACTCCCATAATCAAAATCTAAATTTGCCAAGCGCAAGTGGGAGCGTATTTACAAGACACTTGCCCCATGAGGAACGCTTTCCATTTAAAAAGGTAAACTTAACATCAAAGACACTAAAATGCCTTCTAAATATGACCCCAAACAACCTATGAAGCTCTAACAGTACATATCCAGAAATGTAATTGATTTCAAAAATCGTTTTTAAACCCAGCATATAAATCAATTGTATACCTGTATTCAAGAGGAAATAACTGAAAATGTCCTTGAGACACATGAAAGCGTTTTCTTGAATGCCCTAGCACCATTGTTTGGACATTATTAACATGGCTATATAACTCCCATAATCAAAATCTAAATTTGCCAAGCGCAAGTGGGAGCGTATTTACAAGACACTTGCAAACACAACAAGTGATGGACAGAATGTGGATCAATGTCACACACTCACCGCACTCCAAGGATCTGGCCCTAAATCCATCGTTATTTTCCACCCCACACCACCCTGGGTCACATTCAGTCCATCACCTGTTTTGTTTACAAGACACTTGCCCCATGAGGAACACTTTCCATTTAAAAAGGGAAAAATAACATCAAAGACACTCAAATGCCTTCTAAATATGACCCCAAACAACCTATGAAGCTCTAGTAGTACATATTCAGAAATGTAATTTATTTCAAAATTCGTTTTTAAACACAGCATATAAATCAATTGTATACCTGTATTCAAGAGGAAAGGACTGAAAATGTCCTAGAGACACAGGAAAGCGTTTTCTTGAATGCCCTACCACCATTTTTGGGACATTATTAACATGGCTATGTAACTCCCATAATCAAAATCTAAATTTGCCAAGCGCAAGTGGGAGCGTATTTACAAGACACTTGCCCCATGAGGAACACTTTCCATTTAAAAAGGGAAAAATAACATCAAAGACACTCAAATGCCTTATAAATATGACCCCAAACAACCTATGAAGCTCTAGTAGTACATATTCAGAAATGTAATTGATTTCAAAATTCGTTTTTAAACACAGCATATAAATCAATTGTATACCTGTATTCAAGAGGAAAGGACTGAAAATGTCCTAGAGACACAGGAAAGCGTTTTCTTGAATGCCCTACCACCATTTTTGGGACATTATTAACATGGCTATGTAACTCCCATAATCAAAATCTAAATTTGCCAAGCGCAAGTGGGAGCGTATTTACAAGACACTTGCCCCATGAGGAACACTTTCCATTTAAAAAGGGAAAAATAACATCAAAGACACTCAAATGCCTTATAAATATGACCCCAAACAACCTATGAAGCTCTAGCAGTACATATCCAGAAATGTAATTGATTTCTAAAATCGTTTTTAAAAACAACATATCTGTTTCAGCTTACATAAGAGACCATGGAATGGGCTCCATGTACCACAATAACTTGTGTTACTGCATGCCAGAATGCTACACCGAATATGCAATTACAATTTCTCAAAGAAACAAAATCTATTTGTATATCACTAGAGACAAAGCCACATTTTAAAAACACAGCTTTCTTCATCATTTTCTCCTTAAATCATACTATTCTCTATCTAAATTAAATAAATCTTTTCTCACCTTAGCAAATATTTTTTGAGTTTTGAAAACAGTCTCAGAAATACACCAAATTGTCTTCAGCAGAAGAAAAAGGATGCACTCCAAAGGCTGCAGCTATTGAAAGCACAGAAATACAGATATTCATTTCACATATCTCTCATATTAGCCAATCATAACTCTTCCCTCACTTTTTTCAAATCAAAACCCTTCCCCCCTCTGCCCTCTCTGCCTTTTTTCCATAGCAACCACCTCCTGGAAGACCTCTCATGTTTGCAAATTCACACAACAATGTTTCAATTGAACTCTGAACTCTCAGTGCACCTGCGTATCCAGTGCAATCTTTCATTAAATGTTTCTTCCTTGACCATTCAAATTACATCTTTCAAAGAACACATCCATGCACCCTAACTTTCTGTTTTCAGAAATGGAAATGCACCAATCACTGCTAATGATTCATTAGCATTGAAAACCACAGTTTTTTTTCTTTACAAACTCCTACTGTTTCAACTGCCCTTTCATTACCACACTTCATCTGACTGCAGAACAACCTTCTCCCACCATGTTTAAGGTCTGGATTGTTGGACATAGTTACATCCACTGGGCTCAAAGGTATGCTGAGAACAGAAATTTACCTAACCTCAATTTACAGGATGTGGAAATTAAGTGGTTGGGCCAAAGAGGATTAAAATGTCACCAATTGATACCATTGGTGAAAACCTTTATGCATTTGCCAAAACCTGACCTGTTAATTGTGCACTGTGGTGGTAATGATTTGGGCACTTTGACAGGGGTAGGTCTGGAAATGCTTTTAAAGGACACCTTTGAGCAATTAATGGCACTTTTTCCTCAAACTGCCTTGGTATATTCCAATATATGCCAAAGACAGAAATGGAAGTGGTCCAACCAATTTTCTCCACAAATTGAGAAAGCGAGGAAGCATGTAAACAAATCTGTTTCAGCTTTCATGAGAGACCATGGAATGGGCTCTCTGTACAACAATAACTTGCGTTACTACATGCAAGATATCTACAGAGGAGATGGAGTTCACTTCTCAGATGAGGGCAACAGAATTTTCATTCTGAATTTAAGACTATGCATTGGTACCTACTTATAAGTACCTTATTGTACCATAAACCCAAAAGCTCTTCTCAGAGCTACCCTTCATCTGATCACACACTTTTATTATTTTTTTTCTAACTTTTTTCTGTAATTTTCAACAAACTACGCTCAAAGAGCGCTATCCGGTACGCGAACTGGAAGCTAACCGCGCAAAATTTTTAAAAAAAAGTTTTTTCTTCACACATATAGTCCTCCTCAGCCACCCTCAGAAAATGTAGGGGGCAAAATACTTGTACCATGCCCCCTTCTACCCAT
Organism: Lissotriton vulgaris; assembly: GCF_964263255.1. Lineage (NCBI taxonomy): Eukaryota > Metazoa > Chordata > Amphibia > Caudata > Salamandridae > Lissotriton > Lissotriton vulgaris. Next base: position 324,869,109 of record NC_141698.1, on the reverse strand, counting down.
TCAGAACATTATTTACCCTCCATTTTATACCTTGATTCGACCGAAACACAAAATGGTGGACTCCCGATACGCTCCTAGTTCGCGGACCGGACCGCTTTCCGGGAAGCGGTCCAAAAAAAAGGTGGGAAAGTAATTTACAGAAAAACGACTAGAGACACTCTCACCAAATATAAATTAGCTCATACTACATAACAATCCCTTTCATTCTCACAAATTTGAATGAAATTTCATTTAGCCATTTAGCCTGTAGACCTCTCCAAGTACCGTGAGGTAAATTACTTCACAAAACACATCTGAAGTGTTGGAATTGACAACCAATGAAAATGTTACTTTCATTTTCTACTTTTATTACCTGACATTTGATTGGTTATATACCTGAATATATATAAAGGAAGAGAAGAAAACACAGCCATTTTGACTACTACTTCTTGTTGTACATCACATTTCAATAGCTTCCAAAAACTTCAACTTCTTTGTGAAGGTAAGTTATAATTTTTAAAAATGAAATATATTGTGCACTATAACTTAATATAGTAGACTTTTTCTGCTAGATATAGACTATCCCTCTGTAGTAGTAATGTATTTAGATAGACTTCTCTGTTATAGTTATGAATGGAGTTAGGCTTGTCTTGGTTAAATCACATACACTTTTTTATAGTCCTATTTCCACTCTGATACTATACACTGCCAAAAGATAAATTCACTGATAAAAACTGCCTATCTAAAATTAATCCCAACAGTGCCCTATCTCTACTAATATATATTTTTTTAATCCAAATTTCAGACAAAATGGAAGGCGAAAACCAAGTTTCTTTTGAAATGAACCTGCAAGAGAGCAGCCAAGAATTGATTGAACAAATTGACATGGAATTTATGGATGAAAGCTTGGATAATGAACTGCTGCAATGTGTCCAAGCAGTAGATGCCCTCCTTGAAAATGAGGACATTTTACAACCTCACAGATTGCAAACAATATTTCAAGAAAATAATGACATTTCAGACACTGAAATGTTAGAAAGTTTAATAAATTATGAAAAACAATCAAAATAAAAAAAACTTTAAAAATAAAGAAAACAAACAAAAAAAAAAACAACAAACAATTAACATACAGTCTTTGAAAAGTGTATCATTCTATTATCCTTATAGTACGCTGCCCAGAACGCTTTCCGGTTCGCGTACTAGGCGCTCATCGCGCAAAAAAAAAAAAAAAATTTTTTTTTGACCCTGCTGGGCCTTTTTAAAACCTCCACATAAAACCTAGGGGGTCAACGAGGATCTACTATGCCCCCTTATGGTAATTTCCCCCTTTGTTTTGGCCTCCTCTTGTCTCTCGATCCTACCGAGAGACAAGATGGCGGCCGCTCCGGACTGTTTAGAATGTTGACAGACACCGGAGAACCAATCAGCTTCGCATCGCAAAGTTCCGATACGCGATAAGTACGCGAACCGGAGCGCTGCCCGGAGCGCTGTTACAGATATATATCTTACTTTGAACGTTAATTTCTCAAAATCCACTGAAGCACATATATTGAGACCTAGCAAAGGCACATCGGGCTAACAGTCCCTACAATTTTGCCAAGTTTCGTGCAAATCCATTCAGCCGTTCGAGCTAAAAGTGAGTCCAACCGCCCTATGGAAATTAACATGGGAAAAACGTGTTTTGGGACCCCCCTTTTATCTCAGCCCCCCCTTGCCGAACACCCCCCAAATTTTCAGGGGCTGCTCAGAAACAAAATGTGCCATTTTCCAGAAAATTTCAGCCGATTCCGTCCACAAACGCCAAAGTTATTAGACATAGAATTTTCAGAAATCCCATAGGGAAAAAATCCTAACTATATATACCTACTGGCGACCGTCACTGAAAAAACCATAGGTTATAGACCATATATAGTTAGGGATTAGCATTTACAAAACCTTATTTTACTCACACAAAACCATTGAAATTCGCATATATAGTTAGTTGCACTAACTATATATCGCGCACCCGCAATCCACTGCTGATGATGTCACATATTACATCATTCATGACATGATCAGAGGCATTACTGATGACATCACTGATGAAATCGCTAAAATATGGAGCGATGAAACATGTCGGCTTGAGAACATAAAGTGTTATGGTATATATTTACCATTTTAAGAAGTGGGGTTTTGCTGCATCAGAATAAAATGGTAAAGCAAGCAAAACCCTACCACACATTTATAAAAATTTTTGTGTGCTTGGTTAGGGGTCTTTACATCTTTTCTCTGTACACTATAAGTGTGTGTCAGTGGTGATACGTTTGTCACTATTTGTGTTTTTCACATCACTATTCTCACGTCCGCACTATTATCTTCTCTTAGTGCACTTTTGTCTTTTCACATAGAGAGAGTGGCCAATGATGAGAAGTGGGTATACCGGTAATCATTAACCGGGAACCCCCTCGGGTGCTTCTACCGTGAGGTACTCTCTCTATCCTTCACACTTTTTTGTGGGTGAAGTATCTGTGACCCTGTGTGATTTTAGAACCTATACACATCTTGACCAAAGGATTTATGTTATTTGACAAATCCCTGGGGACACTAATGATAAGGGGTCCCTATTTCGTTGGTCTTTCATGTGGATGTGTACACATGTAGGTGAGGCTCCAATTGTTTGAATACTGTGTGAGTGGGGGGCCGCCTTACCTACTTCTTCCCCCTCTACCCCTAGAGATTGTTCTATATTCCAATATATGCCAAAGACAGAAATGGAACTGGTCCAGCCAATTTTGTCCATAATTTGAGAAATCATGGAAACATGTGAATAAATCTGTTTCGGCTTACATGAGAGACTTTAGAATGGGTTCAATATTCAACAATAACTTGCATTACAACATGCAAGACATCTACAGAGGAGATGGTGTGCACTTGTCAGATGAGGGGAATAGAATATTCCTCCTGAATTTAAGACTGCATTGGAACCTACTTGTAGGTACCTAAATCAGCCACAGAACCCAATAGCTCTTTTCAGAGCTACCCTACCTCTGATCATTCTAAACGTTTATCTTTTTCTACGTTTTTTCACTATTTTTCACCAAAGTACGCTCCCGGGTCCGCTTACCGGTGCGCGTACCGGGCGCTCTCCACGCGTTTTTGTTGTTGTTTTTTTTTGCCTATATGAGCGTCCTAAGCCCCCCTCAGATAACCTAGAGGGTCAGGAAGTGTCTACCGTGCCCCCTTCTACCCATTCCAAACATTGTTTGCCCTCCATCTTGTGTCTCAATTCTACCGAAACACAAAATGAAGGACTCCCGTAACGCTGCCGGTACGCGTACCGGGGCGCGCACCGGTAAGCGCTCGATAAAAAAAGGTGGGAAAGTAATTTACAGAAAAACCACTGGAGACACTTTCTTCAAATATAGAATAGGCCCTACTACATAGCAGTCCCTACCATTTACCCAAATTTGATGGAATTCCATTGAGACATTTATGCTGTAGGCCTGACTAAATATCCGGAGGTAAATTACATGACAAAAACACATATGAAGTGTTAGAATTGACAACCAATTAAAATGTTACTTTCATTATCTACTATTATTTCATGACATTTGATTGGTTATGTACCTGAATAAAGCCATTTTGACTACTACTTCCTGAAGTACATTTCAAGAGCATTTTCACTGACAACTTAAACTTCTTTTTGAAAGGTAAGATGTTATTTTAAAAATTTGAAAGGAAACTATGTTATGCTAATTTAGGAAAACGTTTTCAAGATAGTTATATACTGTCCCTCTGTAAGAGTTAGAGATTGAGATAGGCTTCTCTGTTATAATTATGGATTGAGTTAGGCTTCTCTGGTATAATTATGAATTTACTTAGGCTTCATCACAGGCACTTTTTAATAGTTCTACTTCCTGCCTGAAACCATACAGTGCCCAAAGATAACTTCACTGTTAAAAACTCACAAGTACCTGTTTGAACTTAAACCCAACAGTGCCCTATCTCTACTGATATATTTATTTTTTATGCAATTTACAGCAAGAAAATGGAAGCACAACAGAAAGAAAATAATACTTCCTTTCAAATTAAGATTGAAAACACTCCTAAGGAAGAAAATGAAGAAATTGAGTTTTTGGATGACACTTTAGACCAAGACTTAATTAAATGTGTTGAAGAATGTGAATCATGGAATGAAAAGGAGGACATTCCAGATGAATTAATGGTACAAATTCTTTTAGATTTTGAAAAATCAGAACAATAAATTTAATTTTTAAAAGTTAAAATTGTTTGACACATTATTCTTTTTTATATGAAAATTATGAAATAGTACCCAAAAACATATAATATAAAGTGAGACATAAAATATACTGTGCAACTTTTTTGTGTGACATAGTAAATTTGCTCATAGTTACTTCCTTTCTCCAACTATATTATCTCAAATGTGTATCTAACATCTCTTTATCATCTCCTGCCTCCATATTGTTTCTGCTTTCCTGACAGACTATGGTATGAATTCCATATACCACAATAACTTCTGAAACAACATGCAAGATATCTTCAAAGGAGACGGTGTATATTAATTTTTAGACTCTGCATTGGTACCTACATGTTGCTACTTAAATAAAATAAAACAAAAAAAAACAACAAAAAGAACAATCAATAAACATACAATATTTGAAAAGGCTATCATTCTTTTTTCCCCATAGAACGCTCCCTGGACCGCTTCCCGGTGCGCGTACCGGGCGCTAACCCCTGCAATAAAAGGAATTTTTTTTTTTTTGCCCTGCGGGCCCTTTTAAAGCCCCCACATCAAACCTAGGGGGTCAGGGAGGATCTACTCTGCCCCCTTATGGTCATTTCCCCCTTTGTTTTGGCCACCTCTTGTGTCTCGATCCTACCGAGACACAAGATGGCAGCCGCTTCGGACTGTTTAGAATGTTTACAGACACCGGGGAGCCAATCATCTTTCCGTGCGCTAGTCGCGTACCGCGCCCGGAGCGCTCCCCGGTGCGCGTACCGGGGCGCGCTTACAGATATATATATTTTTTTGAACCTAAATTACTCAAAATCCACTATTGCACATATCTTGAGACCTGGCAAAGGCACATCGGGCTACCAGTCCCTACAATTTTGCCAAGTTCCATAGAAATCCATTCAGCCGTTCGAGCTAAAAGTGAGTCCAACCGGCCTATGGAAAACTCAATGTTAAAAACACGTTTTGGGACACCCCTTTTTTCTCGGCCCCCACTTCATGAAACCCCCCCAAACTTTCAGGGGACGCACAGAAACAAAATGTGCCTTTTTCCTTAAAATTTCAGCCAATTCCGTCCATCAACGCCAAAGCTACTCAACATAGAATTTTCAGAAATCCCTATTCAAAAAAATCCTAACTATATATACCTACTGGCGACTGCCAGTAGGTAATATATATATATATATATATATATATATATATATATATATATATATATATATATATATATATATATTATCTACTGGCGGTCGCCAGTAGGTAGTTATAGTTAGGATTTTTTTCAATGTTAAATCTCAAAATTCTATTTGGAATAACTTTGGCACCGGTTGACGAATCTGCCTGAAAATTTCCTGAAAATGGCCTCGTCGAGCTCCGGTCCTTCCTTGAAAGTTTGGGGGGGATACGTCAAGCGGGGGCCGAGATAAAAGGGGGGTCCCAAAACGCATTTTCCCCATGTTAATTTCCATAGGGCGGTCGATTTCACTTTTAGCCCGAACGGCTGAATGGATTTCCACCAAACTTGGCAAAATTGTAGGGACTGGTAGCCCGATGTGCCTTTGCTATGTCTCAAGATGTGTGCTGCAGTGGATTTTGAGTAATTTAGGTTCAAAAAAATATATATATCTATAGGCGCTCTCCGGTGCGCGCACCGGTGAGCGCTCCAGGCGCGCCACGCGACTTGCGCGCAGGAAGCTGATTGGCTCTCAGTTGTCTGTAAACATTCTAAACAGTCCGGAGCGGCCGCCATCTTGTGTCTCGGTAGGATCGAGACACAAGAGGTGGCCAAAATAAAGGGGGAAATGACCATAAGGGGGCAGAGTAGACACCCCCTGTACCCCTAGGTTTGATGTGGGGGCCATTAAAGGGCCCCGCGGGGTCTCACCTTTTTTTTTTTTTCGATTTTCGCGGGGGAAGCGCCTGGTACGCGCACCGGGGAGCGTATCGAGGAAGGTACTATGGAAAAATAATCACTTCAAAAAATTGTATGTTTATTAATTGTTTTTTTTAATTTTTTTATTTTATGTAAGTACCTACATGTAGGTACTAATGAAGAGACTTAAATTTAATGTACACCATCTTCTTTGTAGACATCTTGCATGTTGTTATTGTATTTTTTGTGGTATATGGAATTCATAACATAGTCTGTCTGGAAAGGAGAAACAGATCTTTTAAGCACTCCCTGAGAATTTCTAGGGGATCATGAGTAGTCTATCCTGCTCCCTTATGAAAATGAGGTGTAAAATATTCATATGAGATAATATAGTGGGAGAAAGGTAGTAACTATGAGTAAACTTACTATGTAACAGAAAAATAGTTGAACAGTATACTATAAGTCTCACTTTATATTTTAAACATTTTTGGTAATACTTTATGAATTACATATAAAAATGAATATTGTCTCAAACAATTTGAAATTATTAAATATAAATTTATTCCTCTGATTCTTTTTCATAATTTAATAAAATTTCTAACATAATATTGTCCGGAATTTCCTCATAATTATAAGTACATGATTCCATTTCTTCCAAACATTCTATTAACTGTTCATCCAAAGAGTCATCCATGAAATCTACTTCATCTTTTTGCTCTTCTGGTTTTTCCACCTTTATTTTGATAGAAGTAACATTTCCTTGATTTTCTCCTTCCATTTTCTTTCTGAAAATTGCATACAAATTAACTATATTAGTAGAGTTAGGGTACTGTATACCAGAGAAGCCTAACTCAATCCATAACTATTACAGAGAAGTCTATCTCAATCTATAAGTATTACAGAGGGATAGTATATAACTAACAGAATATTTTTTCAGAAATTAACTTAAAGTGTACAATATACTTCCATAATAACAATTTACCTTGGAGAAATCAGTTGAAGTTGTCAGTGTAATTTGTTCTCAAATGTACTTCTGGAAGCAGTAGTCAAAATGGCTGTGTTTCCCTCTCTTCTTTTATATATATTCTTGTACTTAACCAATGAAACGTCAGGAAATAATCGTAGAAAATGAAAGAAAGTTTTTAATTGGTTGTAAATTCTAACATTTCATATGTGTTTTTGTCATGTAATTTACCTCAGGATATTTAGTCAGGCCTACAGCATAAGTTTCTCAATGGAATTCCATCAAATTTGGGTAAATGGTAGGGACTGCTATGTAGTAGGGCATATTCTATATTTGATGAAAGTGTCTCCAGTGTTTTTTTTGTAAATTGCTTTCCCACCTTTTTTTTATCGAGCGCTTACCCGTGCGAGCTCCGAGACGCGCACCGGCAGCGTCACGGGAGTCCTCCATTTTGTGTTTTGGTACAATCGAGACACAAGATGGAGGGTAAACAATATTCGGTATGGGTAGAAGGGGGCACGGTAGAGACTTCTTGACCCTCTAGGTTTTCTGAGGGGGGCTTAGGAGGCTCATAAAGGTTTAAAAAAAAAAATTCTTTCATTTTCCACGGGGGGAGCGCCTGGTACGCGCACCGTTAAGCGTACCGGAAAGCGTACTATGGTGAAAAATAGTGAAAAAAGTTAGAAAAAGATAAACGTTTTGAATGATCAGAGGTAGGGTAGCTCTGAAAAGAGCTTTTGGGTTTTGTGGTTGATTTAGGTACCTACAAGTAGGTTCCAATGCACATTCTTAAATTCAGGAGGAATATTCTATTCCCTTCATCTGAGAAGTGCACACCATCTCCTCTGTAGATGTCTTGCATGTTGTAACGCAAGTTATTATTGTATATTGAACCCATTCCATAGTCTCTCATGTAAGCAGAAACAGATTTATTCACATGTTTCCGTGCTTTCTCAAATTGTGGACAAAATTGGTTGGACCAGTTCCATTTCTGTCTTTGGCATATATTGGAATATACCAAGGCAGTTTGTGGAAAAAGTGTCATTAATTGATCAAAGGTGTCCTTTAAAAGCATTTCCAGACCAACCCCAGTCATAGTGCCTAAATCATTTCCACCAGTGCACTATTAAGAGGTCAGGTTTTGGCAAATGCATAAAGGTTTTCACCAATGGTATCAATTGGTGACATTTTAATCCTCTCTGGCCAATCCACTTGATTTCCACATTTGATAAATCAAGGTTGTGAAAATGTCTGCTATCTGCATACCTTTGAGCCCAGTGGATGTAGCTGTGTCCAAGGATCCAGACAGAAAACATGATGAGAGATGGTTCTGATGCAGTCAGATGATGTGTGGGAATGAAATGGCAGTTGGAACAGTAGGAGTTTACAAAAAAATAATTGTGGAGTTTCACTGCTTTTGAATCAGAAGCAATGATTGGTGGATTCAGATAGTTGAAAACTTAAAGTTAGGGTGCATGGTTGTGTTGTGTTAAAGAAGCAATTTGAATGGTTAAAAAAGTCACTAAAAGCTAAAATACTCTGGATAGGCTGGTGTATTGAGAGGTCAAACAGCCTTGCTGAGTTAATTTGCAACATTGTACAATAAACTTTTGAACCTGAGAGTTCAGTTAGGAGGGAGTTGCTATGGAAACAGATAGAAAGATCTGTGAGGGGGAAGGGTGTTGGTTTGAAAATAGTGAGGGAAGACTTTTGATTGGTTGAATTAAGGCATATGTGTACAAAGTTAGAGATTTTCTATGCCAGTCTTGGTTTCAGTGTATTGAGTGCACACTTTTTGCTCTGCTAAAGAGAAATTGGTGTGTGTGTCTGACACTGTTTTCAATCTTCCAAAGCTTTTGTAAAGGTAAGTAATGATTTATTTAATTTACATAGAGACTTGTTTGCTCTATGGAGAATATTTAGAAGCAGATAGTTATGTTTTAGAAGTCAAATGGTATGCTAGTATATAAGTCCTGTGTTGTGTTTCTTATATGTTATTGAAAAATCGATTTTTGGGTGCAATTGATTGGTATTTGCATTTGGCCCTTTTTTATGATTGCCTTGTGGGGCTGATGCATCACTTTAAACATGGGTAATAAGTGATGCACTGGTGGCGCAAGGCCTTCATAAATAAGGCTCTGACTTTGTTTGCTGTTGATTTGATTTTGGATTTTTGATAATGCTTGATATCAACATTTGAAATATAAAGGATTTGTTTTTGGGGAAACAGTGATGTTTCAAAAGTGATATTCTGTGCTTGTACATAGGTTGTGCGCAGTAATTTTTAAATGTTATTAAAAAATCGATTTTTGGGTGCAATTGATTGGTATTTGCATTTGGCCCTTTTTTATGATTGCCTTGTGGGGCTGATGCATCACTTTAAACATGGGTAATGAGTGACGCACTGGTGGCGCAAGGCCTTTATAAATAAGGCCCTGACTTTGTTTGCTGATATTGAGTGGTTGTACATAGGTTCTGCGCAGTGTTTCTTTCATGTTATTCAAAAATCGATTTTTGGGTGCACATTGATTGGTATTTGCATTTGGCCCTTTTTTATGATTGCCTTGTGCAACTGGTGCATCATTTTATACATGGGTAATAAGTGACGCACTGGTGGCGCAAGGCCTTTATAAATAAGGCCCTGACTTTGTTTGATGATATTGAGTGGTTGTACATAGGTTCTGCGCAGTGATTCTTACATGTTATTCAAAAATCGATTTTTGGGTGCAATTGATTGGAATTTGCATTTGGCCCTTTTTTATGATTGCCTTGTGCAGCTGATGCATCACTTTAAACATGGGTAATAAGTGACGCACTGGTGGCGCAAGGCCTTTATAAATAAGGCCCTGACTTTGTTTGCTGATATTGAGTGGTTGTACATAGGTTCTGCGCAGTGTTTCTTTCATGTTATTCAAAAATCGATTTTTGGGTGCAATTGATTGGTATTTGCATTTGGCCCTTTTTTATGATTGCCTTGTGCAACTGGTGCATCATTTTATACATGGGTAATAAGTGACGCACTGGTGGCGCAAGGCCTTTATAAATAAGGCCCTGACTTTGTTTGCTGATATTGAGTGGTTGTACATAGGTTCTGCGCAGTGTTTCTTTCATGTTATTCAAAAATCGATTTTTGGGTGCAATTGATTGGTATTTGCATTTGGCCCTTTTTTATGATTGCCTTGTGCTAGTGGTGCATCATTTTATACATGGGTAATAAGTGACGCACTGGTGGCGCAAGGCCTTTATAAATAAGGCCCTGACTTTGTTTGATGATATTGAGTGGTTGTACATAGGTTCTGCGCAGTGTTTTTTACATGTTATTAAAAAATCGATTTTTGGGTGCAATTGATTGGAATTTGCATTTGGCCCTTGTTTATGATTGCCTTGTGCAGCTGATGCATCACTTTAAACATGGGTAATAAGTGACGCACTGGTGGCGCAAGGCCTTTATAAATAAGGCCCTGACTTTGTTTGCTGATATTGAGTGGTTGTACATAGGTTCTGCGCAGTGATTCTTACATGTTATTCAAAAATCGATTTTTGGGTGCAATTGATTGGAATTTGCATTTGGCCCTTTTTTATGATTGCCTTGTGCAGCTGATGCATCACTTTAAACATGGGTAATAAGTGACGCACTGGTGGCGCAAGGCCCTTATAAATAAGGCCTTGACTTTGTTTGATGATATTGAGTGGTTGTACATAGGTTCTGCGCAGTGATTCTTACATGTTATTCAAAAATCGATTTTTGGGTGCAATTGATTGGTATTTGCATTTGGCCCTTTTTTATGGTTGCCTTGTGTAGCTGGTGCATCACTTTATACGTGGGTAATAAGTGACGCACTGGTGGCGCAAGGCCTTTATAAATAAGGCCCTGAGTTGCTATTGTATAAACTTAAATATGTTGCAATTTATTGTTTATATTGTTTGCTTTTTAACATTACTTTGTTGTTTGCTAATAGTGGTTTTTCATGTGTTTTTTTAACAGAACAACAGATTCAAATCAACTTCTGAAAAGCAAGCAAAAATGCCTTCAAGGCAAAGAATTATCAAAAATACCATACGGAAAAGGAGAACATCAACAACAGAGTTTATGGAATCCTCTTCAACAACTACTTCAAAAAACACCAGAAAAGTTTCTGGTAAGCCAATTAAGTCTTTTCTTCGCAACATATGTCGTAGAAAAAAAAATGATATTGCTAATGTGAATATACAGAAAAAGTCAACAAATCTAAAAAGGAAGGAGAGGCCCACAAAAAATGTCTCCATTGGAGCAGGAGAGAAGAGAATGGATAGCAATAGAAGGGTAAATCTTTTTAGGGACATTCGTAGGCGAATGTTTCGCAATAGGGTAGTTTTAAATTTGCTAAAAAATGATAAGAAAAGTAAACCGAGAGCTGCTTTTTACAAGAAAAAGAAAAGTGTAGAAAAGATTGTTGATCAGGCTTTTGAAGTTAAGAAAAAATTATTTATTTTAATAATCAATAGAATTAGGATACTTAATAAGGCCATTGATGTTTTCAAATCGAACAGTAGATGGAAAAGAATTATTAATCGGAGTAATTTTTGTGAAGTATTTTCTGGTGAATGGATGCATAGTTCAAGTTCTGAGCCTTTTTTCAATGAGGAGAGTTACTTTCAGGAAAATGATTTGGTGCATGCAGTTGACACCAGTGGTCGAGCATATGAGGTGAAAGATGGTTGTGTGATGGAAAAAGAGAAACTTGTATCTAGAGATGCAGAAGAGGTGTTAGCTGATGAAGTTTTAGGGAGACGTACTAAGGGTCCAGTGTACACATGGAAATGCAGTAGTATTTGTAGTGTGCGACAGGAATCAATCGATTTGCTTAGAAATTTCTTACGTACATATAGTAAGAAAAGTCTCAAACAAAAAATGAAGATCCTGCAAGAGTTAGATCCTTGTAGAGTGAGAGAAAGCACAGGTTTGCATGGGCATTCACTAGCTTGTCTTTCTAGAAAAGTTTGTCGGAGTGTTTTTCATCATTTTAGGATGTTAGCAGTGCATCATAATAACGTGAGGAAATTAGTGAGAAAGTTGTATTATGCAAAAAGTCCCGCACTTAAGCTTAAACAGTTAAACAGTGCTCTTTTGCATGGATCTGAAGTGGATGTGAAGACTATTTGTGAAGAAATTGAGTTTTGTTATTTTGGGAACAAAGAGGACAGTGTAGAAATAGATATAGTAATGGATGGTAATGCAGAAGATAATGGACAGATTTCAAGTATTGAAAAGTTTGATGAGGAAATTATCAAGTTTAAGGTGAAAGCAAGTGAAAGGCCTAATTTAACTTGTGTGTGTTGTCGACGGACTCATTATAAGATTCAGACTAGGTTAGTTGATTTATATGCAAAAAGTGAATTGGAAAATAATACTGAATGGAAGGATTTTGTAAGTTATTTGTTGGTGGAGAATACATTTGATTTGAGTTTGGATCAGCGTATTTGTAATTATTGTTTAAATAAATTAAATGAAAATAAAATGCCTGCTAGAGCAGTTTATAATAATCTTCAGTTGATAGATATTCCTTCTGAATTGATGGATCTAAATACTTATGAATCTATTTTGATTCAATGTGTCCATCCTTTTCAGGCTATTGTACGCATGGAGCCTAAGACAGGGAAATTGCCTCCATCAGATTTACTGAGAGGATTAAAGGAAAGAGTTGTTTATTTGCCTCTAGATATAAAGAAAAATATTGATACAATTGGTGTAGAAAGAGTAGAAGAAGATCCTTTAGTTATTCTAGTTAATGGGGTTCCAACAAAGAGTAAGAAAATCTTGCAAGATTTAGTGGATGTTAAAAAAGTCAAAAAGGCAACGTTGTATTTGGTCAAAAACAATGAGTACTACAAAGATGTAAGTGTTGGAGCAGAGGAAACAGCTATAGAAGAAGATAGTGATTCTTCAGTTGGTCAAATTGAAAAAGTTGATGTGTCTAGAACTGAAGAAATATATGAACATTATACTGTTCATCCTTTGCATTCAAAAGAAGTAATGGGAAATGCAATTGACTTGTTTCAAATGAAAGCAGCAAAAGGAAGTCCCATTAGTGTATGGGAAGAAAGTTTGGAAGCTCGTTGTTTTCCACAATTATTTCCAACAGGTTGTGGTGGACGATATGATGATCGACCAGTTCAAATTCCTGCAGCTGAATACCGGACTCTAAGATTATATGCTGAAGATCCAAGGTTTCGTCAATGTATTCCATATTTATTTCATCTTCTGTTTGAAAGTGATTTGTCTGGGCTTTCTTATGCAGTTAATCATATATTGAAAAGTGGAGCTCATTTTCAAAATGTTTGTGCAAGGGACTTTATGGAGAAAGTTAATCTGCAAGACAGTATTTTGGAATCTCAGCTAATCAATCTCATGGCATGTCAACGTGGAACCAACGAGTATTGGTTTCGTCGTCATGGAGAATTGAAATGTATGCTAAGAAACTTAGGAACTCCTACATGGTTCCTCACTCTTAGCTGTGCTGAGTATGCATGGGACGATTTACTTCAATTTCTACGGGAGGCAAATGAAAACATACGAAATATAGAATTGAAAACACCAGGAGAACTGTGTTCTTTAGATCCAGTGAATGTTTGCAGATATTTTAATCATAGATTTGAAGCTATGATGTCTTTTATTACCAACAAAAAAAATCCTCCCCTTGGAGAGGTTTTGGATTTCTTTTGGAGGAAGGAATATCAAGCGAGAGGTGCTCCTCATATACATATGTTGTTGTGGATTAAAGATGCACCCAAATTTGGATCAGATTCAGATGAAACAGTGATGAGTTTCATTGAAGAGTATTCAACATGTGCTGTTCCAAAATCTACTGAAGAAAACAATTTAAGGCAACAAGTTTTACGTTTTCAATCTCATCGTTGTGGAAAGTACTGTCGTCGAAAATTTAAAAACAAGGAAAAGTACTACACGAAATTTCGTTTTGCATTTCCTCGACCAGTGATTTCTAAGGGAAGAGTAAATAATTTAATGTCATCTCTACGACATACTGTGACGAGGAAATCTCCCAAAAATACATATAATTTGAAAAGAAATGAAGAATCTAAGTACATCAACGATTACAACCCAGTTATTTTGTCCATGTGGAATGCTAACATGGATATTCAGTTCGTTGCTGACAACTCTATTGCTGTGGCTCGATATGTGACATCTTACATCACAAAAAAAGAAAAGACAGAACTGAAGGAAATGTGGGAGGACATTTCACATGAAAAGAGTCAAAGCAAGAAATTATACAGTTTCAGTCTGAAGATGTTGTCGCATCGAGAAATTGGAGCATATGAATGTTCTGATCGGTTATCATCAGCAAGTCTCTATGCCAAATCAAGAACAATCATTTGGGTGAGTCTTGGTCTTGCTGCAACACGAAACCGAGTTTTGAAATCTGTACAAGAAATTGAATATTTGGTAGAGAAAGAACCAAACAGTACAGATATTTTGAAGACAAACATGTTGGATACATACTATCCAAATAGAAGTACTCACCTTGAGAACACTTGTTTGTATGAAGTTCTTCAAAACTACAGTTATAAGAGGAACATCACAGAAGATATCAATAATGGAAAATATGCACTCATTGGCTATGAAGGATGTCTAGTAAAGCAGAAAAAAGGCCATTTGATTAATCATCAAAAATTGAGTTGTGAAGTTCCAGACAAAAGAGAATTTTACTATTTAGCTCTTTTGCAACTCTTTAAGCCATGGCGTACAGAAGAGGAACTACTTGGAGATTTTCTCTGTTATGAAGACTCTTTTAATGCAACTAAGGATACCATAGAATGTCCTATTTTTCTAAATTATCTGCAAATGTTGAATGCAGAAATGGAGCAAGAAACCACAATTGCTGAAGAGATAGCTAGAAACAGTTCTCAAGATAGTCAGAGTTCTACTTCATTGAGCCAGGATCCACTAGGAGGACCAATTATCCAAAATGAAGCTGCCACTGCCATGGATGAGGTGGAAAGAGCTATGGAACAAGCTCAAGAGGATGGAGTTAACTTAGAAGATTTGGTAAAGCAACTAAACATTGAGCAGAAAAAGATATATGATGAAGTCACAGAGCAGATTGAACATGGATTCAGACATGAGAAAAAAGAGTGCTCATGTATATCATTTGACCCTGTCCGACTGTACGTAAGTGGAGAAGCGGGGACAGGAAAAAGTTTTCTAATTAAAGCCATTGCAAGTTATCTGCAGAAAAGGACTGATTCACCACTGTCTTGTGTTGTAACTGCTCCAACTGGTCTGGCAGCACATAACATTAAAGAGATTACTCTACATCGTTTATTGATGCTGCCAGTTGAACATGATAATAAATTGCATTACAACAAGTTATCTGGAGATGCGTGTTCTGAAGTTTCAAGAGTCTTGAAGAAAATGAAACTTCTTATCATTGATGAAGTAAGCATGGTCTCAAATCTAATGCTTGCTTTTGTGCATTTGAGAATGCAAGAAATTCTTAAAACAGAGTATGATGTGTTATTTGGAGGAAAACACATTATTGTTTTTGGAGATCTATTGCAGTTGACTCCAGTAAAAGGACAACCAGTGTTTAAAATGCTCACACATGAAGATACCAGGAAGTCCCTTGGAAGCATTGGAAATGTTAATATATGGCTAAATTTTAAATATGCTGAACTGCTTCAAAATATGCGACAGGCCAAGGATGAAGATTATAAAAATATTCTACAAGATGTAAGAATTGGAAAAGTGACTGAGCTTGGGAAAAAAGCTTTGCATAGTCGATTAATTTCAAATTTGTATCCAAATGAAAACATTCTTCCAGAGAATATTTTTAAAAAAATGACTGAGAAGAAATCTGGGATATGTTTGATGCCAACTCTGCAAGAATGTTCCATCTTCAACAACAAAATGTTAGAGTTAGAAAATGAAGAGATTGTGAAACTGGAAGCAATAGATAAAATAGAGCATATGGGTGCAACAATTGTTTTGTCTGAAAATTTGAAAACTAAATTGGATTCATTGGAGAAAAGTATTTCAAAAACAGCTGGTTTTGAAAAGACTCTGAATGTGTGTTTAAATTGTCGTATCATTTTGAGAAGGAATTTAAATGTTGAAAGAGGTCTGGTAAATGGAGCAATGGGTTATGTTGTTGATTTTGTGAATTACAGAAATAGAGATGGAATTGAATTTTTAAAAATAAAATTTGATGGCATTGAACAAGTACAACAAATAAGTTGTGGTTCTGCTAGATTTTTACTTGTAAAAGACTTATATGTTCGCCGAAAACAGTTTCCTGTTTGTTTGGCGTATGCGGTGACAATTCATAAATCTCAAGGTTTAAGTGTAGATGGTGCTTTAGTGAACATTGGAAGATCTGTGTTTAAAGAGGGTATGGCATATGTGGCATTATCACGAGTCAGAACTTTATCAGGATTGTACTTGATTGCGTGTGATGAGACAAAGATTTCTGCAGATCTAGATTGTGTTAAAGAATACAATAGATTAAGAAGAGAATATGCTCCACATTTGCCTCAATATCCTCTGTTTGAAAAACGTGTGGTAGGCCGAAAAAGAAGAAATGAGGATAATTGTAGTGAGGTAGTTGCAAAAAGACAAAAAGTAGAGAAAACTGTAATTGAAAACAGGAAGAAAAAGAATTGTGGAGAAAATGTTGTTGGATTTCAGTTTGAAAATAGTTCTGGTGTCAACTGCTATGCTAATGTAGTGATTAATGTTGTTTTTTTTCTTAAAAGTTTACAAGAACAGATTGTTGAAAATCGGGATCAAAGATTGTGTGGTTTATTGAATTCTGTGTTTGAGAAATGTAGCAGTGTTACAGCACAAATAGAAAGTGTAACAGAAATTCGAAATATTTAAGATATGTGTTCTGGTCAAGATAAATTTTCACAGAACATTCAGCAGGATTGTCAGGAATTTTTATTGTATATGTTTGGTGTTTTGGAAGATGAAGGTGTAGATGTAGATAATCTTTTCAGCCTTTCTTATCAATGGCAGCATGACTGCCACAATTGTAGTTCATCAAGTACTACTAGAATAGACACTGAAAGATTTATATATTTGACTTTACCAGACTGTAAATCAGTATCATTTAAAAATCTAGTTAAAGCAGCAGATCATAATATGGTGTGTACCCAATGTAAGTGTCCAATGCTATCCACATTATTCATACAAAGTTATGGTCAGTATATCATTTTAGTTTTCCAACGATGTAGACCTGATGGAACTAAATTGACAACTTCTATCAAAAATTTTGTAGCTTCTCAGTTATCAATTTCAGGAAGAACCTTTACAACTGAAGCTATTATTTATCATGATGGATCTTCGACAACCTGAGGACATTATACATGCTACTTAAAATCTGAAAATGGATGGAGTTACTGCAATGATTCTCATTTAACTTATAAACAACGTTTGCCTTATGACTCTACAAATTCTTATCTAGTGTTTTTAAAACCAACGTTTTAGTAAAGGGAATTGGCCTTTGAAGACGGGAATAGATACTAAAAGTTAGTTAGTTAGTTAGTTAATCTAATATTTTAAATTATTTATCTCATGTAGATACTTTAAGTGGATCTCAAAGTAAAAAATACTGATATATCTGACACAAATTGGCCGTGAGGAAAGTGTAAGATATGATGTTCTTAGATCTTTTTTCATAGGAAGTCGATGAAATGGAAGTTATAGAGCACAGCAGACTTTTTTTCCACCAAAAGGACCTTCATTATCTGCAATTTGGCCTCACGGAAAAGTAAGTGAATCAAAGATTAGTGTACATATATGAGATGTATGTTTGAATGGGTTTTTTTAAACACAATCTTTTAGATTGTGTTTTTTTTTTTCCCGCTGTTATATGATGAAGACTTTGATCTCACTAATTTAAGTGAAATTCAATATATTCTGAGAACAGCAAAAATAAATAATGTAACATATTGTAGAAGTTATTGTGTAGTTTGCATTGTGTAATTTATATTGTGTTCACATTGTCTTACACTCATTTTCTTTTTCACCCTTATTTACCTCTCTTTACTAATTTACACTCTTTTTTCATCGCTGTTTCTTTAGTGCACTTCATTCACAACTTCTCAATCTAATAGGAACTGTCTGCATTTCCTCTGTTCCTTTCACCACTTTTTATCTTTTTCATATTCTCACAGTACCACTGCTTTAGTTTCCTAATCCTCTCTTTCTTTTTCTCCATTTTTTTTCTTTCGCACTCATTGTACTGTAGTTCACTTAGTTCTTCCTTTTGTGTTTCTGTGTACTTACTCTCTCACTCCTGTTTTATCCATCGTTCTATACTAACTTCATTCCTTTCATCCCTTCACTCTGTGACTTCACTTCACTCACTCTCAATCATCTTCTATTCCTCTTTTTTATTTATAGTTTCTCAATCAGACTTCTCTCCTTTTCACTCATTTTTCTTTTATTTTCTTATCTTTACTGATTTTGTTTTGATATCTTACATTCTTTTAGTATCTTATTTATCTTTAGGAATTTGTTTTCTTTCTATTTCTTTTTCCTTTTTTTTTCTCTTTCTACATTACTTTCTTTCTGTTTTTGTATCCTTCACTATTGCTTCATTTCTTAGTAAACTTTTGTAGATTTTTAAACCTCATGAACTGTTGCTTCTATTTTATTATATATTTTTAAGTAATTATAACGTGTTTTTTCTTTTATCTTTCACAGATACAAGTTTGCATTGATTATATGGTAAGTGTGTTTACAAAATCTTTTTTGTTATCACCTTTAGTTTTATTTTCACTATTTTTCTCTCACCCTACCTCACCCCTGTTTCCTTACTTTGCTTTTCTCACTTATTCTTTTCTCCCATGTTTACTTCCTACCACATTCAACTTCTTTCAGTACCTCTGTCTATGCACACTCCTTCACTTACCTTTTTTACTGGTTCACTTAGTCCCTTTGTGACACTCCTTCTTTTACTCTCTCTCTTCTTTCGCTCTATTATTCCCCATGTCTTACCCTTATTCACTTACATGTACCCTGTTTTACCCCTCTTTGCTTATATTCACTGCTATTTACTTTCCCTCCATCACTACTATTCCTTTCCTCTCATTCCGTCACTACCTGTCATTCCCATACTTAACTGTCCTTCCTTTTACTTTCATCATCCATTTACATTCTCCCAGAACCTCTGCTTTAGTCTTCTTCCTATTTCTTCTTTTCTTTTGCTCCCTTATTCATTTTTCTTTTCTCAGTTACTTCCTCTTACACTTTTTATCTGTCTTACTATCTATTACACAGTCCCTCTGTGTTCCTCCCTTTAGCTCTCTTTCTCTTAACACCACTCTCTCTGTCCCCATTCCTTATGGTCACTCCTTCATTAATTTTTTTTTCTTTTTTTTTTGTTGGAGCGCTGACGGTACGCGCACCAGGGCGTTCACTGGTACGCGCACCGGGAGCGCTCCAAAGTCAAATTTTTTTAAAAAAAGTAAAATACTCTTTTAAAATAAAAATAGTATCTTAATATACATTATAGTGTTCATTTTTAGAAAAACATACCTTTCTCAGCTAAAGACATTTGCGAAAAAATAAGCTTAGAAATTCACTAAAAAGTACATAGGTATGAAGCCCTACAAAAAGTTAAAAATTAGCATTAAAAAAACCTATGAAATTCACTGAAAAAACCATAGGTTTCACACCAGTTATAGTTAGGAATTAGCATTTAAAAAACCTATGAAATTCACTGAAAAAACCATAGGTTTCACACCAGTTATAGTTAGGAATTAGCATTTAAAAAACCTATTAAATTCACTGAAAAAACCATAGGTTTCACACCAGTTATAGTTAGCTGGAAATTTTACTGATATAAAACCATTGAAATTCCCACGTTATAGTTAGTCGGACTCACTATAACTTGCGTGCAATGCACTGCTGATGACGTCACATATTACATCATTCATGACATGGTCAGTGACATCACTCATGACACTGATGACACCATCCAGTGAATATGTGTCTTTCTGAAAAATAAATATTAGTGAGTAATGTTTAAATATTTAAATATATATATTAGTGTTTCACTTTGTGTATAAGTGGCTACATGTGTTGGTAAGTAGCTACATGCGTATGTATATGGGTTATTAGATGTTTCTCTTAGTATCAGTATGAGTGTCTATATGGTTTGGTGGGGGTATTACTTAGCACATAGATGCATGAGTGACTGACTCTCTGTTTGTATGTGTTTTGAAGACAGCATATGTGCAGGACTGTATGGGTGGATGAGTGTGTATATTTGTTTGTTAGTGAGTGAATGACTGTCTCACTAGTGTCTTTATCAGTAACGACATATGTTTTAATCTAGTATATGTGAATATTGATGTATATAAGTGAGTATATGTGAGAGTAAGAGATTGAAAGAGTTCCTGTTTAAATAAGTATGTGTTTCTATAAGTGATTGTTTAAGAGAATAAATATGTGTAATTTTCAATAGAAGTAAGGTGGAAGTGTGTGTATAACTCTATATTCAAATAAATGGATGTTCAATAGTTTATTTGCATGTGTGAGTATGTCTGTGAGTAACTTCTCGATGATTGTCGGTGTGTAACAGGATGTATAGGTGTATCATTTCATATGATGAGTGAGTATATGTATGAGTGGATGTGTATATAGATGGTGGAATTACTGAATTACTTGTTGTAACTGATATGGGTATCTGCATTTTTTTTTAAATTTCAGTTTCTATTTTTGAATATGTGTTTCAAGAGTTACATTACAGTGAAAGGAGGTCTGTCACTATGTCACAAGGATGGTGTCATCAGTGATGTCACTGACCATGTCATGAATGATGTAACATGTGACGTCATCAGCAGTGCATTGCACGCGCAAGTTATAGTGAGTCCGACTAACTATAACGTGGGAATTTCAATGGTTTTATATCAGTAAAATTTCCAGCTAACTATAACTGGTGTGAAACCTATGGTTTTTTCAGTGAATATATATATATATATATATATATATATATATATATATATATATATATATATATATATATATATATATATATATATATATGTGTGTGTGTGTGTGTGTACGTATATTTACTGAAAAATCCACAGGTTTCAGGGCTGTTATAGTTAGTTAGACATTTTACTTGTACAAACCAGAGAAATTTGGCTGTTATTGTTAGTCCAGCTAACGATAACTCGCGCCCCCGCAATGCACTGCTGATGACTTCACATATTACATCATTCATGACATGGTCAGTGACATCACTGATGATATCACTGACTGGCATCTCAAATTACTTCACTGATGACATCATCCACGTGTTAACCTGATGCACCTCCTCATGCCCTAATATAACCTTTGATACACCCACTCTAAAATACAGACTACCATTTTCGAAACAGTACACACACCATACCAGTTAGTGCATACTCACTCAATAATTCCAATAACTACACACAAATCCACTCATTCACCCATACAGTCACTCATACATGCAGTCAAGCATCAATAGAGACACTCAAACGTCGCCACTCATCCATAGAGTAACTCACACACCTAGTCAGTCATGCAAAGAATCAATCACACTACCATTTACTCACTACACACACCATCTCACTTATTCAAACATATACTAACACATACTTACACTCTTATACAATAACTAATACAAGCACACACTAAGCCATACAGCCACTCTCACAATCACTCACTCTCACAATAGTCATGTATATACTCCAACAGCCACATATACTGCCTTCATATATGCAGTTACTCAGACATGTACCACGGAGGCATCCATTCACTCACCAACACACCCATACACACACTCACCCACCTATACAGCTCTTCACAGATGCACGCTTGAACCCATACACCCAGTGATTCACCCACTCACAGATCAATGCATGAAGTCACACCTCCCACCCACCCACACAGACATTCAGGCACCCATACAGATACTCAGACAACCAATCAATAACCCATATATAGACGCTCATTTAGCTACTCACTAACCCTTGCAACCGCTTACACACCAACTGACAAACTAAACTGTGTGAATGTCTGTATCAGTCACTAGCCCATGCATTCAGTAAGACACATTTAATCACTCACTTATACAGTCAGTCACACAGCTACTAAATCATCCATTCAGACACTTATGGTGTATAAGTGTCTGAATGGATGATTTACACCTTGGCATATATATATATTCATGTCATGAATGATGTAATATGTGACATCATCACCAGTGGATTGCGAGCGCGGGACTTACAGTTAGTACAACTAACTATAACGGAGGAATTTCAATGGTTTTGTATGAGTGAAATGTCCAGCTAACTATAACACCTAAGGTTTTTTAAATGATAATTCCTAGCTATAAACCTGCCTGAAACCAATAGTTTTTTCAGTGCATTTCAAAGGTTTTTGAAATGACAAATCCTACTTATAATGTTGACCACTTCCCCATATTTTGAACAAGAAATCAAATCTGCAATGCTACCTCAAATATCAGGCAATAGTTCCACTTACCACTAACAAATTAACATAAAAATGTAACTAATGTGAGAACGTCGACTATGTACTGCGTGAATTACATCCAACTCAAACCCATATTTAAAGATCAATATGTGATAAAGGTTCTAATTATACACTTCTAACACCAAAGAAAATCACAATACCCAACGCCACCACCACCACAACCACCCCCCAAACCCCTCTCCCCTACTACCTAAGAGGCAGCTCAAAACAGGACAACAGACCTTTCCAAAATAATATATCCCCTCAACAGTACACTAGCTCAATCTACAGAGATGTGGCAACCAAGTATGTATAAGGGAAAGTACTCAAACATCAACAATAATGTGCACAGCACTAAAACTACAGGTGAAATACTATAGACAATTCACTATACAAACCAAAAACTTTTCCGTGAGTAGAAATACCATTGATACGTGTAGTGTACTGAATAGTGAACGCAACCATAATATCTCAGACACTGGGGAATATTTTGGTCATGTAGCTGTGTTCACCCCCTCCCTTTGAAACTGAAGCAGGTTGGGCTAGTCCAATGTAAACAACGTCAACGTAAGACTATAAATAATTAGGCTACGCATTGGGCGTGGTTCACTTCTGCAAAGAGAAGAGACTGCACCGCAGAGAAGGTCCGCACCCTGCCACGTGGCTGCCGCCATGACCACGTGCCTCCTCGATACAGCCCATTGTGAACTCAGCGCCACAGCACCGCAGACTTATATCTGTATTGACTACTGTCTTCGATCTACACTGAGGACAGCAGGGTTTCCAACTTGAATAAAAATTTGGATCTAAATCTGTGCTGAGTACTGCCTTCAATCTACTCTGCGGTCAGTAGAATTGACAACCTGATACCAGTTGCGCATCAGCACTACAGAAAACATTGAATTCAGTCTTGATTTATTTAAAGCAGAGACAATTGTACTATGTCCTCAGATTTTGTTAAAGTTTAAACAGTAGGAAATTCAGCCTTCATTTATTTAATGCAGAGACAATTACAGACAGCATTCAAGTTATCCTTGATTTATGTAAGGCAGAGACAATTTTGTCACAAAAAACATTCCTCAGTGTCTGTACTTCAAATGTACACTGCGATCAACAGAGTTCACTACTTGATACCAGAAGCGTATCAGCACTACAGACAACATTGAATTCATTCTTGATTTATTTAAGGCAGAGACAATTCTACTGTGTCATAAGATTTTGTTAACATATGTGACAAAAAAGCATTTGTCGATGTTTCTCTGGACTACTGCCATAAATGTACTCTGTGGACAGCAGGGTTCACAACTTGAATTCAGCTTTCCATCTACACTATGGACAGTAGGGAATTCAGCCTTGATTTATGTAATGCAGAGACAACTCTACTGCATGTTTTTTTACATAAGTCACAAAAATCATTCGTCTATATCTTTGCTGACAACTGCCTTCGATCTGCATTGTGAGGGCTCACGATTCCGGTGAAATAGTGATTGAACATGATGCATTCCAATAGCCAATAGACATTGTACCAGTGCAACCCGCCCGAACCACGAATCATCACTGGGTGCGCACACGCTGAGTTCTTCATGTACCACTAACTCACTGCACCACAAGTCATCTCCATGTGGCCTTGTCAAAGCAGAATTCACTAGGCAAAAAACGTTGCTCCCAGTGTGGCCTGCCCAGACCATGCATCATCGCAGGCTATGTAAACGCTCAGTGCCAAAGGTACCAGTAACTCACTGCACTATAAGTCATCGCCACGTGGCCGTATTCAGGCAGAATTCAATAGAGAAAAGACATTGGTCCGAATACGGCCCCCCCCTTTACCACTCATTATCGCAGGGTATGTACAAGGTCAGCGCCAAAGACACTACTAACTCAGTGCACCATAAATCATCGCAAATAAGAGTGAACGGTTTTATGTCAGCAATGAGGCATACTATCACTTTTAAATGGAATTCATGCAGAATTCAATCGACAAAAGACATTACTTCAATTACTGTACCTTCCCACCGATCACGCATCATCGCAGGGTACGTACACGCTAAGCGCCAAAGGTACTACTAACTCAGTGCACAAAAAATCATTGCCAAATGACCGTATTGAATCAGATGTCTTATTTGGAAGAAAATATATCATAGTTTTTGGAGATCTACTGCAACTTACTCCCGTGAAAGGACAACCGATATTTATAAGAAAACTTGATTTGAAAGACTTTGCTATCAGTGCGTCCTGCTCGGAACACGCATCATTGCAGGCTCCACAGAAATGTGTTGCTTCAGGTGCAACTAACTCTGTGCACCCCTTATCAGCACTGGCTGCACACACACTAAATTACCAATACTGTGCAGCTCTAATCAATGCCACGTGGTCATGGCCTCTTGCTAACCGCTGCCACCTGCCTACACTGCTGTCATCAGCGCTCACTATTAATTACACAGTTTTTTTATTACATGCAGAGTACAATACCAAACTAAGTATAACATTTATCAAACCCTATACAAAGTCCCTTTATTATGCGTCTTTTAACAACTTCTTTTATATCACTTATATATTTACTTGAATAATAAATTTCACGCTGCAAGTGCAAAGGTACACTTAATGATAGTTTACACTGTGGATAACATAGGTCACAATTTAAACCTCACTTTTTCTTCATTGGAAACCTGAATTTCTTTTTTGGAGACAAAACTGGCTACACCACTGGAAGAATCATCTGATTCTGATAAGTTTGTTGCTTAAGAATTTATAACCATCAATGGTGCTTTTTTTTTCTCCCCCTCAAAGTACATAGTCCAGTATGCAACAGTCAATGCTTTGAGTGCAGCCAGTTCAGACCACGCATCATAGCAGGGTGAGCACATGCTAAACCCCAGATGTACCACTAACTCAGTACAACATAAATAATCACCACAAGTCTTTATTAAGGAAAAATTCTGTGGTCAAAAAACATTATCCCCAGTGCGGCCTATCCGGACCATGCATCATCACAGGTTACACACACGCTCAGTCCCAAAGGTACTACTAACTCAGTGCACCATAATTCATCGCCACATGACCGTATTAAGGCAGAATTTAACAGATTCTTCATTCATTCATTATTTCTTAAGTGCAGTACCAAACAAAGTAACGTCCCTCAACCCTACACAAAATCACCACATGGCCTTACTAAGCCATAATTCACAAGACAAAAAACATTACTATCAGTACGGCCTGCCCAGACCACACATCATTGCAGGGTCCACAGAACCATGTTGTTTCAGGTACTACCAACTCAGTGGAAACCAAACTAAGTATACAACCTATCAAACCCTACACGATATCCCTTTAGTATGCTTTCTTCAAATTTTTTTATATCACTTATAGATTTAGTTGAATAATAAAATGCACGCTGCATACATGTTCTATCTTCCACTTCAATCATAATTGCAGATGATGCACTCCACCCTAAGATCTACACTGCGGACAGCAGGGTTTACAACTTTGCATCTGCACTAGGAATTTCAACCTTTATTTATTTAATGCAGAGTATTATACTGTATGTATTCAGATTTTGTTAAAATAAGTGAAAAAAAGCATTGTTCTATAACTGTACTGACTACTAGCTTCGATGTACACTGTGACCAGTAGGGTTCACAACTTGAGTTTACCTTTTCATCTACACTACAGACAGCATTCAATTCAGCCTTGATTTATTTAAAGCACAGAAAAAAATAGTGCTGTTGCACTGCTATTATGTGCAAGCACCTTCAAGCGCTGCATCGTGTGAAATATGAAGATGGCTCTAAAGTGTACCTCCACCACCGGCAATACCAAGTACCTCCGGGATATCACCTTCAACATCGCCACAAGACATACATCCCCAATTTGGGAAAGTTATAATGCACTGCGTGAAGTGTAATTGTTTAATTTGTTATGGGGAGCAATCAGTACTCCTAGTTTGCACAGTAATTGATAACCATCGATGCTAGT
Organism: Lissotriton vulgaris; assembly: GCF_964263255.1. NCBI lineage: Eukaryota > Metazoa > Chordata > Amphibia > Caudata > Salamandridae > Lissotriton > Lissotriton vulgaris. Next base: position 324,842,582 of record NC_141698.1, on the reverse strand, counting down.
TTTTTTTCCCCCCTCAAAGTTCATAACGTCCAGTATTCAACAGTGAATGATTTCAGTGCAGCCTGCTCAGACCATGCATCATCGCAGGATGAGCACACTATAAACACCAGACGTACCACTAACTCAGTACACCGTAAATAATCGCCATGTGCCATTGTTAAGGCAAAATTCAATAGTCAAAACACATTTTTACCAGTATGGTCTGCATGGACCACGCATCATCGCAGGCATATAATGACACATTTCCTTTTAAGACCCGGGTGACGTTAGCTCTACGAAACGGACACCCAAATCACTTGATTTCTCATATAGCTCACGACGGGACCACGTCCATAGCTCCAGAACCATGGTTCAAAACCTCGCGCAGCACTGGCCTACGTCAGGCCAGCCCACTTCACTTACGCTACCAGGAAAAAACAAAAACAAAACATTGCTCAGATTTCCATAGTAGTGATTTCTTAGTACCAGGTCTAGTTGTCAGAACGGCACACACACATTCCCTCCCGGCGGGTATACACCCACACCACATCCATCCAGCGCATGCATCACTACACATGTGACCCTACCAATAAAAAAGACGGGGCGCACATGCTGTACGCAATTTTAGAGTCCCTCCCATCGCAAGCACTGTGATGGCATGTCCTAGTGGTTTGGACGCCTCATGTAGGCCCGAACCACCGAGTAAAAGGGCTCACCTCCACGTGCATGGCCTCTTTGGTCACTAAGTTAGTGGTACCGGAAGGACTGAGTGGGTGAGGAACCTGCGATGATGATGGGAGCACGAGTATGTCATTAGCCATACCGATATCAAGACTCGGCACCATATGTCAGACTTCTTGATGGCAGAGCTGGACTGCATGATGTAGAAGGTGTCCTGTGCACGAAAAGGTGAGCAGTGAGGCCTGGGTGTGCATCGGAGGGAGCCGATGGGCTGCAGCAGACTGGATACAAAAAACCGACGCAGCGATTTAGACAAACGCAGTCCTATATACCGAATCTTATTCCATTCGTTTTTTTTTTCCTACAGCAGGAACGTTTTTATAATCGGTCAAACGCCCGGAATATAAACTAGACAAATATTTGTTTTTAAATGCGAGAGGGAAGGTGTGTGAAAGGGCGATGTTATTCAACTCCACATTAAGATAGTAACAGACATCAATCATAACATCTTTCTTTTACTATCTTTTATATGTAGAGCTTCAGGGTGCATTATGTCCTGGCACGTGGTGAAAAACACACTGGTGACAGAAAAGTGAGCTCTGAATATTCTTTTCAGTCAGTCTCTCACTTCCTCTCTCCTTTGATAAACAAATGACACACAATGTTAACTTCTTTTTTATCTTACAGGTTATGTTTCACAAATTGGCGTCATTCCTACCCAAAACACCTACAAAGCTCTACGTTCGGGGATTCTGCAATGATACTTGGCCATCGTAGCAACGTCTGAGAAGCCTGCTTTGACACGTAGTGCACCCTCTTTGAATCACGCCAATGGCACAAGGTAGCTGTACAAAAACAGGGTTCAACCCAAGATAGTCACTGGGACCTGGGTAATGGTTGATATGGACAAAGGGGTCCCGGACTTATGCAGTGATTTATATACAGTGAGAAACATAGAATAAGAAAAAGAATCAAAGAGGAACAACAAATGAGGTTACGATGTTTTATTTCACAAAGTACCTATGTCAACCACTTCATGGTTACGTTTTTTTCAGCAAAGTTGTTTACGCTTTATAAAAACACTTGTGCCCACATGGGGTAGGGGGAAGGGGAAAGTGCTGTGAGGGAGTTGAGTGAACAGAAATGAAAATGTATAAACAATCGTCAATTGTACATCATTGATAAGTAGTTTTGATACATTCTGAAATGGTCTCCCAAAGTCGGAGCCAAAGAAAGGAATTAAATCACACTTTTTACAAAAAACAAAGCAATATCTCCTCTTTTAGGCTGTTGAATCACGATTAACCTAGGGAGTAAGATTCTAGAGAGCAGTCTACGTTTCGACCCTAGCAAGATGTAGGGTAGTTGGCCCTTACAGACGGGTCTTCATCAGGACTGGGGAGCAGTGGGCAGACCTCCTAGGGAAGAAAAGGAAAAGGAACTCAGAAGGGTATATATTACCCAAATACCTAAGCGTTGTAAACGCTTGGTCATGACATTTGGACATACACTGATAACAGGACTACATGATCACTAAAATTACCTTGGGAGCGGAGGACCGATAGAGTTGCCATCAGGTCGAATCCGTACGCCTTTTTGGAATTTCTGAGTGTGAGAAAGACCGTGGTTTAGAAAAACCTGAGTCAAATTGGCGATATGGTACACAGTGGGTATAACGCGTAGCAGATTACGCATTCAAAATTTACCTTTAGTTCCTGTTTGGGCATCTTGATCGGTGTTTGACAGATCGTATCTAGAGAAACAAGTGAAAAAAGGGGGGGCCTCATGAGTATCTGGCCATAAGGGTAAGGGAGCATGTCATACTACTTCTCCTACAAAGTATTCCAGTGGGCTTACCTTGTTAAACACAAAGTCGCATCAGCGAGGTCTCGAGGCAGTCAATGGACGCGGCTCTCGTAACCAGGAAGTAAGAGTCAGGGGCGTGGCTACATTTATATAGCGAGTTACTGAAATTAAGAAAGGACTAAACTTCAGTGTTGCCAGGGAACCAAAGGATGCTGCGTGGTCATAGTTTGCGTGAAGCAGTAATCTATGGAAAGTTACCTAATACAAATTGTCAGCAGAAATTTGAGAATCGTCTTGGTGTACCTGACCCACATGTCGGTAAAACCAAAACACTTCACATATGCGTACATGCGTGAGCATCATCTTGCATGTACCTGCCATTCAAGGTGGTATAAATTCCTTTTCACACAGGATTGTTACAGTTACGTGAAAAGACATGTGACAGATTTCAGAAAAATGAAAGAGGAAAGTCAAGGTAGTGTTATTTAGAGGGTAGCTAGTTGTGCAAAACTACTCTCAGACTCATTCAATCCGGTTTGCACTGAATCAAAGAATTTCATCCATTTAAGTTCTCTGACGTTTAAGACCGGGCCGATGTTACCTCCCCGGGGACCAAGTCTTACTTGTTCAAGAACAACCCATTTCAGGGTTTCTGGGAGATGGTTCTCTTTCATGCAATGTTCAACTAATGGTGCACCTGTTACTTTGCATCTTACTCGGCTACAATGTTGTAGGAAGCGCATTTTGATGCGTTGTTGTGTCTGACCGACATAGATCAGGTCACAAGGGCAGATTATGCAATAGATAACATTGTCCGTGTTACAATTGGTGTGAGACTTTAATTTGACTCGATGGTGTTTGAAGATGAACTCCTTGGTTTGAATGGTTGATGGACACGCCTTGCAGCTCCCACACTTGAAATGACCCAGGATGGGAGGGAGGTTCCAGAGTGAGGTAATGGTAGGGGAGGGTGCATTATCCAGAAAAGAGCATACAACATAATCGCGTATATTTTTGGCTTTTTTGAATGAATGTAAAGGAGGATTATGACAACCCACATCTTCCGATATCATAGGCCAGTGCTTGTTCACAGCTTTCTTTATCATGTTGCTCTTTGTTGAGAACGTGGTTACGCATATGAGTCTTTGGTCTAGAGTGTTGGTGCGCTCATTAGGTTGTAGTAGTGCTTCTCGGGGACAGAACCATGCTCTCTTACGAGCCATTTTTGTAAGTCTCTTTAGATAGCCACGTTCAATGAGGCGGTTCATCAAGTTTTCTGACTGGGCCATGTAGTCATCTTTCTTGCTGCAATTTTGTCTAATTCTCAAAAATTGTCCAAAGGGTAGGTTATCCCGGAGGCTCCTAGGGTGGTGGCTAGAATATTGTAGCAGAGAATTGCGTTCAGCAGGTTTTCTGAAGAGGTTGGTATGTAGGGCCCCATCCTCAGCTATAATTGAAAGATCCAGGAAATCAATTTTGTTTTTGTCAAATTGTATTGTGAATTGGATGTCCTGGGATTTTGTGTTGAGCCAGTTGAAGAAATTGTTAATGCCGGTATCCGTGCCAGTCCAGACCAGGAGGATATCGTCTATGTAACGCATCCATAGTCGTATATTCGATCTGAAAGGATTCGAATCGCTGAAAATAAAGGTGGTTTCAAAGGTGGACATGAAGATTATGGCTAAGTCAGGAGCAAAAGCAGCTCCCATTGCAACTCCTTTTGTTTGCAGGTAAAAGCAGTTCTGAAAAAGAAAGAAGTTTCGCATCATTGCAATTTTCAATAATAAGATGATGAATGTAGTGGGAACACGCACAGGAGCCTCTCGTTTATCCAATGCCAAAGTGGCGACCACCATTGCCTCTTCCTGAGGGATACTTGTGTATAGTGACACGATGTCACAAGTGGCCAATAGTTCTTCATTGGGATCTAATGGAAGATTGTCCACTATGTTGATAGTGTGGGTGGTATCACGTAGATACGTACCGGTTTGTTCTGCCAATGGCTTCAGAAAGAAATCTATGTACCGGCATAGCGGTTCCAATATTGAGCCGCATCATGACACTATAGGCCGCCCTGGAGGGTTCTGTAGGTTTTTGTGGACTTTAGGCAGGGTGTAGATGGTCGGTATACGTGGATTTTTTTGGTTAAGATACTGGTACTCTTGGTCCAACAGAAAACCTTGATTCACACCATCCTTGGTTACTCTTAGTATTTCAGCTGCTAGGTCTTTGGAGGGGTCACCAGGTAGTTTCTTATAGCTGATCCCATCATCCAGTTGTCTCATGATGTCTTCCTTATAGTTCCCAACATCTTGTATAACAATGGCTCCGCCTTTGTCTGCCGGCTTTACTATGATCTCGATATTGTCTTTCAGAGATGTCAGGGCCAGGTGTTCAGCTTTGCTGATGTTGTACTTGGTATATTTCTTCTCCTGTAGGGTTTTTTTTACATCTTGAAGGACTAGGCTTTCATATGCCAGAATTCTACTAGTCATGGCATAGGTTGGAGGCACAAAAGTGGAGGGTGTTCGTAGGCCAGTTGGTGTCCCCACTTTGGTTGGAGGTTTGTCTTTGAAGAAATATTTTAATCGGATTTTTCGAAAAAAATTGTGCAGTTCAGCAATAGTAGTGAAGACATTGGGTAAGGAAGTTGGTACAAAAGATAGCCCACGACTGAGTACCTTGATTTCTTCATCATTGAGGCTATGTGAAGAGATGTTAATTACAGGACTGTTGGCTGGTCTCACCACCTGTAATTCTTCCGGCGGGTGGATCTCTCTCCATGTTCTTCCTGGGGGAAGTGGACTTGTTTGGTGCCCCTCCCTCTTCCGTTGTCCCAGGTTGCTTCCACGTTCTGTTGGCCCCTGCCCGTACCTTTGTTCCAGTTGTTCTCTCGTCCTCGTGGTGGTCTCCATCCTCCCCGTCCTAAAAGAGATGGAAGGTGAGCTGGGCCGTATGAGTCTTGGTACCCGTAGCCTCCACTGAGTCCGGCTTGTTCAGAATCCTCTCCGGAACTGTAGGAAGAATCCGAAAAAGTTGAGAAATTACGTCTACCTCTGAAACCACCTCGTCCCCGGTTGATGAAACGTCCTTGGGCGTCTTGTCGGAAGTAGTCCGCCTGTAGGTAGGGGTACGTTTTCTTTTTGTCGTATAATCGCATGTCCCTGGCGAGTTTCTCCAATTTCCTCTTGATAGTCACAGTTTCGAAGTCTTGGAGTGTCTTAATTAATTTTGTTAGGGCTTCTTTGGAGTTAGTGAGTGTAGTATCACCCGCAATTTCAGCCTTCAAATCGGATAGCTGCTTGGTAAGGACTTGTACTTGTTCGGCCGCCGTCTCTATTCCTAACACCATCCAGTGTCTGGAACAGTTATTAGCAACACAGCTAAATCCTTCCCTAAATTTTGGGATGTCCACGAAGATCGCTGGTTCCACCTTAACTTGTAACCCAGATGGGATAATGTTCGACTGTAAACACTGTGCTAAAAAATGTCCATGTAATTTAGTTCTGATGAGTTTCTTCTCTAAACGTTCAAGTTTAGTAATCTTATCATTTAAAGAAAAGTCAATGGCCAGTATATTTGGTGATAGAAAATTATTGGCAGGATCATGTAGGAGTTGTTGTATGTAGTCCTCAGTGTAAGTGAGAATGTCCTTGTCTACCATTCTGTTTTGGCTAAAGGATAGCCGGATATTTGTAGTAAGTGCGTGAAAGGAACGTCGCAAGCAGCGCTTGCACGAAGTATGCTGTACAAAAACAGGGTTCAACCCAAGATAGCCACTGGGACCTGGGTAATGGTTGATATGGACAAAGGGGTCCCGGACTTATGCAGTGATTTATATACAGTGAGAAACATAGAATAAGAAAAAGAATCAAAGAGGAACAACAAATGAGGTTACGATGTTTTATTTCACAAAGTACCTATGTCAACCACTTCATGGTTACGTTGTTTTCAGCAAAGTTGTTTACGCTTTATAAAAACACTTGTGCCCATATGGGGTAGGGGGGAAGGGGAAAGTGCTGTGAGGGAGTTGAGTGAACAGAAATGAAAATGTATAAACAATCGTCAATTGTACATCATTGATAAGTAGTTTTGATACATTCTGAAATGGTCTCCCAAAGTCGGAGCCAAAGAAAGGAATTAAATCACACTTTTTACAAACAAACAAAGCAATATCTCCTCTTTTAGGCTGTTCGAATCACGATTAACCTAGGGAGTAAGATTCTAGAGAGCAGTCTACCTTTCGACCCTAGCAAGATGTAGGGTACTTGGCCCTTACAGACGGGTCTTCATCAGGACTGGGGAGCAGTGGGCAGACCTCCTAGGGAAGAAAAGGAAAAGGAACTCAGAAGGGTATATATTACCCAAATACCTAAGCGTTGGAAACGCTTGGTCATGACATTTGGACATACACTGATAACAGGACTACATGATCACTAAAATTACCTTGGGAGCGGAGTACCGATAGAGTTGCATCAGGTCGAATCCGTACGCCTTTTTGGAATTTCTGAGTGTGAGAAAGACCGTGGTTTAGAAAAACCTGAGTCGAATTGGCGATATGGTACACAGTGGGTATAACGCGTAGCCGATTCCGCATTCAAAATTTACCTTTAGTTCCCGTTTGGGCGTCTTGATCGGTGTTTGACAGATCGTATCTAGAGAAACAAGTGAAAAAAGGGGGGGCTCATGAGAATCTGGTCATAAGGGTAAGGAAGCATGTCATACTACTTCTCCTACAAAGTATTCCAGTGGGCTTACCTTGTTAAACACAAAGTCGCATCAGCGAGGTCTCGAGGCAGTCAATGGACGCGGCTCTCGTAACCAGGAAGTAAGAGTCGGGGGCGTGGCTACGTTTATATAGCGAGGTACTGAAATTAAGAAAGGACTAAACTTCAGTGTTGCCAGGGAACCAAAGGACGCTGCGTGGTCATAGTTTGCGTGAAGCAGTAATCTATGGAAAGTTACCTAATACAACTTGTCAGCAGAAATGGGGGCCATGCAGTCCCCCTCCCACAATACATAAAGCCCCTGGAGGTGGAGGTCCCCACGACTTTGGGGACCTTGGACCCCTCCCCGCACCATTTTCTTTTTTAGCCCAGAGGGTGACGATCCCCAGGGCTGGGAGGCCCCTCTGGGCCCCCCACAAAATGTAATCGTTTTGCCGCCAGCGGCTAATTATAAAAAAACTCTGTTTTATTTTATTTATTTTATGGCAGAGTCCGTGCACCCTACACGCACCTGCCGGGTCTGTTAAAATAAATTGTGGGTCCTGGGGGTCCTTCTGGGACCCCCTAAGCAAGTCTAGAGGGTAAAAGTATTTCTATCCTGCCCCCTTTCTAAGTTTTGTACACATATTCCACTGACTTCCTCAGCATCGCTTCTACCGAGGCACAAAATGGCTGCCAACAGTTCCAGGTTTTGAATGTTGACAACCACTTGACAGCCAATTAGCATTCAGCACGTGATCGGAAGGGTGCGCTTATGGTGCGATGAAGATGCGCACAGACTCCGCGGATCCAACGCACCCATTGACATATAAATGATTTTAACTGTAATTTTCTCAGTAACTACTGAGCGGATTGACACCATTTAAGCAAAAGGCACAAGTCTGAACTGAGGACAACCTCTTTGCCAAATTTGGGGTAATTCCGTTCGACAGTTCAAGCTGTAGCTGTGGCTAAAGGTCCTATGAGAAATTGCATGAGGAAAACATGGTTTGGGACCCCCTTATTTCTCGGCCCCCACTTGATGAATCACCGTGAAACTTTCAGGATAGGAGCGGACTAGAGCTGGTCAAAAGTTTTGAAAATTTCACAAAGATTCTTCAATCAGCGCCAAAGCTATTGGGAATAGAATGTTACGGATTTCCTATGGATAATAGGTCCTAACTATAATATATCAACAACATAAAATATCATTAAAAAAATCTATTATAAATTAAAACATTAAACAATTAAAAAATACTTAAACTTAAATATCCCAATACAGTTAGTGCATCAGCAGGGAAAGTGTTGGATAGCGGAGGGGTCAACAATATTATTCCAACTCCAATGAGTGCAACATTAGGTAAAGTGTTGGATAGCGAAGGGGTAAAATGTACTATTCCAACTCCAGTGAGTTTAACAGTAGGGAAAGTGTTGGATTGTGGAGGGGTAAAAAATTACTATTCCCAATCCAATGAGTGCAACAGTAAGGAAAGTGTTGGGAAGCGGATGGGTAACAATTACTATTACCACTCTAGTGAATGTAACAGTGGGAACATTTTTAGATAGCGGAGGGGTAAAAATAACTAATCCTAGTCCAGGGATTGAAACAGTTGAGAAAGTGTTGGATAGCGGAGAGGTAAGCATTACTATTCCAACTGCAGTGAGTGCAACAGTAGGTAAAATGTGTTAGATAGTGGAGGGATAAAATGTACTATTCCCACTCCAATTAGGGCAACAGTAGGGAAAGTATTGCATGGTGGATATGTTAAATTTACTATTCCCACTCCAGTCAGTGCATCAGTAGGGAAAGTGTTGGATAGTGGAGGGATAACATTTACTATTCCAACTCCAGTGAGTGTAACAGTAGGAAAAGTGTTGGATAGCAGAGGGATAAAAATTACTATCCCCACTACAATGAGTGCAACAATAGGGAAAGAGTTGTATAGTGACGGGGTCAAGATTACTATTCCCACTCCAGTGAGTGCAACAGTAGCGAAAGTGTTTCATACCGGATGGGTTAAATTTACTATTCCCACTCCAGTGATTGCAACAGTAGATAAAGTGTGGGATAGAAGAAGGATAAAATGTACTATTCCAACTCCAGTGAGTTGAAAAGTCGGGAAAGTGTTGTATAGCCGATGGGTTAAATTTACTATTCCCATTCCAGTCAGTGCAGCAGTAGGGAAAGTGATGGATAGTGGAGGGGTCAAAATTACAATTCCAACTCCAGTGAGTGTAACAGTTGTGAAAGTGTTGGATAGTGAAGGGGTAACATTTACTATTCCAACCCCAGTGAGTGTAACAGTAGGGAAAGTGTTGGATTGCGGAGGTGTAAAAAATTACTATTTTCACTCCAATTATTGCAACCGTATGGAAAGTGTTGGATAGCGGAGATGTAAAAATTACTATTCCCACTCCAATGAGTGCAACAGTAGGGAAAGTGTTGGAAAGCGGATGGGTAAAAATTACTATTACCACTCCAGTGAATGTAACAGTAGGAAAAATGTTAGATAGCGGAGGGGTAAATTTACTATTTCCACTCCAGGGATTGCAACAGTTGGGAAAATGTTGGATAGCGGAGAGGTAAAAATTACTATTCCCACTGCAGTGAGTGCAACAGTAGCTAAAACGTGTTGGATAATGGAGGGATAAAATGCACTATTCCCACTCCAGTTAGGGCATCAGTAGGGAAAGTGTTGGATAGCTGAGGGATAACATTTACCATTCACACTCCAGTGAGTGCAACAGTAGGGAAAGTGTTGCATAGCAGAGGGATAACATCTACTATTTCCTCTCCAGTCTGTTCAAAATTAAAAACAAACAAAACATTAAAAAATATTTAAAAAACAAAATAAATAAATATACATATAAATATGTTAAAAATTGAAATACAAATAAATGTAATATAAAAAACAAAAGCATATTACAGTGTTAATTACATATGAAGAGTACCTACACATATTATAAAAAATTTAAAAAAATCAACTTCAAACAAATAAACATTTTTAACTTGAAAATATTTAAAAACAAAAAGATTAAATATTACTTAAATGTATTTATATGTTCACCCTATAACACCACACAAATCACAACTCACATCTAAATGAATAAAAAGGTACTTTCATAATTAACATTAAAAAAAATTACAGATCTATTATTAATAAAAAAAGTGAAAACTAATAAAAATTTCTAACTTCCCACACTTTAACACTATAATCCCCACAACCCACAGCTAAAATTAAACTATAAAACAAGTTATTACACAATTAAAACGTATTTTCAAATAAAAAAAACTATTACTATTAAACAACAAATTAAAAAGTAAGTTAATTGCATTTAATACCCACCCTTTACCCCTTTAAAAGTAAAAACTGCACCCAAAATTAAACAATAACCCTAATGAAATATCAAGTAATTAATTATTATTAACTAAAAAGTAATTATTAATTAAATAAACACAAATTACTTCCCACCCTTTACCACTATAAACCCCACAACAAAAACCTAAAGCAAATAACACAATTTCAATATTTAATTTATAATAAATAATTGATATTAATTAACATTTAATTATTAATCAATTGAACATAAATCACGCCCCACCCTTTACCACTATAAACCCCACAAACCACACCTAAAATTAATTACTCAATTCCCATAGTTAATTTTCAATAAATTCATTAATATGAATTAACAACTAATTATCACGTAATCAAAAATAAATTACTTCTCACCTTTGCCCCTATGAACCCCACAACCCACACAGAAAATTAATTACAAAATTCCCATGATTAATTTGCAATAAATAATTAATATAAATTAACAACGAATTATTAATTAATAAAAATCAATTACTTCCCACCCTGTGCGCCTATAAACCCCAAAATGGCCACCTAAAATTAATTACACAGTTACCATAATAAATTACCGGTTAATTAATTAATATTGATTAGCAACCAATTATGAATTAATTAATAATACATTATTTCACACAATCAATATTATTCAATCTCAATTAAATAAATATTAATAAATAGAAAATATGAATTAATTTAATATAATTAAATTACTTCCCATTCTATTCCCCTATAGATCCACATCCCGCTATGGAACTAAAAAACGCAAAATGAATTTAAAATAAAATGAATAACTAATATTATAAATGCAACACATATACAAAAAATACATCACATACATTTAAAATATATACTAAAATACATAACGCTGATTAAACAATTGATATTTTAAACTACTATATTTTTGTAAACAATATTAATGACTTCTATATTTTTAAAATCAATATTTCTTACCTTAAATCGATATTCTTGACCACAATATTCATGCTGCTGATATTTGTCATTCACGATATTTAGGACTCGATATTTCTGTAAAGTCGACTCTATAATTTGTCTGCACACCATGGAAGATTCCAAACAGGACTAATTTTCACTGTAACTGTGCCAATGGTAGACTGGATAATGGTAAGCTGGACCACAAATTTACTGTAGGAGACTAAAGGGCTCACCATTGACCTTGTCACATACAATTCAAATCATGACCTAGCAAAACTCTAAGGGGTCATTAGTATGGCGGGCGGACTTTGTCTGCCCGCCATACCTCCGGGAATCGAGACTGCCCGCAATGCTTGCGGCGTTCCCGCACCCACAATTAGGATGCGCCCTCCACACTGGTGGGCGCATCGCGCATTTGTAACATTGCAGCGTGCGGTGCTGAAAGCATTACCCGCCGCAATGCCACAAAGCCAAGTTGTGCCTTTCAATGCACAATGTGATAGGCAACGCGCGGTCCCTGCCACGTTGTACATTTAAAAGCAGGGGGGTACCATAGGTACCCCGCCATGTGCACCCCCAACCCCCACAGTTCCTGGGGTTCCGCAACAGGCCCCTGCAAGATAACTCTGCACATGCTTTTCCGTGGCGACAATGCCGCCACGGAAAGGCATGTTTCTGCCCACATTGTAATATGGCTGGCGGTGTCTAACAGACACCGCCACCATATTGAGCCCTTTTCTGCCCGGTCGACTTGTCGACCGGGCGGAAAAGCGGAGGACGTCTTTCTGTCCGCCGCAGACCCCCCAGCCATCATAATATGGCGGGTGGTCTTTGCTGTATGAATGGCGGGTGGATCACCCCGCCGGGCCGGCAGTGATTTCCGCCGGCCCGGCGGGGGCGATCCGCCCACCATCCTAATGGGGCCCTAGGTGTCCATGACTATCTACTACACAAGCTTTATCATAATTCATACAACTATCACCTGACTAGTGTGCATTGTACCTGGCAGAATGCAACTTGCACATTTCTCGGGATGGAAAAAGCAAATACAGCTGTAAACATCCAGAAGGAATTCAATGACAATGCTTCTGAATTTCTTCGACTTAGGAGTTGGAAGGTTAGTTGTATTGCAACTTAATAGACTATCAGCTTTGTCCATGTTATTGCAGATAGTGCATATGTCTGAATGCTTTGTTTTACCACAGCATGAATCTCATTGTGCAGTAATTGTTAAAAAAGGGAGCAATATGTTTTGACATACTGGTCACTAATTGCACGATTTGCAATGTCCTTTTAAAGGAAGGGGTGGTGCAGGGAGCTAGTGACCTCTCTCCATGCTCCACCCTATAGTAAAGTACAACACAAGGTAACTCACTTCTCTAAATGCTTCAAAGCATGTTTGAACAATACCAAATCACAAATTATTTTGCAATGCATGCGAAAGGTAAAGCATCAATATTTTGTACTTCAGAAGAAAGTGAAGCATTACTTAGAATAAAAAATAAGCTTCCAAGAGAGATTAGGTTTATGAATCCTCCCTAGTCAGTTATCTCGCCTTAGCAGAAGACCGCTAATCAAGAGATCATTGTGACTCATTAACCTCCACCAGATGGTGGAATACTGGTGACATTAAATGAAAGAGAGCATAATGTGCCTTCTGGCTCTGATAACATACTTAGGAATGGCTGTGCTAAGTGTCCATATGAAATGACCATTTTATCCGAGGAGGAGAGCATTAATTTAAATGCAAATGCTAGTACTTTCCTCTCTAAAATTGATCCTGCGATGAGGAAGAGTGAATTTATTAACTCTTATAGCTATTTGAACCCATGGGTTCATACTTGCACTTTAAAATGTATGGAGCTTTTTCCTACATCAAATGAGTACTCAAGCTAAACTGAATATGTGTTTTAGTGTTCATGATGTTAGGCTTATCTCCTCAGGTGATATTGATCTAGTTGGGCTGAATTCTTATGCTAAATCGGGGCAGGAATTTCAGGAGTCAACTGTGCACTTTCATTCTATGTTCATTTCCTCTTTGTTACGGAAACACAGTTCATCGTTTTATAAAATGGGTATAGACGTTTTCCCAGTTGCCAGAAATGAAGTTCCCACAAAGTCCTAAATTAATAAAAGAATTTTGGCCTTTATTACAGTTTGCATTACCAAGGAAAGTCTTCAGCGGAAAAACTATACAGTTACCTCCCAGAAAGGTTATAGACAAGTTATGGAGAGAGAGAGTGGAAGGAAGGGAGATTATATGGATTAATTAGTAATGCAGGCCAAGGCTTGGTCTTGGATCCACTGTTTGCTCACAAATGTTTGTTCTTGCTAGTACTATTTGGTAGCTATGAAGCTGGAATATGGCTGTTCTATAAGATCACTTTGCTTCAAAGAACTTTGGGATTAACTTTGACAGTGCATTCATTATTTATTTACAAGAAACCTTGATTTGGATATTTTCTTTTTTTATATTTTGTTGTCCTGTAACTCTGTCTGTTAAAGGTCGAGCAATGGAGGTTACGGGTTTTATTATGATCATCTTTTAAATGGAAGGCTATGCAGCTGGTCGCTGCTTTACAATATGCTATGGATGTTTATTGTTCTTATCTAGGATAAAAAAAAGACACACTCTATGTGAGGTAGAAGAGAATTATTGTTAGGGTGTTCTCTCTGGAGTAATCCCTTGGGCTGTGCTCAATAGAGGAATCATAGACAACTGCTTATCTTGCGATGGGGGTATTACATCCCCTGGTTACAATATATCAGGACGATATGTATTGCCCTGGGAAGATAATCTATTTTTTCCAATCTGACAAGTCTACCTAAGGGTGAAAGTTTATGGGTGAAAAAATAGTTTCTGGCTTTGAAGTACATTAGGATCAAAACCTGCCCCGGGGTACACCTATATTTGGACTTTACCTTACGTGGTAGGGATAGGTCCGTTTGACTAGATTCCATCTTGGGATCATTAGATGGCAGCATTGTTTTCCCCTCAGACAGCTTGTTCGAGCCTCTATTCTCCTCTGCCCATGCAACGAAAGAGCTTCGCAAGTTTGTTCAAGTTACATTTTTCTGTGGTTTCCATTCTTGTTTAAGGAGTCTGGGTGCTGAACTCTGCTTTTCTCATGGACTTTGCAGAGTTGCCCGCACTCCGTTTAACGCCGAGCTTGACTTCAGAAATATTCAGCTCCGTGGAGTGGAGTTTTTTCCTCACTCACGCTCTTCAAAGTCAAGTTGGTGAGTGAGGAAAATCCACCTCCTGGCAATATTTTTCCTGATTCGCCATAGTCAATATCAAGTTGGCATGCATGAGCATGGGAAATCAACCTCCCGGTGAGATTTTTCAATGCGGGTGGTCAGATTTCTCATTGAGAGTGGTCACGTATGCTCGCGACCACTCGGGTTGAAAAAACGTTTGTTTGCATTGAGAAAGCTTGAGTAGGTTTTTTACTCAAGCGCAGAAAGGAAACAGTGCCCGCTTGCGCTGTTCATGGTGCTGCTCGCGATGATTGCACAGTGCGGACAAACACCTGGAGCTAAAAATCACTATCTAACGCACTCCGCTGCTTGCGGAGTTCCAAGTAGCACGGCAGAGTTTTTTGCAACTCCGCCCAGGCTTAGTATTTAAGGGGTTTAGGATGCAATAAGTGTAGCTTTGGTCCTATTATATTTGCAGAAGTTGGGCACCACCAAGATTTGTATTAATGTTTGGTCGTTTCTGAAAAATGCTTTGTGTGTGACAAATGGGATGTCTTAGCTTAAACTAATGAATTTATTATTGTTTTATGGTGCTAGATTCGTATGGGACATTGATGTGTTTTTTTACAATTGTTTTGTTTTTATTTAAATCTTTTTAGGCCTGTACTGGGGTATATGTACAATGCTGACGTTTTTAAGAGTAAAGTTTCTTATTTTGTATTGTCTATTTTGTATGCTTTTATGATCGTTGAATAATGTTTGAATAAAGTCTGTATTCATATTATGACACACTATATGAACATTTACTTTTAAATGTTTATATTTCTCCCATTCATTTACAAGTTCAGTTCTAATATTAATAGGAGATTTCAACACAAGAGTAACTTTCTTTGCATATGGGAAAGGTGACGTTTAAGAATTAGTCTCTTTTTAGGGTCTTTCCCCAAAAACTAACATGTGCTAAAATGCTGGGGCAGCCGTGTAAATATTGCAATGTAAACATCAGCAATATTTGCAATGTTGTCCATCCGGGGTATGCCCAGTGACGCCCACTTTGCATCTCATTAGAGATGCAAAGGGAGGCGTTGGAAAAAAGGGTGCTAACATGCGTTTACACACATTAGCACCCTCTTGTAAATAGGGTGACAATTTTAGCTCCACTTTTTTGGCTTTTTAGGCCAACAAAGCGGAGATAAAGCCCTTGTAAATATGCCCCCAGGTGATTTGGGATTTGATAATAATACCTGGCTGAGAGAACCACACCGGTCCCTGATATACTATATTTCTACTCA
The DNA here is from genome assembly GCF_964263255.1 of Lissotriton vulgaris. Classification (NCBI taxonomy): domain Eukaryota; kingdom Metazoa; phylum Chordata; class Amphibia; order Caudata; family Salamandridae; genus Lissotriton; species Lissotriton vulgaris. The sequence continues at coordinate 324,826,625 of NC_141698.1, read as the reverse complement.
TTGCTTTGGGTTTCAATAAATTACAGATTTTTAAATTGAGCCTAAATTCTGGTGTATTGATTCTCAGCTTTAGGATGTATGACTATGTATTACCACACTTACCGTTACAACGCATGTTTTACAACGCAAGTCGTTACCGCGACTTGCGCTGTAGGGTGCGGACTTAGGAATAGTTTAATTTACTATTCCAACTCCAGTCCCCGTAGGAAAGGTGTTGGAATAGTAAATTAACTATTCCTTGTCCTTGAGCGCCCTCCAGCGCAAGTCGTGATTACCACTTGCTTTGTAAGAGACGCGTCGTAATGGTAGGGCGGGGTAACATCCGCGTCGTAAAGGGTGTTCCTCTCAGCTTTATACTACACTCAAGTTAAATGAAGCTGAGTCTAGGTATGTAATAGAATTCCCTTTTGTTTTAAGACGTTGCTCGGACTGTCTTTACGTTTGGAAGGACAGTTCGGTATTGATATAACATCATGGTTACAGCAAATTATAAATGTTACCTCCATGTGTATGATTATTAGTTTGATTTGAAGATCTATTATTTTATGTAAGGGAGTTTTTCTCTGTTAGTACAAACTTTTTTATTTGTCCAGTTAAACCTGCAAACGAAACTTTACCATGCAAAGTTAATACACCAAGTTACAAAGGAAACGATTTAACAACAGTAAGGTGGTGAAGTTCTCATTTTCACTTAAGTCTTCAGTGACTCATGGAACTATGTATACATTTTGGTATTTGAAAAGCAAAATGTCTATGTAAGGATAGTACTAAAAACCCATCCTGAGAGACGAAGTGAACTGGCATGCCTACTTTGGCAGATTATATACTTCAACTAATATAAGTCCCCATGACACCAAATTTTACCTCTCCCTTAGTTTAACTCAAATATAGATAGAGTGGTATGTTTGACCATGGTGAGTGGGAAACATGTCAGACATTGTAAAATGAATGTCTGTGTGGCATACATAGACTTTAGCAGTGCATTTGATTCCGTAGACAGACCCATTTTATGGCATAAACTTACTAGATTAGGTATTTCAATTGAGCTGCTGCATTTATTGATGAATCTTTATTCTGAAAATTGGTTAAAAGTCCAACTGGGTACTGGAAATGAGTATTCTGGTTAAATTAGTGTTGATAACAGCTTAAACAAGGTTGTATATGAGCCCCAGTGTTATATTCCTTATATTTGATTGATTTTATAGTTTTAATAAGAAAAATCGTCACTCATTCGCCAAAAGTAGGGATGAAGGAAATGTCAACATTGTTTTATACTGATGACCTAGTTTTGATGTCCTTTAGCCTGATAGGTTTACAGAAACACATTAACATTTTGGCCTCACTGTAGATCATATCTTTCTGTTAACAAAAGGAATAATACAATTATGATAATGGGAGCAAAAGGTCTTAACTCTCTTCAGTCCTGTTATTATAATGGGGAAAGCTTGGAGGTAGTAAAAGATTATACAAATGTGGGTATACATTAAAAAAATAATCTTGCTTGGGTAATTCATGATAGACTTCAGATCTCTAGAACAAAGACTATAGGTTTCGATTTAGTGCAATTTTTAATATACAAGCTAAAAGAGATGTGCAATCGTTTCTAAAGGTGTATGCTGTAAAATACCTCCAATGCTATATGCAATTGAGGCCCGGTCTATGACATTGCTTAACAATGTGCCCTGCATCGAACCTGAACTCTGGAAACAGTATCTTGGTATTAGTAATTCCAGCTCTACTGAAATAATAAACTTTGGGCTACTGACAGATTATTCATTATGTGTATCAATTAATTTATATTCCCAAACATTTGTTGTAAAAGGTTTCATAGAGAGTATTTTAACATGATATGAATATGATTTATAGGATTGGTCAAATCTACTAATATTGCTTGAAGCAGATGGACCTGATTTGTGAAGATGTGTTATAAAAACACAAAACAATGAACTTCTGATTAAAAAAAGATTCCCAGATAAAACGTTTTCTGGATGACACAAAACAATGTTCCATATTAAAAAAAAGACTGCAATTAAATTGTTCTTTTGTGAGGTGTGGTGAAACGGAATTTTATATGAAGGGTAATATTTGTCATAATGTATAAAACGTTTTAATAAATTTACATTTGGCCATGCACATACAAACAACATGTATTAGACCTTTTTTAAGCATTTAGTAAAAACACACAAGGAAGCACCTTAGCTATTGTTACATCTACTTATTGTAAATATTGTTATGCGTTGATGAATTTTTTTGGGTCTTATACTGTAATGATGTTTTTTCAAATATTTTGATTTGAAAAATTTTAAATCCTTTTGTGAGTTCTGGTCATTGTCTGATGAATTAGGATTTGTATTACTATTTTTATAAGGTATATATTTATGTATTTTATGTGTTGAATGTGCCTCTGTGGAACCACTACTCAAGTAAATAAATAATATATATGAAAAAAACACAAATCAAACTCATGTGCCAACCGCAATGGCACAACGGCCCTGCAGAGCTCTTAATTTGTCTGCCAGTCAACTGAGTACATGGTTATTTTAAACAAATCAAAACACCATCTTTCAAAGTTTCCATCTTTCAATTTAAAAATAGGTCTAAGTTTAAAGACTGTGTCCTAACTCAAAACCGACTAAATACAAAGTACACGTGATAATGCTTCCTTACAACTTCAGCATAAAGGCAAATATTAGTGTTATTGACATCTAACACCTAAGAAGGCTCAGTTTCTCGGATTTCTGCTTACTTCACCTTTGGACAATTCAAGGTCAATGACCTTGTTAAAGTATAGGCATTTCGGACATCCAAAGGCTTTGTGTGAAGGAAAAACGTAACCAGCATGTTTAGAAATAAAAATTGGAATTTATTCCTAACACGAGGCTTAAACTCAGAATGCCTCATCTGCTTGTCCTATGAGGAGAACAAACCCAACTCATTAAATTAAGATCACCAAAATGTACCCAACATATGCCATTTGTTGCTGTTTGTGTGTGGGAAGTGATTTTACTTTTTTAGCTGTGGCCTGATCAGCACTTTGCCACATTTAAAAATGCCAAATTTTATGAGGATAGGATCTTGCTTTTTAAACTGAGCAATACTGAAAATTGACTTGTAAAGCTTAAATTGAGTTTTATCAATTCTAGTAGGAAAAGCACCCACATAGATGTTATGCTTTTAAGTCCTAGTGGTAGTAGGGAGGTTATGAATCTTTGCCATCAAAGGTGTTTTCGAGTATGTATTTATGACATTGTGGAACCATTTGGTGAAATCATAAATGTTGTGACTGATATTATGTGATTTATTCAGCAGTGTCATCAATAATGTAATTTGAGATGCCATCAGATATGTCATCAATGCTTTCATTTAATATATCATCAGCAATGTCATGTGTGTAGCAACGAGCAGCATATGGTGGCCGTGAGTTATAGTTTGAGTAATTGCAATTTTACTTTAAATGTGTTTTCCCATGGAATTTCTGAGGTGGTTTTAAACATATTTTAATATCTTGCAATCAAGGGTAAACTACAACAAGAAAGATTTATTCTGTGATTTTATTTTTTTGGTATACTGCATGCATCACATGTGTTTTGATGTGTCACTATTCTCAATACTCTGTATGGCTAAACACGCTTTTGTCCAACCCAGCATACAGCCAACCTCTCTTGCGCACTGCTTGTAGCTGTGTAAAGCATGAGTTGGTTGGAGGGTCTCCACCCAGTTTCCAATGCAGTCAGATTCTGCAGCCCATAGAATTTAGACTTCTTCGGTGGAGGGCCGTCACAAGACCTATGCTCCACCAGACATGTGGCTAATCCTTCTGCATGGTAGTTGACTACAGGACTGACCTATGGCCAGTCACTGTATACTGCTCCTAACCTACTGTGAAGTAAATACCCACCAAGCGCACTCTTCGTTTTGAGTTAGCCAACCCCCACTATGCATTTCCCTTCAGACAATCTGTGCATAGGCTCCAGCTATGTGCAACATACTCTGATGATAGGGCCTGTTTGCCAGTCCCTATGCTAGTCAAACCATATACTATCACACCAGCTTCACATGGACTTCATCATTGCACAGCAGGCTTATGTTTAGGGCCCGCACCCATTTCAGGTGCAACAAAATCACATGCACACAGCTTTTGCCGTGTACAGTGGGAGTCAGAGAGCAGACCCTGCTGTAGAAACCATCCATTGAACGAACTGAGCAACTTCTTCAGCAATATACAGCACACTTTGCGTGCATGGCTGATCTTCATCCACACAGTTTAAGCATCTGTGTTACTGAGCCACCTGTGCATGGCATTTGTTCATCTACAATGGGGTCTGAGCAAAGTTCCTAGCCTATTCCCAGACTCTGTGCTGCTCTCCAACTCCACAGTTGTTACTGTTGTAGTATCGGGTTCCCAAGGCCTACATGCTCCGAAGTAACCCACTTACATTGAAAGAACTGTTGGCACGGAAACTGAAAAAATTCAAAGAACAAGTTTATTAAGACCCCATGGGGTGGTGGTACATTCCTACAGCACCCTTCGGTAATGCAAGAAGTATCACACCGAACATCGGTGTGACCCGTTCTTTTATACAATTTGCAGGTAATAAAACGATAGGCGGTACAGAATTACAGAGCGTTATGTACATATATGGTCATTTTTGGAACACAGCCAGCTCATTGGAGGGGTTACAACCCCGCTGGTCAGTTTGGCGGCACATTCCTGAGGGGCGACTGGTCAGTTGGGACTGCGCATGTACAGGCTTGACCGTTACGAAAAATAGCCTGTTGCTGGGCAAACTCGAGTGGCCAGTGGCACGGACAACGGACTAAAGGGCACGCTGGCCACGAGGCCTCTCATAATCTAAGATGGCCGCCGTAACAAACAAGATGGCGTTTCCAAGTATGGCCAAGTTAAGCGAAAAAACGTGTAGCACAGCTAAGCGCTAACCCGGCCATTGTCAAATTACGACAGACGACCCTTTTAGCGTTTAGCTGAAGCTACCTCATAGTGAACATAATCAGGGTGTTCATCTTCAATATCAATTAGCATTATTTGAGCTACTTCTTTATGAAGCATCATTTTGTTGTGAGCAAGAGCTCGTCTTGATGGTATGCAAGCCGATAAACACATGGAACATAAAGCTGGGCCACATTGTATACATAAACATACAAAAAACAATATCCCGACAATGATGCATAGAATCGTTAGCAGTTTCCAACCCCAAGTGGTAAGCACTGACCAGAACCATCCTGAAAGAGTCCAAGTTCCATTGTCCGGGTGTATTTCAGCGGCTATCTTATGCAATTTCGAAATAGCATCATAAACAGATGGTGAGTTATCAGGCACATATACGCAGCAGCTACTTCCGATGATTCTACATGCCCCCCCACGGTCAGCTAGAACCACATCTAGAACCATTCTGTTCTGGAGCGTAACAATCCTAGAAATCTGGAGTTCTTCAGTAATATTCCCTAGTGCAATAGCAGTATCATTGGCTACAGCCTCAACAACACGGGTCAATCGTCGTATTTTCCGACTATTCAAAGCAGCCCCCACGAAGGAAAACAATCCCAAATTGAAGTCCACATGTTGTTGCAAAGCAGTGTCAGTCTGGTCGATGCCGTCCAGAACAACAGCACGTTTAACACGATTCAACACGAAGTCGTGATAAAGTACATAGTCATTATGATACATTGGTGGGGCAATAAATACAGGGGGCAATACAAAAGATACATAACAAGTGCCTAACCATCCCAACGAAGCTGATGATAACCCTTCGTTCCACAAATAAAATAAGTATTGCGAGATGCTACAAACGATATGCCATTTGGGCTGTCAAACGTAAGTGTAGTGTTGCATTCACTTTTCCCAACCGGAATTATACCTTTATTGCGTATACACAAATCAGCTTTAGTAGCAATAACATTAATAACATGTGAACTGGATACGTTGATGTTCCGTTGGTTGCTGTAAACACGTGGGGCAGACGCATTATCGGGGCGGTACTCCTCCCATTCAAATCGAGTACCCTCAGCTCGTGGATACCCATCCCGGTCATGGTAGCAAATTTTATTCAAACGGAAAAGCACCCCCCCTTTCGTTGGCCATCTTAAAGTGAAGAGAAGAGTGTACCAGGCATTGCAAGATCCATTATGTGAGAACGGGAGTGGAATGAGTGGAGTGCCCCCTTTCTTCTGGTGCTCAGGCAACATCCCACACACCCAACAATTAGACGTATTTGTCATGTTATGCGTATGATGCAGGATCTGAATAAAGCTATTGTTCAAATAAGTCTGTCGGTGCCGTTCTTCAAGGTAAGGCAAAGTGAAATGAAAATGTTCCGATGGAGCCGGGGTAGTCGGCAGCAAATGTTCACGTACAGGCACCACAAGTTCAACTACCCAAGCTATCACTGCTATTACCACAATTGTCAAGACGAAAAGGATGGCACCAAGTATTCTTTTGTCTCGTGATGCAGAAGACGCCATAGTTTAATGAGTCCTCAAAGTCTTAAATAGTTCGAAAAGTTCACAAAGTCTCGAATGTACATAGGTGTGTATTTACACCTAAAAGGAAAAAATACGGTGCTGAGCTCCGAGGTAGCCGTTGTTTTCTTCTCCGGGGTCAAGACGGGTGTCGCTACTCTTGGCAGAACTGATCCCCCCCCCTTGAGATTCCCGGCTTCCGTTTCACAAACCCCAGAGCGGTAACCAACCAGTCTCGAAAACCAAAAAAAATCTTCTTATCGTGGCCGCAGATTATAGCGCTCTCGTCCCGAAACAGTGTGGTCCGGGAAGGCTCCCTCAACTTCGGCCGATGTCACAGCTGGGCTCTTTTCTTTCTCCAAAATCTCCTTGTAGTCGGTCAACACAGCAGGATTCACTAGATCAGGAGAAACACAACGGCAGTGGGTTGAGTGCACCCACCGCTTTCTGTTGGTCACTCGTACAGCTGTTCGAGTTGCCAGGAGGACCTGCTCGGGGCCACGCCACCTCGGTTCCAAGCTGTTTGCCCTCTCAAACGACTTTATCATGACAAAGTCGCCAGGGTGAAGATTGTGGCCCTCTCCAGTAGAGTTGTCAGGGAGCGCTTCTCGAACCTGTTGATGAATAGAAAGCAAATCATTTGTTAATCGTGCCAAATAATTGTTCATCATTATACAAGGCACATCATGTATCAATCGCGGCTTAGGCACTCCCCAAATATTCATAGGCCTTCCAAACACCACTTCATATGGTGTGAGGCCTGTTCGAGAGTGGGGCACTGATCTGAGAGAGAGCAATGCTAGCGGTAAGGCATCCGGCCACTTCAATGTCGTAGACGCCACAATCTTAGCCAGTTTTAGTTTCAACGTGGCATTATACCGCTCAACAAGACCTGCCGACTGAGGGTGGAACACAGCATGAAACTTCTGCTGGATCCCCAAGCCCTTCAGCACATACTCCACAATTTTCCTGACAAAATGAGGCCCATTATCGCTCCACAAAAATTTGCAAACTCCAAATCGAGGGAAGTACTCCTTAAGCAACACCTTAGCTGTTGTCAAAGCAGTATTGTCTTTCGTGGGGAAAGCCTCAACCCATTTGCTAAAAGCACATACCACCACTAAAACATACTTCAGGTTGTTGCAACGCTCAAGCTGGATATAATCCATTTGGAGTACCTCGAATGGTGCGGAGGGTGGAACGAACCCTCCTTTCGGAGTATGGGTCCCCTTTGCAGGATTGTGCTGCAAACATATCAGGCAGGTCTGCACTACTCTCTTAGCAGTATTGGCAATCTCGGGATGCTCCCAAACTCGTGTTAACAATCGAGTGATTGCAAGAGCCCCCACGTGCGCCAACCCATGTGTCATCTGGACCATCGCTTGCAAGTAAGCTGCAGGCAATTTCCATCTCTCCATGTCCTTACTTCTCCAACAACCTTCATCATCTAGCACCCCTTCTGCTGCCCATGCCGCAAGTTCTGAGTCAGTAGCTGATTTCTGAATATCTAGTATCTCTGCTCTAGCATCATACCATCGCTCAGCCTGTGACTGTGTTACGTACATGGGGGAGTCAGTTCGGGACATAGCCGTTTGTCTCGCTATGCTATCCGCAAAAGCATTTCCCTGACCCACTTTATCGGTGATCTTTTTATGGGCACTACATTTGATTATCGCTACTTTCTTTGGACTAAGCAACGCATTTAGGAGATCACGCACTAGTTCTCCATGCATAATGTGTACTCCATGAGAAGTCAAAAACCCACGTTCTCTCCAGAGTAGTCCGAAGTCATGGGCTACTCCGAAGGCATACCGGCTGTCTGTGTATATGTTCACACATAGGCCAGCACTCAATTTGCAGGCTCTTGTCAAGGCTATCAGCTCTGCTGCTTGAGCCGATTTCTGTGGTATTCTAGCTGTTTCTACCACTGTCTTAAGTGTCGTGATTGCATAGGCTGCGGAAGTCGTACCATCTGGCAGCCTCAAGCACGATCCATCAACCCACAGTTCCCCGTCCACATCTGGAAGTGGCATATCCTGTAAGTCAACACGACCCTTTGTCTGTTCCTCAGTCAGGAAAACACAGTCATGATGTTTTTCTTCCTGACCCTCCTTAACCGGATAGGGCAATAAAGTGGCAGGGTTCAGGGTAGCACATCTTTTCAGTGTAATATGTGGCGCCAGAAGTGTGAGCTCGTATCCTGTCAAACGTGCGCTCGTAAGATATTGGGTCTTTGTTTGATTTAACAGGGCATCTACTGCATGGGGAACTAACACCAACAGTTTGTGCGATAACACTATTCCCTCACTCTGTCGTATAGCTACCGCTGTTGCTGCAACTGCTCGAAAACACCCAGGTAACCCTCGTGCTACAGGATCAAGAACCGCCGAGAAGTATGCACATGGCCTTTGTTTGTCCCCGTGTGCTTGCACTAACACTGATAACGCGCACCCATCTTTCTCGTGCACGTACAACGTGAAAATCTTTGTATAATCTGGTGTACCTAACACGGGTGCAGAACAAAGGGCTTGTCTCAATTGTTCAAAGGCATTTTGACATTCATCTGTCCATTCAAGGAGTATTGGTGTAGTTTTGGACAGTAACGCTGTAACGTATGTATAGATATTGTGGATTATTTGTATATATGTCAGTTGTCATAGTGGTATGAAAGTTGTATGTATGTGAGTTGTAAATATTGTAAATGTTAATATCTTGTGCCTTTTCTCACCTATGAAAAAATGTTTCTATAAAAAGATTGAAAACTTATGAAAAGGGTTAAATAAATTTACCCATACAAACAAAATACCTTTGTTTGTTTGTATTCTCAAAAATTGTGAGTAAAATCATTTTGAGGGCTAGCACATTCACTTTTCCAGAAAAGAAAGCAAAGCAATCGTACTCTCTTCACATTGTGCATAGGAGTCTGCAGCAAGCAAAAGGTCATCCACGTACTGGATAAGGACAACCCCAGACTGCAACTCAAAGGAATCAAGCTGTCTTTTCAGAGCCTGGCTGTAAATACTAGGGCTCTCAGTGTAACCTTGAGGAACACGACAAAATCTATACGATTTATTATTTAACGTAAAGCCAAACAAATATCTGCTATCAGGATGGACAGGGATAGAAAAGAACGCATTTTTCAAATCAATAACACTAAAGGTCGTTGCCGTTGGTGGCACCAGTGTAAGCAAAGTCGTGATGTCGGACACCACCGGGTATTGGGGAATGACAATTTTGTTAATTTCTCTCAAATCAATAATAAACCGATAGACTTTGTCGTCAGTATCTCTCTTAAGAATCGGAAGAATAGGGCTGTTGCAAACATTGTAAGGAACCTCCTCCACCACTCCTGCAATTATCAAATCTTGGACAATGTGTGTCAGAGCAATTTCACCTTCCCTGGAAATCTTATACTGTGGCACACGTGGTAGAGAGGCTCCCTCCTTTACAGTAATTCGAATAGGCGGAATACGCATCTCTCCCACATCCGTGTCTGAGGTCGCCCATAACGTGTGCGGGAGAGATGCCAAAGCTGGAATGTCTAGTATAGTGCAAAACCTATCTGATTCAGGATAATTGTCATTCAGGATAACCCGCACTCCCTCGGGAGCGCAGCGTATAGTCGCTCGGAAGTATTTAAGCAGGTCAATGCCCAAGATGTTATCTGGTGTATGGGGAGATAGCAAAAATTGACCAAAACTGAAAAATTTATCAAGACAAAGTGCAAGAGGCTTCGATAATGGGCTGGGAGTGGGTGTACCATCAAACCCAATACATGTAATCATATCGCCAGACAGGGGAGCCCTCGGAACCAAGTTTTTAGACAAAGCGCTACGAGTAGCCCCTGTGTCGACTAGAAACTGATCAGTAGAACCCAAGATGCCCGCTGATACGTATGGACCACTCTGATCTACTGGCCCTTCAACTGATTCCTTACCCCATCCTACGCAATCCTATGCATGTACATAATCCTGATGCTCCACATTCTCGCCTTCCGATATCTGGTACTGATTCCGTCTATCAAAGGTGTTACACTCATCCTGGCCACGGCCCCTCTCCTCAAACCTGCCACGATCACCTCCACTACCTCCCGCCCCCGAATAACTTCCCCTCGACCGTCCCCCTCCACGACCACGCTGACTACGTTGCTCACGAAGTACCGGGCAATCATCAGCCCAATGCCCAAACTCCTTACAATAGGCACATTGATCCTCCGCTATATCCGTACGCCCATACGACGCATTACCCCCTCCTCGTCTGCCTCTATCATACCCTCTAGATTGCGTTCCCCGAACCTGCACCAACATCACCTTTGTTTTCAATTCCTTCGCTTTCTTATCAACACTTTCCTTAGCCTCCAATTCCTGTCGCTCATAATACTGAGCCATAGTTAGCAAAGAAGCAGGGGTCGCCGTGGCCCAGGAACTTTCACTCGATTTTAATCGTTTCGCAATCTCCGGTAGGAGATTAGCCACATACTTATCTACAAACAAAGGTCTACCCGTATCGTCTGTTAACGATTGACCACTGTAATCATGAAACGCCTCTTCGAAGCGTGTAAAGAAATCTGAAACCGTTTCATCTGGCTTTTGTTTGCACGAAGCTAACATGGTCCAATCGATCTTTTTAGATGGGACGAGCGTTTTTAATTTAATCAAAATAGCTGCTGGGAGGTCTAAAATCAACTGACATGGCTTACATGCCGGTTCCCTATCTAAATCAGCTGCATTTATTTCTTTCCATGTTCCTCCAAGTATTGTTTCATCATTATTTTTACGAATTAGTCTCCACATGTCAGGCGGGAGAATCAACCCAAAAAACAAATCTATATCAACCAAAGTCATGACACAGGACGAAATAGCCCCTTCAACCCCTTCATAAAATGCTGCCGGATTTTTACGAAGGTCAGGCAAATAATTTTTCAACGCCATAACATCCGCTCTATTCCAAGGCGTATACACCCAATTATATATAAAATATCCCTTCGCATCCGTTGACATTTTATCATCATCTGTACCCTCCCCTTTAGGCGGAACATACAAAGGCGCGGCTTCACGCATAGGCATAACATGTACGTTAGAATTCTTATCTGAACCCCGGAGAGAACACTCCTTAGATTGTCCAGTAGACTCCGGCCCAGACTCCTTATTCTTTTTCCGCTCGTCCCGCAATCTGGACGTCTCATCCCGCAGCTGAATCAGTTGCTTGTAAAAGGCATCAACATCTGAAAGATCAAATACACCTTTTTCCAAATTCTCACGGTGAACTGACACAGCCTTAGATTCTAACGTATCCGAAAATTGACGGTACGCAGTAACAACTTCATCTGCCAAAGTAGCCAAAAAATACAGTAATTCTTGTTCTGTCCATTGACCCCTTTCAGTAACAACCTCGGCCTGAGTAACAAAATTCGTATTCACTTTACGAGCCCAACTACGCAAATTCGCGGATTTCTCCGCAGAAAACCTGACACCAGACGTATCCCTTTTTCCTGGCTTATCCTGTCCTTCATCATCAGAGTCTGCAGTTGGAGCCGTAGGCGAGACGTACGGAGGCGGTGATCGATCTAGCAATGAAAAATCATCAATTTCATTATTAAGGACAGGATAAAGTGGTCGGCGAATAGGAAATTGACCAGTCGTTTGCAATTCACGTTCCCGTTCCTCCCTCTCTTTCTTCTCCTGAGCTTCCTTTTCCTCAAGCTGTAAAGCCTTATCACGAGCAGCCTTGCGCTGCTCTTTGTCCGCCAAGGCAACCTCACATTTCATTCGCTCACGCACCGCTTTCTCCCACATTCGCACACAATCAAACATATTTTGTCTAGACCTTCGTTGAAACAAACATTGCTCCACAAACTGAACCTTACGCAAATCGAACGACCCATGTAGTGGCCATTGCAATTCAGGATCTGATTTAGTGTATTTATACCATAGTTTACTGTACATTATAGGGGGAAGGCCGAATTTAATGTACATCTCACGGTTTGGTGTACCTTCTGGGGGAGCCGGCTGTGATTCCGTTAACCTGATTGTGGTACCATTCCCAAGACAGCACATCCCTCGGAGTGTGCTTAAAACAGGCATGTTCAAAAAGTATCACGAAAGCGTGATACCGTATAAAATGGCACTTACAGTACTTCACACAAACGTGCCGTTCAGAGGAAAAAAAACAAAATTAGAGAAACATCTCTACATGCCTGCCTATGTGAAGTGCACTACACATATAAATTCAAAGTTCACAAATTCACAAATGTTAGCCAACTCAAATCAAAGTCACAAATCATAGAACTTCGGCGAGCGTCCGGGGACTACCTCACCGATCACAAAATCATAGAACTTCAGTAATAATAATAAACTTTATTCGGATTTTTTACAAAGATCCATAAAAGCAGTACATAATAAAAATAAATCTGCAGTGCAATATAATTACAGATAACTTTAAAAATAGCAAGAGGAGTTTCGGTAGTTTATACAGTACTGTTATATTTAAAGGTTTTTCCTGTGTCCGTATATACATTTCAGAAAATTAAGAACATGGTAACATGTGGCTTCAGTATCCAAAAGCTGCAAACTCAACATGGCTACTCGACATTGTCTAAGACCCCAAGATTTTAAAAGAGTCAGTAACCAAAGTTTGCGGTGTTCCTGATAAAATTTACAGAACAGAACAGTGTGAAGGGTGGTTTGTCTTGATTTCCCATCGCATGGACATGGAAGTGGATTTGGGTCCCAAACGTTTGGCGTTGGAAAAGCTACCAATTTGTGAAATATGTTCAGTCTGAATCTTATCAGGAGAAATCGGTCGAAGGTGCCAATGTCGAGATTTAAATAGGGCTGCATTAAAAGAGTAGATTGGACCATTGTTGCGTGCTGTACCGACTGTTTCCCGGCTTCTGATTGTAATCTCAGATTACCCAGGTGGTCCAAGGCTCGTGTTTTTAAGTTATTTTTTGAGAGTTCTCCAATTTTTTCGGGGTTTGAGTAATATTTTTCTATTCCAAGGTCAAAGAGGAAGTTCCGGATATAGGCCAGCCATTTGATTTTTAAAGCGTAGTCCAGGGACATTGCATCTGCCAGTATTGTTTTTGTAAGGTCGTTTTTTTCTGTAGCCCAGATACGTCGCCAGAGAAGGAGTGGTTGAATTTTCGCAAGATCTTCGATATATGGAACGCCCAATTCTAAATGGCAGGCGTAAGTCGAAGAACTTTTGGGGGCTGATAAAAGAAATCTGAAAAAATTATTTTCTGCAGTTTGCAGAGAGGTAACATCCGTATGGCCCCATAATCCTGCTCCATATAAAGCTGTAGATTGGCATTTGGCTTTGTATATGGTCATTAATTCTCTGGGCGGACGTTTTCCTAATTTTTGTGTAAACGACACCAATGCGGCTAGTGCTCTTTGAAAACAATGTTTTCTGGCTTCTACTGCTGGTTTCCAGGAGAGTTTATTATCTATCATGACTCCCAGATAGCAGTATTCATTTGTAGAGTCTATTTTTTGGGTGTCAAGATAGATAGATTTTTGCTGTTTCCTCCCATCCCCAGCCTTCATTACGAGAGTCTTTTTTACGTTTATATGAAGGTCAAGGGTTCTCATGAACTGCGAATATCTTTTGAGGGATCTTTGGAGTTCACGGGGGGTTTGTGCAAGGAGAACGGCGTCGTCCGCGTAGAGCAGAGCGGGGATCGGGCGATGTTTGGCCAGTGGAAGATCTCGGGCACCCTTCAGGAGCTCTACCTCCAGGTTGTTAGTGTAGAGGGAGAAAAGGAAGGGTGCCAGGACACATCCTTGTCTAACCCCACGCTCTACTCTGAAGGACGCCGTCAGTTCCCCCTTTGTGCCATAGCGTACTCTTGCGGATGGATTGGAATAGAGTTCCCTTAAAAAGTTCAGGAGTGATGGATCTACCCCCATTTCTGCTAAAAGGGACCATAATTTTGTATGGGAGACACAGTCGAAAGCCGCGGACAAGTCTACGTAGGTCATATAAAGTTTTGCTTTCTTTGCATGCACATATTTTCCAAAAATTACCGATAGATTTAGGGCTTGTTCCACGGTTCCTAGTCCTTTTCTAAATCCGAATTGTAGGTCGGATAGGATGCCTCTCTCTTCCGCCCAATCCTGAAGTCTTTCTAGGATCACTCTACCTGCTATTTTCCCTAGTGAATCCAGCAAGGAAATTGGGCGGTAGCAGGCAGGGTCCATGCGGTTACCTTTTTTGAATATCGGCACCATGATGGACCTTGTCCATGACTCCAAAATTCCTTTTTTTGCCGTTGCGGTGCAGACCCTTGTTAAGATCGGTGCCCAAAGTTCTGTTTGGTATTTAAAAAAGTCTGCCGGGACTCCATCCGGGCCTGGAGCTTTTCCTTTTTTGGTTGAGTTCAGTGCCAAAAGAATCTCGGAGATTTCGAAATTTATGTCTATAGGGTATGGTAGGAATGTTTTTTCCTCCTCTTCCGTCTCTTGATCAGAGGATGGTTTTTGGAAGATTCTGGTAAAATGTGATACCCAAGCTGCAGCATCTATAGCGGCTTCGATTTTTGGGCACGTGTCGTCTACCAAGAAGGGAGTTCTTATGATTCTCCAGAAGGCTTGAGGGTTTTTTTCTTGTGCACTGGTGTGGAGTTCATGCCAAAGCGCTTGCTTGAGTTCCTCTTTCCTCTTTTTCCTTGTTTTGTAATATTCACTTCTGAGGGTGGCTATAGTGCGAGGGTCCCTTTCATCTTTGTTTAAGGCTAGCTTCAGCTTTGTGTGAGCCTTAGTACACTCTTGGTTGAACCAGCCTTTGAGTCGGGATAGACCGGGTTTTTGTTTTGCTGTAAGTAAAACCTTTAATTTGTCCATAATTTGGGCGAAGTTGTGAAGAAGCTCCTCGTCTTTTGTTGCTATGTCCAAACAAATTTTGATTTGGGGATAGACTGATTTTATTAGCTCTTTAGTAAGTTCTTCTGGGTTTATCCTTCCCCATTTTATTGAGTACCCATTTAGTTTATCCATATTGATATTTTCTTGGGTCAATGCATTGGCTATTGTTACTGGAGAACATTGTTGGTAGTTTAGTAAGACTTCCAAATTTAATATTGCATGGTCACTTTGGGGATTCGGTTTGACTTCAAAGTTTTTTACTCTTGATTGTAAGGATGTTGATATTATTATGAAGTCTACCGTGGTTTTGTAGCCTCTTCCTAAATAAGTAGGTGCTAGTGAATTATCTCCATGGTCCAAGGTGTTTACTATCTGGAGATCCAGGTCGGATAGGAGATCATTCATTTGTCTGCCCATGTTGTTATGCGAAAAATGGGTGAGTGAGAGGCCTTCTTCTGTCACCATGCCAGGACATTTTCTTTTTGGTTGGGTACAGGCGTGAAGGTTGAAATCACCTGCCCATATTATTGTTGCCGGGCCTCTTTCTCCTTGTTTCATTCTGAGGGTGGTTAGTTTTTCGTGGAGATGGGTCAGGACTCCCTGAAAGTCTAGTTCATCCAGGTTGTTATAAAAATTAATAATAACCATTGACTCTTTTTTCGGGAAGAAGAGACCAAGGATCTGCAAATTAGAGTCCAGTTCTATGACCTTTATTTTGGTATTTTGGATAGTATTGGCTACGTAGATACACAGGCCTCCCTTTGGTCTGCCTATCTGTCCCGGCTTTGCGAGAGAGGAGTACGTCTTGTACCCCTGTAAGTGGTGTTCTTGTAATGACCATGTCTCCTGTATGCATATTATTTGGTGGTTATGCGTGTGATGCATAATTGTCCCATCCTCTTTTTTTGTCCTTAATCCTGCGATGTTCCACGAGATCAGGCTCAGGATTGTTGGACTATCCCTTGAGCTTTTTACTATTTTTGGTTCGTCAAAGATCTCTGGGGCTGGAGGGATCTCTGGGTCTAGAGGGACTAATGGAGAGACCGTGGGTTCCGATAGGTCTGTGTGAATTTGGGAGTGTTCTTGTAGCTGTGGTAGTCAGTCAACGCACTCTAAGGCGCTATACCTATTTGCTAAATGAAGGCCATTCCAGCCATCCCAACGTGTGGGATCACTGTGCTTTCTCCAGTGATCCTGGTCACTCCATTCGTCCCTTTCTCTGCCTCGATGATTAAGGCCTAGTGGGTTGAAAGGGGGGAGCCGTCCTTGCCGCGGCTGCTGCCATTGGTGAATATTATGTTGCGTGGATTGATGGGGTTGCCACCACTGTTGGGAAGTGTGGTGTAAGTGTTGAGGAGGATGAGCAGGTGGTTGGGTAACGAGATGTAGAGGTTGAGGAAATTGGGGAGGTGGTTGCCACTGGAAGATTGATTGTTGTGGTACTTGTGGAAACCGTGGCGTATGTGGGGGCTGCTGGTATTGATACGTATTGTATTCTGAGGGATTTATGGGCCCAGTGTTTAATGGAAAGGCGGGACAGGGGAAATTTTGCCTTGAGGATGGGGGTAGGAAATAGGACAAGGGGAGGGGATTTATTTGGGTGGCGGGTCCACTGTTGGGTGAGTTACAGATATAGTTAGATGCCCCTATCTCCCTAAATTTGATGCTGATGACGTCCCCCGCTATGGACTTCGTGCTTCTGCCAACCCAATCTCCTCTACGTGCGGAGAAGATATCGCCCCTGATGTGAGCGGGTAAGGGTTTATGGAGTTGGAGCCACTGGGCGCATTTATTCCTCAACTCTGCGAAAGTTTCTCTTACACCCTCCTTCAGTGGGGGTACAGCTGTTAGCACCACCACGAAGGGAGAAGCTTCCGGGGGTAAATTGATTATTTTGGGCCGAGACTGCTTGGTCTTAGGTTCTAGTGGTTTTTCTAGGAGAGGGGTCTCTACTGGAATGGTGGTGTTTCCATTATTACCTTTTACTTGTCGGTTGTTTGTTTTGGTTTGACCTACTGGGTCTATTTGTGTTGCGGGGGGAGATCTACCGCGACCGGGGTGTCAGGGGGAGCATCTGGATTGCTCCCTTTTTTGGCTGGAAGTTGTGTTGCTGTCGCCTTTCTAGCTGGTAAAGTATTAGGCTTGATCGTTATGCCTGTTGTTTGTTTGATACAAGGTGTTTTTTTTGGGAGTATTTCCTTTGCCCCATGCGTTTGAGCGGGACCATTACCGCTTATCTTGCAGCTACATTTCGTATTGATTAGTGAGGTGAGTCTGTCCAACTTTGATATTAGAGGTTTAATTTGTGCTGAAATTGTGGCTTCGAGGTCTGATTTGAGGTCCATTACCATATTTTCCACCCAGCAGGGGATACCTGCCGAGGAGTTTGAGGTGGGCGTGATCAGGTTGTGAATCTTTATTTTTATTTTAGATTTTTCCTTGATATTTGGCATAGCCTTGGTGAAAGTGGAGGTGTTTTTCCTTGTTTTTGTCGGTTCTAAGGTCGTTACTGGATCAGGTAGTATGGAATTACTAGTGACGCTCTGGTCTAATTTTTCGGTTGGTGATTGGCAGGCTTCTAAGTCTGGGGTTGCCTCAAGGTCGACATATGATTGATCGGAATCTGTTTGGGTTACGGATAAATCTACAGAGTTTGGAACAGTCATCGTGGGAACAATAGTTAGTGGTAATGGTAAAGAGCAGTTGTTAGCGACCTGGTGAGCAGGGGAGTTTGCGGTGGCAAGTGAACCTAACGAAGAGCGTTTAGCCTGCATGAGGTCCAAGGAAACTCTTTTCTCCAGTAGAATTATGCTCTTATCAATGGTGTCGTTTACCCTGGATATGAAGAGGTCTATGGGACCGGTCACTTGTGTCACCAATGTAGCTTTCTTAGATGTGCTTCTGGTTTTGGGACGCATCGTGATCGTCAGTGATGTAAGTCAGAAATCGTGGGGACCTGAGGGAACGAAGTGAAATGCAGGGTGACAGGGCCGGGGCCGTCCTCTGCCGTCCTCGAACGGCCTCAAACGGCCCTGTCTTTGCCCAGTCTTCGCCCGTGCTGCGTCCCGCGCTGCGGGAGTAAGATGTTATTAAGTAGGGGGCGTAAAGGGCAGGGGGCGGGCCAGCAGGGAGAGCGGACCGGAAGCTCTTCCTTGGTCTCGCAGGGACTTCTGGGAATTGAAGTCCCCGCACGCTCGCAGCCCTGCTGGTGACTCGCGCCCCTTACCGCCTTGCCGCTGTTGGTCCTTGCGTGTCCTCCAGGAAGGCTGCTGGCGCTGTTACAGAGCAGCGATGCGGCACCCGCGGAGCGGGTGCGGCGAGGAGTGGGCAGGTGATCTCGTGTGCCGATGTGCCGAGTGCCCTGGTGCACTTAAGAGCTTCGTCTCGCTGGGTCAGTGTCCTCTGCTAATAACACAGGAAAGTAAGTGTCCCGCTGATGGCGGGAACGGGAGCGCTTTTTAAACAGCTGTGATGGGCGGGGGGCGGGCCAGCAGGGAGAGCGGACCGGAAGCTCTTCCTTGGTCTCGCAGGGACTTCTGGGAATTGAAGTCCCCGCACACTCGCAGCCCTGCTGGTGACTCGCGCCCCTTACCGCCTTGCCGCTGTTGGTCCTTGCGTGTCCTCCAGGAAGGCTGCTGGCGCTGTTACAGAGCAGCGATGCGGCACCCGCGGAGCGGGTGCGGCGAGGAGTGGGCAGGTGATCTCGTGTGCCGATGTGCCGAGTGCCCTGGTGCACTTAAGAGCTTCGTCTCGCTGGGTCAGTGTCCTCTGCTAATAACACAGGAAAGTAAGTGAACTTCAGTAAGCGTCCGCAGACTACCTTACCGATCACAAATCTTACCCAAAATCGCAAAGGTCCAGATTCCAACTGCCAAGGTCTTTTAATCGAATTCAGCCAAACGGCACTTAATCCAGCAACGCAGACGATCAAGAACTCAGTCGGAGACCGGCGCCACCTGGAAGGTCAGATCAGAAGGAAAGGAAGAAACACAGCGGGTGCCAAGACTCGGGTCACTCGGTGGCAGCGTACGCGTCCATGGCGAGTTTCCAAACCTTCGTCACGACCTCTCCTTCGGGCATCCGAGTCGCCGATGAGTCCCTTCGTGGTCGCCAATTTGTAGTATCGGGTTCCCAAGGCCTACATGCTCCGAAGTAACCCACTTACATTGAAAGAACTGTTGGCACGGAAACTGAAAAAATTCAAAGAACAAGTTTATTAAGACCCCATGGGGTGGTGGTAAGCGTGGGCGGAAAATCCGTTCCGCTCGCGGATTTTGCGGATTTTCGGGAAATCCGCAATCCGCGAGATTTGCGGATTTCCCGCAAAATCCGCAAATTCGCACGCAGCGGATTTTTTGGGCGGCGCGCGGCGTTGGTGATACAATTTTTGCGGCACGCGGCGTTTATCATCGTTTGCCGAGTTGTTTTTTTCGATAGTTTGCGAGTGCTGCGCCATTTTGGATCTTGCTGTGTGATCCCGTGGGAATTGGCGAGCGCGATTACGTCATCGCGGCTTGCCAGCGATAGTTTGTCAACGCGAGTACGGCGAGATCACGTCTCGCGGTACTTCGCAATTGCGAGATTTGAGATGCGGCGAGCGAAAATATAAATTTGCAATTCTGCACAAGAAATCCACCAGCAAGCAGCATAAACCTTCTAGAAATGATGATTTTTATGTGAATAACTCCTTAGTTTGACATTTGCCTGCACTTTTTTAGCGAGGAGTCCATTTTGGGGAGGGGGCAGGGGGGTGGGAGGAAGGAAGTGCCCCATAGTCTTCAACTTCCTGTTCCTGTTCAGCAGGCTCCTCCCAGTGCTTTGTCCATCTCCTGGTCACTTTTCATTTGGATGTGGACCTGGAAGGATTACTTTTTGTGGATGCTGCTGGATCTTTGGATTTGAGGCCTTTTTGACTTTCTTTGGATCACTGTTGGATTAGAAATTTTACAAGTAAGTTTGTTTGGGGCATTACAGTTGCTGCAACTAAAATTTTGGGATTTTCGATTTTTGGGCTGTTTTGGGGCCTTTTGCCCAGGGGTACTCAGTGGTGGGTGGACTGATTCTTTCTGTGGGTTGTCTTGAACTTAAACATCATGGAGGCCATAGATGAATTGAGATTGTGCTGATTTTTCTGTGTTTTTCGATTTTTTTTTTTTGTAAAATTTTGTGTTTTTCGATTTTTGACCTGTTGTTGGGGCCTTGACCAGGGGTAGTGAGTGGTGCATGGGCCTAGTCTTTCTGTGGGCTGTCTTGAATTTAAACATCATGGAGGCCATGGATGGAATGGGATTGTGCTGATTTTGCAGTGTTTTTCGATTTTTGGGCCTGTACTTGTGGCCTTTTCACCAGGGGTATTTGAGTCTAGCATGGGCCTAGTCTTTCTGTGGGCTGTCTTGAATTTAAACATCATGGAGGCCATGGATGGAATGGGATTGTGCTGATTTTGCAGTGTTTTTCGATTTTTGGGGGTGTTCATGGGGAGGGACATGCCATGTGGCTGGTGGCCATTTTGAGTGCAGCTACAGGCACTGGCCATGTGCTGGCAGGCAAGTGGCCATTTTGAATGCAGGCTTTGTTGTTAGGCCTCCAACCATTTTGCCTACTTTTCAACCTTTATTTATGCCCAGGGGTAGTGAGTCTTGCATGGGCCTAGTATTTCTGTGGGTTGTCTTGAATTTAAACATCATGGAGGCCATGGATTGAATGGGATTGTGCTGATTTTGCAGTGTTTTTCGATTTTTGGGTGTGTTCATGGGGAGGGACATGCCATGTGGCTGGTGGCCATTTTGAGTGCAGCTACAGGCACTGGCCATGTGCTGGCAGGCAAGTGGCCATTTTGAATGCAGGCTTTGTTGTTAGGCCTCCAACCATTTTGCCTACTTTTCAACCTTTATTTATGCCCAGGGGTAGTGAGTCTTGCATGGGCCTAGTATTTCTGTGGGTTGTCTTGAATTTAAACATCATGGAGGCCATGGATTGAATGGGATTGTGCTGATTTTGCAGTGTTTTTCGATTTTTGGGCCTGTACTTGTGGCCTTTTCACCAGGGGTATTTGAGTCTAGCATGGGCCTAGTCTTTCTGTGGGCTGTCTTGAATTTAAACATCATGGAGGCCATGGATGGAATGGGATTGTGCTGATTTTGCAGTGTTTTTCGATTTTTGGGCCTGTACTTGTGGCCTTTTCACCAGGGGTATTTGAGTCTAGCATGGGCCTAGTCTTTCTGTGGGCTGTCTTGAATGTAAACATCATGGAGGCCATGGATGGAATGGGATTGTGCTGATTTTGCAGTGTTTTTCGATTTTTGGGGGTGTTCATGGGGAGGGACATGCCATGTGGCTGGTGGCCATTTTGAGTGCAGCTACAGGCACTGGCCATGTGCTGGCAGGCAAGTGGCCATTTTGAATGCAGGCTTTGTTGTTAGGCCTCCAACCATTTTGCCTACTTTTCAACCTTTATTTATGCCCAGGGGTAGTGAGTCTTGCATGGGCCTAGTCTTTCTGTGGGTTGTCTTGAATTTAAACATCATGGAGGCCATGGATTGAATGGGATTGTGCTGATTTTGCAGTGTTTTTCGATTTTTGGGTGTGTTCATGGGGAGGGACATGCCATGTGGCTGGTGGCCATTTTGAGTGCAGCTACAGGCACTGGCCATGTGCTGGCAGGCAAGTGGCCATTTTGAATGCAGGCTTTGTTGTTAGGCCTCCAACCATTTTGCCTACTTTTCAACCTTTATTTATGCCCAGGGGTAGTGAGTCTTGCATGGGCCTAGTATTTCTGTGGGTTGTCTTGAATTTAAACATCATGGAGGCCATGGATTGAATGGGATTGTGCTGATTTTGCAGTGTTTTTCGATTTTTGGGTGTGTTCATGGGGAGGGACATGCCATGTGGCTGGTGGCCATTTTGAGTGCAGCTACAGGCACTGGCCATGTGCTGGCAGGCAAGTGGCCATTTTGAATGCAGGCTTTGTTGTTAGGCCTCCAACCATTTTGCCTACTTTTCAACCTTTATTTATGCCCAGGGGTAGTGAGTCTTGCATGGGCCTAGTCTTTCTGTGGGTTGTCTTGAATTTAAACATCATGGAGGCCATGGATTGAATGGGATTGTGCTGATTTTGCAGTGTTTTTCGATTTTTGGGTGTGTTCATGGGGAGGGACATGCCATGTGGCTGGTGGCCATTTTGAGTGCAGCTACAGGCACTGGCCATGTGCTGGCAGGCAAGTGGCCATTTTGAATGCAGGCTTTGTTGTTAGGCCTCCAACCATTTTGCCTACTTTTCAACCTTTATTTATGCCCAGGGGTAGTGAGTCTAGCATGGGCCTAGTATTTCTGTGGGTTGTCTTGAATTTAAACATCATGGAGGCCATGGATTGAATGGGATTGTGCTGATTTTGCAGTGTTTTTCGATTTTGGGGGGTGTTCATGGGGAGGGACATGCCATGTGGCTGGTGGCCATTTTGAGTGCAGCTACAGGCACTGGCCATGTGCTGGCAGGCAAGTGGCCATTTTAAATGCAGGCTTTGTTGTTAGGCCTCCAACCATTTTGCCTACTTTTCAACCTTTATTTATGCCCAGGGGTAGTGAGTCTTGCATGGGCCTAGTCTTTCTGTGGGCTGTCTTGAATTTAAACATCATGGAGGCCATGGATGGAATGGGATTGTGCTGATTTTGCAGTGTTTTTCGATTTTTGGGCCTGTACTTGTGGCCTTTTCACCAGGGGTATTTGAGTCTAGCATGGGCCTAGTCTTTCTGTGGGCTGTCTTGAATTTAAACATCATGGAGGCCATGGATGGAATGGGATTGTGCTGATTTTGCAGTGTTTTTCGATTTTTGGGGGTGTTCATGGGGAGGGACATGCCATGTGGCTGGTGGCCATTTTGAGTGCAGCTACAGGCACTGGCCATGTGCTGGCAGGCAAGTGGCCATTTTGAATGCAGGCTTTGTTGTTAGGCCTCCAACCATTTTGCCTACTTTTCAACCTTTATTTATGCCCAGGGGTAGTGAGTCTTGCATGGGCCTAGTATTTCTGTGGGTTGTCTTGAATTTAAACATCATGGAGGCCATGGATTGAATGGGATTGTGCTGATTTTGCAGTGTTTTTCGATTTTTGGGGGTGTTCATGGGGAGGGACATGCCATGTGGCTGGTGGCCATTTTGAGTGCAGCTACAGGCACTGGCCATGTGCTGGCAGGCAAGTGGCCATTTTAAATGCAGGCTTTGTTGTTAGGCCTCCAACCATTTTGCCTACTTTTCAACCTTTATTTATGCCCAGGGGTAGTGAGTCTTGCATGGGCCTAGTCTTTCTGTGGGTTGTCTTGAATTTAAACATTATGGAGGGCATGGATGGATTGGGATTGTGCTGATTTTGCAGTGTTTTTCGATTTTTTTGTGCTCTATAACTGAACTGATGTTCCTCTGTCTTCCATTTTTTTTAGGTGCACAAGACTCAAGAGAACCACCAGTGCCAGGAAGAAGTCCTGCAGCGGTGTGTGTGTGCAGCATAACGTCACGCGACGTCACGTCTGGCCTCAGACAACTCTACAATTCGTGCAACTGCGGCCTGCTGTCTGACCTGCTCTGAAGAAGATGGCCCCGCCCCCAAAGAAAGTTCTCCGTAGCTCCTCTAGCAAGAAAGTTGCTAGTAAGGAGCAGAAGAAGCAAGTTACCAAGGAGGCTGGTGTGCCACCCGCCACTTTTTTTGGGAGCAAAAAAAAAAGTACGCCTGCAGCAGCAGGATCTGCTGGGGACCAAGCTGAGAGCAGCACCCCTGCTCCATTGGGTTCAGTGCCTCCACCACCACGCCAACTTAAGTCAAAGCCCTTGAGTGCTTCAGAGGCAGTCAGTGTACTTCTCCAATCACCATCGACCAGTGATGTTGGCTCATCGCAAGAAAGTAGCAGCAATGTCCCTGAATCAACACAGGTTGTTGTAACTCATCTGACAAGTGTTGAACAACCACAGCCGCAACAACAACACCATGTGCAAGTACACGCCCAAGTACATGTGGAAGGAGAGGCAGCAAAAGGAGATGCGCAAGCAAAGGTGCATGGAGGTTCACAAGTGCCCACAATAGTTGTTCCTCCCGAAGTAGGGGCACATTTGGAAATCGACAATGAAGCTGAGGTATCATTGGAAGCCACTCCTCCTGATGATCATTCATTGTCTTCCACATCCCTAGCAAGGAAAAGATCAAGGGGGGTGTCTACATCTTCTTCAAGCCCACCTCGTTCTGGTGCAAGTGATCTGTCTTGGGAACCACAACTGCGGTCTGACAGTGAGGGTGAGGCACACCATGATCTGACACCGGTACCTAAGCGTAAAAGGAAGGTCGTCCAAAAACTCAAACCTATGGAGTGTGATGAGGCTCAACAAGAAGTGACAGATACTGCTGGTGATGAAGCCTCTCACGATGACGACGAGCCAGTCATCACAAAGGTCACTGCAGCCCCACCGGGCATGCAGCAAAGAGACATTTTGACCCTATCCCGAGAAGCTGCTGAGCGTGATGATGATGTCGGCGAGGAGGCAATGGAAATGGAATCATTAGATTTGGAGTTAAGTAGTACACCAAAACCTACCGCTTCCATATTTCTTCGCAAGAAGGTACCCACCTCGTCCTCGACCTCAATTCGTGGTGGTGAAAGTGCAAAACGTACTGAAGTTCGGCAATCCACATCCTCCACTTCATCTGTCATTAGCAGCAGGACCACCACCACCAGTATCGCCGCCTCCTCCGGCCCCCGAAGACATTTCAAGTCTCCAGTTTGGGACTTCTTTAGTGTTTGCCCAAAAAAGGAAAACGTAGCCATTTGTAGCCTTTGTAAGCTTCGATTTAGTCGTGGTAAGCTTGGTTCTAACTATGGTACCGGAGGCCAGAGAGGTCATCTTGAGAGAAGGCACGCTGTCCAATGGTTTCCGCACCTAGAGGCGGTCAAGAAAGCCGGAATTGCACGTAATGAAAACGTTGATTTGTCATCTGCTGATGACGAGGAGGTAGAAGAAGACGATTCAAACACTTCACTTACACCCAGTTCCCATGTCAGCAGCACACCCCATGGGAGCCACACTAAGAGTGTGGGAGAGAGTGAGACATCAATGCGGAAAAGTTCATCAGCGAGCGTAACTGGGTCGAAGAGATCATCATCATCCCGTAAATCATTGGTCCAGGGCAACATTAAAAAGATGTTGTTTACAGAAGCGCAATATGAACGCAACCACCCAATGACCCGTCTGTATAACACTAAGCTGGCTAAAATGCTAGCTCTGGACCTTCTCCCTTTTTCTTTTGTAGAAGGGGTTGGTTTTCTAGAATTAGTGACAGCGCTCTGCCCTAAATGGAAGGTTCCTAGCCGGTTCTATTTTGCCCGAGTTGCGGTTCCAGCACTACATGAAGATGTTCTGAAGGTGATTGGGGCAGCTTTGCAGAAGAGTGCTGTTCACACTATACATCTGACAACAGACATGTGGACCAGTGGCGCAGGCGCTGATTACATGTGCATCACTGCACACTGGGTCTCTTTTTCAGGGGCTAAAGCAAAGCTAAACTCATGTGTTGACACTAACATTGTTTTTAAAGGTGCTCGGAAACATGCAACACTAGCCATGTTTGGTTTGGAGAAACGTCACACAGCAGAAAACATTTTGGATGTCTTTAACACAAAGGTCCTTAACTGTCTGTCCCCACTAAAACGCAAGGTTGGTTATGTTTCCACGGACAATGGCTCCAATATAGTTAAGGCCATGAGGGACGGTTACTATTTCAGAGTGCCGTGTTTGGCGCACTGTATAAACCTGGTTGTCCAAAAATTCTTGGGTAATAAACGCAGTGCAGCGTACAGTGTATTGGAGAACTGCCGAAAAATTTGCAAGCATTTCAGGCATTCTTTTAAGGCCCGGAAGCAGCTGAGGAGCATGCTATATCAATGTCAAATGCCAGTGAAAGCACTCATCCAGGAGGTGGTAACACGTTGGAACTCAACCTTCTACATGCTTGAGCGTCTGTATGAGCAGTATACGCAACTCGATCAATATTTCTTGAAAGAGGGTATAGAGGAGCTGAGGATGGGTGGGCCGCAATGGAACATAGTTGAAAGCCTAACACGCATGCTTCGTCCTTTTGAGGTCTTCACGCGTGCAGTCAGCAAGGAGGACTCTAATTTGGGAAAAGCTATCCCATTGTTGTCCATGCTGGAGGACCAACTGAAGGAGGTGTGTTCTGTGTTTGGAAAAGATGACAAAAAGAAAAACTCTTTGCTTCTGGCTGAGCAATTATTAGAGCTCCTACAAGGTGATGAACGTCTTAAAAAGATCCACTCAGAACAGCATTACATTTGTGCTACTATTCTGGATCCACGCTACAAAAAGGCGCTGGCAGGCAGAGCATTCTTTCCTTTTGGTGATGAAGATGTTACAAAGTACAAACGTTGGCTAGCCTTGTCAGCCAAGAAGTTTGAAACAGAACGGCTGGAAATTGAAGGAAATGGCAGTACATCAGCAGGCCATCCCCAGTCAAAACAATCCACTTCTGCACCTGTGGCTGTGGCACAAGTGACCTCTCAGCCGTTAAAGACACCGGCAACCGGATCATCTGCACGAAAGACAACAGAAACATTGGAGGCTGAAGAGGATTGGCTAGCTCTGCGTGGGTTTGGTTCTCAAAAGGTCAGAGGCACAGCAAGAGCTACGCAAAGTGGAGGAACCTTGGAGGAGGACCTTGAGTCGATGGTGAAGGACTATCTGAATGACTCCACAGAGGTCTATGTTAATTCTGACCCATTGGCGTATTGGCATGGGAAAAAAGAATTGTGGCCACAGCTCACCAACCTGGCTTTAAACTACTTGTCTTGCCCACTCGCAAGTGTGTCTTCTGAACGGGTTTTCAGTGCGGCTGGTGGGATTGTAACTCCCAAACGGAGCCGCCTCTCGCCCAAAAATGTGGAGAGGTTAACAATGATCAAGATGAATCAGCACCTCATACCACCAGATATAAGAGTACGAGAGAGCGTGCCGGATGAAGAGGAGGTGGCCAGCAACATAGATGAGGGAATTTCTACTCTGTCAGGTGGCACTGACCTCACCCTGGCTGAATTCGCAGAGTATGATGACGAAGCCTTATTCTTATTCCTGGACCGTGATACCGACTTCGAGCCCTGAAAATGAGACAACGAATCAATAACTTTCTTTTTCATCCTTATTCACTTTTATTCCTGTGTGTCTGTCTTTCTTTGTTGTGCACAGTTAATATAATTCAAACTTTAATCAGATAATCACAAAAACAAGCCCATCAGCAGAACTGTCTTCACTTGTTTGCTAATTTATTTGAAGGTGCCGCAGTCTGCATTCCTCAGGTTCACAAGTTCAGAAGAACATGCTCCTCTATCCTCCTCCTCCAGACTCCTATTTCCATCAAAGCAGAGGGCTGGTTTACGCCCAATGAAGAAAGACTCAGCACTTGTGGGGGTGTTGTTCTACCTCTTTGCAGGTGAGTTGACGGGTCTGGGGCCATTGCTGGGAAGCACTAAAAGTGGTTTGGACCAAATCCGAGGCGGAAAATTTTTTGTGTTTTTGATGACTTGCTTGCCTTTGAGGTGCTCTTAGGGGGGGTTCCGTCTGTTTGTGGGTGAGTTTCGTGGTCTGAGAGCATTGCTGGGACACTCTAATCTTGATTGCATTTGCTTTTCAGGAAATCCGTCGTGCCAACCCCGACTTATGGCCTAGCTACGCAGCGCGTTTGGACCGAAGGCCCAGAAATATTGCAAGTATGAGATTTTGCTTTTGGCCTGTTTGGGGGTGTTATGCTTCTTGGCGGGTGGGTTGACGGGTCTTGGGGCATTCCTGGGAAGGTCTAATACCGGGTAGAAGTGGTTGGGACAAAATCCAGGCCGATTTTTTTTTGGCTATTTCTGACATTTTGCTCTATGTAGCGTTTTCGGGGGCCTGTTTGGGGGGCTTCCTGGTGTTTGCGGGTGAGTTTCGTGGTCTGGGAGCACTGCTGGGACACTCTAATCTTGATTGCATTTGCTTTTCAGGAAATCCGTCGTGCCAACCCCGACTTATGGCCTAGCTACGCAGCGCGTTTGGACCGAAGGCCCAGAAATATTGCAAGTATGAGATTTTGCTTTTGGCCTGTTTGGGGGTGTTATGCTTCTTGGCGGGTGGGTTGCCGGGTCTTGGGGCATTCCTGGGAAGGTCTAATACCGGGTAGAAGTGGTTGGGACAAAATCCAGGCCGATTTTTTTTTTGGCTATTTCTGACATTTTGCTCTATGTAGCGTTTTCGGGGGCCTGTTTGGGGGGCTTCCTGGTGTTTGTGGGTGAGTTTCGTGGTCTGGGAGCACTGCTGGCTATATATACTTTACTTTGCAAGAGGTTTGAAGCAAATCCATGGTGGCAGAGGGGAGTTAGGGCCTAGCTGCAGACCGCGCGCGGAGTGATTTGGGAAATTTGTGAAAAATTGACTAAGTCCCCATTTTTGTACTTTTGCTCTTTGGCTGTTTGGGGGTCTTCTACTCGTTTTCTCCTGGGTTGACGGCTCTGGGGCCATTGCTGGGAAGCTCTAATACCGGATAAAAGTGTTTTGGACCAAATCCCAGGCGGAATTTTTTTTGTGTTTTTGATGACTTGCTTGCCTTTGAGGTGCTCTTAGGGGGGGTTCCGTCTGTTTGCGGGTGAGTTTCGTGGTCTGGGAGCACTGCTGGGACACTCTAATCTTGATTGCATTTGCTTTTCAGGAAATCCGTCGTGCCAACCCCGACTTATGGCCTAGCTACGCAGCGCGTTTGGACCGAAGGCCCAGAAATATTGCAAGTATGAGATTTTGCTTTTGGCCTGTTTGGGGGTGTTATGCTTCTTGGCGGGTGGGTTGCCGGGTCTTGGGGCATTCCTGGGAAGGTCTAATACCGGGTAGAAGTGGTTGGGACAAAATCCAGGCCGATTTTTTTTTTGGCTATTTCTGACATTTTGCTCTATGTAGCGTTTTCGGGGGCCTGTTTGGGGGGCTTCCTGGTGTTTGCGGGTGAGTTTCGTGGTCTGGGAGCACTGCTGGGACACTCTAATCTTGATTGCATTTGCTTTTCAGGAAATCCGTCGTGCCAACCCCGACTTATGGCCTAGCTACGCAGCGCGTTTGGACCGAAGGCCCAGAAATATTGCAAGTATGAGATTTTGCTTTTGGCCTGTTTGGGGGTGTTATGCTTCTTGGCGGGTGGGTTGCCGGGTCTTGGGGCATTCCTGGGAAGGTCTAATACCGGGTAGAAGTGGTTGGGACAAAATCCAGGCCGATTTTTTTTTTGGCTATTTCTGACATTTTGCTCTATGTAGCGTTTTCGGGGGCCTGTTTGGGGAGCTTCCTGGTGTTTGCGGGTGAGTTTCGTGGTCTGGGAGCACTGCTGGGACACTCTAATCTTGATTGCATTTGCTTTTCAGGAAATCCGTCGTGCCAACCCCGACTTATGGCCTAGCTACGCAGCGCGTTTGGACCGAAGGCCCAGAAATATTGCAAGTATGAGATTTTGCTTTTGGCCTGTTTGGGGGTGTTACGCTTCTTGGCGGGTGGGTTGCCGGGTCTTGGGGCATTCCTGGGAAGGTCTAATACCGGGTAGAAGTGGTTGGGACAAAATCCGCGCGGAAAAGCCTTTAGTTTTGGCACTTTTTGTAACTTAGGGTTCGTTAGGGTTAGCCCTAGCAGCAGGATTGCATGTGTTTCGGGGTGTTCTAGATTTTTCAAACTGAGTTCTGGGGTCTTAGAGCACTCGTGAGAATGTGTAATTTTGGTTGCAAGTCATTTGAAGAAAATCCATGGTGGGAAAGGGGGTATTTGGCATAGTTAAAGAAAGCCTTTGCCACTATTCTTAACTTAGGGTTCGTTAGGGTTAGCAGTATTTCTATTGCATGTGTTTGAGTGGGGGGGATTTCGAGTCTTGGAGCGATGCTGGCTATGGCTACTTTTGCTTGGTTGCTTGCAAGTGGTTTGAATGCAATCCACGGTGGGTAATGGGTAATTAGGGTACTTCGGCCTACTTTTACTTTCAAAGTAAGTTTTGTCACCAGTTTTCTGCTAGGCCTCGTTTTTTGAGATTTGATTGCCGAGAAATATTGCAAGTATGAGATTTTGCTTTTGGCCTGTTTGGGGGTGTTATGCTTCTTGGCAGGTGGGTTGGCGGGTCTTGGGGCATTCCTGGGAAGGTCTAATACCGGGTAGAAGTGGTTGGGACAAAATCCAGGCCGATTTTTTTTTGGCTATTTCTGACATTTTGCTCAATGTAGCGTTTTTGGGGGCCTGTTTGTGGGGCTTCCTGGTGTTTGTGGGTGGGTTTCGGGGTCTGGACGCACTGCTGGCTATATATATTTTACTTTGCAAGAGGTTTGAAGCAAATGCATGGTGGCAGAGGGGAGTTAGGGCCTAGCTGCAGACCGCGCGCGGAGTGATTTGGGAAATTTGTGAAAAATTGACTAAGTCCCCATTTTTGTACTTTTGCTCTTTGGCTGTTTGGGGGTCTTCTACTCGTTTTCTCCTGGGTTGACGGCTCTGGGGCCATTGCTGGGAAGCTCTAATACCGGATAAAAGTGGTTTGGACCAAATCCCAGGCGGAATTTTTTTTGTGTTTTTGATGACTTGCTTGCCTTTGAGGTGCTCTTAGGGGGGGTTCCGTCTGTTTGTGGGTGAGTTTCGTGGTCTGGGAGCACTGCTGGGACACTCTAATCTTGATTGCATTTGCTTTTCAGGAAATCCGTCGTGGCAACCCCGACTTATGGCCTAGCTACGCAGCGCGTTTGGACCGAAGGCCGAGAAATATTGCAAGTATGAGATTTTGCTTTTGGCCTGTTTGGGGGTGTTATGCTTCTTGGCGGGTGGGTTGGCGGGTCTTGGGGCATTTCTGGGAAGGTCTAATACCGGGTAGAAGTGGTTGGGACAAAATCCTCGCGGAAAAGCCTTTTGGCACTTTTTGTAACTTAGGGTTCGTTAGGGTTAGCCCTAGCAGCAGGATTGCATGTGTTTCGGGGTGTTCTAGATTTTTGCAACTGAGTTCTGGGGTCTTAGAGCACTCGTGAGAATGTGTAATTTTGGTTGCAAGTCATTTGAAGAAAATCCATGGTGGGAAAGGGGGGATTTGGCATAGTTAAAGAAAGCCTTTGCCACTATTCTTAACTTAGGGTTCGTTAGGGTTAGCAGTATTTCTATTACATGTGTTTGAGTGGGGGGGATTTCGAGTCTGGGAGCGATGCTGGCTATGGATACTTTTGCTTGGTTGCTTGCAAGTGGTTTGAATGCAATCCACGGTGGGTAAGGGGTAATTAGGAAGGGGGTACTTCGGCCTACTTTTACTTTCAAAGTAAGTTTTGTCACCAGTTTCCTGCTAGGCCTCGTTTTTTGAGATTTGATTGGGGGTCTTCTACATTTTTGCGACTGGCTTTAGTAAGGGTCTGGGTGGGAGCACTGCTAGGAAGATCTAATTTTGTTCTAAAACACAGTTTACAGTACACCTAGCTTGAGGGGCAAGATCCGCTACATTAATTTGCCCATACTTATTTATCCTTCAAAAGGTGACTCAGAGTACGCACTTTCAAAAACATTGTACTGTCTACTAGGAAAAACAAATTGTGACTTTTTGCACTCCACAGCCTACATACCTTATATTTATTTATCAGTGGTGTTGTAATATTATATCACTTCCTGTTTTTCGTTGAATAATTACAGGCCGGGTTTCAGTCTCTGCAATGGGGAAAAAAGGATGGAGTCAGGCTTCACAGTAGCGAGCCACAATTCAGCATCAGGCAGGCAGTGGACAGGGTGTCTTCTGGTGACCAACATCGATGGACGAAGCGTCGGCTGCAATGGAGGAGTGCCGCTAATAGGAGGATTTTTTTTCTGCGGGCAACTTACTTACCACTTCCAACAGGACCACTACAACCACATAGATACAGTATCCCTTGCCTTTTTCTCTGACTGTGACTGCATTTCTTGGCTCTCTCTCTGCTTCTACATTGATCCCTTAACACATCACTTAGTCCACTCCACTATCACATCTGCACCACACATAGTCATTTGTAAGTGCTCCTACGTAATTCGCAAGTCGCAGCACGCCCCAGGCCGTAGAGGACTGGGATGGCCCCAATGATGAAGCATGTCACCAAGGGGCAACCCTGGTGAGTGAGGGGACACCTAGAAAAAAAGCAATTTCTCCTTTTCTATCTACTATACCTTCTGTCAGGTTACGCAGCCCCTAAGCGCCTACCGTACTATGAAACTACATTTCCCATGAGTAGGCGGGAGACTTGCAGACTATTTAGTGAGACTATATGAGAGTACCCTTGTATGTTAGGACAGCACTTCACTGATGCCTGTCTTGTCTTCTGTTACAGGTATCCTTTCCCTGCTGACCCTACCTTTACCCATCCCACATTTTTTATTTTAGTTTGTTATTTTTCTCCCCCGCCTAATGCCTCGAACACCCTGTGTTTACACTTCTGGGTGTTGGTGACATTTGGAGGTGGAACCATATTTGCATCGACTGGATCACGGGGAGTAAACCTGACACCTTCCAGACCAACCCCATTGAGTGTTGTTGTGAATGGATTTATAGTGACCAGCAAGGCTCTCGGGTATCTGGCTACAGAGACCTTATGTTGAATATCGTTATCAATAATTCCACACAGGCCCTGTACTGTCGCATTCTTTCTTTCCACAGTTGTCGATGATATATTCTTACTCTGCTTGACAAAGAACCATTGCTAATGTGAAAGAACTTCAACCGAATTAGTAGTTATACTTTACCATTTGTTAGGCTACAATGTGGCACTGCTCTACTGTACTTCTGTCACATGCTATATTCTCAGTTGTACCGTTGAATTGCTCAGGAGGACAAACCAGATTTCATTTTCTTTTTTTTCATAGGCATGCAACTGCCACTGTGTCACAACAATAGTACCACCGCTATGAGGAAATTTTATCCGACCAAGATTGCCAACGTTATTCGGTGTTTCCCGTGGAGCCAGCCCTGGGTCTAGCCCTACTTTCAAACACAAATTACAGGTAAGATAAGCGTTTGGTGGTTTGGGGGTATAATGGAGTATTAGTACGAGAGACGAGAGACTGAAGGTAGTACTACTAAAGTCCTAGGACTCTTGGATTCACTTCACTTAGTCTGTGAGAGGCACTTAGTGTTGAAAACATTTGGGCATTTACACTTAAAGGAAGAAAATGGAACTAAACTTTCAGGAAAACAGTCAACGTTAAACCCCCACCCACCAGGCAAGCAGTAAAAAACAGGTATGCTCAGATAAAGTTTGAAAAAGTATATTTATATCCCTAACAAAATAATCTCCCGCAAGACCCTCCCTAACCCCAACGATTGTCCTTCAAAAGTCCCCAAAAACCCAACTCCCAATTCCCACCCCCCAAAAGTCTCTAAAAAAGGGGCAAGGGACACTATGGGTGGATGCTGTTAACTTTTTGGGCCAGGGCATCATGCTCCTCGCGGAGCAAGGCGAGCTCCTGCTGAAGGCGGGACACCATCAGGGTGGTGCGGCGCAGGCGTGCCTTCACTGCCTTGCAGGTGCAATGCCTGTGAGAGGCAGCTGTTGGCCTTGCTGCTCGGTGGTGGCGTTTGCCTTTGGCAGCCCGGCTCAGTCTGGGTGGACCACTGTGCTGGGTGGCAGCCCGTGGGGCCACGGAGGCCGATGCAGACGACGTTGTTGTAGTTGTCGACTGCACACTTTCCACGTCCTCCAGGGCCACCAGCCGCCGATATTCCGCAACAGTGGCCTCGATCCTCCGTTGCCGGGCCGCTCTAGCCAGCTCCTTCCTCCTTGTCCGTTTGGAAGGAGAACCTATAAAAAGAAAGAAAGACATAGTCTGTAACCAATGCTCTTTTAGATTAACTCAATCATTCAGCAGAAATTTGTGTTGCAGTACAACTAGCAACTTGCAAGCGCATTACATAACTATTGAGGCCAGTATCTATCTAACCTCACACTTCTTCATCCTTGCTCTAACATTAGTGGGAGTTTAAGGAACAAATTCTACGAGCACTGTGGACTTCCATTGGAGTCGACTATGAAAGTACACCAGTCTTATTCTTCTTCTTATCTCTTGTTTTGGAAAATTGGTACGTTATTTTCTGCAAGCCGGCATAATGCCAGCGCGGTAAACTTGCACCCGAGAAAAAGAGACGCACGCCATGAGGAGTGACCTAGACTTGCGTTGCCGTTGCGTTACTGTACCCGTCCAGTACATGCAGGTGGTGAATCTCTTACTTTTCTATTACGGGTGGCACTGAGAATACTCTGTTACAACTCAAGGGCTACTGCTTAATTAATTTAACTTTCACCCTACAGTGGAAATGAGTACTAGAAATGGAAAATTGAAGAAGATAAATAATCTGATTATCTATCACTTCACATGGGATGTTTTTGCTTATATATGGGATGACTTTAGGTGCTTTGCTTTTTATTGAGTGACCAGTGATACATCCACACATGAATGACTGAGTACTACTAAACTTATTAAGAGAGGTAGGGAGTGGCCACCATAATAACCGGATCTATGCAGTGCTTGCAATACAAACTACTGCTACTATTTATGGTAGTATTTGGACAAAATTAAAAGTTCTTTTCCTTGCCTTTCCTACACTGGAACGGACGTGCGGGTGCAGTGTTACATGCTCTTCAAAGTTACACTTAGTTCATCCACTGACCGTCTACTCTCTCTAGATCATGGGTACTCACAAACTTTCTCTCAGGGGCTACATTTACAGTGTAGTTTGGGGCCGAGGGCCGCACTGGTGGGGGCGGAGTCAGAGGGGGCGGGGCTAAAGCAAAACGATAACTTGTGACCATGAGGTTGCACACAGGTCCCTGCAGCAGATGCCCTCATCCACTGAGCCACCAGACCCAGCATTTACATACATCTCTCTCCCTCCTGCTCTCCCTCCTGCCCTCCCTCCATCTCTCTCTCCCTCCTGCCCTCCCTCTCCCTCCCCCTCTGTCATCTCACTGTGTGTGTGTCTATCTGTGTCAGCCTTCAGCCCGGGTTGAGACCGCTTCCTCAACGCGCACACACAGACAACAACACCAAAGTACTTAACAGGTCTTTAAAAGACCATTAACATATTATTGAGGCTTTGTTTGTTTTAGCGCCCCTGCTTCTCCACCCTGACAATCACTGCTTGCCCGGCCCCACAGAGCAGAGGCTTTGTTCTATTTCACCTCTTTGTGGCCTTGCATCTCCACTCTGCTCTGTGGGGGCCGGGGGAGCAGTGATTGTCAGAGTGGAGATGCAGGGGCGCTAACAGGTGAAATACAAAAAAGCCTCTGCTCTGTGGGGGCCGGGGGAGCAGTGATTGTCTGCAAGGTCTGCGCACCGCCAACGAAGGCTTGCCGGGCCACCACCGGCCCGCGGGCCGTACTAGGAGTACCCCTGCTCTAGATACACATATGCTATCTAAGAGTCAGATAGTAGCATGATCCAGGTATATGGACACATACAGTTTCTGTGTCACCCACCCAGGCTGTTGTCCTTCCACCCATCATTGCTTCATCATTCACCCAGCCATGCATCTCATATTCTTGCCTTCCCAGCTAGTCTTCAATCTCAATAAGTAAGGAATATATAAGAGCTTACCTCTGGCCGCCACCACCACCGTCTCAACTCTCACAGCTGCCGCCGCCGCCTCCTCCCATGAAGAATCGCCCTCCGCCTCCGTGTCGAGCACCACCACCTCCACACTGGCCCCGCCACCAGATGTTCCACCTACAAAGTACATTTAAGAATGTTAGAATAAAGCACTCACTAGTCACTAGTATTTGGTCTAGGAATGAAGACATGTGAAAACAATGTAATTTGTGACTGTCTACGTTAAAGTTAAAAAAAATGTCCCTTTTTCCAGGGAAGGTTGTCTTGCTGCACTTTTTGGCACAAGTGATGAAGGCTGTTTTTTTAACACGCACCATTTTTCTCCACACAGACAGAAGATGGACTTCTAACAACAAGATCAAGTTGAAACCAGGTGAGAGCTCGGCTCGACCACAAGAAATGTCTTCAATTAATCGTCAGCACTAACCACTTTTCCATTATCAGTTAAACGTTTAGTTTTATTATGACTTCATTTTAATAAATGTGTTTACTTTTAATAAAGCTTTTAAACTTAAATACAATCTGTGTTTTTTGGTCCAGACTAGAGTGACTGAGCGAAAGGTTTTGCAATTTTTGCAAGCATGAGTCCAGATAGAACACTTCCAAAGACATTATGGACAATCCCAGAGGACTGCACTAAGTTGATAGAGCTATTGCTGACTAGAATCATGGGAGTTTCGCCAACCGTGCAATCTTAGTTAGCTACACAGACAGACTAATAAGAATAATCTAGTAATACCACAGGGAGTCATAGTAGAGGCAGGATAAGAATTTAGATACAGTCTACAAGAAGAGCAAAGACAATTTTGAAAAAAGTCAAATGAGGAACGCTAGGAAAAATAGGTACTAGTCTAAAATGAAAACTTACTGGGGCCAGCAGAGGAGCCCTCGCCTGCCCGATCCTGGCCCTGTTGATGAACAGCATCCGCCGCCTGCTGCTCCTGTGTCCTCCTCTCGCCCCTGGGGGGAGCTGACGTACAACATGAAAGAAAGAACAGAAAACATGGATGATTGTTGCTTGTCAATGTCAACCAAATCAAACATTTCAAAAGAACAATAACAAAATATTTCTGCGAAATTATATTGATTATGGTTACTTTTCATTTATTTGCGGACCTGTGACTTCGAAAGTCACGTAACTCACTAAACAAAGTACTGAAACGTTCACCTAGGACTGGCAGGCAGCAGTCCGCAGGCAAGACGCAAAGTGACAGACAAACTCCATTGTGATTTCAGTCAGATCAGTGACAACACTAACAGTTGCCTGCTACATTACCAGTCATTTAAATAGTCAAACTATCAATCCACCGCCACTATTTTTCTTATTGTCAGGGTTACAAAGGAAGGGGCAGATTTAAGCCCTTGCGGCTCTTTTGCGCCGTTCTTGCGTGACTTTTGTGACGCAGCAGCTAAACAAAAAAGGGCGCCATGGTGCGGCGTATAATATTATAACAACGTGACGCATTTGGGAGATGCATCCTGTTATAAAGCCCTGCGCCATCAGGGGGCGTTCCGGCGCAAGGGAGGGCATTCCTGCGCTGGAACACATCCTAATAGTGGCTGAGGGAAATCTACAAAATATCAATCAGTCACCTTTAGGACAATGATGCGTCACACAAACCCTGCACCTGCTTGAAGCAGACGTACGGCTTGACCCAGCATTGGGGAGAAAGGGTACCCCAGAGCATTGATGGAGCTGCGCCATCGTTGCGACGCAACTCCAGCAGTAAAGCTTCGGTGACGTTTTGGGCCCATGGTGCGCCGCATTGCAAATACGGCGCACCATGTTTGGTGGTGGTAGCGGGCCGCACAATTAATGGCGCATCCCTGCTACTTTGCAGGGATGCGACGGTAATTGCAATTCTGCCCCTTAGGGGCATACTTACTTACGCGTTCTGGCGCGTCTCCAGAGATGCGCCAGATCAAATGCGTCACGCAAAACTACCCTTGCGACACGGCAGATGTGCCTCATTTACAATGCGGCGCGCCCTGGCGCAAGGGTAGGCACTTGCGTGAGGCATCTCGTCACGTAAGAGCGGCGCATCGCTGGAGTCACGTCGCCAACGCAATGCAACTCCAGTAATGCTCAGGGCCACCCAATACTTAACATGCTGTGTCAGTCCTTTCGCCTGCTTCGAGCAGACATAAGGAATTGAATTGACGTAGCAGCGTCGCAGAAGTGCCTGCGTTAAATCTTGTACATTTCACGCAGGCAATTTTGCGAGGCGCACAGCCGCTGGACCGCCCACCCTGCGTACTAGGAACGCACCCATTGTGGTGCAGGCCCATGGCTTTATAACATGACGCATCTCCCTAGATGCGTCATGCTGTAAATGACTCGCAGGGATGCGGCACGTTTACGCCGCTGTTGCGTCACGCAAGGCAACGTAAACGTGGCGCAAGGGGCTTGTAAATGTAATCTGCCCCCTAGTGTCTAGCATTACGCAGTTCTGTAAAGTACACTCATACATAATAGTTACTCAGGCCAATGAGACCACGAAATAGAAAACAAATAAGCATAGTAGCAACGCCACTGAGAAGGAGAGCAGTGCACCTGAAATGCACAGAAGATTTTGAAATATAATTTAACTACAATGTAATCGTCATCAGCGGCATTATTGGCTTGCTCCATGTAAAAAACAAATATTTGCAATACAACAACACAGAGCAGGAGAAAACATCATAGTAGTGAGTGATTAAATGGCTACTACTACTCACCAAGCCCGGGGATCTCCAAGCCGAGCTGGTCCAGCAGGTCGCGCTCGCGGTCCAGGAGGTCCGTCCAGCGATGGGTGACCTGGCTGTAGGTGCGCTGGACCCCGTAGAGGTGGGATATGGCCCAGCACACCTTCTCCCACCGCTTCCGGCGCTCCCGCATGTTGTAGCCGCCGGCCGCGATCCT
Organism: Lissotriton vulgaris; assembly: GCF_964263255.1. NCBI lineage: Eukaryota > Metazoa > Chordata > Amphibia > Caudata > Salamandridae > Lissotriton > Lissotriton vulgaris. Next base: position 324,787,748 of record NC_141698.1, on the reverse strand, counting down.
GCCGCCTCCCGCGATGGTCCTGGGCAGGCGGCGCTGGACGAAGTAGACCAGCGCGCCCACTTCCTCCGGGCTGAAGATCTCCCGTCGCGTCACCTGCTCCCCCCTCAATCTCCCGCATGCTGTCCTGCCACTGGGTCCAGCACTACTCCCCGCCGCCGCTGCGGCCCTCAAGTGCCTGGGCAGCTTCACGGCGCCTGGCTTGACCATGGTCTGGGCAGGTAAGGTAGGAAGAAGTAGAAAATTAAGAAAGAATAGGATAGGGAAGAAGAAAAGAAAAGAGTTTAAAAAAGTAGTTTAAAAGTAAAGAAAAATAGCAGAAAAGACAAAAATATACAGCTAGGAAAAGAGAGGGATAGATAAGAAGCAAAATCGTAAAAAAAAAACTGAAAACAAGCAAAGGATGGCAAAGATACCAAGAGGATTAAACACCATGCCCAGACACAGGAAATGAATGAAAAACAAGATGGCCGGCGCCCGTTCACGAGCGCAAAAGTAAGTTCGCGCGAGATTTTCCTCGCGATCTCGTGCGAACTTCTAGATTTCCCGCGCGATCTCGTGCGAACCTCTACTCGCAATGCGCTTACTGCGCGAGATTATACATAGCGGGCGGAAACGGAAATACGTCACGCAAACAAAATGGCCGCGCCCGTACTCGACCTTGGGGTAAATTCGCGTGTTGCGCTGCAAGCGGCTCGCGAATACTGCAAAAAAACTCGCGAAACAACAAGCCGCAACAAAATAAAATGCTCATTCGCACGAATTGGCGGCTTCCGCGGTCGGTTTCGCACGACGCCGCGCCCCGCGAATAGCGCGAAAAAAACCGAAAAACGATTTCAGCAAAAGCAAAAGCAATGAGCAGGTGCAAAAGGTCAACCTCATGATTTGTAACTATTCTTTGTAGTGCTTCCTGAGGGGGCCCTCCAGAATTCGGTTGCCTGCTTGCAACTATTGTGTGACCCTGCTCTGACCTTAACTGTATGCCACAAAGGTCCTGATTTACAGCTAAAGGAGCAGACAAGCAGGTGCCAGGCTGGAACTTTAAATTCTTTCAGTGACACATTAATTAGCCCCTAATTCATTATTGTCAGTTGGGGCAGGGCAGGTGTTGTTAATAAACTAACCCCAAATTAATTCATGTCAGTTCAAGCAGGGCAGGTGGGCTTGCTTTTCCCCCCCATCTTCTACAGTGATGATGAACCAGAGGGTGGCATTGATGTAACAGAGGGTGGCATGGGTCAAAGAGAGGGTGCCAGTGGTAAAACAGAGGGTGCTGGGAGGCTGTGATGATGAACCAGACGTAGAAACAACATAGTCGCGACCGTTGCGAGCCGACAAGTAAGTTCGCAATTGCGAACTAGTACCAAATCCTCGCGAACTGGCAGAAACAATTGCGAACACAAAAAAAAAAAAAATCCGCAAATTCGCGGGAATTCGCGGATTTTGCGGATTGCGAATCCGCAAATCCGCAAAATTCGCGAACGCGAGATCCGCAAAATTCGCCCATGCTTAGGTGGTGGTACATTCCTACAGCACCCTTCGGTAATGCAAGAAGTATCACACCGAACATCGGTGTGACCCGTTCTTTTATACAATTTGCAGGTAATAAAACGATAGGCGGTACAGAATTACAGAGCGTTATGTACATATATGGTCATTTTTGGAACACAGCCAGCTCATTGGAGGGGTTACAACCCCGCTGGTCAGTTTGGCGGCACATTCCTGAGGGGCGACTGGTCAGTTAGGACTGCGCATGTACAGGCTTGACCGTTACTAAAAATAGCCTGTTGCTGGGCAAACTCGAGTGGCCAGTGGCACGGACAACGGACTAAAGGGCACGCTGGCCACGAGGCCGCTCATGATCTAAGATGGCCACCGTAACAAACAAGATGGCGTTTCCAAGTATGGCCAAGTTAAGCGAAAAAACGTGTAGCACAGCTAAGCGCTAACCCGGCCATTGTCAAATTACGACACTGTGTTCTGCCTTTGCCATTCATTGTTGTACTGTGATTAATTTGTTTTAATTGCTTTCAGGATTTGCACAAAAATCGATTTTTCAAAAAAGAATTACCTCTATATCTGTGGATCTACAGCCTTGAGGTTTCCACAGACCCAATGAAAACAACATTAATGTTTAAGTTCTTATCAGCCAATCAGATTGCCCTCATCCTTGAGTACTCTGAGGATCCATTACTGGACAAAAGAAAAAGTTGGTGGATCTTGGAGTTTAAAAAAAAAATGTATTGCATCTGAAGATCCACCAATAATCCAAGATGCACAAATGTTTATGTCCTGGTCTGGTGCATCTAGATAGAAACCATGCTTATTTGTTTCCTAATCTGTGAGAACCATCAACAGTTCCTCAAGTTCCATTGAGGTAAAATTTTGCATTTCCATTGACTCGACTTTGATACTAAATCAGCACTTGCTGCTTCATCAAGCTCTTTAGCGCAGTTGTAGGCCATCTTTTCACCTATAAATGTTGACTTGCAATTTTCATGGATGACATTGCCTTGGTGTCTCACTACCTTCTCCTGGTATAGTTACAGTTTTGCTAAACTGTAAACCTCTATAAACTTGGCATCATGGGAAGCTTTAGGATATGTATTTTTACTCCCTCTCTGGTAAATTAGTTTTTCAGCTTCTTATTGACTCCAAACGTTGTCTGTTCAAAAGCCTCAGAGGAAAGTTATGCCACCTGAAGGAGGAACTTGAACCGATGCTCGGCAATAAACTCTTATCGGTGAGCGACCTAGACTGATTGATAAGTCTCATCACATCACCCATCCAACCAATTGTGCAGGCCTCCTACACCAAAGAGCCCTGCATATTTTGGCTCTATTCACTTGAAGCAGTGATCTGTCTGCTTGAATTTAATCACGCTGATCTATAATTGCAGATGAACAAGTGAATGAACAGTGTAGAAGCCTTGAATGGCAAGCCATTTTTGTTTTCCATATGGATGTGATCTTATGCAACCAAGCTGTCAGGCAGGGGTTCCAACTTTAACGATACCATAATAGAAAGAGTGTGGTATTGAGAGAAGTCTTCCTTTCATATTACTTGTTTTGCTGTCAAGTACCTAGGCAAGAACATCAGCAAGCCCACCATTCCTCTTTGGATCGAGAATTTGATTGTGGTCCATAACATCAACAAGCTGTTCCCATTAGACTTATTGCTTGGCAAGACATTTCACTGTTCAGGTGGACTTCCTCTTAAGTCTCTCTAATTCTCTTCCACAGTAACACTCACTCAGGAGCTCTCGGAGAATACAACAAAACTGGGGTCCTATAGAAATGGACCTCTTCACCTCCTGTCGAAGCTGATGTTTTCCTGACTGTCTGAGCTGTAATCCTGAGCAGAACATCTTTCAGGGTGGGACTGCTGTTCCCTGCTTTCTCCACGATTCCCCGAGTCATGGTCCACATTTGTAGCTGTCTCACTTGATTGGTCAGAATAAACGCTTCCACAGCTGACCATTGTGCAGGACTTTACATTCCAATCAGTCCTGGTGTGTTTCAAAGGTCGGGACTGAATCCCAAGCCTCTTATTAGAAGTGCGCTTTGTACTGAGAGTGCAAATGAGGCAACCCTGGTAATTTGCGTGAGCTAGTGCATTTAAAAAGGTCTGAATCCTTTTGTTCCAGGAAGAAAACTATTTAGGGCCTGATTATGAGTTGATGCATAATTTATTACCCCTGATAAGTAACAATACGATCGGATGCATTATTTATTGGGTGTGATCAATAATGCTTATAATTTGTTCATGGGAATAACTTGGATTTTGGTGTTTAATGCGCCAAAATCAGCATGATATGGTAATAATTCCCCTGTTAAATTTAAGCGGGGTTGGCCTTGCGAAATGTAACAAATGTTGGGTTATTTCACACATCTGATAATGATTTGATGGGTTAAATTAAACCAAACTTGTAATTCCTTCCTGTAGGTTACCAGGCACGGGACGATTTTAACTCGCAGCTCATAATTAGGCTCTTAGCATTCCTTTGTCAGGGTTTCTTTTTAATGCCTCATTTATGTCTGTGTCTCAGATATTTCCTCCGATTAGGCTTCTTTGAATTCTGTTACATTCAAACGGATTCATTGATTTGCAAATTGATGAGGAATTTGTTTCTCACACCCTCCTCTCGCTTGATGTTGACTTAACTAATTCTGAACTATTTCCAAAAGCTCCACTGGGCCAACTTTGTGTTATGGTCTCGATGCTGACAAGGCCTTGTGAGTCCCCTTCTTTTTTTTTTGTGTAAATATTTTTATTGGGTTTTTTGACAAACACATATGACAGTTAACATTTAGACATTTTGCGTTGTCCATACAGGGTGACATTTCATTAGACTTAGGTGCTGGTAGAATGGATTACAAAGGCTTGATCTCCCTGTTAAAACAATTGTAAAACATATAACATAAAACATATACCCGGTGGCTTTTGTGCAAGGGGTGTCAGAATTGTCGGCCAGGTTGCAGTGGACCTTGGGCTTAATCGGGCAGTGACCTGCACCTTCAAGGTGGCTCATATTGGTCTAGGATCCTATCCAGGGTAGCCCACAATCCCCTATTGGGGTTTCTCCATGGTGTGTTGTGTAGGATTGTGATGTCAGCTCCTCTCAAGAATGTTACCCGATCGTCCAAGTAAAGCATAACACCATTCAGTAGATTTGGTGCCCTCTTGAACAGAATACCATCAAAAAAAGGTGTTAAGTTTCTCCTAACAGGGTCCCAGAAAGGAAGGTGAAGGTAAAAGTAAGCAAGCATTGGAAATGCAATCGGTCTCACATTTGTTTGTGTTGAAGCTATTGGCATTGTAAATGGCAATGTATTTTACTTATGTGTTATGGAGTGTATGTATGTCGTGTGTAGTGGAACTATGCAGGTTGGATTGGATTAGCTAGTTGTGTAATTGTGTGGATCGTAGTTGTGTGGTGTGGAGTGGATTTGTGTAGTCGCATTATGTGGCATGGTATACTGTTGAAATATATATATATATATATATATGGTTAGGAATTTTGTGGCATTCAGTGTAGTGGCATTATGTGTAGTGGGATTGTGTGGAGTGGTAATTTGTGCAGTTTAACTATGTGATGTGCAGTTGAATTTTGCTGAACGATGTGGAATTGTGTGGTGTGAATTGGATGTATGTGTTGTGCCATTGTGTTGTTGAGTTGTATTATGTGGTTTGGTGTTAAATTATGTGGTGTGGGTTAGAAATGTGTGGAGCTGAGTTGTGTGGCATGGAACTTTGAGTATAGCTTTGCGTTTTTGGTGACAGAAAATAGCAAATAAGTAGAAGCTAAGCATCAGATCTATGAGGTTTTTTTTTAAAAAAAGGAAGAGTTGGAGTTATTGGCATTGTCAATGTAAATGTCTCTTACCTATGTGTTATGGATTGGAGCGGATGTATGCGGTGTGTACCAATTACGTGGTTGGATTGCACTTGTTAGTTGTGGGATTGTGTGGTGTGGGACTGTGTGGCGTGGATTTGTGTAGTGGAATTATGTGGTATTGTGTGCAGTTATATTATGTATTTTTTAGTGTATTGGAATTATGTGGTATGAGACTGTATTTAATGAAGTGTAAGGATGTGGAATGGTATTTTGTGTTGTGGAGTGGTATGTAGTGGAGTTTAAAGAAGACATAGTGTACAATTGAATGACTCTTTTAACCCCTTGGCCGCGGCGGTAATTCCGCCGCGGCGCTGGGGGGAGGGGGGCTGAGCGGCGCTTCCATGCTCGTGACGAAACCGCTCCGTCACGAGCCTTGGGCGCGCTGTGCTTGTGACGTAGCGGTTTCGTCATGCCTGCGCCCGCTCAATAGAACGCTTAGCGCAGGCGTGAAATCAGCACTGCGCAGGCGCGCCGAGCAGGCTGTGACGGAACCGCCCCGTCACCAGCACAGCGCGACCAAGGCTGGTGACGGAGCGGTTCCGTCACCAGCGTGGAAGGGGTTAAAAAAGAATTATCAAAAAATGTCTTCTAGTTTTTTTTGTCTTTTCAATGACAGCAACCTCTTCTGCCTGTTGTAATGCTTGTTATAGCTTTTTTTGTTATGCTGGGACATAAATATTAGGAGGGTGGAGATTGAGAAATAGTACCTGAATTTCAACACAAGCAGCGGGCGGACACTAGGAGAGAATCAACAGATGCCAGATTCTGAGGGCACACTGAGGTGATGCTGAGTAATGCTGAAGAGGTGGTGGTGTTCTGGTACAGATGTGATGCTCAGGTGATGCTGAATGAAACTCAGGTAGTGCTAAGTGATGCTGTGGTACTGGTGTGGAGGTGATACTGAATGTTACTGTGGTGGTGCTGAGGTGGAGCTGCGTGACTTTTAGGAACTGACTCATGCAGAGGTAGTGTTGCAGCGCTGGTGCTGAGGTGGTGCTGTGTTGAGGTGATGCTCTGCTGATGCTGAGGTGGTACTGCATGAGTGCTGAGTTGCTGCTGAGGTGGTCGTGGTTCACTGATGCAGAAATGGTGCTGTGCTGATGTTTATGTGTGCTGTGCTGGTGCTGAGGTGGTGCTGCGCTGATGCTGTGTTGGTGGTGAACTGAAGAGGAGATGATGCTGAGCTGGTGTTGTGTAGGACTGAGGTGGTGCTGAGTGAGGCTGAGGTGGTGGTGCTGCTCTGGGTCTAGGGTGGTGCTGAGCTGGTTCTCAGGTGGTGCTGGGTGATGAATTGGTGCTGTGCTGAGGTAATGCTGAGCTGATGTTGAAGTGGTGCTGCATTGGCGCTGAGTTGCTGCTAAAGTGGGGGCTGTTTCGGTGCTGAGCTAGTGGTGATGCACTGATGCAGAGATAGAGCTGTGCTAATGCTGAGGTGGTGCTGATCTGGTGCTGAGTCATGCTGAGGTGGTGCTGCTACACTGGTGCTCCTATGGTGCTGAGCTGGTGCTCAGTTGGTGCTAGGTGATGCTGATGTGGTGATGTGCTGAAGTGGTGGTGCACTGATGTGGATATGGTGCTATGCAAATATAGAGGTGGTGCTGTGCTAATGCAGAGTTGGTGGTGCTCAGTGATATTGAAGTGGTGCTGAGTGATGATGAGTGGTGTTGAGTTATGCTGAGGTGGTGGTGCTGTGCTGGTGCTGAGGACGTGCCTCGTGATGCTGAGTTGGTGCTGCGCTGATGCTGAAGTGGTGCTGCATGGGTCTTGAGTTGCTGCTGAGGTGGTGCTGCACTTGAAGTGGTGCACTGATGCAGAGATGGTGCTGTGCTGATGTTGATCAGTGCTGCACTGTTGCTGAGTTGGTGGTGCACTGAGGAGGTATTGCTGTGCTGATGCCGAGATGGTGCTGCGCTGATGAGGAGGTAGTGATGTGCTGATGTTGAGATGGGGCTGTGCTGATGCTGTGGTGGTGGTGTTCAGGTGGTGCTGTGCTAATGAGGAGATGGTGCTGTGCTGGTGTTGCACTGATGCTGAGTTGGTGCTGCACTGGTGGTGACTCACTGATGAGGAGGTCGTGCTGTGTTGATGCTGATGTGCTGTGCTGATGCTGTGGTGGTGCTGAGTGATGCTGAAGTGGTGGTGCTGCACTGTTTCTGAGGTGGTGCTGAGCTGGTGATCAGTTGGTGCTGAGTGATGTTGAGTTGGTGCTGTGGTGAGGTGGGGTGCACTAATGCTGAGGTGGGACTGCGTTAGTGGTAGTGCACTGATGATGAGATAGTGCTGTGCAGTGCTGTTGTTAAGGTGGTGCTGTGCTAATGTTGAATTGGTGCTACACTGGCTGGTGGTGCAGTGTTGTTGTGTTGATGCCAAGACAGTGCTCAGGTGATGTTGAGGTAAGGCTGAGTGATGCGGATTCCCTCACCACCACCCTTTAACAGTGTCCCTTAAGGCTCCATAACCGCTAATGTTCAGATGCATTTAATTAGTTATAAAGCGCCACACATACAGTGTAGGGTGTCAGAGCACTTTGCATCACACACAAATTACACAGAGACAATCTATCATAAGTGGATAAATCGGCATAACGGAAATGTTACATAATACAGAGGACTACAGGGTGTGGGAGTCACAAAACATGTGTATTGGTAGGCAGCATTGCTAAAGAGTGCTTGGGTCTCTTAAGCACAAACACAGAATTGAAAACAGAACACCATGGTTGGGGGTGCCTTGAATAAAAACAATCGATTTCTATCCAGATGAACCATTTTTGCAACTTTAATATCTCTAATCTTTACTTTGCAGTGCATGCAGTTCTTTGATGACAGTTATAAATTCACTGTTCTATATTAGGATTTTAATTTATAAGCTGCAAGTAACAGAAGAGCAGTAATCCATTGACCTATTTACATTTTATGCACTTTGTAGTTGGCATGGTACACTTTCTTCACTGCTGGCATATTAACCCTCTGGCTTCCTTGCAATGAGTTAAAACTTCTCCCACTAGATAACTCTAATCTCTCCCGCAAGAACATAAATCCCCAGAGTTATCTTGGCATTTTTATTGTCTGGAAATTGCAGGAGCCCAGGAATGTGTGGAGTGCTTTTAAAAGTAAAATAAACTGGGAAACATTGCCTCTCTGAAGTCAGTATGTATCCCGCCCACTATTTAAATTGCCTGCACAGCACGAAAATGCGCACAGCATGCAAGGGGTTAATGTAATACATTCAAATGCACATTTTAAAGGGCACATTTTTTCCAAAAGGAAACATTTTGGCCTCAGCGCAAAACCGATGAGGAGAAACTTCCAACTCCTCAGCCAGCAGCCAAGCACAAGCCCTGGAGGGGAGGACAAAAACACAAGCAGCATGTATATTAAAGTATAATTTTAAGCTGTGTTTAAGTTTTGGTTTAACTTTTTACATGAGTTAGAGCTGCAGTAACTAGAAAGCATGGCTGGCTGCTGCTGGCTTCGGGCAGGAAGAACAAGACGTGAAAGCTGCAATAAAATGTAAGCAGATACATCTGAGCACCCACAGTGTAACAAGAGGTTGAAAACATAATAAAATACCCCCCCTCGCGAGCAGATAAACAGAACACAGTGTAATGATATTGTACTAAGTCCCTGCTGCTTGGAGGAAAAAGGAGAGACAAATAGGCAGGACTGGCCATTAGTAAGCAAGGATTTTTAAAGGACATTGAAGCATACAAATGAGAAGCAAGGAATGGCATTTGGCCCACAGATATATATGTATACTAAAGTACACAATCCCAGGAAAGGGCATAAACTCCATTTGAGATTGGTTATATCAAATTATGTTCTATTGTCAATCGACCATCTTGTTAATGACTGGTTATAAGTTTTGACCACACCCATATTCAGAAAGTCATGCTGTTCATTTAAAGATGGAACAAGACCTCTTTGGTCTATGCTGAATCCCAGGACCCCACCGCCACCTCTCATGTATGGATTTCGAGGCAACTCTGGGAACACACTTCAAAGTGGCTGCAAGCGCGGAGGTGCCAGAGAGATTTGGTGTGGCTCAGCTGCTCAGCATTCATCAACACGATGTTCCAAGAACACCTAGATGTGCAGTGTGAGCATCATTCCTTCCGCTTTTGAACTCGTGCAACCTTTAATAGGATCTTACCATGACTCCTGGCACAGATGAAATATTTGGCCTTACCATCCCTTGTTTGCTCTGCTGGGTTTCAGCAGAAGCTGATATTGATAGTTATGGATTTGGTGCACTCTGTCCCTAACACATCAGATGAAGGCGTTGATCAAGCTGGCATTCCTAAACTAACTAATAGGTTTAATGACGGATAGATGGCAGGCAGTAGCACTCCCTCCATACCAGTCTGAGTTTGCTACAGTCCCACATGGGGTCCCACAGGGGTCTGCAATCAGCCTGACACTCTTTAAAGTGTACATGCAACCCCTGATGGGCATCATCAAGGCTCACGGCATTAGCGTGATCAACTATGCAGATGACACGCAGCTGATGATTTCTCTTGATGGTGTCCATGCAGACTCACTCGAGACCTTCCATACCTGCATGCTGGAAATGGCATCTTGGTTAAATAAGAACTCACAACAGTTTAATAGTGACAAAACCGAGATAATGCACTGCAAAGTAGGTAGAATCACTAGAAGTCTGCCCGCCGACTTTTGGCCTTTGAAGTCAGGGGAGCAACTAACTCCAGTAAAATCAGTGAGGAATCTAGGGGTCAGCTTTAATGACAGTCTGAGTCTAGAGACCAATGTCAATAAGCAGTTGAGCAGCTGCTTCGCCTTAATGCGAGGCCTTCGAAAGCTGCTGCCCCTTCTACCAGTACAGGCTAGAGCCACCATAGTCAGGAGCACCATTCTCAGCCGCCTGGATTATTGTAACGCTCTGCTTCTGGAATCTCCTGCTTATTTGATCTCCAGACTTCAGAGCATCCAGGCGGCAGCAGCCAAAATGGCACTTTCCCGAGGACGAAGATCCTCCACCACTCTTGCACTGGCTAAACTACACTGGCTGCCCGTACATCAGAGGATCCTCTTCAAATCCCTATGCACTGTCTTTAAGGCAGTGCATGGGATGGGCCCCTTACCGCTACAAAACAAATTCAAATGGTATGAACCCACTCGGACCCTACGATCTTCCTCCACTAACCTCATCAGTATACCCAGGATCAGGAAAGCCACTTATGGTGGCAGAGCCTTTAGTATAGCGGCAGCCCATCTCTGGAATAGTCTCCCTACTGCTATCATCAGGAAAACAGACAAACTGATGGCATTTCGAAAAAAGGTCAAAACATGGCTCTTCCCTAAAGTCTAACTGCCCAGAATCAAATGACCATCCATCCTACCTATGATGCACATCGTTCCAGTTATACTCTCACAGCGCCAGGATGCCCGTAGGGTTGCAGAGCGCATTATAAATGCCATAAATAAATAAATAAAATTAATAAATATCTCTTTTGCTCTTTTTTTGGTGCTTGGCAGGCTTCGAACATGGCATATATTGTGCTCCTTGTTGCTTTGTCTTAATATAGAAATTTTCATAGCTTGCAAAGAGAGAATCATGATCTCATGAAAGAAAAGGAGCAGGTTTTAATAATCATTCCTCTTCTCTAGTGGCACATGTTTTTTCTTTGTTTAACTGAAAAGTGCTATTAAACTTGCCAAGTCTAATTTCTTCCCTCTATGGTAAGTATCAACGTATTACTATGTATTATCATTGTGATTCAAATGACATGCTTGTTGTTCTTGCCCTAACACTTTTTTCCTCCTGGATGTTTAGGGCCATATTTATGAACAGCTTGCAACACTTTTGCTCTGTTGTTGCATCATTTTGTGTGACGCACCAGTGGTGTAAAAAATGCGCCATGTTGCAGATTATTTACAAAGTGATGCTTCTTGGCAGATGCGTCACTTTATAAAGCCCTGCACTACATTATACCTGCGCCAGGTTTAATGTATGCAGGATGGGTGTAACCTGGCAAAAAGCCTTGTAGAAGTGGCGCATTGAAATCTATAAGATTTCAGTGCGCCACTTCTAGGACAGGACTGTGTCAATATCTCTCAGCAGGCATAAGACTGATGCAGGCCCTTTCACATGGGGCTTGCTCTATGTGAAAGGACTCATTGCTTGAGTTACGACTGTTTCAGACACACCGCAGCAATGCACAACTTTTGTGCCAACAGATACGTCAGAAATACTGACATCTCTGTAACCCCTTTACATTAAATGCGGCACAGCCATCCTGTCGCAAGGAGGGCGCAGTGAAAACTGTTGCATTGCTGTTTTCACAAAGCGATGCAACAGTTTTCATAAATGCGGCCCTTAGGGTTTTTCTGTTCTTTCAAATGCCTTCCATCTTCTCTGTTGCTAGCCTAAATTGCTTTTTTTGTTTGCTTGGATCTTATTTCCAGAAATCATACTGCCTTTCTTTAAAGTATCTTCCTGTTGTGGATTCCTGTTCACTGTTCATTCATGTTGATTACTGCTGTTTCTTTTCTTCCATGTTGGAGTGCTCAGTTGAAATTGTCATTTGCAGACTTCACTCTGGCATTCTTGACACTCTCTTTCACCTCATCAAGAGGCCGTCTCATTGATGTTAGAGTCTTTTATTATCTCATGGATGTTTCCGTGCAAAGCCTTCTGCTGCAGACAGTGGCAATTAAAGGAGAGGTGCCATGTAACATCTGCCTCTTGTCCTTAAAAAAAAATCTCTCTGAGCAAGCGAGGAAAACCGCCAATTGCGCCAATTGCTTTTAGTCAAAGTATCTCACTTGCGTTTGCTATAAGTATTGAACTTGTATTACACAATCAAAAATGAAATTTTACTTTTTCTCAAAATATTTTCAACCATTATCTGGTAATCTGAAAACATTCCAAAATGGGCTACATTTTTTATTTGATTTTTATAATTTTAGTCACTCATAATCTGATATACACTATATACCTTGAAAATACACAAAGGATTTCACATACTTAATATCTTGATGTGAACGACGACATAATTAGTGCTATTAAATGCTTTGATAGGTTTGTTTATTCCTTCATAGAGCAAAAAGACAATAGATCTATTAAAAAAATATAAGGGGCCTCATTTATGAAAAGTGACGCATCGCTGCGTGAAAACAGCGATGCGTCACTTTTCACAGCGCCCTCCTTGCGAGACCAATGATGCCTCATATTTACAGTATGACGCATCATGGCGCAAGGAGTTACAGATACGTCAGTATTTCTGACGTATCTGTATGGCGCAAAAGTGACGCATTGCTGGAGTGTGTCACAAAAGTGACGCAACTCAGCAATGTGTCCTTTCACATGGGGCAAGCCCCATGTGAAAGGGCCTGCATCAGTCTTACGCCTGCTGTGAGGCAGGCGTAAGAAATTAACACATTTGTGTCCTAGAGGTGGCGCAGTGAAATCTTATAGATTTCACTGCGCCACTTCTATGACCCTGGGCTGCGTCAGAACGCCCCCCCCCCCTGCATACATTATACCTGGCGTAGATATAATGTATCGCAGGGTTTTACAAAATGACGCATCTACCTAGATGCGTCACTTTGTAAATATGGTGCAACGAGGCACATTTTTTACGCTGCTGGTGCGTCACAAAAAGTGACGCACCGGCAGCGTAAAAGTGATGCACGGCCTCATAAATGAGGCCCAAGGTTTCTATCACAAAATGATCACAAATAATACAATTTATATTTTTTAACCGGGTACGGTTTACGGTTTCTTATTCCTTGCATACATTTGGTTCGTTGTTTTCTTCATATTCATTGTCTTGCCATTAAGGTATAAAATGTACAGTTATCCGCTCGCATCATTGCTTCTTTTCAGGTTGGTTTAAAAAATGTTTTCTATTCTTGAGAACAGGGAAATAAAGATATTGCGTTAGCAGAATATCTTCGAGATGATTGGACATTCCCAGTTTGGCGGGGATTCCTTCCTATGCTTATTCTCCAACTCTTGTTGGTATCTCTCCCAGCCTTATTTGCAGATACTTCCTTGGGAAAACATGTTATTTATGAAAATTGGCACTAAAGAATAGGCCTGGCCTTTTGGCAAGCTGATCTAATGTCTACATATTATTCTTTTTTTGCAAGGCTATGCTACCAAAAAAAAAAAAATATATATATATATATATGATGCTGAAATAAATTGGTAACAACTTTTGAAATTTTTAAAATAAATGAATCATCACAAAAAAATGTATTAGAACTGTACAGGTGTTTCTTAACGTGGCGGTGTACTCGGAACAGGAATAGAAAGAATGCCAACAAAAATTGGAAAAATAAAGCATTGACCCACCACTCTTGGTCTTGAAATACACTTCTTTTTAAGCAGATATGCACATTTGACCAGGAAAAATGCCACCATTCACAGTTCACAGTTCAAGATAGCCAATGGCTGAAGTAGTCTGACCCTATGATGTATGGTGTGGTGTGTATAAGTACAATGTACAGATGAACAGATAAATGGGTGAAGGGGTCTGAACCAAAACCACTCTATGAAAGTACATATGTATTTTAATTTTTTCATTACATAAGAGACATTTTACCTATTTCTAGGCTAATCTTAAAAGGCAATTGACACGGTAGAGAGGTAGGAATGTGTTATATGGTTCAACTATTTATTGTATGTGGCATGTGCTCTGTGCAAAAAAACGTGAGGAGAGCTTGATAAATTTGTAATTACAGGGAGCCGCTCCTACTCTCACGCCTTTTTGAGTTTACTTACTGATGGAACTTGAACCTTCAGAAGTGTGAATTACACAACCCCTTGCTAATAGGGAACTACCCAGTAAAATCCAAAATAGGACTGCAGGGTTTTTGAAGGGGATCCATTTGCTCCTGATGAAAGCCGTAGTGACCCAACACTGAGGGCGCAGTAAAATAGACAGAAACATATTAACATTTGAGCAGTAAGGAAGCATGAACTGATCCTTATTTTCTCCTTTCACCACCATCCTTCACGTTTTTTAACCTGGCCTGGTGGTCCATTACTAAAATAGAACCACGGCTACACCTGAGCTAGTTTTAACCTTCACAAACAGCACATTCTTTGGTGATCCTGCTATTTTATGTTTGTATTGTCTTCCCCTCCCCTTTGCTCCAACCCAGGCATTGGTCTGCGCATGGGTGTCAGTCAGCAAGCCCGATGATGAAGCATATCACAATTTATGAGTAAGGGCAGTCTTTTGTACAAAGCACATGCCACATACAATCAACAATTGAACCATAGCACACATTCCTACCTCTCTGCTGTGTGAATTGTGTTTTGACTGGGGAGGTCGTGGTAGGAAGGTAACCTCTCCCCCCTTTTCTTGTGTGGATGGAGTAATCTTAAAAGGCACCATCTGTTAATGTGAATGTCACTTGATGTCAGATGCTCTGTCAAAGTACTATTATGCAGATTTGATCAAATTTGTAAATGGGGAAGAAGGGAAACTAGACTGGATGAACCACAGGTTAAATGTAATGGATCACAATTCATACAATGTTCATGTGAAAGCTGACGTAGTGTGAGTGTACCTCAGATACAGAATGGGCAATGAGGGGCGAGCACTATCGGATTGCTGTGGCTATGTCTGGAAATATGTTATCTTTGTTGTTTTTACCTACACTTACACCCTGATTCTGAGTAGGCTGATAATATCAAATCTAATTAATACATTGATTTTTGCTCCCAGTTTGACATTCTAACTTGTATTAACATTTAGCACTGACAATGCCATTTTTCATGCTCAACTTTTGGCAGGTGATACCTGGCAAAATGTGTTCAGGGATATAACATATCCAAATATAATGACAAATTCAGAAGAATCTTTAATGGATGGAATACTACAGGAGTACTCTATTACACATAACATACCTTTTTGAGTGGGCCCACTTTTGAGATGGACTTCATTAACATTATTTTTCCTTATCTTCTGCTGTAGGTATGATCTTCCTACACGCTTAAATGCCACATGGCCAAACATGATAGTCTAAACAACAGTAGGATTACGATTCTACACTCATTTAATAGGTAGCTAAATTGTTTAAATCTTGTCGCTTTGCATAGCTTCTTATAATATGATATTTTCTATGTCCACCATCAAAGGTTTCATACAATCGATCTCCATGACAAATGTTCTGTGTGATAAGTGATACAACCAAAAGTAGTAAAACAAGCGTTTCAATGAAATTTTTCAAATTTGTTAAATGTTGAATTGATTCAAAATGTCTTCCCTTGGGACGTGGCCTGCAGCCGACCAAGATGGCTGCCTAACATGGGAGCTCCACTCCCTTGACCATAAAATCCAACATCATCCGTCCACTAAATAGGCTGAATACAATCCCCTGCCTGATGCTGTGTATCCTGCTTTGGTTGCCAACCCGTTACTCCCGAAATAACCACTAACTGACCCTTCAGGAGTCACTGATCTGGCTTATTAGGATCCAATGCCTCGTGCCCGGTGGCCCGCAGCTTGGGCTGTGTGCCGGCATTGCATGGAGAATGAAGAAACGGGGAGTTTTTACCTAAACCTCTGAGAATTAATTGAAACAATGAATGTTGTTTGACGGATAAACATAACTTTATTTGTTTACCCCAACAGTCAATTTTATCTTTTGTTTTTCACAATTTGTTTTATCTTTTTATACACAGAACAAGGTCGCCATCAACTTCACGTATAACCATGTGTGGTTTATGATACAAATTTGTGAATATTTACAGTGAATGAATGCAACAGAAAAACATATAAATACATTTAAATCACTAAGGTGCTCATAATCATAACATAAACATGGACAATCAAAAAAATTTTTGAACAGTAACCATCAGATTTAGAAAAAACAAAACTATCAGTATGTGAGCTGGGGGGTGAGAATTTATCAATTTTAGCCCCACTAGTACTGAACAAATAAGTACGATTCAAGAAAAAAGCCCATTTCATGCATCAATCGATTTGACAAGAATATCAAATACGAGGTAAATGCAGACGAGTTTCGAATCCTGTTTATAGATTTGCAGGAATCTCATCAGGGCAGTATAATTCTAGTCCATGGACACTGTTTGCAAAACAAAAGGGAAATTGTTGTTTTAATCGAAAAGGGTCCTCAAGCCAATTTTCTATTAAAATTGTTCACATCACTACAGGCGGCATACCTTGTGTGATTTTTGTCCAAGGCTGCGCTTATTTGGTGAAAACGTCTATGTTGTGGGGTCGTGCTGTAACAGAGTGAAGATTGGGTTACCCGGCAATCTAGAAACGAGGCAAGGGTTGATTGCCTGAATTAGAGCGCAGAAAGGGCATTTTTACCTTTACTCTTCGTGTTCCGGCGGCTGGTCTGCCTGTGTCCGGATGATTGGTATCTGCGTTAGCCGTATTACATTTCTGAGGGAATTAAGTTTTAACAAGCGATGAGATCATTGATCAACGCTACTTTGTTGCGACTATGTATGCAGGCGCTCAAGGGACTTACTGTTCTGTTTCTCCGGCGGTGCGAATTGTCGCTCCGGGATTCTATTTTCTTTCTGTGTGAATAAGAGGGAAAGTGTTCACTAAGCTGAGCCTTTTTGTGCGCTGAAGTGAGGGGACGTTTTGGACCACTAAGGCTTACCAGTAATGTTCGCGGTGTCACTTCTCGTAATCGCACTGCTCCACGGCCCACTCTGAATGTAGGTGTCCGCGGCTGTGCCTGGAGTGAATACATAATTCAAGTGAGTCTTGGTCAGCCAATCAGAGCCATGTAGGCCGTGATCATGTACTGGTGTCTCCTGGGACATGTAGTCCCCATGGAAAGAGTCGCGTTTCTCAAGCCCTGTTTATTTCGCTTAGACAGTTTAAACCCTTATTGACACTGTCAAATTTTAAAATGAGGTATGCCTCTTTGCGCAATAACATGGTGTCAACATCCGACTGGTATTTTGAGTCTATCCGGGCCAGTATCGTCCACTTGAAATCGCTCTCACTGTGATTGTTATTTATAAAATGTTCGACCATTGGCGCGGAAAACACTCTTTTCTTTATTCGAGAACGATGTTGGGTTATTCTGACATTTGCTGGTTGGCTTGTTTTGCCAATGTACACTCTGTCGCACGGACACACCACAGCATAGACTACATTTTTCGTTTTACAATTTGTAAATGCTTGATGTTTCCATTGTATTCCATTATGGTTAAAGGCACTGCCTTCAAGGGTGGTTGAACATGATATACAATTTCCACATTTGTGGTGCCCACATATTGGTTTCAGATTCCACTGTGCTCTTAAATCACTTTTTTGTTGCGGAATGTGACTGTCCGCTTTTATGAGCTGTTGTCCTATGCTTGTGTTCTTACGCATGGCAAAAATTGGTTTTGCTAGGGGGTACTCTAGTGTTTCTAATAGGTGCCAGTTTTTTAAAATGATGCGTTTGAAATGATTTGTGTGTTGGCTAAAGGTAGTTACACACACCAGTTTGTCTAATTCACTTTTTTCTTTGACCTTAAGTAAAGTCTCTCTTGGGGTGAATCTGGCTCTATTTATTGAGTGTTTTAACAGCTTTTTAGGGTACCCTCGTTTCGCCATTTCACTGCAAAATGTTGTTGCATGTGATTCTAAATCAGATACGTTGGTGCAATTTTGTCTGATCCTTAGCAGCTGACCGTAAGGTAAGTTCTCTTTCAAGCTTTGTGGATGTGAGCTATTATAGTGGAGAATTGTATTTCTATCGGTTTCTTTCTTATGTAAGGTGGTTATCAACTTTGCTTCACTGGTGCTTACCGTGACGTCAAGAAAGGTCATTTTTTGCTGGCTGGAATTCAGTGTGAACTTTATATCTGGGTGCTGTGAATTGAGCCATACATGGAATTGATCAAGGTCCGTCTGGCTCCCCTGCCACAGGAGCCATACGTCGTCGATGTATCTCAGCCATTGGTTAATGTAGCATGAGAAGGGATTGTCATTAAATATGAATTTCTCCTCATATTGGGCCATGTATAGAACTGCCAGCTCCGGCGCATAGGGACAGCCCATGGCTGTCCCTTTGATTTGGATGAAAAAATCATTTTCAAACTTAAAGTAATTGCTCCGTAAGGTTATTTCTGCCAAAGACACAATAAATGAAGTGGGTACCCGATGGGATCTGTCCCGCTGCTCTAAATACAACTCAATCACCTCAAGTGCCTCATCTTGGGGGATTTGGGTGTATAGTGAGGCAACATCTAATGTTGCCATCAATTGGGTCTGTTCATTGAATGTGAGCCCTTCCGTTTTGGTGATAAAGTCTGTTGTATCCCTGAGATATAATTTAACCTGTGCAATGAAGGGTTACAGGAAAAAATCAATATATTTGGAAATTGGCTCGAGTGCAAAGTCGCAGCCAGATACTATGGGTCTGCCCGGAGGTGTCGTGTCATTTTTATGAATTTTTGGCAAGAAGTACAGAACTGGCGTTCTTGGTGATTTTTTGTTTAAAAATTCAAATTCTTTGGGACCGAGATAGCCTTCATCCAGTCCATTCTTGGTGATTCTTGCGATTTTATCTTGGATGGCATGAATCGGATCTTCCTTGAATGGTCTGTACCACTCTCGATTGGTTACGTGTGTTTGACCTTCAGCCAGATACATCGGACGGGGCCATAAAACTACAGCCCCGCCTTTATCTGCCTGTTTTATTATGATCGATGTGTCAGATTTCAGATCACGAATTGCTTTATTCTGGCCTTTACTGATGTTGTTTTTTACAAAACATTTAGATTTTTCCAATTTGGTGAGAGATGACAAGACCGCTTGCTCAAAAGCAATGATTTGTTTAGGAATATTTTGTGTGGGGGTGAACCTCGATTTGACCCGAAGTCCAGTAGTTTCCTGTGTTGACGTCACTTCTGCACCAGCAAAGAAAGTTTTTAACCTTACCTTACGACAAAAATCTAGTGCCTCCAATTTAAGCTTCGTGAAATCAGTTCTTTGATTAGGGACAAATTTGAGGCCCAGGTTCAAAAGCCTTTCCTCATCAATCGATAGTTGTTTATTAGAGAGATTAACTATGGTCGACATTCCTAATTCTTGTAGAACTTGTTGCGAGTTCGCATCTCCCATGGCTGCTTGAAGCGGACTCTCGATTGCCCTCCTCTGGCTAAAAAAGACGAAGATGCCGCTGGTGCACCCCGTCTTTTTGTGTTGTTTTGCCTAGAGTCAGTGGAAGAGTCGGATGAGGTTGTGTCTGAAAAGGTTGTGAACCTATTTCTTGATCTGCCCTGGAACGTAGTTAGGGCCACCCGGGACTCTCCCGAGGTGTAAAAGTCTTCTTTGAGAAAAGGATATACCTGTTCTAATCTAAAAGATTGGGAATCTCTGTCAAACTGAGCTGTTTTCACATTAAGAGTGTTATCTTTGAAAAGCTGCTAAGGATCAGACGAAATTGCACCAACGTATCTGATTTCGAATCACATGCAACAACATTTTGCAGTGAAATGGCGAAACGAGGGTACCCTAAAAAGCTGTTAAAACACTCAAAAAATAGAGCCAGATTCACCCCAAGAGAGACTTTACTTAAGGTCAAAGAAAAAAGTGAATTAGACAAACTGGTGTGTGTAACTACCTTTAGCCAACACACAAATCATTTCAAACGCATCATTTTAAAAAACTGGCACCTATTAGAAACACTAGAGTACCCCCTAGCAAAACCAATTTTTGCCATGCGTAAGAACACAAGCATAGGACAACAGCTCATAAAAGCGGACAGTCACATTCCGCAACAAAAAAGTGATTTAAGAGCACAGTGTAAGCATGGGCGGAAAATCCGTTACGCTCGCGGATTTTGCGGATTTTTGGGAAATTCGCAATCCGCGAGATTTGCGAATTTCCCGCAAAATCCGCAAATTCGCACGCAGCGGATTTTTTTTGCGGCTCGCGTCGTTGGTGATACAATTTTTGCGGCACGCGGCGTTTATCATCGTTTGCCGAGTTGTTTTTCTCTATATTTTGCGAGTGCTGCGCCATTTTGGATCTTGCTGTGTGATCCCGCGGGAATTTGGCGAGCGCGATTACGTCATCGCGGCTTGCCAACTTGCACAGCGAGACTTTGTCAACGCGAGTACGGCGAGATCACGTCTCGCGGTACTTCGCAATTGCGAGATTTGAGATGCGGCGAGCAGCAACAATCTCGCAGAAGCGAAAATATCAAATATGCAATTCTGCACAAGAAATCCACCAGCAAGCAGCATAAACCTTCTTGAAATGATGATTTTTATCTGAATAACTCCTTAGGTTGACATTTGCCTGCACTTTTTTAGCGAGGAGTCCATTTTGGGGAGGGGGGTAGGGGGGTGGGAGGAAGGAAGTGCCCCACAGTCTTCAACTTCCTGTTCCTGTCCAGCAGGCTCCTCCCAGTGCTTTGTCCATCTCCTGGCCACTTTTCATTTGGATCTGGAGCTGGAAGGATTACTTTTTGTGGATGCTGCTGGATATTTGGATTTGAGGCCTTTTTGACTTTCTTTGGATCACTGTTGGATTAGAAATTTTACAAGTAAGTTTGTTTGGGGCATTACAGTTGCTGCAACTAAAATTTTGGAATTTTCGATTTTTGGGCTGTTTTGGGGCCTTTTGCCCAGGGGTACTCAGTGGTGGGTGGACTGAGTCTTTCTGTGGGTTGTCTTGAACTTAAACATCATGGAGGGCATGAATGGATTGGGATTGTGCTGATTTTTCAGTGATTTTCATTTTTTGGGGCTGTACTTGTGGCCTTTTCACCAGGGGTATTTGAGTCTAGCATGGGCCTAGTCTTTCTGTGGGCTGTCTTGAACTTAAACATCATGGAGGGCATGGATGGATTGGGATTGTGCTGATTTTTCAGTGATTTTCGTTTTTTGGGGCTGTACTTGTGGCCTTTTCACCAGGGGTATTTGAGTCTAGCATGGGCCTAGTCTTTCTGTGGGCTGTCTTGAACTTAAACATCATGGAGGCCAAGGATGGAATGGGATTGTGCTGATTTTGCAGTGTTTTTCGATTTTTGGGGTCGTTCATGGGGAGGGACAGGCCATGTGGCTGGTGGCCATTTTGAGTGCTGCTACAGGCACTGGCCATGTGCTGGGAGAGGCAAGTGGCCATTTTGAATGCAGGCTTTGTTGTTAGGCCTGCAACCATTTTGCCTACTTTTCAACCTTAATGCCCAGGGGTAGTGAGTCTTGCATGGGCCTAGTCTTTCTGTGGGTTGTCTTGAATTTAAACATCATGGAGGGCATGGATGGATTGGGATTGTGCTGATTTTTCAGTGATTTTCGTTTTTTGGGGCTGTACTTGTGGCCTTTTCACCAGGGGTATTTGAGTCTAGCATGGGCCTAGTCTTTCTGTGGGCTGTCTTGAACTTAAACATCATGGAGGCCATGGATGGAATGGGATTGTGCTGATTTTGCAGTGTTTTTCGATTTTTGGGGGTGTTCATGGGGAGGGACAGGCCATGTGGTTGGTGGCCATTTTGAGTGCTGCTACAGGCACTGGCCATGTGCTGGGAGAGGCAAGTGGCCATTTTGAATGCAGGCTTTGTTGTTAGGCCTGCAACCATTTTGCCTACTTTTCAACCTTAATGCCCAGGGGTAGTGAGTCTTGCATGGGCCTAGTCTTTCTGTGGGTTGTCTTGAATTTAAACATCATGGAGGGCATGGATGGATTGGGATTGTGCTGATTTTTCAGTGATTTTCGTTTTTTGGGCCTGTACTTGTGGCCTTTTCACCAGGGGTATTTGAGTCTAGCATGGGCCTAGTCTTTCTGTGGGCTGTCTTGAACTTAAACATCATGGAGGGCATGGATGGATTGGGATTGTGCTGATTTTTCAGTGATTTTCGTTTTTTGGGGCTGTACTTGTGGCCTTTTCACCAGGGGTATTTGAGTCTAGCATGGGCCTAGTCTTTCTGTGGGCTGTCTTGAACTTAAACATCATGGAGGGCATGGATGGATTGGGATTGTGCTGATTTTTCAGTGATTTTCGTTTTTTGGGGCTGTACTTGTGGCCTTTTCACCAGGGGTATTTGAGTCTAGCATGGGCCTAGTCTTTCTGTGGGCTGTCTTGAACTTAAACATCATGGAGGGCATGGATGGATTGGGATTGTGCTGATTTTTCAGTGATTTTCGTTTTTTGGGGCTGTACTTGTGGCCTTTTCACCAGGGGTATTTGAGTCTAGCATGGGCCTAGTCTTTCTGTGGGCTGTCTTGAACTTAAACATCATGGAGGCCATGGATGGAATGGGATTGTGCTGATTTTGCAGTGTTTTTCGATTTTTGGGGGTGTTCATGGGGAGGGACAGGCCATGTGTCTGGTGGCCATTTTGAGTGCTGCTACAGGCACTGGCCATGTGCTGGGAGAGGCAAGTGGCCATTTTGAATGCAGGCTTTGTTGTTAGTCCTGCAACCATTTTGCCTACTTTTCAACCTTTATGCCCAGGGGTAGTGAGTCTTGCATGGGCCTAGTCTTTCTGTGGGTTGTCTTGAATTTAAACATCATGGAGGGCATGGATGGATTGGGATTGTGCTGATTTTTCAGTGATTTTCGTTTTTTGGGCCTGTACTTGTGGCCTTTTCACCAGGGGTATTTGAGTCTAGCATGGGCCTAGTCTTTCTGTGGGCTGTCTTGAACTTAAACATCATGGAGGGCATGGATGGATTGGGATTGTGCTGATTTTTCAGTGATTTTCGTTTTTTGGGGCTGTACTTGTGGCCTTTTCACCAGGGGTATTTGAGTCTAGCATGGGCCTAGTCTTTCTGTGGGCTATCTTGAACTTAAACATCATGGAGGGCATGGATGGATTTGGATTGTGCTAATTTTTCAGTGATTTTCGTTTTTTGGGGCTGTACTTGTGGCCTTTTCACCAGGGCAGGGTATTTGAGTCTAGCATGGGCCTAGTCTTTCTGTGGGCTGTCTTGAACTTAAACATCATGGAGGGCATGGATGGAATGGGATTGTGCTGATTTTGCAGTGTTTTTCGATTTTTTTTGTGGTGTATAACTGAACTGATGTTCCTCTGTCTTCCATTGTTTTTAGGTGAACAAGACTCAAGAGAACCACCAGTGCCAGGAAGAAGTCCTGCAGCGGTGTGTGTGTGCAGCATAACGTCACGCGACGTCACGTCTGGCCTCAGACAACTCTACAATTCGTGCAACTGCGGCCTGCTGTCTGATCTGCTCTGAAGAAGATGGCCCCAAAAAAAGTTCTCCGTAGCTCCTCTAGCAAGAAAGTTGCTAGTAAGGAGCAGAAGAAGCAAGTTACCAAGGAGGCTGGTGTGCCACCCGCCACGTTTTTTGGGAGCAAAAAAATAAGTACGCCTGCAGCAGCAGGATCTGCTGGGGACCAAGCTGGGAGCAGCACCCCTGCTCCATTGGGTTCAGTGCCTCCACCACCAAGCCAACTTAAGTCAAAGCCCTTGAGTGCTTCAGAGGCAGTCAGTGTACTTCTCCAATCACCATCGACCAGTGATGTTGGCTCATCGCAAGAAAGTAGCAGCAATGTCCCTGAATCAACACAGGTTGTTGTAACTCATCTGACAAGTGTTGAACAACCACAGCCGCAACAACAACACCATGTGCAAGTACACGCCCAAGTACATGTGGAAGGAGAGGCAGCAAACGGAGATGCGCAAGCAAAGGTGCATGGAGGTTCACAAGTGCCCACAATAGTTGTTCCTCCCGAAGTAGGGGCACATCAGGAAATCGACAATGAAGCTGAGGTATTGGAAGCCACTCCTCCTGATGATCATTCATTGTCTTCCACATCCCTAGCAAGGAAAAGATCAAGGGGGGTGTCTACATCTTCTTCAAGCCCACCTCCTTCTGATGCAAGTGATCCATCTTGGGAACCACAACTGCGGTCTGACAGTGAGGCACACCATGATCTGACAAAGGTACCTAAGCGTAAAAGGAAGGTCGTCGAAAAACTCATAGCTATGGATTGTGATGAGGCTCAACAAGAAGTGACAGATACTGCTGGTGATGAAGCCTCTCACGATGACGACGAGCCAGTCATCACAAAGGTCACTGCAGCCCGACCGGGCATGCAGCAAAGAGACATTTTGACCCTATCCCGAGAAGCTGCTGAGCGTGATGATGATGTCGACGAGGAGGCAATGGAAATGGAATCATTAGATTTGGAGTTAAGTGGTACACCAACACCTACCGCTTCCATATTTCTTCCTCGCAGGAAGGTACCCACCTCGACCTCAATTCGTGGTGGTGAAAGTGCAAAACGTACTGAAGTTCGGCAATCCACATCCTCCACTTCATCTGGCATTAGCAGCAGGACCACCACCACTAGGATCGCCGCCTCCTCCGGCCCCCAAAGACATTTCAAGTCTCCAGTTTGGGACTTCTTTAGTGTTTGCCCAAAAATGGAAAACGTAGCCATTTGTAGCATTTATAAGCTTCGAGTTGGTCGGGGTAAGCTTGGTACTAACTATGGTACGGAGGCCAGAGAGGTCATCTTAAGAGAGCGCACCCTGTCCAATGGTTTCCGCACCTAGAGGCGTTTAAGGAAGCCGGAATTGCACGTAATGAAAACGTTGATTTTTCATCTGATGATGACGAGGAGGAAGAAGACGATTCAAACACTTCACTTACACCCAGTACCCCTGTCAGCAGCACACCCCATGTGAGGCACACTAAGAGTGTGGGAGAGAGTGAGACATCAATGCGGAAAAGTTCATCAGCGAGCGTAACTGGGTCGAAGATATCATCATCATCCCGTAAATCCTTGGTCCAGGGCAACATTAAAAAGATGTTGTTTACAGAAGCGCAATATGAACGCAACCACCCACTGACGCGTCTGTATAACACTAAGCTGGCTAAAATGCTAGCTCTGGACCTTCTCCCTTTTTCTTTTGTAGAAGGGGTTGGTTTTCTAGAATTAGTGGCAGCGCTCTGCCCTAAATGGAAGGTTCCTAGCCGGTTCTATTTTGCCCGAGTTGCGGTTCCAGCACTACATGAAGATGTTCTGAAGGTGATTGGGGCAGCTTTGCAGAAGAGTGCTGTTCACACTATACATCTGACAACAGACATGTGGATCAGTGGCGCAGGCGCTGATTACATGTGCATCACTGCACACTGGGTCTCTTTTTCAGGGGCTAAAGCAAAGCTAAACGCAGGTGTTGATGCGGACATTGTTTTTAAAGCTGCTCGGAAACATGCAACACTAGCCATGTTTGGTTTGGAGAAACGTCACACAGCAGATAACATTTTGGATGTCTTTAACACAAAGGTCCTTAACTGGCTGTCCCCACTAAAACGCCAGGTTGGTTATGTTTCCACGGACAATGGCTCCAATATAGTTAAGGCCATGAGGGACGGTGACTATTTCAGAGTGCCGTGTTTGGCGCACTGTATAAACCTGGTTGTCCAAAAATTCTTGGGTAATAAAGGCAGTGCAGCGTACAGTGTATTGGACACCTGCCGAAAAATGTGCAAGCATTTCAGCCATTCTTTTAAGGCCCGGAAGCAGCTGAGGAGCCTGCTATATCAACGTCAAATGCCAGTGAAAGCACTCATCCAGGAGGTGGTAACACGTTGGAACTCAACCTTCTACATGCTTGAGCGTCTGTATGAGCAGTATAAGGAACTCGATCAATATTTCCTTACAGAGGGTACAGAGGAGCTGAGGATGGGTGCGGTGCAATGGAACATAGTTCAAAGCCTGACACGCATGCTTCGTCCTTTTGAGTTCTTCACGCGTGCAGTCAGCAAGGAGGACTCTAATTTGGGAAAAGCTATCCCATTGTTGTACATGCTGGAGGACCAACTGAAGGAGGTGTGTTCTGTGTTTGAAAAAGATGAAAAAAACCAAGACTCTTTGCTTCTGGCTGAGAAATTATTAGAGTTCCTACAAGGTGATGAACGTCTTAAAAAGATCCACTCAGAAGAGCATTACATTTGTGCTGCTATTCTGGATCCACGCTACAAAAAGGCGCTGGCAGGCCAAGCATTCTTTCCTTTTGATGATGAACATGTTCCAAAGTACAAACGTTGGCTAGCCTTGTCAGCCAAGAGGTTTGAAAGAGAACGGCTGGAAATTGAAGGAAATGGCAGTACATCAGCAGGCCATCCCCAGTCAAAACAATCCACTTCTGCACCTGTGGCTGTGGCACAAGTGACCTCTCAGCCGTTAAAGACACCGGCAACCGGATCATCTGCACGAGACACAACAGAAACATTGGAGGCTGAAGAGGATTGGCTAGCTCTGCGTGGGTTTGGTTCTCAAAAGGTCAGAGGCACAGCAAGAGCTAAGCAAAGTGGAGGAACCTTGGATGAGGACCTTGAGTCGATGGTGAAGGACTATCTGAATGACTCAACAGAGGTCTATGTTAATTCTGACCCATTGGCGTATTGGCATGGGAAAAAAGAATTGTGGCCACAGCTCACCAACCTGGCTTTAAACTACTTGTCTTGCCCACTCGCAAGCGTGTCTTCTGAACGGGTTTTCAGTGCTGCTGGTGGCATTGTAACTCCCAAACGGAGCCACCTCTTGCCCAAAAATGTGGAGAGGTTAACAATGATCAAGATGAATCAGCACCTCATACCACCAGATTTCAGAGTACGAGAAAGCGTGCCGGATGAAGAGGAGGTGGCCAGCAACATAGATGAGGGAATTTCTACTCTGTCAGGTGACACTGAGCTCACCCTGCCTGAATTCGCAGAGTATGATGACGAAGCCTTATTCTTATTCCTGGATCGTGATACCGAGCCCTGAAAATGAGACAACGAATCAATAACTTTCTTTTTCGTCCTTATTCACTTTTATTCCTGTGTGTCTGTCTTTCTTTGTTGTGCACAGTTAATATATTTCAAACTTTAATCAGATAATCACAAAATCAAGCCCATCAGCAGAACTGTCTTCACTGGTTTGCTAATTGATTTGAAGTTGCCGCAGTCTGCATTCCTCAGGTTCACAAGTTCAGAAGAACATGCTCCTCTATCCTCCTCCTCCAGACTCCTATTTCCATCAAACCAGAGGGCTGGTTTACGCCCAATGAAGAAAGACTCAGCACTTGTGGGGGTGTTGTTGTACCTCTTTGCAGGTGAGTTGACGGCTCTGGGACCATTGTTGGGAAGCTCTAATACCGGATAAAAGTGGTTTGGACCAAATCCCAGGTGGAAATTTTTTTGTGTTTTTGATGACTTGCTTGCCTTTGAGGTGCTCTTAGGGAGGGTTCCGTCTGTTTGTGGGTGAGTTTCGTGGTCTGGGAGCACTGCTGGGACACTCTAATCTTGATTGCATTTGCTTTTCAGGAAATCCGT
This sequence comes from Lissotriton vulgaris, assembly GCF_964263255.1. Lineage (NCBI taxonomy): Eukaryota > Metazoa > Chordata > Amphibia > Caudata > Salamandridae > Lissotriton > Lissotriton vulgaris. Next base: position 324,760,104 of record NC_141698.1, on the reverse strand, counting down.
CGTGGCAACCCCGACTTATGGCCTAGCTACGCAGCGCGTTTGGACCGAAGGCCGAGAAATATTGCAAGTATGAGATTTTGCTTTTGGCCTGTTTGGGGGTGTTATGCTTCTTGGCAGGTGGGTTGGCGGGTCTTGGGGCATTCCTGGGAAGGTCTAATACCGGGTAGAAGTGGTTGGGACAAAATCCAGGCCGATTTTTTTTTGGCTATTTCTGACATTTTGCTCAATGTAGCGTTTTTGGGGGCCTGTTTGTGGGGCTTCCTGGTGTTTGTGGGTGGGTTTCGGGGTCTGGACGCACTGCTGGCTATATATATTTTACTTTGCAAGAGGTTTGAAGCAAATGCATGGTGGCAGAGGGGAGTTAGGGCCTAGCTGCAGACCGCGCGCGGAGTGATTTGGGAAATTTGTGAAAAATTGACTAAGTCCCCATTTTTGTACTTTTGCTCTTTGGCTGTTTGGGGGTCTTCTACTCGTTTTCTCCTGGGTTGACGGCTCTGGGGCCATTGCTGGGAAGCTCTAATACCGGATAAAAGTGGTTTGGACCAAATCCCAGGCGGAATTTTTTTTGTGTTTTTGATGACTTGCTTGCCTTTGAGGTGCTCTTAGGGGGGGTTCCGTCTGTTTGTGGGTGAGTTTCGTGGTCTGGGAGCACTGCTGGGACACTCTAATCTTGATTGCATTTGCTTTTCAGGAAATCCGTCGTGGCAACCCCGACTTATGGCCTAGCTACGCAGCGCGTTTGGACCGAAGGCCGAGAAATATTGCAAGTATGAGATTTTGCTTTTGGCCTGTTTGGGGGTGTTATGCTTCTTGGCGGGTGGGTTTGCGGGTCTTGGGGCATTTCTGGGAAGGTCTAATACCGGGTAGAAGTGGTTGGGACAAAATCCTCGCGGAAAAGCCTTTTGGCACTTTTTGTAACTTAGGGTTCGTTAGGGTTAGCCCTAGCAGCAGGATTGCATGTGTTTCGGGGTGTTCTAGATTTTTGCAACTGAGTTCTGGGGTCTTAGAGCACTCGTGAGAATGTGTAATTTTGGTTGCAAGTCATTTGAAGAAAATCCATGGTGGGAAAGGGGGGATTTGGCATAGTTAAAGAAAGCCTTTGCCACTATTCTTAACTTAGGGTTCGTTAGGGTTAGCAGTATTTCTATTACATGTGTTTGAGTGGGGGGGATTTCGAGTCTGGGAGCGATGCTGGCTATGGATACTTTTGCTTGGTTGCTTGCAAGTGGTTTGAATGCAATCCACGGTGGGTAAGGGGTAATTAGGAAGGGGGTACTTCGGCCTACTTTTACTTTCAAAGTAAGTTTTGTCACCAGTTTCCTGCTAGGCCTCGTTTTTTGAGATTTGATTGGGGGTCTTCTACATTTTTGCGACTGGCTTTAGTAAGGGTCTGGGTGGGAGCACTGCTAGGAAGATCTAATTTTGTTCTAAAACACAGTTTACAGTACACCTAGCTTGAGGGGAAAGATCCGCTACATTAATTTGCCCCTACTTATTTGTCCTTCAAAAGGTGACTCAGACAGAGTACGCACTTTCAAAAATATTGTACTGTCTACTAGGAAAATCAAATTGTGACTTTTTGCACTCCACAGCCTACATACCTTATATTTATTTATCAGTGGTGTTGTAATATTATATCACTTCCTGTTTTTCGTTGAATAATTACAGGCCGGGTTTCAGTCTCTGCAATGGGGAAAAAAGGATGGAGTCAGGCTTCACATTAGCGAGCCACAATTCAGCATCAGGCAGGCAGTGGACAGGGTGTCTTCTGGTGACCAACATCGATGGACGAAGCGTCGGCTGCAATGGAGGAGTGCCGCTAATAAGAGGATTTTTTTTCTGCAGGCAACTTACTTACCACTTCCAACAGGACAACTACAACAACATAGATACAGTATACCTTGCCTTTTTCTCTGACTGTGACTGCATTTCTTGGATCTCTCTCTGCTTCTAAATTGATCCCTTAACACATCACTTAGTCCACTCCACTATCACATCTGCACCACACATAGTCATTTGTAAGTGCTCTTACGTAATTCGCAAGTCGCAGCACGCCCCAGCCCGTAGAGGACTGGGATGGCCCCAATGATGAAGCATGTCACCAAGGGGCAACCCTGGTGAGTGAGGGGACACCTAGAAAAAAAGCAATTTCTCCTTTTCTATCTACTATACCTTCCAGACCAACCCCATTGAGTGTTGTTGTGAATGGATTTATAGTGACCAGCAAGGCTCTCAGGTATCTGGCTACAGAGACCTTATGTTGAATATAGTTATCAATAATTCCACACACGCCCTGTACTGTCGCATTCTTTCTTCCACAGTTGTCGAAAGTACTACTTACTTTTAACTGACATGCATGCAGTAGTGCATGCACTTTCAAAGATTGATGGATAGGTTTGTACCCAAAGAATTGTTTATGTTCAATTGTTTGTCTATGCTGTGCTTTTTTTACAGGGTGTCTTCTGGTGGCCAACATCGATGGACGAAGCGTCGGCTGCAATGGAGGAGTGCCGCTAATAAGTGGATTTTTTTTCTGCAGGCAACTTACTTACCACTTCCAACAGGACAACTACAACATAGATACAGTATCCCTTGCCTTTTTCTCTGACTGTGACTGCATTTCTTGGATCTCTCTCTGCTTCTAAATTGATCCCTTAACACATCACTTAGTCCACTCCACTATCACATCTGCACCACACATAGTCATTTGTAAGTGCTCCTACGTAATTCGCAAGTCGCAGCACGCCCCAGCCCGTAGAGGACTGGGATGGCCCCAATGATGAAGCATGTCACCAAGGGGCAACCCTGGTGAGTGAGGGGACACCTAGAAAAAAAGCAATTTCTCCTTTTCTATCTACTATACCTTCCAGTCCAACCCCATTGAGTGTTGTTGTGAATGGATTTATAGTGACCAGCAAGGCTCTCAGGTATCTGGCTACAGAGACCTTATGTTGAATATAGTTATCAATATTTCCACCCACGCCCTGTACTGTCGCATTCTTTCTTCCACAGTTGTCGAAAGTACTACTTACTTTTAACTGACATGCATGCAGTAGTGCATGCACTTTCAAAGATTGATGGATAGGTTTGTACCCAAAGATTTGTTTATGTTCACAATTGTTTGTCCATGCTGTGCTATTTTTTCTTGTCTCCCAAAACCTTTCCCAAAAACCCCCGTACCCATCCATTTTTCAAACCCTAACCCTCTTCCCCCGGGCTGTGTGGTTTTGATTGATGTGTGACTAAATTACAGCAATAAATCCACACACTTGCTGGGGAGGATAAGGTGATAGCAACAGGCTGGTGAAGAAATCCGAGGATATATTCTTACTCTGCTTGACAAAGACCCATGGCTAATGTCAAAGAACTTCAACCGAATTAGTTATACTTTAACATTTGTTAGGTTACAATGTGGCACTGTTGTAGTGTACTTCTGTCACCTGCTATATTCTGTATTGTACCGTTGTATTGCTCAGGAGGACAAACCAGATTTCATTTTCTTTTTTTTCATAGGCAAGCAACTGCCACTGTGTCACACCACTAGTACCACCGCTATGAGGAAATTTTATCCGCCCAGGATTGCCATTTATTTGCTGTTTCCCGTGGAGCCAGCCCTGGGCCTAGCCCTACTTGCAAACAGAAATTACAGGTAAGATAGGCGTTTGGTTGGAGGTAGTATAATGGAGTATTAGGAGAGACGAGAGATTTGATTGACGGTAGTACTACTAAAGTCCTAGGACTATTCAGGAAAACAAACTTACTGTTATGGTAAACCCCCACCCACCAGACTCAAAAGCAGTAAAAAACAGGTATGGTCAGATAAAGTTTCAAAAAGTATATTTTTATAGCCCTAACAAAAGAATCTCCCGCAAGACCCTCCCTAATCCCAACGATTGTCCTTCAAAAGTCCCCAAAAATCCCAACTCCCAATTCCCACCCCCCAAAAGTCTCTAAAAAAGGGGCAAGGGACACTATGGCAGGGTGCTGTTGGAATTAGCAGCCAGGGCATCATGCTTCTTGCGGAGGGTGGCAAGTTCGAAGCGGAGGCCCTCCGCCACGTTCTTATAGTTATGGACCTCCTGCTCCAGGTAGGACAGTCTGAGGGATAAGCGGCGCCGGTGTGCCTTGCAAATCCTGTGAGGGGCAGCTGCTTTCTTTGCTGCTGGGCGGTGGCGTTTGGCTTTGGTAGCCCGGCTCCGTACCGCTGGAGCACTGCGCTGGCTGGCAGCCCGCACGGAGGAGGATGCAGCTGTCCCAGTGGACGTTGTTGTTGTACCAGACTGCGTCTCCTCCTCCTCCAGGGCCACCAGCCGCCGATATTCAGCAACAGTGGCATCCAGCCTCCTTTGCCGGGCCATTCGAGCCAGCTCCTTCCTCCTTGATGGTGTCTTGGATTTGGAAGGAGCAACTACATGAAAAAAGAAAGACATAGTCTGTAACCAATGCTCCTTAAGATTAACACAAAATGATTGAGCAGAAAGTTGTCACAGTACAAGTAGCAAATTGAAAGCACAGTACATAACTATTGAGGACAGTATCTATGTAACCTCCGACTTCTTCATCCTTGCTCTAACATTAGTGGGAGTTTAAGGAACAAATTCTACGAGCACTATGGACTTCTATTACAGTCGACTATGACAGTACACCACTCTTCTTCTTCTTCTTCTCTCTTGTTTAGGAAAATTGGTACGTTATCTTATGCAAGCCGGCATAATGCCAGCGCAGTGAACTTGCACCCGAGAAAAACAGACGCACACCATGGTGAGTGAGACAGACTTGCGTTACTGTACCGGTCCAGTACATGCAGGTGGTGAAGCTCTTACTTTTCTATTACGGGTGGCACTGAGAATACTCTGTTAAAAAGGCTACTGCTTAATTAATTTAGCTTTCGCCCTACAGTGCAAATGAGTATTAGAAAAGGAAAATGAAGAAGCTAAATTATCTGATTATCTATCACTTCACATGGGATGTATTTGATGACATATGGGATGACTTTAGGTGCTTTGTTTATTATTGAGTGAACAGTGATACCCCCACACATGAATGACGTACTACTACTAAACTAAAGTTAATAAGGGAGGTAGGGAGTGTCCAAAGTAATAACCGGATATATGCTGTGCTTGCAGTTGTAATACAAACTACTGCTACTATTCATGGTAGTCTTTGGACAACGTTACAACTTCTTTTCCTTGCCTTTCCTACACTGGAACGGACGTGCGGGTGCGGTGTTACATGCTCTTCAAAGTAACACTTAGTTCATCCAGTGACCGTCTACTCTCTCTAGATACACATATGCTATCTAAGAGTCAGATAGTACCATGAATGATACAGGCATCCATCCATTCAAAGTATGCCACCACCACCACCTCCGCGCTGGCCCCGTCTCCAGATGTTCCACCAACAAAGTACATTTAATAATGTTAGAATACACCACTCACTACTATATAATATTTGGTCTAGGAGGAAGAAAGAAATGTGAAAAAAAGTGTACAATTTAATAATTTTTGACTGTGTACTCTAGAGTAAAAATGTCCCTTTTTCCAGGGAAGGCTGTTGTCTTGCTGCACTTTTTGGCACAACTGATGAATGTTTGCTTTTTACTTTTTAACACGCACCACTTTTCTCCTAACAGACAGAACCTTGACTTCTAAGAACACGAGCAGGATCAAGTTCAAACCAGGTGAGAGCTCGGCTCGACCACAAGAAATGTGTCCAATTAATCGTCAGCACTAAGCACTTTTCCATTTCCAGTTACACGTTCACTTTTATGACAAACTTGAATTTAATAAATGTGTTTACTTTTAATAAAGCTTTTAAACTTAAATAGACTCTGTGGTTTTTGGTCCTCCAGACTAGAGTGGATGAGCTAAAGGTTTTCGAATTTTTGCAAGCATGAGTCCGTGCCTCTGCCATCGGTGACTTTGGGAGCTAAATGACTCTGCCACACTATCTAGTCAGTAAGGAGATTGGGGGTTCAACTACAAAGTCTGTTATCACTGAGGTATGTGGAAAGTCTAACAGTTACAGCACCTATTATAATTGATAAGCTAAGCGATGCATTATTTAGTGTCCATAGTTCTGTTTGTGCAGATTTGTCCCTGCAACAGTAGTAGAATGGATTGTCCTCCTATCCAAACCAAAAGTAAAGTAGTATCTTATTCTTTCTTGGTGGTGGTCATTCACCTTTTTATTGTTGGCAATGGTCAAAGCATAAACATTTAGAATACTTGAAAAGACATTATGGACAATCCCAGAGGACTGCACTCAGTGCATAGAGCTATTGCTGACTAGAATGGGAGTCCAATGGAAATGCCAAATGTGCAATCTTAGTTAGCTACACAGACAGACTAATAAGAATAATCTAGTAATACCACACGGAGTCATAGTCGAGGCAGGATAAGAATTTAGATCCTGTCTACAAGAAGATCAAAGACGATTTAGAAAAAATCCAATGAGGAACGCTAGGAAAAAATAAGTACTCTATATTAAAATTAAAACTTACTGGGGCCAGCAAAGGAGCCCTCGACTGCCCGGTTCTGGCCTGCATCGACAACAGCACCCTCCTCCTCCTCCTCCTGTGTCCTCCTCTTGCCCCTGGGGGAAGCTGATGTACAACATGAAAGAAAGAAAAACAGAAAACATGGATGATATTTCTCAACCAAATCAAACATTTCAAAAGAACTAACAAAGTAACAAAATATTTTTGCGAAATAGCAAATAGGGAACGACTCCACGGGATATATTATTGACCAATCTCATGTGGTCGACTACGTCATTACTTTAGTATTGCTTGATTTGCGGACCGTCGAATTGGAAACTACCCTATGTAACTCACTAAACAAAGTACTAAAAAGGTTTGCCTAGGATTGGCAGGCAGCAGTCCGCAGCACGCAAAGTGACAGCCAAAGTCCATCGTGATTGAAGATCAGCGACAACACTAAAGTTTCCTACTACATTCACCAGTCATTAAAATAATCAAACTATTAATCCACCACCACTATTTCTTCTTATCGCCATGTGTACAAAGGAAGGACTGGACTTGAGTCTGTAGGGGCTGATTTAGAAGGCCCTTGCGGCTCTTTTGCTCCATTGTTGCGTGACTTTTGTGACGCAGCGACAGCACAAAAGAGGCGCAATGGTGCGGCGTATATTAACAACGTGACGCATATGGGAGATGCATCACGTTGTAAAGCCCTGCGCCAATAGGGGGCGTTCCGGCGCAAGGGAGGGCGTTCCTGCGCAGGAACGCATCCTAAAAGTGGCTGAGGGAAATCTACAAGATTTCAATCAGTCACTTTGAGGACAATGATGCGTGACTCAAACCCTGCGCCTGCTTGAAGCAGACGTACGGCTTGACGCAGCATTGGGGAGATAGGGCACCCCAGAGCATTGATGGAGCTGCACCATCGTTGCGACGCAACTCCAGCAATGCGCCGCCTTTACGGCACAGATGCGTAACGCTTTGGTGACGTTTTGGGCCCATGGCGCGCCGCATTGTAAATACGGCGCACCATGGGTGATGGTGGCGTGACGCACAATTACTGGCGCATCCCTGCAACTTTGCAGGGATGCGCCGGTAATTAAAAATCTGAACCTTAGTGTGTAGCATTACGCAGTTCTTTCAACTACACTCATACATAATTTCACAGGCCAATGAAATGAACACAAAATCTAAAACAAATAAGAATAGTAGCAACACTACTGAGAAGAAGGAGAGCAGTGTACCTGAAATGCACAGAAGATTTTGAAATAAAATTTACCTACAATGTAATGAGCAGCATTATTGCTCTTGGTAAAAAACAAAAATTTGCAATATAATAACACAGCAGGAGAAAACATAGTAGTAAAGACATAGCTACTACTACTCACCAAGCCCGGGGATCTCAAGGCCAAGGAGGTCGAGCAGATCTCGCTCACGGGTCAGGACATCCGTCCAGCGGTGGGTGGCCTGGTTGTAGGTGGGCCAGACCCGAGAGTGGTGGTAAATGGCCTGGCACACCTTCTCCCACCGCTTCCGGCGCTCCCGGGCCCCGTACCCGGCACTGATCTTGCCGCCTCCCATGATGGTCCTGGGGAGGCGGCGCTGAACATAAAAAATGAGTTGGGCCACCTCCTCCGGGGTAAAGATCTCCCGTGGCATAACTAGCTCCCCCCTCAAACGCCCGCATGGGAGCCGGACACGGGGTGCGGGACCCTTCCCCTTCTCGGGATGCTTCCCGGCTCCCTTCACCATGGTCTGGGCGGAAAGGAATAAAGAAAATAGAATAGGGAAGAGAAGAAAAGAAAAGAGTTTACAAAAGTAGTTTAAAATTAACCAAAAGTAGCAGTAAACACAAAAATATAGGGCTAGAAAAATAGAGGGATAGATAATAAGTAAAATAGATCAAAAAAACTTCAAACAAGCAAAGGATGTCAGAGATTGACAGAGGATACAAAGACCATGCCCAGAACCATAGCAATGAATGAGAAACAAGATGGCCTCGCCCGTTCACGACCGCGCGGGTAAGTTCGCGCGAGATTTTCCTTGCGAACACGCGCGTGACTGTACTGGCAAGCCGCGGACTTTGCGAGATTACACTTCGCGCCCGGAAACAGAAATACGTCAGGCAAACAAGATGGCTGCGCCCTTGAACGACCGTGAGGGTAACTTCGCATCTTGCGCTACGAGCGGCTCGCAAAAACGCACAAAACCTTGCCAACTAACACGCCGCAAAAAAAACAAATTGCATATTCGCACGAATTTGCGGCTTCCGAATCCGATCTCGCGCGTGTTCGCGCCCCGCAAACCCCGCGAAATTGAAGAAAAACGAGTTTTTCAAAACTGAAAGCACTCGGCAGGGGCAAGAGTTCAAACTCATCATTAGTAACAATTCCCGGTAGTGCTTCCTGACTGGGGCCCCTCCAGAATTCAGTTGCTAGTTGCAACAATTGTATGACCCTGCTCTGACCCTCACAGCAGGCTCATACAATAGCTACAAGTAGGCCACAAAGAAGGTCCTGGGGAAAAAAAATGCAGTGCAACAGAAAGCAAAATTACAGATAAGGAAGCAGGTGCCAGACTGGAATTTTAAAACAGTGACACATTAATAAACTAACCCCAAATTAATTCATCTCAGTTGAAGCAGGGCTGGTGTGCTTGCTTTTCCCCCCCATAATCTACAGTAATGATGAACCAGAGGGTGGCATTGATGTAACAGAGGGTTGCAGTGGTGAAACAGAGGGTGCTGGGAACCTGTGATGATGAACCAGACGTAGAAACAACATAATTCGCGACCGTTGCGCGCCGAAATGTAAGTTCGCAATTGCGAACTGGTACGAAACCCTCGCGAACTGGCAGAAATCCTTGCGAACACAAAAAAAAAAAAATCCGCAAATTCGCAAGAATTCGCGGATTTTGCGGATTGCGAGTTCGCAAATCCGCAAAATTCGCGAACGCGAGATTCGCAAAATTGGGCCATACTTAGCACAGTGGAATCTGAAACCAATATGTGGGCACCACAAATGTGGAAATTGTATATCATGTTCAACCACCCTTGAAGGCAGTGCCTTTAACCATAATGGAATACAATGGAAACATCAAGCATTTACAAATTGTAAAACGAAAAATGTAGTCTATGCTGTGGTGTGTCCGTGCGACAGAGTGTACATTGGCAAAACAAGCCAACCAGCCAATGTCAGAATAACCCAACATCGTTCTCGAATAAAGAAAAGAGTGTTGTCCGCGCCAATGGTCGAACATTTTATAAATAACAATCACAGTGAGAGCGATTTCAAGTGGACGATACTGGCCCGGATAGACTCAAAATACCAGTCGGATGTTGACACCATGTTATTGCGCAAAGAGGCATACCTCATTTTAAAATTTGACAGTGTCAATAAGGGTTTAAACTGTCTAAGCGAAATAAACAGGGCTTGAGAAACGCGACTCTTTCCATGGGGACTACATATCCCAGGAGACACCAGTACACGATCACGGCCTACACGGCTCTGATTGGCTGACCAAGACTCACTTGAATTATGTATTCACTCCAGGCACAGCCGCGGACACCTACATTCAGAGTGGGCCGTGGAGCAGTGCGATTGCGAGAAGTGACACCGCGAACATTACTGGTAAGCCTTAGTGGTCCAAAACGTCCCCTCACTTCAGCGCACAAAAAGGCTCAGCTTAGTGAACACTTTCCCTCTTATTCACACAGAAAGAAAATAGAATCCCGGAGCGACAATTCGCGCCGCCGGAGAAACAGAACAGTAAGTCCCTTGAGCGCCTGCATACATAGTCGCAACAAAGTAGCGTTGATCAATGATCTCATCGCTTGTTAAAACTTACTTCCCTCAGAAATGTAATACGGCTAACGCAGATACCAATCATCCGGACACAGGCAGACCAGCCGCCGGAACACGAAGAGTAAAGGTAAAAATGCCCTTTCTGCGCTCTAATTCAGGCAATCAACCCTTGCCTCGTTTCTAGATTGCCGGGTAACCCAATCTTCACTCTGTTACAGCACGACCCCACAGCATAGACGTTTTCACCAAACAAGCGCAACCTTGGACAAAAATCACACAAGGTATGCCGCCTGTAGTGATGTGAACAATTTTAATAGAAAATTGGCTTGAGGACCCTTTTCGATTAAAACAACCTTTCCCTTTTGTTTTGCAAACAGTGTCCATGGACTAGAATTATACTGCCCTGATGAGATTCCTGCAAATCTATAAACAGGATTCGAAACGCGTCGGCATTTACCTCGTATTTGATATTCTTGTCAAATCGATTGATGCATGAAATTAGCTTTTTTCTTGAATCGTACTTATTTGTTCAGTACTAGTGGGGCTAAAATTGATAAATTCTCACCCCCCAGCTCACATACTGATAGTTGTGTTTTTTCTAAAGCTGATGGTTACTGTTCAAAAATTTTTTTGATTGTCCATGTTTATGTTATGAATATGAGCACCTTAGTGATTTAAATGTATTTATATGTTTTTCTGTTGCATTCATTCACTGTAAATATTCACAAATTTGTATCGTAAACCACACATGGTTATACGTGAAGTTGATGGCGACCTTGTTCTGTGTATAAAAAGATAAAACAAATTGTGAAAAACAAAAGATAAAATTGACTGTTGGGGTAAACAAATAAAGTTATGTTTATCCGTCAAACAACATTCATTGTTTCAATTAATTCTCAGAGGTTTAGGTAAAAACTCCCCGTTTCTTCATTATATAGTGGCCCTACCTACCCTCTTTCCCACAGGGCCCAACCACCCTTGTTCTTTGACGACATTGCATGGAGAGCATGACCAGCTTGGAGCGGCTTGTGGCTCTGTATAGAGGAGCACCCTGCCCTACTGCCAATGTAGATGAGATTTCCAACTTCGGAGCAGCTGGGAGCCTGCCCTGAGGCCAACTGAGGAAGTAGGGTGGCGCATCTAGGCTTCTCAGGCGGGGAGTTAAGCGCGAGTGTTCTCAGAGGCTCCCGGCACAAACTGCACCTGGAGAAGGAACCAACTTGCTGTGACTGCTTCCTTGTGAGGCTCGGGAGAGAGGTGGGGGATGCCTGGTGGCCAGACGGTTGGCTTGGGCAGGGGCTGGCAGGCACCCATGGTAGCTGTCTGAAGCAGAGAACCTTGAGGCCATATTTCCTCCCGGGCGGTTGTGGGGTCTTGGGTCCTCCTGATGCCCCTTGAGGGACAAAGTACTACATTACCTGTGGACTTTTGGGAATGAGGGTCCTCTCCTTCCTTGTGGCAACCCCCTTTGGTATGCCTTGCATTTATCTGCCAGTCTGAGACTTTTGGTGAGCTTTTTGGCCCTCCTATTCACTTTCCTCAGCCACGGCCCTATTTACTGTAAGTACCCACAAGTTGAATACTGTGTGGTGGCACTGGGCTCAGCTGATGGGACTTGCACCACTCGCTGCCAGCTTCCTGTCCCCCGAAATTAAAGTCTGGTTGCCACAATGTCGCTCCTGGAACTTTGGATGAACCAATCTGTACTGGCTTTATGTCCCGCCATTATGATGGGTGGATCTGGTGTGATAAACCCTGGTGTGCTTGTACTAGTGTCATCACTGCATTTCAGCATCTGAACTCGGTCCTTTCCTCCTCAAATTAACCCATGCCACAACTCTGGGGGAGTAGTATTCGCTCACTTTCCTGACTGGTGGGAGGATGTAGAGACCGCTGTGGCTGTGCTATTGGCCCTCGTGCCTGTTTTCTCTGGTGGTGGATGGAGGTATGGGTGTGCCTGGGGGTGTTCTCGTTTGTTTTTTGATAACCTTTGCCTCACTGGGCAGGTTAGACTTGTGTGGGCATATTGGGGCCCTGCACCCCTCCTCAACATTTTCCTCATCATGTGCAAGACGGTTCCCAAACAGCCCAATATTAGGTTAGACCCACGCAAGGACACCTCTCATAAAGCAGATGAAACAGGCACTTCACAGACGCCTGAAGTGGACAGACATGCTCTGCTGCTTCAAACGAGTGCAAGCCTGTAGTGTATAGAATAAAAATCGATAGTCTGATAGGCCGGCTTGATAGGCTTGCAGCATGCCTTAAGAAGTAAGAAACACGTGCCACTGACACGAAGCAGCGCCTCTCTTTATTGGAAACTGACCAACTCTTGCTGCTAACTATTACAAGCTATGTGATGAATTACTCAATGTAGCTGCTAAAGCTGAGGACTTGGAGGACTGCTCTAGACAAAACAATTTATGCCTGGTGGGTATTCCTGAGTCCACTAATACTGGCCGAATGGAGATCTTTGTGGGAAAATTACTAAGTGACCTTTTTCACGCTCCAAATGCTTTATGGTGGAGCGGGCTCACTGCTTGCGGAGCCCCCTTCCTGTCCCCTGCGCACCACTGCTTTCCATTACAGCCAGACTTCTTAACTTGCAAGACCGTGATACATTTCGAATGGCTTGAGAAAAGGGTGAACTTGCGTACCAGGGCACTCGATTCACAATCTTGCCAGACTTTACTCTCAGAGTGCAGGAGGGCAGACTTGCTTTCTGGGAGGTGCAGGCACTTCTCCATGACCTCAATGAGCCTTACGCCATGCTACCTCCTGTGCTCCTCCACTGAATATTGAATGGGAAACCAAACATCTTTACATCTCCAAGGAGGTCCTTCGCTGCAATAAAGCCGCCCTTGGCATGCAGTGATGAAGTCATCATAATGCCTGGTAGTGACACTGGCCTCTTGGATATCACTGAACCCGATGGATGCTTGAGACTGCGAGATTCTTCCCCATTTGCATGCTTAGGCCTGAGCAGCCGCTGATCATTTACATTTAGACGTTTTCTGCTTGGTGACCCTTTGCTGTAAATGAACATTATCACAAGTTGAAAGGTAATGTGATGTTCACAATCCTTAACATCCGACAGTCAGTAACTTTATTTCGATCACAAGGATCCTGAAAAGCATACAGCACAACAGAAACCAGAATGTACAGCAATATTGAAATACCAATATAAAAAGTTACTAACACAATTACACAATTTACACACTTTTAAAACTCCATAGGAAAAAAGTGCAATGTACAATAGCAGCCAATAACAAGTCTGGTTGATCAGAATTAAAGAGCTTAATGTGCTGGGTTACAGAGCCAATAGATACAAGATCTTAGACAATTAGAAAAGGGTTCGGAACAAGCCATTCCTTATGGGCAACAGAAAGCTTCAAACATATAGTTTCCTTCGCTTGTCCAGAGTGCATGCCAACATTAGAAAGGCCAAACACAATGGGCTGTCTAGTGTCAGTGCACATAGTTTTTAACACCTCTAAGTAATGACCACGTTCTACTAGAGTACATAACAGGAAAATCAATTTTTTCGTCAGTAGCCAGTAGGATGGGCAAAAGAAAACTAAACGGACAATAGATTCCGAAATTCCTCGGCATGCCGGACAGAGATCATCAAAAGTAGTACTGATCATTTTGAACAAAACAGTTTGGTAGGAAGTGTTTTATAACGTAATTGCAAAAAAGCTTCAGTGCAAAAGAGAGAACAATTTCATCAGTACTTGGTTCGAAGGATAAGAAGCATTTAAATGTAAAAAAGTCATTGGTCAGGCTAAATTCTGAAACTATAGCATCCTCTGCTAAGATAGTTTCCCAGTGCCCTTCCTTCATTCTTGCTCTTGAGATTCGTCTCATACTTCACGGGTTTGCCCAAAAAACATCCATGCCCAGCTTCCTAATGATTTTCTGTTTGGCAATAAACCAGTTGATTTTTGACACTTTGAGGAATCTCAGGAGATCTAGCAGAGTCTCTCGGTATGGCCCAAGCTCCTCCACAGTCCATAGTCTAAACCAGAACATTAGCAATCTATAATTTGCTTTGTGTATCAGTTCTCTATGTGCCAGATCCATGTACAAAGGTTTCATTGGGGAATTTCGGGGTAAATCCACTAATAATCTTAAAAAATGGTTTTCAACAACAATTAGCAGCGCTATATTTCCTGTCCCCCACAACTCTACACCATACATTATGGTCCCCAATACCTTAGTGTTGTAAATTTCGAGTTCTGGAGCAATCTGGCGTGAGACAGTTTTTCTATGAATCTTGCTAATGTGGCTATACTGGACAATTTGGTTTAATTTTGCCTTCTTCATATGAGCATCCAAGTGAACTGATGGGGACATTCGAATAACCAAGTATTCAAATACATCTACTTGTTCTAGTCTAGTATTGCCAGCACATATCAGTCTGCTTGATACTTTACTTCCCATTTTGTTAAAAATCACATACTTAGTTTTCCCCTAGTTTAAAAACAAGACCCTATCATTACTAAAATGTAGAAAATCATTTAAAAGTTGCTGGAGACACTGGGGTGACTTTGAAATTAAAAGGGTATCATCTGCAAATAATAAAGCGGGAACTCCTTTAGTGCCTATTTTTGGCGCATCACAGCCGTCCCTGCCCAGGAAATTGATAACACCATTGATAAAAAGAGTAAAAAGGGTGGGCACAAGCACACAACCCTGTCGTGCACCACGTTGTACAGGAAAGGTATCGGTAACTTCTTTTTTTGGACCCCACCTAACCTGTGCTGTATTAGATGAGTGGAGTCTGATTAAGATGTCTAAAATGTTTATCGGCAGGCCCATCTCATTTAGTACACCCCACAACTTTGCATGAGGCACTGAAAAAAAAGCTGTGTGCAGATCAACAAATGCCACATATAATTTCCACCTTTGACATCCACTTCTTTCCAATAAATACAAATAAAACGGAAAACCTGGTCTAAAGTGCTAACTTTACTACGAAAACCAGCTTGGAAATCACTTAAAATTTGGAACTCCGTCATCCATTCTTGGAGTCTCCCTAAGACCTGTTCGCAAAAAATTTCTGAAGTGAGTCAATGAGGCTTATCGACCTATAGCTCGAAGGCTTGGTTTTTTCACCTTTCCTAAGGATATGCTCAATTTCTGCAATCAACCAAGATGGCGGTACAGGAGCTCCTGCTAAAACCAGATTGGATAGCATATTAATGTACGTGCCCCACAGTGAATTATTTTCTTTGTACAAATCGTTGTGAATTTTGTCAGGGCCTGGGGCATGGGCCAATGCACATGATACAATTGCCAGTTGGGTATCCTCAATTGAAAAGACCAGGGGTTCATATTCCCCAATCAGCCCCTCATCCACGGCCTCATTAGTCTTGTCACTTACATAGCTGTCATTAGCATAAAGGGACTCAAAATATGTCATCCATTCTTCAGGCTGTATATTATATTCTAACTCTGGTCTTTCCCCTATTAGCCAGTGAGTGGCCTCTCTCCAAAAGGTCTTGGAATCTTTATCTACAAGTGCTGTACGTAAAGTTGACCATAACAAGCCCTCCCACTCTTTTTTAGCACTGGCAATAACCTGCCTGTTCTTGGCTCTACAGAGCATGATCTCAGAGTGGACCTTTCACTTTACAGCACTAATAAGTTCCCCCTAGACGAACTACACTCCCAGATAAAGCAGGCACTTTTGGGATTTTGCTGCAGACCAGCAGAATGACAACCGCTTCCCAGTGTCTAAACTGGCTGGCTGAGCAGTTCTCTAACTTCCCTATAGAGCTGCTCATGCCAGGGGCCTAAACTCATTACCGCCTCAGAGCTAGGGATTTTGCCTAGGTGCCTAATTAGGTCCCTAGTTTTGCTCTTAACTTTGACTAGCGTTTCCGGATGTTTTTCTACCCAGCTCCATTTTACTGACTTCAAATTATAAGTAAGGGACAAGGCTCTTGGATCAGAACACTCCCTTATGTGAGACTGAACATTGCTGTGCATAAGAAGAGTAAGAGCAAGAGCGTTGTGATCACTTTCAAATCTTTTTTGACCACAGCCATGTCATCTATTATAGGCCATAGATTGGGGGTAATTAAACAGTAATCTGTTCTGCTTGAATGTTTTGGTCTGTTGAAGGTGTTGTCCCTATTTAAATCTGACCTTGTTCTTCCATTAGTTGCTCTCAAATCATGCTGCAGCGTAAGGGCAAGCAACTGACCACTTCTCTTCATCCATCTTACCTTCGGCAAATTAAGTGGTGGGATTGACCGCTCCCGATCCCAGTCCTCAGTCAGATCTGGAGCAGTCAAAGCAAGAGGTTCAAACGTACAATTAAAGTCACCAGCCACTATGGCGGGGGTGTTATCCAGGTACTTAGACAATGGATAGTCCAGTATGCGTAGAGTAGTGGTTTCTTCCGTGGCAATGTCCACCCTATTATGCACATAAAAAACTTTGCCTTTCCAACCACTAGATGGAGTAAGCTTCAACGCCAAAATATCCTGCGAATCTACATGCAGGTGCTTAATTTTGGAGCATTCCTCACCCAGACCAGTAAGCCTCCCAACGGTCTACCCTGCTTTTTCTTAATAGCAGCAATATTGCAAGTGAAAAAAATGCTTCTGTGAGAACCGGACAGACTCCAAGTTTCCTGTAGCAAAATTATATCAAAGGTATCAATGAATGTGCACCAGTCAGATCTGACAATAGAGTAGAAACCCCAGCCACATTCCAGACCAGAAACCTGAACGGTGGAGCAGTAGGACACCCAGTTTCAACTGAACAAACATTCAGGGTTATGCCGGAAGTTACATTTGTAGCATTAAACACGCCATACGTTGTAGTAGTAAGTAATAAATTAGTTTTTGGCAAGGGATACTGTGGGGGAGGGGAGTGGTCCTGTCTGCATCTATGCGACAAAGTACCATCCTTCTTCAGTCACTGCTGGAGTCTATTTGACCCACACGGACCATTACGTGAATCCTCCCAAGATGTTCTCTGCGGGACTGCCCCTTCTTCTAATGGATGTGTGTACCTAATAGAGATAGAGGTGTTTGCCAGGGGAAAGTACGAGAATCAATTGACAAGAGTCCTGAAACTATGGCCTCATCAACAAATCTAACTACAATAGTATCATTTACTGCTCCCGCTTTGTTCAGCCTACCGACATATGTTATATCATCTCTGATGATAGAATAGCAGTGCCGAATTGATCTAAACCAATGGGTCCTCTTGTTCTTTAGGGAGTCAGGGTCCCTGCGCCTTCCCATTGGAGATTTGGGGACGTCTGTGAGGTAAACTGTATCACAGTTACCTTTAGGGTTCAACTTCCTACACACTCCATTCCTGACTGTTCCCATCTCTAGTGGCACCCCATTCCTCAGGCTGGAGGTATACCCCTCATTTAGAATCACCTTCCCTCTGTCCATGTGCCTGAATTCTGACACCCCCAAGCTATCTTCTTGTAGAGTAGATCCTGCTGCTCTTGAATCCCTATTACTAGCTGAAAAATTACACACAAGATCTTGGAGTTGACATGGACTGCTTGACTTTAGAACACGGTACAATGGTTCAACCATTCCCTCTGGATGTTGTTGCTTCAAGCCCTTGCCTTTAACTATGGGTTGAACTACAGGAGTGGACACTTTGGGGGGAACATGCCATACTTTATTACAACATACTTTATTTCCATTGCTAGCCCTCTGCGACAGAGTCCTAACCTCCCGTCTGAGAGCAACCACTTCTTCTCTCAGGGACTCTATGACAGATTTAAATACAGCCATTTTGTTCAAATAAACAACATTTCTGGGTTCACTAGGGGTAACCTCTCCAGCCCTTGGGTCGTCACGTATTAAGCAGTCAAACCTATTTCGGCAGTCAACCTGGGTGGCATGGGGGACGGTAGGGGACTCACATAGTATCTTTTGATGATCACACTCCTTAGCTGTGGCAAGCCCCTTTTCTTACCCTTAGAATTTAGCTTAAACATACATGGGATTTATTTGGCCGGAACAACTTTTCCCGGAATTTCTAGAGGAGTAGGGGAATCAGGGGCTAAGGCAATGGGATCTATTACAGTGATTATACTTGCCATTAGACTAACAGAATTTTCTGCCAGGATAGGGGAGTTTGGTTGACGATCAGCTATCTCATGGCAGTCTGAAAGAATTTCCTCAATGCGATCCAATGTCTCATGGCAGACAGCTCCTAGGGATTTCTTCTTCTTTTTGGTATTTTCTAGACCCTGGACTCTTTCGTGAACCTTCTAGCTCTGAACGACAGGCAGGATTATGAATAAGAAAATGTTTTTAAATTACTCACTAACATACTCGAATATAGGGGGGGGAGTAGGATAGAGGTAGTGGGACCTTATAAAATAAAATAATTTGTCTATCTCAAGCATTCTCCCCACACCCCAGTGCAGAGATAAGTGCTGTATAACCAAATCAGGAAATTTTAAATCCCATAACATCAGTTAGAGCTCTACAAACCCCTACTACCTCCCACAAAAGCCAGTTTAACAATGCCTATAGGTAATCAATGCCTTGTGGGACAAGCCAGGATGCTTTCTGGACCACCAGGTATAACAGTTTTTTCAGTACCTTTAGTCCGCTGGAAGTACAGGGAGTCCAAGAGTGCAATAAAAACAGCTGTAAGGGGAGATCGAGGTCAGGCAGAAAACCAGAGACAAGGGAGCCGCAAGTGGTTTTAAGCGCCTCCAGGCGCGGCCGGTGGCAAGGCACTCTGGGTGATAGAGTCTCCCCCTGGAGAACTCACTGCTGGTTGTTGGAAAGGTGCGTGGGTCCCACGAAGCAGGAGCCATGAGTGATTTTAAGTACCTCCGGGCACACAAAACAATGAAGGCGCCTCCCGGCGTGACAGGCTACAAGTCACTCTGGGTGATGGATTCTTCCCCTGGAGAACTCACTGCTGGCTGATGGAAAGTTACGGGGTCCCGCGAAGCGGGAGCCGCGAGTGGTTTTAAGCACCTCCGGGGGGCACAAAACAATGACTGCGCCTCAGGCACAGTGGGCTGCAAGGCACTCTGGGTGATGGAGTATCCTCCTGGAGAACTCACTTCTGGCTGGTTGAAAGGTGAGTGGGTAGACCTTTTCTGCTTTGTGACCCATTCCTGTAAATGAACATTATCACAAGTTGAATGGCAATGTGACGTTCACAATCCTTAAGATCCTTAAGCACTTGTCATGTTGATATTACTTATATTTGTAGCCACTTTTCTTTATTCCTCTCTAATCTGGGGGTTCACCAACATCCTGATAGCCCTTCATGAGGTAGCCTGCCCTTAAAGTTCAATGCGTTGGAGGGTGGTTGAACGCCCCAGTGCTCTGCATGCTTTATTTGGTTCTATTTGATGCTTAAATGCAAGCTGTTTTCTGTTGCTAGGCTTAGGATGCAGTTTCTGTTGCTAGTGTCTGCACTGATAGTGGAGATGATCAGTGCAGGAGGGAACTCAGGAAGAGGGATGGAGTGGGGTTGGAGGCGGGGATTATGTTTGCTTCTGCTTCTCTCAGGGTTCAGCGTTATGGTTGCTCATGCTATATTTCTATTTTGACCTGTGGATGTTTGCCACTGCAGGATGGATAGGTGCCATTGGGAGCCTTCAAGGCTTTACCATCTACCATGGTCCTCACGCATCTTCCTATCTATAAGCCTGCATGTCATGGTTTTCACTTAAGACACTTGAAATAAAATGTATTACATGGAATGTGCACAACCTTAATGCCCCAGGAAAAAAGCGCATGGTACTTATCTACTTGACACGCTATGACATTCATGTAGCACTGTTGCAACAAACGCACTTTAGGCTCCGGGCACAGGCACAATTTGCTAGTAGTTGGGCTGGTCATGGGGTCTATGCAAGCTATTGCACGTTTGCCGCGGTGGTCCTACTAGTGAAGAAGAGCCTCCCTGTTCAGTTGCTTGCCGAGTTTCATGATCCACAAGGCAGGTATTTCATTCTGCATTGGTAATTTACAGGAATTATTTTACCAATATTAATAGCTATGGGCCCAACATTGATGATCCAGAATTTGTTTGGACTGTCTTGCGGCACTGCTTAACCTTCTCTCCTGGCAGTGAGCTCAAGGGCAGAAATGTGAACCTTGTGCTGGACAGAAATGTGGACTGCTCTAACCCTGCATCTCGTACTCACCTTGCTGCTGCCAGCACTTTGCGCGATATTATGGATATCCATGCTTTGTTAGACTTTTGGAGAGACCATCATCTTGAGCTTCACAAGAGGCACACGTATTTCAAATACACATGAATCCTGGGACAGGCTTGATTATTGTCTGAGCACCACTGATGCCTATGGGAAGGTTTCTAAGATTGAACACCTGCTTCAAATTTTTTCTGATCATTCCCCTGTATCATATCCTGCCCTCCCAGCCTCTCCATATGCCACCTGTGTGTTGTCGCTCTCCCCCCAGGCCTTATTTGACCCAGTCTTTAGGGCTGATATTCACTGCTACATCCCTGATCCCTTTGAGATAAATGAGGGAACTGTAGAATCCATGGGCTCCTTATAGGAAACATTTAACGTTTACCTCAGGGGAATATGTATTTCGAAGCAGTTCTTGATTAGAAAGTGTTGGAAAGGGTCCTTTCTGCAAGGTCACCCCCAAACTCTTCCCTTTTTTGCTGAATTCGTATTTGTTTTCCTTAGGACTTTCTGCACTTTACCACTGTTAACCAATGCTAAAGTGCTTATGCTCTCCATTCTAGACATGGTATAGTTAGTTTACACCTGTTTGGCATATTTATTGTACTTGTAAGTCCATTGTGAAGTGGTATACCATATACCCAGGGCCTGTGAAATAAATTCTGCCAGTGGGCCTGCAGTACTTTTTGGTGCCACCCACTTAAGTAGAACTCTAAAACATGTCACAGGCTCACCACAAGAGTCTGTGTGTGCAGTCTGAAACTGACATTTCAACCTGGCAAGTTAAACCTCTTGCCAGACCCAAACCTTTCTTTTTTAATACATAAAAAATCACCCCTAAGGTAGCCCTGGACAGCCAAAGAGCAGGGTGCAGTGTATTTAAAAATTAGGACATGCACTTTTAACTTTCAAATGTCCTGCTAGTGAAACATTCCTACATTTGTTTTTTAGTACTGTAAGGCTGGGCTACCCTTCCCATAAGTTAACATTGTCCGTTCGTTGTTGCATCTAATAAGCTGTTGTTGGACTTGGCCCTTTTTGCAGGGTCATGCCTAAACTTTTTGCCTTTCTCCTAGCCTTTTTTCTGACATGGTGTTGGTGGTTCTAGGCCTCTGGGCACTTTATCACTGCTGTCTAATGTAACGTGAGTGTGCTCTCTATGTTAAAAATTATAAGGATTGGTCTACACCTATTTGGCCTATTTCATTTACCTGTCAGTCCCATGTAAAGTGGTATCTCATATACCCAGTGCTGGTAAATTAAATGCTACTGGTGGGCTTGCAGCACTGGTTGCGTCACCAACCAAAGTAGCCTTTCAAATCTATCTCAGGCCTCTGCCATTGCACGGCCTGTGCGCGCAGTGTGACTGTCGCTGTGACATGACACCTAAAGTGTGTGCCTTGTCCGTGACCCCCCTTTTACTACATGTCACTCACCCCTAAGGTAGGCCCTAGCTAGCCCTATGGGCAGGGTAGGTAAAAGATAAGACATGTGCCTTAAGTGTGTGACATGTCCTGGTAGTGACAAACAGCCATTTTTGGTTTCTCACTACTGTGGGGCTGCCCTCCCAAAGGAATGCATTGGGGATTCCCTGATAAGTGTTTCAGTGGTAAACCCTGACATGAGAGGCGCAGCGTGGTCAAGTTTGGTATGCTTGGAATAGTAATAATGAATGCTATGCAATGGTATGCACAGATTTATTATGACTATTTTAGAAATTCCACTTTTAGAAGTTGGCATTTCTGTGTGCTATGTGTCTGCCTGCCTGATGTGAATTGCATGTCTGGCTTGTGAGTGACAGGGGCTGGTGAGGTGTGTGTGGTTCCAGGAGGGGCAGGGTGAGTCAGCGCTAGGCTGAATGGGACATCTACATTTTGAGTAGTGGGAGGGGAATTTCCTGGTCCCTGAATAGGATGGTGCCTACCCTAGTGAATGCTGGCTCTGTCCCCCTGTGGTGTGTCTGATGACGAGCCCCCACCTTACAATAGGGAAGAGGAGCCTGGTAAACAGAGTGCTCCAGAACCAGTTCTAACTGGTTCCCCAAAGCCCTGTACTGCAGACAAAGGAAAAATGTGCTATAACTGTAGAGGTGTGACCCTATGAGGTTGTTTTGCTGGTGCTTACTTGGGGGGACCCTCTGCCAGGAGGAACCGCCGCTGGACCCAGCTGCTGTCTCCTAGGGATCCCTGCGTGCTGGCCTGCCTGGCTACGCTGTGCTGTGGTCTCCCCAGCAACAAAGACTCTTTGATCTCTGCCGTTTTATGGACTTTATGGCCTAGCGCCTCGTGAGCGCTGTGTTTTGGCTGCCTGAGGGGAGAGGAGCTGGCCCTGCTGCATTTGTAGCTGTCTCACTTGATTGGTCAGAGTAAACCCTTCCACAGCTAACCATTGTGTGGGACTTTACATTCCAGCGCTGTCCTGGTGTGTTTCAAAGGTCTTGGTACTGAGAGTGCAAATTAAGAAGCCCTGGTAATCTGGCTGAACTAGAGTACTTAAAAAGGTCTGAATCCTTTTGTTCCAGGAAGAAAACCATTGGGGACTGATTATGAATTGAAGCATAATGTATTGCCCCTGATAAGTAACAATATCATAGGATGCATTATTTATTTGGTGTGATCAATAATGCTTATAATTTGTTCATGGGAATAACGTGGATTTTGGTGTGTAATGCACCAAAATCAGCATGATATGGTATTAACCTATGTTTTCCCCTGTTGAATATCAGCAGGTTTGGCCTGCGAAATGTAACAAATGTTGGGTTATCTAACATATCTGATAATCATTTGATGGGTTAAATTAAACCAAACTTGTAATTCTTTCCTGTGGGTTACCAGGCGCAGGACGGTTTTAACGCGCAGCTCATATTTAGTCCCTTAGCATTCCTTTGTCAGGGTTTCTTTCTAATGCCTCATTTATGTCTGTGTCTCACATATTTCGTCTGATTAGGCTTCTTTGAATTCTGTGACATTCAAAGGGATTCATTGATTTGCAAATTGATGAGGAATGTGTTTCTCACACCCTCCTATCGCCTGATGTTGACTTCACAAATTCTTTCAAAGAGCCTCACCGGGCCAACTAGGTGTCATGGTCTCGATGCTGACAAGGCCTTGTGAGTCCCCTTCTTGATCGGCCAAGTAAAGCACAACACCATTCAGTAGATTTAGTGCCCTCTTGAAAAGAGTACCATCAATAAAAGGTGTTAAGTTTCTCCTTAACAGGGTCCCAGAAAGGAAGGTAAAGGTAAACAAGCATTTACAATGCAACGGTTTCGCCTTTGGAAAAGTTAGAGCTATTGGCATTGTAAATGACAAAATTTGTATTTATGTGTTGGTTTTAAAAACAGATAAATAAATGGCATTGTCATTTACATTGCCAATAGCTTAATCTCTCGCAAATGTGAAACCTATTGTACCCCACGGACGAGCTCAGCAGACAGCAATTACTACCAGACACACACACCCAGAGCCAGCCACACACACACACCCAGAGCCAGCCACACACACACACCCAGAGCCAGCCACACACACACACCCAGAGTCAGCCACACACACACACCCAGAGCCACACACACACACCCAGAGCCACACACACCCAGAGCCACACACACACACACCCAGAGCCACACACACACACACCCAGAGCCACACACACCCAGAGCCACACACACACACACCCACACACACACCCAGAGCCACACACACACACCCAGAGCCACACACACACACCCACACACACACAGAGCCACACACACACACCCAGAGCCACACACACACACACACACAACCACACACACACACACCCAGAGTCACACACACACACCCAGAGCCACACCCCCCAGGGCCACACCCCCCCAGAGCCACACACCCCCAGAGCCACACACACCCAGAGCCACACACACACACCCGGAGCCACACACACCCACCCAGAGCCACACACACCCACCCAGAGCCACACACACACACCCAGAGCCACACACACACCCACACAGAGCCACACACACCCACACAGAGCCACACACACCAACACAGAGCCACACACACACTCAGGAGAGCAAGCACAGCGAGGGGGCAGGGAAGCAAGCACAGCGAGGGGGCAGGGACAGGGAAGCAAGCACAGCGAGGGGGCAGGAAAGAAGCACAGCAAGGGGGCAGGGAAGCAAGCACAGCCAGATGGCAGGGAAGCAAGCACAGCCAGGTTGCAGCAGAGCAAGCACAGCCAGGGGAAGGGGAACCAGGGGGCGGGGAAGCAAGCACAGCCAGGGGGCGGGGAAGCAAGCACAGGCAGGGGGCAGGGTAGCAAGCACAGCCAGGGGGCAGCAAATGCATTACCGATCTTGTGATGTAAGCCGCTGTGATGCTCAGCATGTTAAAAGCCTGTCAGACATCAAGAATGGCTGCATTTGAGAACCCCCGTCTCAAATCTAAAGGTGAACAGAGACTGACTGTCCACACGTACCATGTTTTAGTAACTTAAGAAGTGTCACAGATACATGCAATTCTGTTGCCAGATAAGGGCCATTCAGTGCATTGAGTTTGTCAGTTTTCTCCCGCTGCATTAACGGAGGCCTAATTAAATTTTCAAATTAGCCATGAGGGCCCTTGCTCAGAGGATACCTATGGAGGGTTCAACACCCACTTGTGCGGATATTCACCAAACAAAATTACGTTTCTTTCACATCTATGATTTTTGGCTCCTGCAAATTATTTCTACATTTTATGCTTTTATGCACCTCAATCACCCGGGAAAAAACTTCTTTGCTGCACCAATTCTCCATCCTAACCCTTAAATCTGCATTACCCATTTAACTGTATACTTGTGCGATCTGGAAGGGTGTACGTTTACCTTGCCAAAGCCTTGGGCCAATGTAACCAGGCCAGACACCTGAGGTCACCGTGCCTGTGCCTAGGAGTGAACAGGCTTCATAGCAACTGATATTGGAGGCATCCTTAAACACAAGACTCCTTTGTCTGGAAACCTCTACCCCTCCACTAGCGCCAAGGGAAAATTCCAGCGATTTCGCTGAAACAATCTACGGAAGCCACCATGCTCCAGAGAGGTCATATTCAAATGACTACAGTTCTAGTGGTCAAGCAGAAAAAAACCTATAAATAAAATAATACAAGAGGAGGGGTCAGATCGGCAGGTAAACGCGCACTAAACCTTCAACAACACAGAGGGAATCCTCAATAGCACGAGGACAGAGGGAATAAGCACAACACCAAGAGCAGATCGGGTGCGGACCACAGAGGGAACCATCCCCAGCAACGCGGGGAAATGAACAGCAGCATCGATTAACCCATAAGCAGCACCGAGGTCAGGCGATCAGAGCAGCACTGGTGGACCACAGGCGTCATCAATGAGGGGCGTGGAGGAGTCAGGGGCCACTGTGAGAACTCTCAGAACGGAAATAAAAGTAGATCTCTCTGCCCGCAGGCAGGCCACAGGCACACTCACTCGGGTCTGCACTTAGGGCAGGAGGCAGAAAGGGTTCAGCGAGGACAGAGAGTCGTCCACATCTTGGCTGCCGAGGCCAGCTCTATGCGTCGGGATCCGAGTCTCTGTTTTTGAACGCCGTTCTTGCGTACGCCGGGAGTCGCTGCAACACCCTCTGGATCGGCGTAATGTGGAAGCCAAGCTGGACTTTAGACACCCCCTTCATGCACATGTACTGAACTCCTGCTGGAGTGCTAGTAATCCCGCCCCGCCCCCTCCTGCCTCTCCACTCCGGGGATTTGTGTAGCTGTTCCCCCTGTGGATTCGCTGAGTCAGGTCTCATAAAACAGAGTTGCTTGCACTCTACCTACTGCTGGCAAATACCCAGCGCGGAGTCGGGGGCACGCGCTCCTCTCAGCCAACTGAGGCCACAGTCACCAAATTACGGTCACTGAAAAGACACAAGGTTCACCAAACTCACCTTTCCTCCAAATGCCGGACATTGAACATATTTTTTAACTTACCCAGGACAAACCATGAATGAACTAGTTAGGATCTAGGCATCCTTTGCACAACGAAAAATAAAAACTCCGTCCTCCAAATATCAAAACAAGCCGAGGTGCCGTGACAGCGGGAGGGGGGCGGGAACGGGCACACGGACAGCGGGAGGGGGGGGCGGGAACGGGCACACGAACAGCGGGAGGGGGGCGGGAACGGGCACACGAACAGCGGTAAGGGGGCAGGAACGGGCACACGGACAGCGGGAGGGGGGCGGGAACTGGCACACGCTGGTTCAAGACTGCACTGCGGAGCTTCTCAAGTAGGCGATTGTCCGTCTGCCATCTTCGGAGAAATGACCAAAACAAACATTAAAAAAATAAATAAATAAACCACCGCCCACCGCCGCAATGACGATTGCAAGGGGTCGGAGAGGGAAAAAATGTACGGAACGCCCACGAATCGCCTCGGACAATGACGGACGTCTCTCTTCCAATGGCTAGCCTCCATTTATGGAGCTAGCCAATGGAAGAGAGAGGCGGGACAAAGCCACATACACTGTTCTCAAAAGATTTCGCCTGCGCGAACGCTGCTGCGCAGCGGACGCCAGGCGAAACCTAAAAATGGCTGAATGGAATTAAACCACATTACGCAGAAACTTGATATTTACTAGAAAGTGTGTGTGGGGGTATATATATATATGTATATGTATATGTGTGTGTGTGTGTGTGTGTGTGTGTGTGTTTTTATATATGTGAATATATGTGTGTGTGTCTATGTGTGTGTATGTATGTATATATATATATATGTCACCAACCAGACTACTCCAATCTTGAGCAATCAAGAAGGCGCATCGAAGAGCTTCGGGGAGCCCAATTTATTCACCGGTTTTGGCATTATGCATTTCGGCGGAAAATCGCCTTCCTCAGATGCCGCTTGCACAGGGTTATGCCTTCACCCTCCTTTAAATGTTAACCGGCTCCTCCATTGGTGGAAGTTAAGCTGACTCACCCAAATGCCATCAGCTGTGGTCCGATGTGAGAGACCACAGTTCCCCAGCATTCATCATTTCGGTAAGTACCGCTGGTGGGGCCAGATTCTGCTCATAGTGTGCGCTGTTGTGCTTGGTAAAGCGGGGGGCCCAATGTCCGCTGGAAAACCTCAAATTTCAAGTGTTCTGAACCCCCCGGGTCCCCAACGCCCCTGCCCCAATTACAACGTCAAATGCGGCCTCGAACCAACGATAAAGTCATCCTGATTCCCCGTGTAGACACGGACTACCGCTTGGCAGAAGCCACTTGTCTGCAATGATCTGGAGGCGGGCCTGTAGTATCCAATCCCTTGGAAAAATGTTGCCACACTGCCAGCAATTCCACAGGCCACTTTGCAGGGCGGGTCCTCTTTCACGCGCTACTGGCAAACGCGTGTAAATATCACCAACCAGACTACTCTAATCCTGAGCAATCAAGAGGACACAGCGGGGAGTTTTGGGGAGCCCAATTTATTCACAGCTTTTGGCATAATGCATTTCGGCGGAAAATCGCCTTCCTTAGATGCCGCTTGCACAGGGTTATGCCTTCATCCTCCTTTAAATGTTAAACGGCTCCTCCATTGGTGGAAGTTAAGCAGACCCCACCCAATTGCCATCAGCTGTGGTCCGATGTTAGAGACCACAGTTCCCAGCATTCATCATTTCGGTAAGTACCCAGGCGCGGTTCGTCCATTGGGGCGTGGGGGCATAGCCCCCCCTGCCCAATGCCGCCCGCAGCTCCCTCATGACAATCATGTCAATGAATCAACATGACGTCAGACCGCCGGGCGGGCGTCATGTTGATTCATTGAGATCGTACAGGCGGCAACACAAGTACGCATGCGTGGGGACGGAGGGTGACATTTTTACCCGTGCCCACGCATGCGCACTTGTGTTTTTGCGGCGTTGCGCATGCGCATCAGAAGCCCTAATGGGCGTGCTGCGGGCGAGAGTGTACCTGTGCCCCTGGTGCCAGGATTGGCCAGGGGTGCTGTGAGCCTGTGACGTGTGGGGAGCAGAGCCCAGAGGTGGCGGGGACCGGGACCGGTAGCAAGGTAAGAGTGTGTGTTTTTAGTGCATTACTCCAGTCGTCTCGTCTCTTCGTCTACCACGTCCCATATTTGTTACCCTCTCAGTTCAACACATCTCCCTTATTTCTTAGCTTTTTTCTCACTCGTCTTCATTATTCTGTTTTTAAAGCTCCGTGCCGCTCTTCCCCTCCGCCACCTGTCTCCACCCGCCCCGTTACTGCTCCACGCCGCTCTGAACCTGCCTGCTACTCTCTCTCTGACTATGCCTCAGCTTCTTCCTGACACTCTTTCCGTCTCAATCTCTCTTTTTCTTTAAAATTTCAAAATGTTAACAAACTGTAGAGGCGGAATAGCATGATATATGCATTTATTATTGCATGCATGTTGGTGTATGTTTGTATGTGAATTTGTATAGTACATACCTAGGACTTACAGGATGGCAAATACATGGGCGGTAGAAGGTTTCCAGCATAAAAAGGTAGGGGTGATGTAATATGTAAACTGGCACATCCTTCAACATCGATCCTAAAGGCTTGTTAGAGTCCATAATTTTTTTTTTTTATATGGTCATAAAAATACATGAATGATGGATGGATGCAGGGTGGGTGCATTAATGATTGTTCGGGTGATGGGTGCATGGATGGATGCATGTATGATGGGTGGATGGATGCATGAATGATGGATGCAGGATGGATGGGTGGGTGGATGGGTGGATGCATGAATGAATGATGTATGGATGCAGGATGGGTGGATGGATGGGTGGATGCATGAATGATGTATGGATGGATGCATGGATGCATGCATGATGGATGGATGCATGATGGATGGATGGGTGGATGGATGGATGGATGCATGAATGATGTATGGATGGATGCATGGATGCATGCATGATGGGTGGATGCATGATGGATGGATGGGTGGATGGATGAATGGGTGGGTGCATGAATGAATGATGTGTGGATGCAGGATGGGTGGGTGGATGGGTGGATGTATGAATGATATATGGATGGATGCATGGATGCATGCATGATGGGTGGATGCATGATGGATGGATAGGTGGATGCATGAATGAATGATGTATGGATGCAGGGTGGGTGGGTGGATGGATGGGTGGATGCATGAATGATGTATGGATGGATGCAAGGTGGTTCGGGCTCGCTCGCTGCGCTCGATCGCTGCGGTGCAATATGCAAATTAGTTTACGCCTCACCACTTTCAAATGTCACCAGCCGCCCCTGTAAGTACCGTTGGTGGGGCCAAATTCTGCTCATAGTGAGCGCTGTTGTGCCTGGTAAAGGGGAGGGGGGCTATAATTGCGTGTCAGGCTTTACTCCAAAAAGACGTTTTTCGACCAACCGTGTGGCCTTGCTCACATGTACATGTTGCTATAAAACAAACAGTGTTTTAAATTATCAAAGTATAAAAGATATATTTACAAAAATGCTGTAAACATACCAGTGAAACAGTGGATGCCATCATAGAACAGAGCTCATAAGGAAGGTAACAATGTGATGCAGTGTACTATGCAGCAAATTATGTTTAATAGACAGCTATGCGTACTGGTACTGAAAATTGCTGAACAAGTGATAAGAGCTCATGTGCATGGAAAAACGCCTGCATGCAATTACTGTGTCAATCGGAAGTTGGAGCCGTGGGTTTGGCCACAGAGAGAAGTGTCTGATGGGAAATCAAGTCCCCTATACTTGTAGAAGATGAGGTGCGTTGCTAGGTGGCAAATGTATTAGCAGTTCAAACACACAGTTAACACTGACGGAAGTAGTGCAGCTGGAAGGCTGTGCAAGTGGCGGGTTATACACCGCTGAGGTGCAGTATGAAACGCTGTGCCGCTGGAAGGCTGTGAAAGTGTGCTGGTCATACTCTTCTAAGGTGCGATATGTAAAAGAAAGCTGTATAAGAGATGTGTGCATGGAGCCCGTCATAGAAAACCATTGTGTGAAAGCGCAATGCGACAGATTTGGCGGGGGGGGGGGGGGGGGTAGTGGTAGTGACAAAGGGTACAGATAAGCCCAAGTGGGCTAGCATAAATACACAACTGTATGCCTGTGCAACCAAAGGCAGTATATGAAGGAGTGGCGTGGTACAACAATAATTATAATTGAGCCCGAGTGGACTATGTAACTAACATTCCAGTCAGACAAAATTCATCTATAAACTCAGCCTGTTTGCCGGAACCCACCAAGAGGGACGCCCAAAGCACTACCCTCATACCGGTGGAAGTACTGCTGCAACCCTACATGCCGGGAGGAGCTATCCGTACTAATTAACTTTCAGAGTTTGCAGTACGATCCATGGGTCAAAATCGAGCATTGAGGGACTGCCCCCCCCCCCCCCCCCCCCCCCTCCGCCCCCGACCTGCTCCGTGGGCAGAGGATGATGCAGTGAGTGCATCGACCTCCCTGTAGCCTGATCGGGAGCACCAGGACCAAACCCATCCCCTCTTTCCCAGTGGGAAGCACGGAACCTAATTTAGGGGAGAAAGCACTTGAGTGCCTCCGATCGTTGCTGGATCCGGCCACGCAAGATCACTAACAACCTGTGCCTGCCGAATGCTGCTGTGCCTCCTGTGTGCAGCCAAACCCACCTGATAGGACCGGAGCATCGCAAGGCCCATGGTTAGGGCACCTGCTGAGATGCTGTACACTTACTCGCTGCTGGGGTATAAGACTTGATACGGGCTAACAGCGCCCTGGGGGACTCGCTGCTATATATGCTGCAGCACCAAAGACACTTGTGACTACTTTCAGAGACCCATAGTGGGCTCTTGAATTAGGCCTAAGAGTGAGCATTCCATGGATGCAGGCATCCTTGAATGTGGAATAACCCCGACTACAGTCTGAGAGCGGAAGGGACCGAGATTTGCCATGGGAACACCATAGCCCGACCTTAATAGGAATGTGTTATTGCTTATGAGTGCCCTATTACTAACCCTGGGTGTAGATCGCGCAGTAGCGCTACGCGTAGCTACACGAAATGCACTTTGCACTAAGCGAGCTACGCATAGCACTACGCGAACTGCGCAGTGCGGTAGGGAAATGCTGTTCGCAATGATTGCACAGTGCCGGATGCTTGTCCGCACTGTGCAATCATTGCCAACAGCATCTTGCACAGTACAAGCTGTTGTTTTCTACCACTCGAGTAGATTTTTACTTGAGCGGCAGCTTTCTCAACCCGGACTGGTAGTTTTTCATCGCGAGCGGTCTCGAGCTTATGCAACCACTCGCAATGAGAAACCTGACCTCCCCGCATTGAGAATCTCTCTAGGAGGTTTATTTTCCACGCTCGCAATCTGCAACTTGATGTTGCTGATTGCGAACAAGAAAAAAATGTCCTGCCGGGATGTAATTTTGCTCGCTTGCGGTCGCCAGCTTGACGTTGAGGACCGGGAACGAGCAAAAAATGGCAACTACGCTACGCGTTTGTGCACTGTGCTATGTGCAATTCGCATTTCGCGTAATCGCACAAACTACACAAGCGTAGCGTAGTTTTCCGCCCAGGCCTACCTATTACTCCTTTGAATGCCTAGAGTTAGAAATAAAATGCTTATTTTTAATATGAAAGTAAGTATTTTACTGGACATGGATTTACTGATATTGCTATGCGCTCTTTGAGTTATGAGTTGTGTTCACTAAACTGTATCTACACCCCGCGCCCCTCCCTGAGGGAGCCTTTGACTGCTCAACCATACCACTGAGAGTTAAGTGCAGAAGGGTACTTGGCCATGTTGCTCAGGATCCATATTAAGTCGAGCTCTGTGACATCAGGAGTAAAAGGCCTCAACCACCAATGGTTGTGCCCAGTAACCCCTGCATGCCCGGTGGCCCGTCTGAAATTGGTTCTGACCATAAATAGATATATCAGTAGCAGACCCCTCTGCATAGTGTTTAGATCAGGATTTTCTTAGGAAGAACAATTTTTGTTTTGCTAATGGATTTGGTGCCTTTTGACAGATGTTCAGGATACTTTTTAACCCCTTCGATGCTTGTGACGGAACCATTCCGTCATCAGTCACGGCTGAGCTGTGCTGATGACGGAATGGTTCTGTCACGACCACACCCTGTTCTGGAATGTCCAGCACAGGGGGGGAACTCATGCAGCAGCCAAGGTGTTAAACAAAACATTCATCAGCCACAGCTTCCTAGAAAGTTTCGGGTTGATCCATCGAGCAGAGGGGTGAGAAAAAGGGGAGGGAGATCGCACAACATTGTTTTCTCATTTTAATTTCTGTAGGAAATTTTGGGAAGCAGTACAGAAAACAAAACTGAACAGAGTTACACGAACTTTAGTAGAAAGTTAGAACTTTACTCAGAAAGCGTGGTTTTTAGTACTTAATGTAATCTGTTGAGCTGTTATTTAGAAATTTGCATTTAAAACTGCGATCACAGTAAAAATAAATATGTATATCTCAATGGTTGGGTCCTATGATACTTCAGTGGTTCTGTAAATTTAAAGAAATATAGTTATTTGATCAGTTGAGAGTCCTTTCCCCCCCCTTTGGTTGTGTCCCCCTGCGGTATCGAGCAATCTGACTCTGTCCCTGTGTCCTGAAAGTTGCAAAAAAAAAAGGAGAATGTAAGCATGTAGGCTGTGGGTACCCAGACGCCCTGGGAATAGCGAGGGCCCAAAAAAAAATCCTACTGCAGATCTCCTCTGGACCCCAGCGCGACTGCTTGAGGTACTGCTGGACTCCCGCAGGAGACTGGTACTGTGAGACCGTGCCAACGTCATAAACTGAAGCTAGCATGGTCTTTCAGTACCTTGGGCTGACGGTGGGGGATGGCAATGCAGGACTACTATGGCAAAATGAAAAATATATATATATAAAATTGTAGGCTGGCGATGAGTAGAGGGTAGGCAGATAAGCCTCAGCAGATTTTACCTTTTTTTCCAAGAATTGAACAGCTTCTTGGCGTCTGGCATCAGGGTCTTTGACTTTGTCAAGATCTTTGACTAGAAAAGACAGAGGGGGATAATTGGCTGCATTTACGACTTCATAGGGTTGTCGGAGTTGATTATTAGCAGTATCAAACAGGGATTTCATGTACGGCTCCTTAGCATTAAAATGTGACTCTAATAAAGTCTTCTGAATGCCCTATGCTCATCTGCCCTGCTATGCTGTCACCTTCTCTTTGACTTAACATGGTCAGATCACCGCTGCCTAGCTATGCCATGAGGGCTTTGCGCTGGCTGCCAAAGTAAAACATCAGTTTCAAGAGTCTCTCTCACCCACAAAACGCATTGTTGCCACGCACTAACCGAACTCACACAATGACTCCAGCCCTTTCAATCAGGTGGTCCGCTAAATCACACACATTTTGCAGGCTGTGTGCATGCACTATCGCAGATCATCGCTGTTGAACTCCATTCCACTTTTGCTCTGCCTTGAACCCATCTATCTGAAGGGCAGAAGAAGTTTAAGATTTGCCTTTTCCCTCCCACAATGCCTCCTAGGCTACCGTACTACTGTTCAGACAGAAACACTGTACTTCCTCCCATACACTTCGCTCTGAGTGCCATAAACGTCTGCCTTTGCATCTTTGGGGTGTATACCATATCCCTTTCCCTGTTCACTCTATGATGCACATTTTTTCCTATCTTTCTAGCGGAGAAACTTTTTTAGGACATACTGTGTCTACCTTACCTCCTGCTGCCCTTCCTTAAGATTAATATATCTCTATATCAGCACTGAAGCATGATACTTAGTTGCAAATGTAGTTGATGTGGGTGTGCGTCCACAATTGCCATTTAATTAACTTTTCTTAGCTTGTCTCCTTCAGTGAACTATATATTTAAAGACATTGTTTGCAAGGAGTGCCGAGTACAAAATAAATATAGTGCTTGTAGCACAACTTATGAGATTTCCAGTGCCGGTCTAATGCTTTCTGGAGTTTTTTACATAATGCCTTGATAATGATTTCAAAATACCTGCTTCAGTTACTCTCCCTGTTTTCATGTGTGTGTAGGCGTCGTGTGTAAAGCGCATGTGCAGTTGTACACGTTCAGGACGATTACATTTTGATGATTATTTCTCGGATGCGTCAAATATTTCTTGCTTTAATTTCTTTCACCAAAAATAGTACCTATTGAAAAATGTAAATCCTTTCATAAATTGGATTTTTTTAAATGCCCCCAAAGTATGATGTTTGCAGGTGTTCTGCGTTAGGTTTTGAAATAACTAGATGCTACATTTTTCTGCATGTGGTAAGAATGTGGGAACTCGAAGGTCTGAGTGTTTTCCATTCTTGCATCAGGATGCATCCCATCAGCGCCTAGAAGCGCCAGCTTTCCTCTTGATTTTCTGAAATGCTTTGCCTTATGTTTGTTCGCGGATATACGTACACATTATTGAATGATGTTATGCAGCACATTTAGCATTGCATAATTACCGTTGTGTTAATAAAGCGGTTGCCTCATTTGAGGTGGAATTCACACTATCTGAGCAATGACGGACATCGGGAGGGGGGGTTAGGCGGGAACAGGCACACACGGACAGCGGGAAGGGGGGGACGGGAACACACGGACAGCGGGAGGGGGGGGGGGCGGGGAAGACAGGACAGCACACGGAGAGCGGGAGGGGGGGCGGGAACGGGCACACGGACAGCGGGAGGGGGGGGCGGGAAGGCAATGAATAAAATAAAATAACACTCACCTTGACTTCTTCCGGCGGCGGTCGGCATGGACTCAAGAAAACAAACCCAAACGAAACTCCGCCCACCGCACATTTACCAACTCCGACGGCTGCAGCAGTGTAATCCGGTCTGGTAGAGGAGAGGCCGCCTCCATGACGAACGGAACCATGCCCAGGGAAAAAAACACGGGAACGCCCCCGAATCTGGTCCGGCCTTGACGGACAGATCCAGCTCCCAATGGCTAGCCTCCATTTATGGAGCTAGCCAATGGGAGCCGGGGGCGGGTCATCGATCCCACATAAGACTCATAAGGTTTTTTAGCGCATGTGCACTACGTGCGCACTTGCAGGCAAAACCTAAAACAAAAGAAAGCAGCCACGCATTAAACTCCTCCTGAATCTGGAAAGAGAAAAGAGTCACGTTAGAATCCATGCACATGCATCCAAAAGACAATCAATCTGTTAGAAGAAGAAATCTAGGACATAAATAGTAGCCAATAAATAATGTGACCAAAAACAAGGGAACACATTTATTGTGGCATATCATCCTCTCATGAAGATCTCTCTTACACAAGATCAAACGGGAAGTCACATCACAGGAAAGGACTTAAACTCCATTTGAGATTGGTAATATCAAATGATGTTCTATTGTCAATCGGCCATCTTGTGAATGACTGGTAAAAAGATTTGACCACACCCCTATTCAGAAAGTCATGCTGTTCATTTAAAGATGGCGCAATACCTCTTTGGTCTATGCTGAATCGCAGGACCCCACCACCACCTCTCATGTCTGGATTTCTAGGCGACTCTGGGCACACACTTGAGAGTGGCTGCCAGCGCGGAGGTGCCAGAGTGAGCAGGTGTGGCTCAGCTGCTCAGCATTCATCAACACGATGTGTCAAGAACACCCAGATGTACAGTGTGAGCATCATTCCTTCAGCTTTTGAACTCCTGCATCCTTTGATAAGATCTCACAATGACTCCTATCACAGATGTAATTTTTGGCCACCACCATCCATTGTTGGCTCTGCTGGGTTTCAGCAGAAGCTGATATTGATAGTTACGGATTTGGTGCACTCTGTCCCTAACACATCAGATGAAGGCCTTGGTCAGGCTGGCATTCTTAAAATGACTGATAGGTCCAATATCTCTTTTGCTATTTCTTTGGTGCTTGGCAGGCTTCGAACATGGCATGTATTGGGCTCCTTGTTGCTTTGTCTTAATATAGAGATTTTCATAGCTTGCAAAGAGAGAATCATGATCTCATGAAAGAAAGGAGCTGGTTTTTTATAATCATTCCTCTTCTCTAGTGGCACGCATTTTATCTTTGTTTCACTGGAAGCTGCTATTAAACTTGCCAAGTCTTATTTCTTCCCTCTATGGTGATCGTCAACAGATTACTGTGTATTGTCATTTTGATTCAAATGACATTCTTGTTCTTGCCTTAACACTTTAATGACATTCTTGTTCTTGCCTTAACACTTTAATTACATTCTTGTTCTTGCCTTAACTCTTTTTCCTCCTGGATACTTAGGGCCTTATTTATGAACATCTTGCAACATTTTTGCACCGCCGATGCATCATTTTCTGTGACACACCAGTGGTGTAAAAAATGTGTCATGTTGTGCCTTATTTACAAAGTGGCGCATCTTGGCAGATGTGTCACTTTATAAAGCCCTGCACTACATTATACATGCGCCAGGTATAATGTATGCGTTTTCCCACAAAAAGCCTCATAGAAGTGGTGCATTGAAATCTATAAGATTTCAATGCACCACTTTTAGGACGCTACTGCGTCAATATCTTATGCCTGACTCACAGCAGGAGTTTGCTCCATGTGAATAGACCCATTGCTTGAG
Organism: Lissotriton vulgaris; assembly: GCF_964263255.1. Classification (NCBI taxonomy): domain Eukaryota; kingdom Metazoa; phylum Chordata; class Amphibia; order Caudata; family Salamandridae; genus Lissotriton; species Lissotriton vulgaris. The sequence continues at coordinate 324,723,149 of NC_141698.1, read as the reverse complement.
GTACAACTGTTTTCAGACACACCGCAGCAATGCACAACTTTTGCGTCTACAGATAAGTCATAAATACTGATGTATCTGTAACTCCTTGCGATATGGAGTGCTGTACATTAGATACGGAGCACCCATCCTGTCGAAAGGAATGCGCAGTGAAAACTGTTGCATAGCTGTTTTCACGCTGCGATGCAACAGTTTTCATAAATGAGGCCCTTAAAGTTTTTTCTGTTCTTTCAAATGCCTTCCATCTTCTGTGTTGCTAGCCTAAATTGCTTTTTTTGTTTGCTTGGATCTTATTTCCAGAAATCATACTGCCTTTCTTTATAGCATCTTCCGGTGGTGGATTCCTGTTCACTGTTCATTCATGTTGATTACTGCTGTTTCTTTTCTTCCATGTTGGTGTGCTCAGTTGAAATGTGTCATTTGCAGAGTTCACTCTGGCATTCTTGACACTCTCTTTCACCTCATCAAGAGGCAGTCTCATTGATGTTAGAGTCTTTTGTTATCTCATGAATGTTTCTGTGGGAAGCCTTCTGCTACTGACAGTGGCAATTAAAGGAGAGGTGCCATGTAACATCTGCCTCTTGTCTTTAAAAAAATGTCTATGAGCAAGCTAGGAAAACCGCAAATTGCTTTTAGTCAAAGTATCTCACTCGCGGTAGCTATTGAACTTGTAGTAAGCAATAAATAATGCAATTTTTATATTTTTTCTCAAAATAATTTCTACCATTACCTGGTAATCTGAGAACATTCCAAAATGGGCTACATTTTTTATTGGTTAATTGTAATTTTAATCACACATAAGCTGATATCATACACTATGGGGCAGATTTACAAGTCCCTTGTGCCACTTTTGCGCCAGTGTTGTGATGCAGCAGCGGCGTAAAAGTTGCGGCCCATTTACAACGTGATGCATCTAGGGCGATGTGTCAAGTTGTAAAGCCCTGAGTCACATTATACCAGCGCCAGGTATAATGTATGCAGGGTAGGCGTTCCCATGCAAACAGACAGGTAGAACTGGCACAGTGAAATTTACAAGATTTCACTGCGTCACTCTACGCCTTCACTGCATCAAAATCCCTATGCCTGCTCAGACCAGGCGTAAGGATTGATGCAAGGCATTTTACATGGGACCTACCTAGGTTTTCTGGCGCATTGCTGGAGTTGCTTCACTTTTGTGACAAACTCCAACAATGCGTCACTTTTCCTCCAACAGATGCATCATAATTTCGGACTCATCTGTAATTCCTTGCGCCATGGTGCACTCTATTGTAAATACAGCGCATCCATGGTGGCGCAAGAACATTTGAAGGTGACGCAAGAAAACTGGCACATCTATGTAGATGGGTCAATAGCTTGTACATCTGCCCCCTATGATGTGAACGAGGGCATTATTATTGCTATTAAACACTATCATATGTTTGCTTTTTCCTCCATAGTGCGAAAAGACAATAGATCAATTAAAAAATATATAAAGTTACTATCAAAAAATGATCACAAATAATAGCATTTATATTTTTTAACAGGGTACTGTTTACGATTTCTTATTTCTTGCATACATTTAGTAAAAAAAAAATTCATATGCATTGCCTTGCCATTAAGGTACAAAATGCACTGTTATCCGCTCGCATCATTGCTTCTTTCCAGGTTGGTTTAAAACATGTTTTCTAATCTTGTAACAGATAAATAAAGATATTACATTAACAGAATATCTTCGATATGAATGGACATTCCCAGTTTGGCGGGGATTCCTTCCTATGCTCATTCTCCCACTTTTTTTGGTATCTTTCCCAGTCTTATTTGCAGATACTTCCTTGGGAAACATGTTATTAAAGAAAAATTGGCAATAGGCCTGATCTTGGCGAGCTGATCTTATGTGTGCTTAATATTATTTTTTTGCAAGGATAATGTTACAAAAAAAAAAGAATTGTGCAAATGCAATAAATTGGCAACAAAATGTGAAACTTAAAAATAAATGAATAATCACAAAAAAAGTATTAGAACTGTACAGGTGCTTCTTAACCCCTTCCATGCTCATGACGAACCCCAGCCGTCATGCACTACGGTGCTCGAGTGCTGATGACGGCTGGGGTTCGTCACAGCCCGCCCCTGTTCGTGCTGTTTACAGCACACCAGGGGAATCGCGGCCGCATCGAAGGGGTTAACAGAGACGTGTACTCGGAACAGATATAGAAAGAATGCAAAAACAAATTGGCAAAATAACGTATTGGCCCACCATTCTTGGTCCTGAAATGCACTTCTTTTTAAGGTGATATGCACACTTGACCAGGAAAAATGCCAGCATTCACAGTTCAAGACAGCAAATGGCTGAAGTACTCTGACCCTATGCTATATGGTGTTGTGTGTATACAATGTACAGATGAATAGAAAAATGGGTGAAGAGGTCTGACCCAGAGCCACTTTATGAATGTACATATGTACTTTAATTTTTTCATTACATAAGATACATTTTACCTATTTCTAGGCTAATCTACACAGCAGAGAGGTAGGAATGTGTTATATGGTTTAATTGTATATTGTATGTGGCATGTGCTCTGTGTAAAAACACATGAGGGGAGCAATGCAGGGCAGCGGTCTCAACTTGATAAATGTGTGACTACAGGGAGCCACTCAAACTCTCAACCCAATTCGAGTTCACTTACTGATGGTACTCGAGCCATCATGAGTGTTAGTTACGCAACCCTTTGCCAATAGGGAACCAGCCAGTAAAATCTAATATAGAACTGGAGGGTTTTTGAAGGTGATCCAGATGGTCCTGATGAATGCTGTAGTGACTCGACACTAAGGGTGCAAGAAAATTGGCAGAAACATGTCAACTCTTTTGCAGTAAGGAGGGGTGAACTGATCCTAATGTTCTCCTTTCACCACCATCCTTCACGTTTTTAATCCAGGCCAGGTGGTCCAGGAATAAAATAGAACCACAGATACACCAGTGCTAGTTTTAACCTTCACAAACTGCACATTGTTTGGTGATCCTGCTATTTTATGTTTGTATTGTCTTCCCATCCCCTTTGCTCCACCCCAGGCATTGGTCTCCGCATGGGTGTCAGTCAGCAAGCCCGATGATGAAGCATGTCACAGTTTGTGAGTGAGGCCAGTCTGTTTGCACAGAGCACATGCCACATTCAATCAACAATTGAACCATAGCACACATTCCTACCTCTCTGCTGTGTGCAGTGTGTTTTGACTGGAGAGGTTGTGATAGTAAGGTAACCCCCATCCCTTTTTTGTGTGGATTGAGTTATCTTAAAAGGCTCCCTCTATGGATGTGAATGTCACTTGATGTCAGATGCTCTGTCAAAGTACTATTATGCTGATTTGATCAAATTTATATATGGGGATGAACGGAAACTAGACTGGATGAACCACAGGTTAAATGTAATTGATCACAATTTATGCAAAGTTCATGTGAAAGTAAAGCTGACGTAGTGTGGGTGTACCTCAGATACAGAATGGGCAGTGAGGGCCGAGCACTATCGAATTGCTGTGGCTATGTCTGGAAATATGTTATCTTTGTTGTTTTTATCTAACAATCTAACAGTGAATAACACAGATCATTTAAATTCATGTTCATTATGGCCTTTATCACAGAAGTGCTCAACCAGCGGAGCGGTCATTAATATTTTCTTTATGCAGATACAAAGAATAAAACAGCCCTGATGAGAGATCAGCGACACTGTGCCTGATCTCGAAACGTGTCGGCACTCTCATAGGGTGGAATAAAATGTCATCTCTATGATACTAGGACCGGCTGGTCCAGTATTGATTTGTTTAAGAGCCATTCCTTTGCTTATAATTCCCCCTTGATTGTTTTTTCCTATTTTTCTCATTTTTTGATTGTTTGTGATGTATTCATAGTTTTTTGTAATGTTTGATGCAAGAAATTTTCTTTTTGTACTGTGTAAAGAATCTGTTTTTCATGTATGTACAAAGTATATATAGGTGTGTAAATATTTAATGTATTGTTGTTTTCTGTCATATAGCTTGTCATAACTTGAAAAAGATAATAAACATTGGCACTAAGTAGGATGTCGAGGGGGATCACAATAAATTGATCTTTTCCCTCCTAATAAGCTTGTAGAGATTTTGTGGTTCGGGCAATTTGTGTTATATGATCGAATGAAGAGCATGAACAGCTTGAAGCGGCTTGTGGCTCTGTATGTAGGAACACACTGCCCTGCTGCCAACGTAGGTGAAATCGCCAACATCGGAGCAGCTGGGAGCCTTCCCTGAGGCTAACCGAGGAAGTAGGGTGGCAAAACTAGGCTTCTCAGGCAGGGAGCTAAGCGCGAGTGTTCTCAGAGGCTCCCAGCACAAACTGCTCCAGGAGAAGAAACCGACTTGCAGTGTCTGCTTTCCTGTGAGGCTTGGGAGGGTGGTGGGGATGCCTGGTGGCACAGCGGTTGGCATGGGCAGGGGATGGCAGGCAGCCTTGCTAGCTGTCTGAAGCAGAGAACCTTGAGGCCATATTTCCTCCCGGGCAGTTGTGGGGTCTTGGGTCCTCCCTGATGGCCCTGGAGGGACGACGTTGCTACATTACCTGTGGACTATTGAGAATGAGGGTCCACTCCTTCCTTGTGGTGACCCCCTTTGGCTGTGCCTTGCATTGATCTACCAGACTGAGACTTTTGGTGAGCTGTTTGGCCCTCCTATTCACTTTCCTCAGTCACTGCCCCATTTACTACGAGTATCCACCAGTGTCCCCAGTCACTTGAATACCGTGTGCTGGCACTGGGCTCAGCTGATGGGACTTGCACCACTCACTGCCAGCTTCCTGTCCACCAGGATTAAAGTCTGGTTACCACTATGTTGCTCCTGGAACTTTGGATGACCCAATCTGTACTGGTTTTATGCTCCCACCATTATGATGGGTGGATCTGGTGCGATGAACCCTTGTGTCCTTGTACTGGTGTCATCACTGCATCTGAAGCCGATCCTTTCCTCCTGTGACTCGCTGAGGCTTATTGTCAAATTAACCCAATCCATGGCTCTGGGGGAATAGTTTTCGCTCACTTTCCTTACTGGTGGGAGGATGTAGAAACCTCTGTGACTGTGCTGCGCTATTGGCCCTCGTGCCCGTTTTCTCTTTTGTTTTCCGATAACCTTTGCCTCAGTGGGCAGGTTAGATTTGTGCTGGCATATTGGGGCCCTGCACCCCTCCTCATCATTCTCCTCATCATGTGCAAGACAGTTCCCAAACAACCCAAGCTTAGGTTTGAACCACACAAGGACACCTCTCATAAAGCAGATGAAACAGGCACTTCACAGATGCCTGAAGTGGAAAGACATGCTCTGCTGCTACAAACAATTGCAAACTTGCAGTGTGTAGAATCAAAAATTGATAGTCTGATAGGCTGGCTTGATAGGCTTGAAAAACGCCTTAAGAAGTAAGAAACACATGCCACTGACACGGACCAGCGCCTCTTTATTGGAAACTGCCCAACTCTTGCTGCTAACTATCACAAGCTATGTGATGAATTACTCAATGTAGCCGCTAAAGCTAAGGACTTCGAGGCCTGCTCTAGAAAAACAATTTATGCCTGGTGGGTATTCCTGAGTCCACTAATATTGGCTGAATGGAGATCTTTGTCCGAAAATTACTAAGTGAACTTTTTCACGCTAAGTCATGTTCAACTGTTTTATAGTGGAGCGGGCTCACTGCTCAAGGAGCCCCCTTCCTGTTCCATGCGCACTGCTGCGTTCCATTACAGCCAGACTTCTTAATTATCATGACCATGATGCCACACTTCGAATGGCTTGAGAAAAGGGTGAACTTGCCTACCAGGGCACTCGAATCACAATCTTCTCAGACTTTATTCTCAGGGTGCAGGAGGCAAGACTTGCTTTCCAGGACGTGCAGGCACTTCTTCAGGAAAACAATGAGCCTTACGCCATGCTACATCCTGTGCACCTCCGCTGAAAAGTAAATGGGAAACCAAACATCTTTACATCCCCAATGGAGATCCTTCCCTGCAATAAAGCCGCCCTTGGCACGTAGAGATGATGTCACCGTAACACTCAGTCGTCAATGCCTGGTAGTGACACTCGCCTCTTGGATATCACTGAACACGACGGATGCTTGAGACTGCGAGATTCTTCCACATTTGCATGCTTAGACCTGAGCAGCCACTGATCATTTACATTTAGACGTTCTCTGCTTGGTGACCCTTTGCTGTAAATAAACATTATCACAAGTTGAATGGCAATGTGACGTTCACAATCCTTAAGATCCTTAGGCAATTGTCATGTTGATATTACTTATATGTTTAGCTACTTTTCTTTCTTTTCTTTCTCTAATCTGGGGGTTCACCAACATCCTGATAGCCCTTCATGAGGTAGCCTGCCCTTAAAGTTCGATGCGTTGGAGGGTGGTTGAACGCCCCAGTGCACTGCATGCTTTATTTGGTTCTATTTGATGCTTAAATGCAAGCTGTTTTCTGTTGCTAGGCTTAGGATGCAGTTTATTTTGCTAGTGTCTGCACTGATCGTGGAGATGATCAGTGCAGGAGAGAGTTCCGAAAGGGGGACGGAGTGGGGTTGGAGGAGGGGGTCATGTTTGATTCTGCTTCTCTCATGGTTCTGCGTTATGGTTGCTCATGCTATATTTCTATTTTGACCTGTGGATGTTTGCCACTGCAGGATGGATAGGCGCTATTGGGAGTCTTCAGGGCTCTACCATCTACCATGGTCCTCACACATCTTCCTATCTATAAGCCTGCATTTGATGGTTTTCCCTTAATACACTTGAGATAAACTTTATTACATGGAATGTGCACAACCGTAATGCCCCCAGAAAAAGTGCAGGGTACTTATCTACTTTACACGCCATGATATGCATGTTGCACTGTTGCAACACACACACTTTAGGCTCCATGCACAGGCACATTGTGCTGGTAGTTGGGCTGCTCATGGGGTCTATGCAAGCTATTCCACTTTTGGCGGCGGTGGTCCAACTGGTGAGGAAGAGCCTCCCTGTTCAGTTGCTTGCCGAGTTACATGATGCACAAGGCAGGTATTTTATTCTGCATTGATCATTTACAGGAAGTATTTTACCAATATTAATAGCTGTGGGCCCAACATTGATGATCCAGACTTTGTTTAGACTGTCTTGCGGCGCTGCTTAACATTCCCCCCTGGAAAAAACTAAACAGGGTCTAGACTCCTTACCAGCAAGGCTGAGTCCGAATTGAACTGAGTAAACCAGTACTGGATTTACTTATTAATTAGTAACAAAAAGACATGTTATGATTTAAACATGACAGTCTATGATCACGTTTGTTTCAAATTTATTTTCAAACGTTTTTAGAAATGTTCTTATTTTCAAACAATACTTTTTTGTGTGCATACCAAAGATAGATACAAATTGTACAACAACATACACATTATATACGCATATTTACAATACAAAAAATATTGACTCAACCACACTAGCCACTCTCATTCCTCATACATACCATTTATAACAAAACAACTTTAACAAGAACAACATTACAAATAACAAATACCACTGAGGTAAAGGTTTTCCCTTAAGACACTTGAAATACAATGTATTACATGGAATGTGCACAACCTTAATGCCCCAGGAAAAAAGCGCAGGGTACTTATCTACTTGACGGGCTATGACATTCATGTAGCACTGTTGCAACAAACGCGCTTTAGGCTCCGGGCACAGGCACAATTTGCTAGTAGTTGGGCTGCTCATGGGGTCTATGCAAGCTATTCCACGTTTGCGGGGTGGTCCTACTGGTGAGGAAGAGCCTCCCTGTTCAGTTGCTTGCCGAGTTACATGATCCACAAGGCAGGTATTTCATTCTGCATTGGTCATTTACAGGAATGATTTTACCAATATTAATAGCTATGGGCCCAACATTGATGATCCAGACTTTGTTTGGACTGTCTTGCGGCACTGCTTAACCTTCCCCCCTGGCAGTGAGCTCTGGGGCAGAAATGTGGACCTTGTGCTGGACAGAAATGTGGACTGCTCTAACCCTGCATCTCGTACTCACCTTGCTGCTGCCAGCACTTTGTGTGATATTATGGATGTCCATGGTTTGTTAGACTTTTGGAGAGACCATCATCTTGAGCTTCACAAGAGGCACACATAATTTGACTACATATGAATCCTGGGCCAGGCTTGATTATTGGCTGAGCACCACTGATGTCTATGGGAAGGTTTCTAAGATCGAACACCTGCTTCAACCTTTTTCTGAGCATTCCCCTGTATTCATATCCTGCCCTCCCGGCCTCTCCATGTGCCGTCTGTGTTTTGTCGCTCTCCTCCAGGCCTTATTGGACCCAGTCTTTAGGGCTGATATTCACTGCTACATCCCTGATTTCTTTGAGACAAAGGGGGGAACTGTAGAATCCATTGCTCCTTATAGGAAACATTTAACGTTTACCTCAGGGGAATATGTATTTCGAAGCAGTTCTTGATTAGAAAGTGTTGGAAAGGGTCCTTTCTGCAAGGTCACCCCCAAACTCTTCCCTTTTTTGCTGAATTCGTATTTGTTTTCCTTAGGACTTTCTGCACTTTACCACTGTTAACCAATGCTGAAGTGCTCATGCTCTCCATTCTAGACATGGTATAGTTAGTTTACACCTGTTTGGCATATTTATTGTACTTGTAAGTCCATTGTGAAGTGGTATACCATATACCCAGGGCCTGTGAAATAAATTCTGCCAGTGGGCCTGCAGTACTTTTTGGTGCCACCCACTTAAGTAGAACTCTAAAACATGTCCCAGGCTCACCACAAGAGTCTGTGTGTGCAGTCTGAACTGCCATTTCAATATGGCAAGTTAAACCTCTTGCCAGACCCAAACCTTTCTTTTTAATACATATAAAATCCCCCTAAGGAAGCCTTGGACAGCTAAAGAGTAGGGTGCAGTGTATTTAAAAAATAGGACATGCACTTTTAACTTTCAAATGTCCTGCTTGTGAAAAATTCCTACATTTGTTTTTTAGTACTGTAAGGCTGGGCTACCCTTCCCATAGGTTAACATTGTTCATTCTTTTTTACATCTAATAAGCTGTTGTTGGACTTGGCCCTTTTTGCAGGGTCACCCCTAAACATTTTGCCTTTCTCCTAGTCTTTTTTCTGACATGGTGTGATTGGCTCCAGGTCTCCGGGCACTTTCGCACTGCTGTCTAGTTTAAAGTGAGTGTGCTCTCTGTGTTAAAAATGATAAGGATTGGTCTACACCTGTTTTGGTCTATTTAATTTACCTGTCAGTCCCTTGTAAAGTGGTATCTAATATACCCAGGGCTGGAAAATTAAATGCTATCAGTAGGCTTGCAGCGCTGGCTGCGTCACCCACCAAAGTAGCTTTTCAAACCTATTTCAGACCTTTGCCATTGCAGGGCCTCTGCGCGCAGTGTGACTGCCACTGTGATATGACACCTAAAGTGTGTGCCATGCCAGTGCCCCCCTTTTACTACATGTGAGTCACCCCTAAGGTAGACCCTAGCTAACCCTATGGGCAGGGTACATTGTAGGTAAAAGAGACATGTGCCTTAAGTGTGTACCATGTCCTGGCAGTGACAAACAGCCATATTTGGTTTCTCACTACTGTGGGACTGCCCTCCCAAAGGAATGCATTGGGGATTCCCTGATAAGTGTTTCAGTAGCTAACCCTGATATGAGAGGCGCAGCGTGGTCAAGTTTGGTATGCTTCAAAGTTTCAAAGTTTATTTATTATGATAAGGAACTCTTTATGAGGTCCACATAAAACAGCATATACATACAAGACAAAAATGCTTAAAATATTATTCCATCATAATCACATGAGGCATCTTAATACAGGTCCAAAAAACATTTAAAAAAGTTGTACAGTTTAAAAGCAAACATTTCATTGGGTGGGTTAATCAAGGCTGCCTTAAACAAAGACGCTGATAACATGTTGAGTTTTAAGCAAATTGGTCTTAACCATCTACGCCTGCAGGGCATCAGTGTAGGGCAAACAAACATGACGTGATCTAGATCCTGATCATACAATTGACAAAGATCACAGCGTGCCGAATAACCAAACCAGCTGGCATGTAGAGCTTTCAGCGGAAGCAAATTATGTCTTAATAAGTACACCAGGCGTCTCACGCCATGGGAGATGTTCCAGTACATATACGGTTGAGCTTTCCGCAGGGTACAAGATTCAATAACAGGCGTACAACCTTTTTTCGCTAGACAGAAGTCTCTATCAAGACAAAACTCCAATTCCCAGGAGGCTGACTTCAAAACAGTTTTTAATTGAAGAGGGGATAATAGAAATAAAGTCTCCTCATCCAATTTCAATTGTAACACAGCAAATCTGAAGTTTTTTACAATCGATGAAAAGTCATTAAAAGATCCTAATAGTTCATTTTTTATGAGGTCTCTTAAGGTATTGGGTTCACCTTTAGATAAAGCTACTACCCAGCGTATGATACTTGCTAGACCTTGTACCTTGCTGCTACGTAAACCCAATTCCTGTCTCAAGGAGGCAGTCGAATTTGCTGTGCCAACAGACCTTAAACTCCGTAAAATTTTTCCTTCCGCAGAGTTTAAAAAACTCAATTTTTTAAGATCAACTAACTCAATTCCATATAACAGGGAGGCCGGAACTTTCGCTCTAAACACATCTAAAAGAATAGAAAAATGCCTTTTACCTGTGGCTTTATATAGGGAAACTAAGCTCTTTCCCTGAGAAATAGCCTTCCGAGAGTTATTGTCAATGTGTGGTTTGTCACTTAAATTATGAGTGACGATTTTACCTAGGAAGGTATAAGTTTTCACACAATCTAGTTTTTTCTCCCCCACAACCCATGGATAGTTAAGACATTTAGGCTTCTTTCTACCAGAAAAACAAATCACCTTGCTTTTTGCCGTATTTATTGATAAGAAATGACTTTCAGCATAATCAGAAAGTGCATGCAACCGATTGTTTAGGCCCTTTGGGGTCAGATCCAAAATCAGGATATCGTCTGCATACATAAGGCATGCAATTGGAACACCTCCCAAGGACGGGGCAATACCGGCGCAAGCAGAAAGAGCGATGGGTAAATCAACAGTATATAAGGAAAATAGCAACGGAGCCAAAAGGCAACCTTGCTTCAACCCATTAGAAGTTGGAATTAATTTAGATACGCCACGATCACCTCCAAGTAGAACTCTGCACCAAGTGTCAGAATAAAGAGCGCGAATTAACTTAATAAGGGATACGGGCATACCCAAGTTAAATAACTTTCTCCACAGCAAAGTTCTATCTACTTTATCAAAAGCGGTGGAGAAGTCAATAAAGGCGCCATATACCTGACCACCACGAACTTTCACATATTTTTCATTGATAACTTGCAATGCAGTCAGGTTATCTAAAGTTCCATGATTTTGTCTGAAACCTGTTTGCTCCAACGGAAGGATTTTATGTTCAGATACCCAATCGTTAATTAAAGAAAGCACACATTTTGCAAACACCTTACCAATAGCGTCAAGCAAGGCAATTTGACGATAATTTTGTGGTAGATCTCTTGCCCCTTTTTTATATAAAGGGACAATGATACTTCCTTTCCAGGAGGGGGGGACTGTACCGCTAAAAAAACAAAATTTAAACACTGGAAAGAGTATTTTACTCCAAAGTTCACTCTGGTTTTTCAATACTGAAATAGGGATTTTATCAGGACCCATCGCACCAGAGGAACGCATATTCTTAATGGCACATTCAATTTCCTTTTCTGTTGGACAATCAAGAATAAATGGAACATTATCAAATTCAACATTTAACCCATGAGAATTATTATTACTGTACAACTTCTCGATATAGTGAACCCACACTTGTTCCTCAATGGCAATGGGCGTAGGACTGGCTCTGGTACCACAACCTTTGCCAATTAAGGACCAAAAAATCTTAGATTGGCGATTATAAGAAGCTTCCCTCAGTTGAATCCAGAGGGCGTCTTCCTTAGAGCGTTTTAAACGGGCCTTAAGCCTAACTCTCCTTCTTTTTAGAGTAAACAACTTAGACTTAGCTTCTTGGGTAAAACATAAAAATTGCCCCCTTACAACTTTGTTTATTTCTCTATTTATAGCCCGCAGAGGGTGAGGGGCTACAAGAGATTGTTTCACACCTGATTTCTTTTTTGCACTAGCAGTTACAAAATCTAAAAAATTAATAAAACAATACAGCTCTCTCCCTTCCCAAAGAGGTAGATTCTCGACGGTAAGATGCAAAAAAGGCACCAGATTTTCAACAGTACAAAGGTTCCAAAAGCATTTCCCTGAGCTGGAATCAAAATTCACAGAATCTATATCCAGACTCCACGGATCCACTTTCTGAAGATTAACGAAGACAGAAAGCGACAATGCATTATGGTCACTAAGATTCGATTCAATGACCTTCATATCCTTCAATAGGTGAAAACCGGCATAGTCTACCATGATAAAATCAATAATAGATTTTCCCTTATTAGATTTACGAGTAAAAGCTGCCGGGATGTCAGATGGAAGCCTCCCATTTACTATTAAACAATCCGCTTTAAGTAAACCATCTAATATAAGTTTACCTCTATTGTTAGTTTTAATTTTGGGGGGAAACTGGGCTGAAGGTATATTCAGAGACTCTTCCAATGGGATATTTCTAAACAACTCCAACCCGCTGTTAGATATATTACAATTTAAGTCCCCAAACATTAACACATGCGGAGTTGGGGAGATCTCCAACACTTTAGTTAAAAAAGTGAATAAAGTTTTCAAACCAGCATTAAAACAACAATTGGGGGGAATATAAATGTTTACCACAATCAGCAGTCTATTAGGGCAATCCTCAAATACATCTTTTAGAGTTATTGCTTGAAATAGTTTTCCTGGATCCAAATAGTGTGAATAGTTCCATTGCAATCTATTTGATAACAAGCATGCTAACCCTCCCTTAGCATGGCCTCTTCTAGTGCTGGTTGCGTTGTAATTCAAAACAAAATAGTCTTTATCCAAAGTAAAACTTCTATCCACCCAGGTTTCTTGCAAACAGATAATATCTGCCTTTTGAGAATGTAGGAAACCTAATTTCTCCTTATAATCCTTAAATCCGGCAGTGTTCCATGAGATAAATTTCAGCTCCCTGTTAAAAATTGGAATGCTGATTGGAACGGGGAGCAGATTTACTCGCTAGGACTCCAGGTAACCAACTCCATTTAGATTGATCATCCTTCACTGTCTGCTTAAGGGGTGGGTTTTTGTATAAAACTAGCCTTTCATTCTTAGCCACACAAACTTTTAGGTTCTCTGATCTAAGATTAGACCAATCCGACACTATCACACCCGAATTGGAGGGAAGTGATAAAGAAGAATTAGCGGCAGTATTTAGAATACATTTTTCCCCAAAGTGTGGCATGACATCTATCCCTCTAATTTGTAGTTCCTCTGCCCATTGTAGAACAAGGTTTAACACAACTTTCGAATGAAATTTCACCCTTGTTGATCTTAATGGTTTCCCCACATAAGAATTAAGGAGAAGTACAAGATCTAAATCGGACGTTTGAATTAATTTCAAGCTTTCGATCTCTTTAAAACAGATCAGTAGGGCAGATCTATTTAAAATTAAATCTGGTTCAAATAGGGGAGTGAAATCAAGATATAACGTATCCACATTTATTTTTTCTTTTGGGAGGATAACTGACGTTAAGGATGGAGCATGAAAGGGTGTTGCGGAAGGATTTAAGGAAGACGGGGACGGAATAACAAAAGGAGAGGTAACCTTAGAGGAAACTTGGCAAGAACCTGGTTTAACATTACAATAAGAAAAAGGATTAGCGGAAGGAAGGTGAACCTTGGGAAGAAAGGGATTAGTTAAATTTATAGGACCTAGACCAGAGGAGGGGGCGTCTTCTTTGGGCGATACAACCCTAATTTCTACCTTAGGGGTGAAAGACTGCTCCGCTTGCGGAGAATCATCTAAACTTAATTCCACATTCTTATCAAAAAGAAGTTTCCTCTGTCTTTTTTTAGCAAACCTACGGATGGGTTTCCTCTTCTTCATTCTACTCTTTTTATGTTTCAGGGGACTCATATTTCCCATCGATTCCGTTTTTACTTTAGGGATCTCCTCTTCCTTATTTGATGGCAAGGAAAATATCGGAAAGAGGGAAGGCATTTCGGATTTAGGAATAAGAGGGGAAGTTGCTATTACCTCTATCTTATCACTAAATGGGGCTATACAATTAGCGCCGGCCGAAACCACTTTGGGGGGATTGGGGATTGCTGAAAGTACTATGGGCTGCCTTTCCTTTTGACCTTCTAACGAAGGAGAAGAAATCACTGCATCCAAAACTGCTGAAGTGAAAGGAGCGCTTATTTTCTGAGGCACCAACAGAGAAGCCACTGGAATAGGAGGATCTGACACTAACTCATTTTTACTTAACAAGAGAACTTGTAAAATCTGCGTTACAGTATCAAAAATACATTCCGAACCTCCCACAAACTTTTCAAGTAATCTTAGAATCGAAGACAAAATTGATTCCAAAGAGGACAAAGAGTTAGAAATTAGCCTCCCATTAATGTTAGGAGAACCCTCAGCTAAATTGTTCAACACTGGACCTGAACAGGATGTAAGATTTAATTGTGGAAGGGAGAAATCTAATTTATTAGAAGGTGTGCTACTTAGAGGACCAGTACTTGAAATCGTTATTGCTTCCTCTAAAGGCACACCTTTAGAGTTCCCCTGTAACGATCCCACCCGCGCCCTATGAGCTGTTAAATCAATATCAGGCAGAGTAAATTCATTCCCTACTACAGGGGATTTAACTAACGTGGCTGACAAAGGATCAGTATTCATTGAAACTTTAGGAACATCCCTTAGTGTAGCTTGGGAGGGAACAATTTCATCAGATTTTGAAGGCATATTACTCGAAGAACCAAGGGGAGCATTCTGTTTCAGATGTACATTATTTAATGCCGAAGGGGAGCCCCTTAGTACTTCAGGACTGACTAAAATTGGCAAAGATTGACTGGCCACCAAGCTTAAACTAGAGGACACATCAATGACCCCGTTAACAGGCGCGTCGTTAGAACCTGGAATTTCATTCGGGGACTGCAAATCAATGGGTTTGTCTTTCCCTTTGTCCCATAGATTAAAAAGCTGGCATTGACCCTTCAATTGCATGGTAGACGCTATTTTGTTCCGTAGGGGGTTGGATTTAGTTTTAGACCCAGATCTCCCCACAATCACTCGCCCAGAGCGTAGTTTTTTAGCCGTCATAGGATTATATTAAACGGGGAGAGAAGTAAAAATAAAATACAATAACAGCGATTGTAAGATGTAAAACCAAATAAACAGAACCTTAAAATACAATATAAGCCTGTGCATGCAACAACAGCCTGAATTAAAGCTGGAGAACCAAGGGAGGGGGCCCAGCCCAGCCTTCTTCAGCCTCTGACGGCCTCAGACGGTCCCGCCCTTGTCCCGGGCTTCTCCCGGTGCGCTCCCGCGCGCTCCCGCGATGCGGTGTTACTAAGGAGGATTATAGTCGCGCTGAGGCGGGGGAGGAGCCAGCAGGGAGAGCGGGTCAGCTGCTGGTGATGCCGAGTGTCAGGCGCTCCTGGGACTTGAAGTCCACGCCTGACCACGCTCGCAGCCCTGCCCACACCACCACCACAGAGGCTCAGTTCAAAGCAGTCCTCGCAGTCACAGCGCACTTCCAGCGGCGCTTGCTAATCACCAAAGGCGAAGCGGGACCCGCGGAGCGGGTACCGCGAGTAGTTGAAGAAGGAGATTACAGGAAGAGCAGCTCCAGCGTGCTCGCAGTCCGAAGCTCCCAACTTCTGTCCAAACGAGAAACAGGTGAGGAAACAACCAGAGAAACTGACGTGCTGGCTTTAGCCGCGCTGAGGCGGGGGAGGAGCCAGCAGGGAGAGCGGGTCAGCTGCTGGTGATGCCGAGTGTCAGGCGCTCCTGGGACTTAAAGTCCACGCCTGACCACGCTCGCAGCCCTGCCCACACCACCACCACAGAGGCTCAGTTCAAAGCAGTCCTCGCAGTCACAGCGCACTTCCAGCGGCGCTTGCTAATCACCAAAGGCGAAGCGGGACCCGCGGAGCGGGTACCGCGAGTAGTTGAAGAAGGAGATTACAGGAAGAGCAGCTCCAGCGTGCTCGCAGTCCGAAGCTCCCAACTTCTGTCCAAACGAGAAACAGGTGAGGAAACAACCAGAGAAACTGACGTGCTGGCTTTAGCCGCGCTGAGGCGGGGGAGGAGCCAGCAGGGAGAGCGGGTCAGCTGCTTGTGATGCCGAGTGTCAGGCGCTCCTGGGACTTGAAGTCCACGCCTGACCACGCTCGCAGCCCTGCCCACACCACCACCACAGAGGCTCAGTTCAAAGCAGTCCTCGCAGTCACTGCTCACTTCCAGCGGCGCTTGCTAATCACCAAAGGCGAAGCGGGACCCGCGGAGCGGGTACCGCGAGTAGTTGAAGAAGGAGATTACAGGAAGAGCAGCTCCAGCGTGCTCGCAGTCCGAAGCTCCCAACTTCTGTCCAAACGAGAAACAGGTGAGGAGTAGTTTGGTATGCTTGGAATAGTGATAAGAAAATGCTACGCAATGGTGTGCGCAGATATATTATAAATATTTTAGGAATTCCACTTTTCGAAGTTGGCATTTCTATGTGCTATGTGTCTGCCTTACTGATGTGAATTGCATGTCTGGCTAGTGAGTGACAGGGGCTGGTGAGGAGTGTGTGTCTTCAAGAGGGGCAGGGTGAGTCAGCACAAGGCTGAATGGGGCATCTACATTTTTAGTAGTGGGAGGGGAAGTCCCTGGTCCCTGAATAGGATGGTGCCTGCCCTAGTGAATGCTGGCTCCGCCCCCCTGTGGTGTGTCTGATGACAAGCCCCCACCTCACAATAGGGAAGAGGAACCTGGTAAACAGAGTGCTCCAGAAACCAGTTCTAACTGGTTCACCCCAAGCCCTGCACTGCAGTCAAAGGAGAAGTGTCCTATAAATGTAGGGGCTGTGACCCCATGAGGTTGCTGTGCTGGTGCTTACTTGATGGGATCCTCTGCCAGGAGGAACTGCCGCGGGACCCAGCTGCTGTCTCCTAGGGGTGCCTGGCTTTCCTGGCTACGCTGTGGTCTCCCCAGCACCAAAGGCTTTTTGATCTCTGCTCTTTTAAGGACTTTCTGGCCTAGCATCTCGTGAGCGCTGTGTTTTGGATGCCTGAGGGTAGAGGAGCTGGCCCTGCTGCAGCGCGAGGCTGTGAGGGAATCTCGGCGAGTAGGATTCCCCCCATGAGCTCCTTATTGAAGCAGGAGCCCACCCAGCATTGTGCCTACAATAACGGGTGCCCACCCGACATTGCTCCTTTTGCTGAAACCGCAGGAGCCCACCCCGCATTGCCCGAGAGAAGAAACTGCCGGCCGCCACGATCGGGCGGCAAAACCAGGAAGCCAGACCAGCGCTGCCTGACTTTGGGCAGGCCGGAAAAGTATCCCGATGGCCTGCCGGTAGCCGTGCAGCCGAGGAGGAAGCCTGGGAAGAGCAAGGCGGGCCCCCCGGTGTACCGGAGGGAGCCTCGTGTGTGGTCTGACCCCTTGCATGCAAAGAAGCCAGGCGGCAGCCTACCCCACTCTGACAAACGCCCCAAAAGCCGGCAGTGGAGAGAAAAGGGAAGGCAGCTGAGCAGCGGGCTCCCGTGGTGAGGGGAGAGCCCTGCGTGTACTGCTCTGGTGCCGCAAAGGAGAGAGGAAGGTGGCGGCTTCCTGAGCAGGGCTCCCGTGTGTGGTCTGAACCCTGCATGTTCCCAAAATGAGGGAAGACCTGCCTGGAGAGCAGCGAGGGAGTCCTGAGTCAGCCTGGTGAGTGGGGCTGTCCCTTTTGCTTTGGTCTGGCTGCAAGAATGGGGGATTGCGGAGTGGCCCTTGGGCCATAGCTGCACCCGAGGTACCCCGGTGAAGGTGGCACGGTGGTGCTGACTTACCGACGTGAAGGCCATTTATTTTGCAGACGCCCAGAGTGGTGATTTGCTTGATACATTGTTGGTGTTTCCTGGCTCCCTGAGTGGTCCCGCAGGAGAGCGGGATGCTCCCAGGTGGGCACATTGTTTTCCAGGCCCTAGGGGGCGGCCAAGGAGCATGTTAGTGCCAGTACCTGTTGACTTCCTCAGTTGCACTGCTGTAGTGGGCAACTGCAACGATTGGGCAAGTTTTGTTGGGGAGAGCCCCAGTAGGGGCCCTGGAGGGCACAGTGAGTGCCATTGCCCACATTTTTCTCCCCTGCTGCCCTGCAATTAGAGGCAGCTGCAACGTTTAGGCCCTGTGCTTTGCGCCCCTTGGGAGTCTGCTGCATTAGCAGTCCAGCCCTGACTATTTGGACATAGGGTATTTGAGCCCCAGTGAGAGGCCATGGTGGCCTGCAGTCAATTTCTAAGGTGGGCCCCACAGTTATGTGATGCATAATGGGATTTATGTGATGTGTAGGCCTCATGTGATTCATGCCTAAATATGATTTATGCTTAGAAGGTAACTGCATACTGTGGTCATACTGGTGGGGCCTAGTGCGTAATGTGTTTCATGCCTGACGTAATAATGCTGAGGTCATTATTGTGCCAGTAGTTACTGGCTTTGTTTTCCATTTACTTACCTGCATTTTGATGGTTCTGACCATGGCGCGATTGGCCCTGCCCTGTATATAATCCCCTGTGAATATTGCCCGCGCCAGTTGCCACCGTGTAAATGTGTGATTAGGTTTCTAATGTGTTTATGATAATGCAAAGGCAATTTTTTATATAACCTTGTGTGGAGTTTCTTTTGTTGTGTGCCTAGTGTTTTGTTGCTGTGTGTGTGTTGTGCAATTGCTTTACACAATGCCTCCGAGATAAGCCTGACTGCTTGTGCCAAGCTACCAAGGGTGTGAGCAGGGGTTCTCCTCAGTGTGTAACTCCCTTGCCCTGACTAGAGTGGTGGTTTCTGCCTGGCTTTGGCGCAAGCCTTAGCCAACCAGAAATCCCATTTCTAACAGCTGTAATTCTCAATTGGAAGGGGATAGATCTGTCATGTTTAGTAGCTATGGAATTGTAATGATAACCCCTCTTCACTGGTAAAGTAGAATTTGTCTTCACAATTTTTAAAATGTCCCCTTTATAAAGATGGCATTTTTCTGCTCTTAGCCCTGTGTCTCTGTAGCCTGTCTCCAATAAACATCAGGGGTGGTTGACAGCTGGCCTTTGTGCATTCCCGCTATATAGCCACACACAAAGGGAGCACATTGTGATATTCACATCCTGGTGGGCCATCCTGGGCAGGATTGGAAGGAGAAGCTGGGCACAGCCTCACACTTATACCTGAATAGGCTGTGTCCTGTTCCCACACAGAGGACTACTTAACCCCTTGTAATGAGTCTGGAGCCAGGGCATGGAGGAAGAACCTCTGTGCTCTTCAAAGCCCTTCTTTAAAGTCACCCCCACCTCAAAGGCAAAACTGGGTGTAAGTACTGGAATTCTGACACTACCACTTCAGTGCAGTTCTGGACCTATGGACAGTCTGCCAGGAAGGAATTATGTGCTGCTGAAGGACTGCCACCCTGCTGGACTTCTACTGTGGAAGAACTGCTTTCTAGCTATGCTAACCTACTGCCTGCTGCCCTTATTGCCTGGGTGAAAAGGACTGGACCAACATCACTTGAACCCAGAACCAGAGTGAATCCAAGGTCTTGCCTCCTGTTCTGAAGTCTCAGGAACATCAAATGTATCCAGCTCACCTGCCTCAGCAATGGAACTCTGCCATTTGTGAGTCTCCTCTGCCAAGTGCTACTAATCCAGTCCTGGACACTTGGAAGTGGATTGAAAGTGCTGCTGCACAAAATCCATGCATCACGACCGACGCAAAGGACTGAGAACCAGTGCATTTTCTCCACTGCACACGCATAGCTGCCATTGTGAGGATAGACTCTGACGTATCACCTATGGCATAGTGCATCAACGCCATTCTCTATGTATCCTCACAGCTGTGTGGCTTGGAACCGATGCATCACTTTCCTTGGTGGACCGATGTTACATCGCCTCACCTGCAACTCGCATCTTATCTTTGACAATGACTTATTGCCTCCTATCAATAAATCAGTGAACGCGCTACTTACCCGTTAGAGTCTTAAGGAGCTGAGGGGGGGGGGGGGGGTGCTGCTACTGCTCAAAGAGCCAGGACTCTTGAGGCGCCTTCTGAAGGTGAGCAGGTCTTGGGTCTGCCGTAGATGAGTGGGGAGGGTGTTCCAGGTCTTGACGGCGAGGAAGGAGAAGGATCTGCCGCCGTAGGTCGTTCGTTGGATGCACGGGACGGCAGCGAGGGCGAGGCTGGTGGAGCGGAGCTGTCGGTAGGGGGTGTAGAAGTTGAGTCTGTCATTCAGGTAGGCTGATCCGGTGTTGTGGAGTGTTTTGTGTGTGGGTGAGGAGTTTGAAGGTGATCCTTTTGTTGACGGGGAGCCAGTGAAGGTCTCTGAGGTGGGAGGTGATGTGGCTGCGCGGGGGACGTTGGGTATCAGTTGGGTTGAGGCGCTCTGGATGCGTTGTAGTCGACGCAGGTACTTGGCCGGGATTCCTGCGTAGAGTGCGTTGCCGTAGTCCAGCCTGCTGCTGACAAGGGCTTGGGTTACCGTTCTTCAGCTTTCGGTCGGGATCCATTTGTAGATCCTGCGAAGCATGCGGAGGGTGTTGTAGCAGGAGGAGACAACGGCGTTGACCTGCTTCAACATGGAGAGGGAGGAGACGAGGATGAACCCTAGGTTGCGTGCGTGGTCCATGGGTGTTGGAGCTGCTCCCAGTGTGGCCGGCCACCAGGAGTCGTCCCACGCAGAGGGGTTGGGGCTTAGGATGAGGACCACCATCTTGTCCGAGTTCAGTTTCAGGCGGCTGCTCCTCATCCACTCGGCGACGGCCTTCATCCCTTCATGGAGGTTGGTTCTGGTGGTGTGCGGGTCCTTGGTGAGGGAGAGGATGAGCTGGGTGTTGTCGGTATAGGAGATGATGTTTAGGTCGTGTTGGTGGGCCACTTGTGTGAGGTGGGCCATGTAGACGTTGAACAGGTTCGGGCTGAGGGATGAGCCCTGGGTACGCCGCAGATAATGTCTGTGGCTTCGGAGCGGAAGGGCGGGAGGCGGACTCTCTGGGTTCTGCCGGAGAGGAAGGACGTGGATACCGGCTTCTTGGAGGCGTGTTCTTAGTGTGCGATGGCAGACCGTGTCAAAGGCGGCTGACAGGTCCAGGAGGATGAGGGCTGAAGTTTTGCCATTGTCTAGCAGGCAGTTTCGGTGCTGTGGTTGTGTCTGAATCTGGACTGGGATGGGTCTAGGATGGAGTTGTCCTCATGGTGGCGGGTCAGCTGCATGTTGGCAATTTTCTCGATGACCTTCGCCTAGAAGGGGAGCAGGGAGCTGGGCCAGAAGTTCTTGAGGTCTTTGGGGGGGCGCCTTGGGCTTCTTGAGAAGGGCGTTCATTTTGGCGTGCTTCCAGCTTTCTGGGAATGTTGCTGTGTCGATGCTGATGTCTGCGAATGGCTTCCTTGAGGGCTGCGTGGCTGTCTGGTGCGTGGTCGTGAAGCCATTTCTTCTCCAGGTTCCAGCATGTTCGTTTGGAGAGCTGGAGTTCTTCGGTGAACCAGGCGGCTTTCTTGCTGGGGTGGTTGATGGAGAGTTTCTTGAATGAGGCAAGGGTGTTGGCGCAGTCGTCGATCCACTGTCTGAAGTTTCGGGCAGCGGCGTCTGTGTCGGTGGGTGGGTTCTGGGTGAGGGTGGAGGTTAACTGGTCCTTGGTGACTTTGCTCCAGTAGCAGCGAGGCAGATGTTGGGTGCGGTGGTGCGTGGCTGGTTTCTTGAAGGTGAAGTGGATGCATTGGTGGTCAGTCCAGTGGAGTTCGGTGGTGTGGTTGAAGGCGATCTGGGTGCTTGTGGAGAAGACGGGGTTGAATGTGTGGCTGGTGGTGTGGGTGGGTTCGGTGATGAGTTGGCGGAGGCTGAGGTTGGCGAGATTGGTGATTAGGGTGGTGGAGTTGGCATTGTTGTTGTTCTCGAGGTGGAAGTTCAGGTCCAATAGGAGGGTGGAGTCCGTGGAGGCGAGTGCGTGGTTGCTTCTGAGGTCGGCGACGGAGTCGCTGAAGAGGGTCCGGGGTCCGGGGGGTCTGTAGATGAGTGTTCCTCTGAGGGTGGTGTTGGGGTCAGTGTGGATACGGAAGTGGAGGTGTTCGGGGGAGTTGAGGGAGTCGTCTGCGAGGGTGTGGACCTGGAGGGTGGACTTGCGGACGATGGCTATTCCTCTGATCCATATCTTGTCTACTACAACAACATAACCAAAGTGCTTTTCAGCAGGCCAAAGCTGGAACCTGTGTTCAACCCCTGCAACATACGGCCAGCCTAATCTTTTGGATTTGACCCAGGCTAGCGTGATCACATAGCCCCGGTTGGTGCTTTATGCTTTTAAGCACTACATTTCACTTCACGCTTCTACAGTTTGAATTATTGTTATTCTTGTCTTGTTTTGTTCATGAATTAAGCTCTATTTTTCTAACCAGCTGTGGTATTTTTTGTGTGGGGTTTCACTGTTTTACTGTTAGAAGTGCTGCACAAATACTTTACACATTGCCTCTTCAGTTAAGTCTGACTTTGTGTGCCTAGCTACCAGGCGGTGAGCACAGGTTAATTTAGGTGTTGTGACTTACCCTGACTGGGATTGGGGTTCCCACTTGGACGGGTGTTAGAACCGGCTGTCTCTAGTTGGCAGAGGTATACAATTCTGACAAATAGGGACACACCTTTTCTAGTCAGGGCAAGGGGATCACACCCTTTGATAACCCCTGCTCACCCCCTTGCTAGCTTGGCAGAGCAGACAGGCTTATCTCAGAGGCTGTGCGTTAAGCATTTATGACCACATACAGTAATAAAGTGAATACACTACAAATGGACACGACACAGTAGTATTATAAAAATAAGTATTTTTATATAAGGCTTAGCACAAGACCAAATAACGACAAAAATATACACAATCTTAATAAATACTCTTGGAAGGGAAAATAATAGTTCAAGTGTAGTTTCTTCTTTAGCACAAAGTCTTTTCGTATCAAAGCAACTCTTCTTCCTGGAAACACAGTTCTTAGCAACAATGTAACCCACACGGGAGTTACACTACGTCGAGGCAAAGTTAATCCAAAGGTTCGGCGTCGACCGCGGGGAGCGCTACGTTGAGCCCGGAGTCACACGGACCCCCAACAACACAGTACCTTGGAAAATGAAGCACACGATGATCAGCGGCGTCAAGCAATCCGGCGTCGCGTCTTCGGTGTTGATCAGGCCTCAGTAGTCGTCAATGTCGATGATGATGTTGCAAAGGGTGAGCAGCGCTCACAGCGTCGAGAGGGCACGAAGTCGATGCAATCAGCAGCGGTGCAGACACGAGGTCCCTTGGAGCTGGAGCCGAACTCACTACTCACTGGCGTTGCTGCTGGCGTCGATCGGGCCCGGCGGCCGGCGTCGAGGAAGCGGGACACTTGAGCCGTCACTTACGGTGTCGAGCTGGATTCGGAGACGTCCGTCGGCGTCGAGATTGCTTGGTTCTTTCAGAGGTGCTGGATTCACAGGTTCCAGCAAATAACACTTTAAGCAGATGAAGTCCTTTAGCCCTGTGATTTCAGCAGGAGACTGGCCCTCTTCCAGTCCTTGGAGATTTTCTTAGCAAGCGTGAGAGTACACACACAGTTGCTCTCTCCTGGTTCCTTGGCAAAAATAAAGAAGCACTGCAGGATTCCCCCCAGCAAACAGCACACTGGCAGAAGGGGTAGGCAAGTCCTTGGATCAGCGGGCTTCTTGTCCTTGGTTTCAGGGTTCCTTGTCAGAAGTGATCTGATTTCTTGGTTATGGGGTCCTTCTCTTATACCCCTTTTTGGCTTTGATCCCTTTGTCCATGCAGGGGAATTTCCCAACATCCTGGGTCTGTTGTGGGTGGAGCCAGGCAGCAGCACCTGGCCTATTCACTGAGCAGGGCTGGGTCCTCAGACACCCAGCAGGAGGTGGAGCCAGCATTGTCACTTGCAGGAGCAGAGCTATCGGCCTCCTGGTAGGAGGTGGGGCTGGGATCGTCCATGGCAGGCACCGAGCCATCAGCCGCTTGGCAGGAGGTGGAGCCAGCATTGTATCCGGCAGGGCAGGCTATCAGCAACTACTCTCCCCCTACTTACAATGCAAATGTCCCACTCATCCCACACTGACTCACTCAGACCTCTGGAGCCACCCAGCTCCTGTCACACACACGCAAGACCAGCAGAAACCAGAAATGGTTAGACAAGAAAATAGACACTTTCTAAAAGTGCTATTTTCAAACCCAGAGTCCAAAAACCATCCAAACCAACTGATGCGTAATTAAACCCCGAGTTCAGGGATACCAAAATCGACATTGCACCATGCTCACCGAGCCAGCTAGGATCATAGCATTAATAATCCCGGCGGCCCATTCTAACTAATGGAGAACAGGTTACCTCGCAATAGTGAAAACAAAGATGGCTGTAATTCACTATTAGGACATGCCAACTTGGTCAGGCGTGTCCTACCTTATACTTACAATGCACCCTGCCCGCGGGCCTACCATAGGGGTGACTAACATGAAGTCAAGGGAAGGTTTAGGGACTGGCAAGTAGGTGTACTTGCGCAGTCAGCGTGACAGTAGCAGACTGCACGTGGGTCTCGCAATGACCGACCCGTAGACATTCTTTTACGAGGCCGCTCTTGTGGGTGGCACAACACGTGCTGCAAGCCCACGAGCGGCATTTGTATTTACAAGCCCCGGCACTCCTGGTGCACTAGACTAGGGACTGACAGTAAACCAAATAAGCCAAACATGGAATACAATCGATACATCAATTTAACATCGGGAGCACTTGTGCTGTGGCACTGATCAGCAGTGGCACAGCACCCAAAGCATATACCAGCAAAACATCGTAAAACAGTGGAGGCAAACAGAAAAAATGGAGGAGAGACTCAAGCCAATGATGTCAGGTCTAACACGTGTCCCCTCCAGCTGAAATGTGGGGAGAACTACCCTTGACCTAGGGAGTCCTCTTCACTAAGGCGGAAAAATCTGGACGGACCATCAGCATTGGCGTGATCTGTACCAGGGTGGTGTTCCACCGTGAAGTCCATCCCCTGTAGGGAAATGGACCACCTCAACAGTTTTGGATTCTCACCCCTCATCTGCATCAACCATATGAGGGGCCTGTGGTTTGTCTGAACCCGGAAGTGAGTCCCAAACAGGTAGGGTCTTAGCTTCTTCAGCGCCCAGACCACAGCAAATGCTTCTCTCTTTATCGCACTCCACCTCGTTTCCCTGGGAAGTAACCTCCGACTGATGAAGGCTACAGGCAAGTCTCTGCCCTCTTCATTTACCTGAGCTAGAACAGCCCCCACGCCATGCTCTGAAGCGTCCGTCTGGACAATAAATTCTTTCGAGAAGTCGGGTGCCTGGAGTATAGGTGCTGTGCACATTGCAGTTTTCAGGGTGTCGAAGGCCGTTTGACAGGCATCAGTCCAGATCACATTTCGTGGCTGCTTCCTGGAAGTCAGCGAAGTCAAGGGGTGCACAATGTTACCGTAATCCTTGACAAACCTCCTGTTATAACCGGTGAGTCCTAAGAAGGCTCTCACCTGAGTTTGGGTTTTGGGCGGCGCCCAAGCCAGGATGGTATCAATCTTGGGTTGCAGGGAGGCAACCTTGCCGCTCCCTTCTTGGTGCCCCAAGTACACCACAGAACCCTGCCCAATCTGGCACTTACTGGCTTTGATTGTGAGGCCTGCTCTGCGCAGGGCCAACAACACTTCCTGGAGGTGGCGCAAGTGTTCCTCCCAGCTGGCGCTGAACACTGCGATGTCGTCCAGGTAGGCGGCACTGAAATCCTCCAGTCCAGCCAAGACCTGGTTGACCAACCTCTGGAAGGTGGCAGGGGCATTCATCATTCCAAAGGGCATCACCCGGAACTGGTAGAGCCCATCTGGTGTGGAGAATGCTGACCTCTCCTTTGCCCCATCAGTCAAGGCGATCTGCCAGTACCCAGACATGAGATCAAACGTGCTAAGGTACCGGGCAGCCCCCAACCGATCGATGAGCTCATCAGCTCTGGGGATGGGGTGCGCGTCTGTCTTCGTGACTGAATTGAGTCCTCGGTAATCCACACAGAACCGAAGTTCTGGTGAAGCACTAGGCGCTGCAGCCTTCGGGACCAAGACCAGTGGGCTGGCCCAAGGACTGCTAGAGGACTCAACCACCCCTAAAGCAATCATTTTGGAGACCTCCTCCTTAATGTATGCTCGGACCTTGTCAGTCACCCTGTAAGCCTTGTGCTTCACAGGAGGGCTGTCTCCGGTGTCAACGTCATGGACACACCAATGAGTGACACCCAGAACCAAGGAAAACAGATCAGGGAATTGTCCCAACAGTTGGCGACAATCCTGTTTCTGCTCAAGGGTCAGTGTGTCAGAGAGGACAACACCATCCACTGACCCGTCTTGCTCTTTAGCACACAGGAGGTCAGGAAGAGGCTCACTCTCCTCCTCCATTCCAGCATCTGTAGCTAGGAGCATGCCCACTTCGGACCTTTCTAAGTGGGGATTCAAACGGTTGACATGCAGGACCCGCAAGGGGTTCCTGGGAGATTTCAAGTCCACCAGGTAGGTGACATCGCTCTTCTTCTCCACAACCTTAAACGGTCCAGTCCACCTGTCCTTGAGCGCACAAGGTTCCACAGGGGACATGACCCACACTTCTTGACCAGGCTGAAGCTTTACCGGAGTGGCATTCCGGTCGTACCAACGCTTCATCTCCTCCTGGCTGGCCTCCAGATTTGCCTGAGCAAGTTCCCTGAAGCGCCGAGTCTGGTTCCGAAAGGCCTGCATGTAACTGTATACATCCTGGGGAGGTTTCCTGGGAGATTGCTCCCAGCCTTCTTTGACCAGACTCAAAGGCCCTCTTACCGGGTGACCGTACAAAAGCTCAAAGGGGCTGAACCCTAGAGACTTTTGCGGCACCTCTCGGTAAGCAAACAACAGGCATGGCAAGAGGACGTCCCATTTCCGCCTCATTGGTTCTTCAAGACCCATGATCATGCCTTTAGGGGTCCGGTTGAATCTCTCAACCAGCCCATTTCCTTGAGGGTGGCAAGGAGTGGTGAACTTGTAGGTTACCCCACACTCCTTCCACAGAGACTTCATGTAATTGGAAATGAAGTTGGTGCCCCGGTCTGACACCACCTCTCTGGAGAACCCCATTCGGGAGAAAACACCCATCAGTGCCCGTCCCACCACGGGGGCCGTCACTGTTCGGAGAGGGATGGCTTCCGGGTACCGTGTGGCATGGTCCACCAAGACCAGGATGAACCTGTTGCCCAGGGCTGTCTTGGGGTCCAGGGGCCGAACAATGTCAATACCCACCCGGTCAAAGGGGGTACTGACCACTGGAAAAGGTTGGAGGGGAGCCTTCTGCTTCCTTCCGCTTTTCCCACTTGCCTGGCAAATGTGACAAGTCTTACAATGGATGTCTACATCCCTGCGCATCTGAGGCCAATAAAAATGGGTGACAAGCCTGTCATAGGTCTTGTCCTGCCCCAGATGTCCAGCTAACGGAACGTCATGAGCCAAACCCAGTAGGAAGGCTCTAAAGCTCTGGGGTACCACCAGCACACGGGCTGACCCAGGCTCAGCAGCCTTAGGCTCGCTATACAGGAGGTCGTTGTCCCAGTACACAAAATGTAACCCTGACTGATCACCTGAGGATTGGGCTGAGGCCTGCTGCCTCATACCCACAAGAGAAGGGCACACTTTCTGTTCGGCACAGAATTCCTCCCTGGAGGGACCACCATCCTGCTGCCAATGGGTCAGCTTGGGCAGGTCTCCCAGTTCGGCAATTTGTTCCCCTGTGGGCCCCAGGGCATCCCCCTCAGGGTCTACCTCCTCCTGGACCACGGGAACTACGGGGCGGTTTCCTGCGCCTCCTACCTCTTCTCTTCACAGCTGGGTCCTGGGCCGTACTTTCAGGCTCCGGGACCCCATCAACACCCTTACTTGCTGTCATTGATCGAGTGGTTGCACACACCCACACTGGCACGCCCAACATTTTCAAGTGCGTCTCCCTCTCCACCTTAGCCCAAGGGGAGTCTTCTAGATCATTGCCCAGGAGACAATCGACAGGCATGGCTGGCCTCACAGCAACCTGAAGAGTACCTGAAACTCCCCCCCATTCAAAGGAAACTTGAGCTACCTCACACTCTTTCTGGGAGTTGTCAGCAGCTATCACGGGGTAGAATGCGTGGGGAACCACCTGCTCTCTGGACACCAAGTGACCCTTGACAGCTGTCACACTTGCTCCGGTGTCTCTGAGAGCTTCCACTCTATGGCCATTAATGGTCACCCACTGCCTATATTTACTAATGTTACTAGGCAGAGGGGGTGGAGGGACCATTTGCATGTCTCCTAGCGGGACCAGGGACATTTCTGCGGGACCCCTCCCACCAGGGACAACCATCTCCTCCCCTCCCATGGCTACACTCGCCAACTGACGGGGGGTGCACGCGGCGGTGCATTCGAATTCTTCATGGGACACTGGGGGTCATAATACCGGTGTCCCACCTGCCCACAAACGTAGCAGGTTAGGGGCCCCTATGAACAGGTATACCCGTTGGGGCCCCTGGCTTCTTCTCAGGGGGAGGCTGGGAACCTTTCCCTTGGTTCCCTTGGGGATTACTTTGGGGCCCTTTCTGGGACTCCTTCTGTTTACCCTTGTCCCCCCGACTCTTCTGCTGGGGACCCTGCCCACCTTTGGCTGGGTCTCCCACTGGACCCTTGTGGACCCTGGTACTGACCCAGCGGTCCGCCTCCTCAGCACAAGTTTTCTAGGGTTAGATATCTTGCTATCAATAAGGTGCTGGCGCAGCTCTGGAAAACAGTTATTAGACAAATGCTCTCAAGCAAACAAATCATAAAGAGCTTCGTAACTTTCCACTTTGCTGCCCTTCACCCAACCATCCATGGCTCTGCAAAAATAAGACACATTTTCAACCCACGTCGTACCAGGCAATTTCTTACATTCTCTAAAAGCTTGTCTGTACTTCTCAGGGGTTAGGCCATACCGTAACATTAAAGCATTCTTCATATGAGCATACGACATCCTATCCTCAACAGGCATGTCTAACAGGGTATCTCTTCCCTCATTCACAAAGCGACCCCACAACCCCGCTCCCCAATCTTTCTCAGGGACCCGGTGGGCCAACAATGCTAACTCATATGCTTTAAACCACTGACCAATATCTTCGTTCCTATGATAATCTTTTATCACATCTCTCGGGAAATAAAACCTACTTTCTGCAGGCCCAGATGGGATGCTGCCACCAGAGGGATTCAATTCTAACTTCTTAGCTTGGATGTCCAACTCCCTCAACTTGGTATCACGCTCCAAAGCTAACTTTTCTCTCTCAAACTCCAACCTTTTGGTCTCCAAATCAGCTTCTCTCCTACCTCTTGCATTTTCTAATTCCAACTGCCCATTTATCTTTAGCCTTGCCATTTCCATGTTGTATGCACGCTCCTTCGCCCTTTCTTCTCGTTCTTCAGGGGAAAGACCTTTGGAGGAAACACTGCTTCCGGGAGAGGACTCAGGTCCATTCACTGGCGCCTCATCATCCCCTTCCCCTGGCGGTACCACCACCACATCAGAGGGATCTCTGGCCTCCAACCAGGCCTGCAATGCTTTGAGATATACCTCCTTTCTTGAGATGCCTTTGGTAGGCACTTTCAACTGCTTGCAAAAGGATTTCAGCTCCTTCAAGCCGTAGTCGTTTATCTTCGCTCTGTCGAATTCCTCCACAACAACAACAGGGGTAGTGACTCCGGTGTCACTCATGGTCAAAACTGGCAGTGTTCAAAAAATCAAGTTTCGGAAAAGCGGAGAACCAAAAATGGATCCTTCCAAATTAGGTTGTGGCTGCGCTATGGTCTGCTTTCACTATGTAGCGCACACTAATCACTGCACATGGGTCATAAATGCAAAGTTCAAATCCTCACCGCTGACCCACCAATGTTAGAACCGGCTGTCTCTAGTTGGCAGAGGTATACACTTCTGACAAATAGGGACACACCTTTTCTAGTCAGGGCAAGGGGATCACACCCTTTGATAACCCCTGCTCACCCCCTTGGTAGCTTGGCAGAGCAGACAGGCTTATCTCAGAGGCTGTGCGTTAAGCATTTATGACCACATACAGTAATAAAGTGAATACACTACAAATGGACACGACACAGTAGTATTATAAAAATAAGTATTTTTATATAAGGCTTAGCACAAGACCAAATAACGACAAAAATATACACAATCTTAATAAATACTCTTGGAATGGAAAATAATAGTTCAAGTGTAGTTTCTTCTTTAGCACAAAGTCTTTTCGTATCAAAGCAACTCTTCTTCCTGGAAACACAGTTCTTAGCAACAATGTAACCCACACGGGAGTTACACGACGTCGAGGCAAAGTTAATCCAAAGGTTCGGCGTCGACCGCGGGGAGCGCTACGTCGAGCCCGGAGTCACACGGACCCCCAACAACACAGTACCTTGGAAAATGAAGCACACGATGATCAGCGGCGTTGAGCAATCCGTCGTCGTGTCTTCGGTGTTGATCAGGCTTCAGTAGTCGTCGATGTCGATGATGATGTTGCAAAGAGTGAGCAGCGCTCACGGCGTCGAGAGGGCACGAAGTCGATGCGATCAGCAGCGGTGCAGACACGAGGTCCCTTGGAGCTGGAGCCGAACTCACTACTCACTGGCGTTGCTGCTGGCGTCGATCGGGCCCGGCGGCCGGCATCGAGGAAGCGGGACACTTGAGCCGTCACTCACGGTGTCGAGCTGGATTCGGCGACGTCCGTCGGCGTCGACATAGCTTGGTTCTTTCAGAGGTGCTGGATTCACAGGTTCCAGCAAATAGCACTGTAAGCAGATGAAGTCCTTTAGCCCTGTGACTTCAGCAGGAGACTGGCCCTCTTCCAGTCCTTGGAGATTTTCTTAGCAAGCGTGAGAGTACACACACAGTTCCTCTCTCCTGGTTCCTTGGCAAAAATAAAGAAGCACTGCAGGATTCCCCCCAGCAAACAGCACACTGGCAGAAGGGGTAGGCAAGTCCTTGGATCAGCAGGCTTCTTGTCCTTGGTTTCAGGGTTCCTTGTCAGAAGTGATCTGATTTCTTGGTTCAGGGGTCCTTCTCTTATACCCCTTTTCGGCTTTGATCCCTTTGTCCATGCAGGGGAATTTCCCAACATCCTGGGTCTGTTGTGGATGGAGCCAGGCAGCAACACCTGGCCTATTCACTGAGCAGGGCTGGGTACTCAGACGCCCAGCAGGAGGTGGAGCCAGCATTGTCACTGGCAGGAGCAGAGCTATCGGCCTCCTGGTAGGAGGTGGGGCTAGGATCGTCCATGGCAGGCACCGAGCCATCAGCCACTTGTCAGGAGGTGGAGCCAGCATTGTATCCGGCAGGGCAGGCTATCAGCAACTACTCTCAACGCAAATGTCCCACTCATCCCACACTGACTCACTCAGACCTCTGGAGCCACCCAGCTCCTGTCACACACACGCAAGACCAGCAGAAACCAGAAATGGTTAGACAAGAAAATAGACACTTTCTAAAAGTGCTATTTTCAAACCCAGAGTCCAAAAACCATCTACACCAACGGATGCGTAATTAAACCCCGAGTTCAGGGATACCAAACTCGACATTGCACCATGCTCCCCGAGCCAGCTAGGATCATAGCATTAATAATCCCGGCGGCCCATTCTAACTAATGAGAGCCGGTTACCTTGCAATAGTGAAAACGAAGATGGCTGTAATTCACTATTAGGACATGCCAACTTGGTCAGGCGTGTCCTACCTTATACTTACAATGCACCCTGCCCGCGGGCCTACCATAGGGGTGACTAACATGAAGTCAAGGGAAGGTTTAGGGACTGGCAAGTAGGTGTACTTGCGCAGTCAGCGTGACAGTACCAGACTGCACGTGGGTCAAGTAATGACCGACCCGTAGACATTCTTTTACGAGGCCGCTCTTGTGGGTGGCACAACACGTGCTGCAAGCCCACGAGCGGCATTTGTATTTTCAAGCCCTGGCACTCCTGGTGCACTAGACTAGGGACTGACAGTAAACCAAATAAGCCAAACATGGAATACAATCGATACATCAATTTCACATCGGGAGCACTTGCGCTGTGGCACTGATCAGCAGTGGCACAGCGCCCAAAGCATATACCAGCAAAACATAGTAAAACAGTGGAGGCAAACAGAAAAAATGGAGGAGAGACTCAAGCCAATGATGTCAGGTCTAACACGTGTCCCCTCCAGCTGAAATGTGGGGAGAACTACCCTTGACCTAGGGAGTCCTCTTCACTAAGGCGGAAAAATCTGGACAGACCATCAGCATTGGCGTGATTTGTACCAGGGCGGTGTTCCACCGTGAAGTTCATCCCCTGTAGGGAAATGGACCACCTCAACAGTTTCGGATTCTCACCCCTCATCTGCATCAACCATCTGAGGGGCCTGTGGTCTGTCTGAACCCGGAAGTGAGTCCCAAACAGGTAGGGTCTTAGCTTCTTCAGCGCCCAGACCAGAGCAAATGCTTCTCTCTCTATCGCACTCCACCTCGTTTCCCTGGGAAGTAACCTCCGACTGATGAAGGCTACAGGCAAGTCTCGGCCCTCTTCATTCACCTGAGCTAGAACAGCCCCCATGCCATGCTCTGAAGCGTCCGTCTGGACAATAAATTCTTTCGAGAAGTCGGGTGCCAGGAGCATAGGTGCTGTGCACATTGCAGTTTTCAGGGTGTCGAAGGCCGTTTGACAGGCATCAGTCCAGATCACATTTCGTGGCTGATTCCTGGAAGTCAGCGAAGTCAAGGGGTGCACAATGTTACCGTAATCCTTGACAAACCTCCTGTAATAACCTGTGAGTCCTAAGAAGGCTCTCACCTGAGTTTGGGTTTTGGGCGGCGCCCAAGCCAGGATGGTATCAATCTTGGGTTGCAGGGGGGCAACCTTGCCGCTCCCTACTTGGTGCCCCAAGTACACCACAGAACCCTGCCCAATCTGGCACTTACTGGCTTTGATTGTGAGGCCTGCTCTGCGCAGGGCCAACAACACTTCCTGGAGGTGGCGCAAGTGTTCCTCCCAGCTGGCGCTGAACACTGCGATGTCGTCCAGGTAGGCGGCACTGAAATCCTCCAGTCCAGCCAAGACCTGGTTGACCAACCTCTGGAAGGTGGCAGGGGCATTCTTCATTCCAAAGGGCATCATCCGGAACTGGTAGAGCCCATCTGGTGTGGAGAATCCAGACCTCTCCTTTGCCCCATCAGTCAAGGCGATCTGCCAGTACCCAGACGTTAGATCAAACGTGCTAAGGTACCGGGCAGCCCCCAACCGATCGATGAGCTCATCAGCTCTGGGGATGGGGTGCGCGTCAGTCTTCGTGACTGAATTGAGTCCTCGGTAATCCACACAGAACCGAAGTTCCGGTGAAGCACAAGGCGCTGCAGCCTTCGGGACCAAGACCACTGGGCTGGCCCAAGGACTGCTAGAGGACTCAACCACCCCTAACGCAAACATTTTGGAGACCTCCTCCTTAATGTATGCTCGGACCTTGTCAGTCACCCTGTAAGCCTTGTGCTTCACAGGAGGGCTGTCTCCGGTGTCAACGTCATGGACACACCAATGAGTGACACCCGGAACCAAGGAAAACAGATCAGGGAATTGACCCAACAGTTGGCGACAATCCTGTTTCTGCTCAAGGGTCAGTGTGTAAGAGAGGACAACACCATCCACTGACCCGTCTTGCTCTTTAGCACACAGGAGGTCAGGAAGAGGCTCACTCTCCTCCTCCATTCCAGCATCTGTAGCTAGGAGCATGCCCACTTCGGACCTTTCTAAGTGGGGCTTCAAACGGTTGACATAAAGGACCCGCAAGGGGTTCCTGGGAGACTTCAAGTCCACCAGGTAGGTGACATCGCTCTTCTTCTCCACAACCTTAAACGGTCCAGTCCACCTGTCCTTGAGCGCACAAGGTTCCACAGGGGACATGACCCACACTTCTTGACCAGGCTGAAGCTCTACCGGAGTGGCATTCCGGTCGTACCAATGCTTCATCTCCTCCTGGCTGGCCTCCAGATTTGCCTGAGCAAGTTCTCTGAAGCGCCGAGTCTGGTTCCGAAAGGCCAGCATGTAACTGTATACATCCTGGGGAGGTTTCCTGGGAGATTGCTCCCAGCCTTCTTTGACCAGACTCAAAGGCCCTCTTACCGAGTGACCGTACAAAAGCTCAAAGGGGCTGAACCCTAGAGACTTTTGCGGCACCTCTCGGTAAGCAAACAACAGGCATGGCAAGAGGACGTCCCATTTCCGCCTCATTGGTTCTTCAAGACCCATGATCATGCCTTTAAGGGTCCGGTTGAATCTCTCAACCAGCCCATTTCCTTGAGGGTGGTAAGGAGTGGTGAACTTATAGGTTACCCCACACTCCTTCCACAGAGACTTCATGTAATTGGAAATGAAGTTGGTGCCCCGGTCTGACACCACCTCTCTGGGGAACCCCATCCGGGAGAAAACACCCATCAGTGCCCGTCCCACCACGAGGGCCATCACTGTTCGGAGAGGGATGGCTTCCGGGTCCCGTGTGGCATGGTCCACCAAGACCAGGATGAACCTGTTGCCCAGGGCTGTCTTGGGGTCCAGGGGCCCAACAATGTCAATACCCACCCGGTCAAAGGGGGTACTGACCACTGGAAAAGGTTGGAGGGGAGCCTTCTGCTTCCTTCCGCTTTTCCCACTTGCCTGGCAAGTGTGACAAGTCTTACAATGGATGTCTACATCCCTGCGAATCTGAGGCTAATAAAAATGGGTGACAAGCCTGTCATAGGTCTTGTCCTGCCCCAGATGTCCAGCTAACGGAACGTCATGAGCAAAACCCAGTAGGAAGGCTCTAAAGCGCTGGGGTACCACCAGCACATGGGCTGACCCAGGCTCAGCAGCCTTAGGCTCGCTATACAGGAGGTCGTTCTCCCAGTACACAAAATGTGACCCTGACTGATCACCTGAGGATTGGGATGAGGCCAGCTGCCTCATACCCACAAGAGAAGGGCACACTTTCTGTTCGGCACAGAATTCCTCCCTGGAGGGACCACCATCCTGCTGCCAATGGGTCAGCTCGGGCGGGTCTCCCAGTTCGGCAATTTGTTCCCCTGTGGGCTCCAGGGCATCCCCCTCAGGGTCTACCTCCTCCTGGACCACGGGAACTACGTGGGGCGGTTTCCCGTGCCTCCTGCCTCTTCTCTTCACAGGTGGGTCCTGGGCTGTACTTTCAGGCTCCGGGACCCCATCAACACCCTTACTTGCTGTCATTGATCGAGTGGTTGCACACACCCACTCTGGCACGCCCAATATTTTCAAGTGCGTCTCCCTCTCCACCTTAGCCCAAGGGGAGTCTTCTAGATCATTGCCCAGGAGACAATCGACAGGCATTGCGGGCCTCACAGCAACCTGAAGAGTACCTGAAACTCCCCCCCCCCCATTCAAAGGAAACTTGAGCTACCTCACACTCTTTCTGGGAGTTGTCAGCAGCTATCACGGGGTAGAATGCGTGGGGAACCACCTGCTCTCTGTACACCAAGTGACACTTGACAGCTGTCACACTCGCTCCGGTGTCTCTGAGAGCTTCCACTCTATGGCCATTAATGGTCACCCACTGCCTATATTTACTAATGTTACTAGGCAGAGGGGGTGGAGGGACCATTTGCATGTCTCCTAGCGAGACCAGGGACATTTCTGCGGGACCCCTCCCACCAGGGACAACCATCTCCTCCCCTCCCAGGGCTACACTCGCCAACTGACGGGGGGGTGCACGCGGCGGTGCATTCAAATTCTTCATGGGACACTGGGGGTCATATACCGGTGTCTCACCTGCCCACAAACGTAGCAGGTTAGGGGGCCCCTATGAACAGGTTTACCCGTCGGGGCCCCTGGCTTCTTCTCAGGGGGAGGCTGGGAACCTTTCCCTTGGTTCCCTTGGGGATTACTTTGGGGCGCTTTCTGGGACTCCTTCTGTTTACCCTTGTCACCCCCACTCTTCTGCTGGGGACCCTGCCCACCTTTGGCAGGTTCTCCCACTGGACCCTTGTGGACCCTGGTACTGACCCAGCGGTCCGCCTCCACAGCAAGTTTTCTAGGGTTAGATATCTTGCTATCAATAAGGTGCTGGCGTAGCTCTGGAAAACAGTTATTAGACAAATGCTCCCAAGCAAACAAATCATAAAGAGCTTCGTAACTTTCCACTATGCTGCCCTTCACCCAACCATCCATGGCTCTGCAAAAATAAGACACATATTCAACCCACGTCGTACCAGGCAATTTCTTACATTCTCTAAAAGCTTGTCTGTACTTCTCAGGGGTTAGGCCATACGACATCCTATCCTCAACAGGCATGTCTAACAGGGTATCTCTTCCCTCATTCACAAAGCGACCCCACAACCCCGCTCCCCAATTTTTCTCAGGGACCCGGTGGGTCAACAATGCTAACTCATATGCTTTAAACCACTGACCAATATCTTTGTTCCTATGATAATCTTTTATCACATCTTTCAGGAAATAAAACCTACTTTCTGCAGGCCCAGATGGGATGCTGCCACCAGAGGGATTAAATTCTAACTTCTTAGCTTGGATGTCCAACTCCCTCAACTTGGTATCACACTCCAAAGCTAACTTTTCTCTCTCAAACTCCAACCTTTTGGTCTCCAAATCAGCTTCTCTCCTACCTCTTGCATTTTCTAATTCCAACTGCCCATTTATCTTTAGCCTTGCCATTTCCATGTTGTATGCACGCTCCTTCGCCCTTTCTTCTCGTTCTTCAGGGGAAAGACCTTTGGAGGAAACACTGCTTCCGGGAGAGGACTCAGGTCCATTCACTGGAGCCTCCTCATCCCCTTCCCCTGGCGGTACCACCACCACATCAGAGGGATCTCTGGCCTCCAACCAGGCCTGCAATGCTTTGAGATATTCCTCTTTTCTTGAGATGACTTTGGTAGGCACTTTCAACTGCTTGCAAAAGGATTTCTGCTCCTTCAAGCCGTAATCGTTTATCTTCGCTCTGTCGAATTCCTCCACAACAACAACAGGGGTAGTGACTCCCGTGTCACTCATGGTCAAAACTGGCAGTTTTCAAAAAATCAAGTTTCGGAAAAGCGGAGAACCAAAAATGGATCCTTCCAAATTAGATTGTGGCTGCGCTATGGTCTGCTTTGACTATGTAGCGCACACTAATCACTGCACATAAATGCAAAGTTCAAATCCTCACCGCTGACCCACCAATGTTAGAACCGGCTGTCTCTAGTTGGCAGAGGTATACACTTCTGACAAATAGGGACACACCTTTTCTAGTCAGGGCAAGGGGATCACACCCTTTGATAACCCCTGCTCACCCCCTTGGTAGCTTGGCAGAGCAGACAGGCTTATCTCAGAGGCTGTGCGTTAAGCATTTATGACCACATACAGTAATAAAGTGAATACACTACAAATGGACACGACACAGTAGTATTATAAAAATAAGTATTTTTATATAAGGCTTAGCACAAGACCAAATAACGACAAAAATATACACAATCTTAATAAATACTCTTGGAAGGGAAAATAATAGTTCAAGTGTAGTTTCTTCTTTAGCACAAAGTCTTTTCGTATCAAAGCAACTCTTCTTCCTGGAAACACAGTTCTTAGCAACAATGTAACCCACACGGGAGTTACACGACGTCGAGGCAAAGTTAATCCAAAGGTTCGGCGTCGACTGCGGGGAGCGCTACTTCGAGCCCGGAGTCACACAGACCCCCAACAACACAGTACCTTGGAAAATGAAGTACACGATGATCAGCGGCGTCGAGCAATCCGGCGTCGCGTCTTCGGTGTTGATCAGGCCTCAGTAGTCGTCGATGTCGATGATGATGTTGCAAAGAGTGAGCACCGCTCACAGCGTTGAGAGGGCACGAAGTCGATGCGATCAGCAGCGGTGCAGACACGAGGTCCCTTGGAGCTGGAGCCGAACTCACTACTCACTGGCGTTGCTGCTGGCGTTGATCGGGCCCGGCGGCCGGCGTCGAGGAAGCGGGACACTTGAGCCGTCACTCACGGTGTCGAGCTGGATTCGGCGACGTCCGTCGGCGTCGAGATTGCTTGGTTCTTTCAGATGTGCTGGATTCACAGGTTCCAGCAAATAACACTTTAAGCAGATGAAGTCCTTTAGCCCTGTGACTTCTGCAGGAGACTGGCCCTCTTCCAGTCCTTGGAGATTTTCTTATCAAGCGTGAGAGTACACACACAGTTCCTCTCTCCTGGTTCCTTGGCAAAAATAAAGAAGCACTGCAGGATTCCCCCCAGCAAACAGCACACTGGCAGAAGGGGTAGGCAAGTCCTTGGATCAGCAGGCTTCTTGTCCTTGGTTTCAGGGTTCCTTGTCAGAAGTGATCTGATTTCTTGGTTCAGGGGTCCTTCTCTTATACCCCTTTTCGGCTTTGATCCCTTTGTCCATGCAGGGGAATTTCCCAACATCCTGGGTCTGTTGTGGGTGGAGCCAGGCAGCAGCACCTGGCCTATTCACTGAGCAGGGCAGGGTCCCCAGACGCCCAGCAGGAGGTGGAGCCAGCATTGTCACTGGCAGGAGCAGAGCTATCGGCCTCCTGGTAGGAGGTGGGGCTCGGATCGTCCATGGCAGGCACCAAGCCATCAGCCGCTTGGCAGGAGGTGGAGCCAGCATTGTATCCGGCAGGGCAGGCTATCAGCAACTACTCTCCCCCTACTCTCAACGCAAATGTCCCACTCATCCCACACTGACTCACTCAGACCTCTGGAGCCACCCAGCTCCTGTCACACACACGCAAGACCAGCAGAAACCAGAAATGGTTAGACAAGAAAATAGACACTTTCTAAAAGTGCTATTTTCAAACCCAGAGTCCAAAAACCATTCACACCAACGGATGCGTAATTAAACCCCGAGTTCAGGGATACCAAACTCAACATTGCACCATGCTCCCTGAGCCAGCTAGGATCATAGCATTAATAATCCCGGCGGCCCATTCTAACAAATGGAGAGCAGGTTACCTCGCAATAGTGAAAACGAAGATGGCTGTAATTCACTATTAGGACATGCCAACTTGGTCAGGCGTGTCCTACCTTATACTTACAATGCACCCTGCCCGCGGGCCTACCATAGGGGTGACTAACATGAAGTCAAGGGAAGGTTTAGGGACTGGCAAGTAGGTGTACTTGCGCAGTCAGCGTGACAGTACCAGACTGCACGTGGGTCTCGCAATGACC
Source organism: Lissotriton vulgaris (assembly GCF_964263255.1). Lineage (NCBI taxonomy): Eukaryota > Metazoa > Chordata > Amphibia > Caudata > Salamandridae > Lissotriton > Lissotriton vulgaris. The sequence continues at coordinate 324,683,788 of NC_141698.1, read as the reverse complement.
GACCCGTAGACATTCTTTTACGAGGCCGCTCTTGTGGGTGGCACAACACGTGCTGCAAGCCCACGAGCGGCATTTGTATTTACAAGCCCCGGCACTCCTGGTGCACTAGACTAGGGACTGACAGTAAACCAAATAAGCCAAACATGGAATACAATCGATACATCAATTTAACATCGGGAGCACTTGCGCTGTGGCACTGATCAGCAGTGGCTCAGCGCCCAAAGCATATACCAGCAAAACATCGTAAAACAGTGGAGGCATACAGAAAAAATGGAGGAGAGACTCAAGCGAATGATGTCAGGTCTAACAACGGGGTACAAACCTCTGTTAACCAGAAACCCAATTCCTAACCAGAAGACTCTGCAGCAGTAGGTGAAACACTTGTAGATCCACCCATGTCAAATAGGATGCGACCTAGAGGCTACCTACAAGCTGCACTTGGTGGCGGATATTCAAGCAGCTTTAACAGAAAATTCTGAACTTGCAACCATTGAACATCTGCAATAAAATAAATATCTTATTGAGCACGCTTATGGGGCGGGTGATTGGCCTGGCTGAAAGCTTGCCAAATATTGATGCATAGGCGAGGACCTGCAGTTATTCCTCACCTGATTTGTGACAATGGTAATACTGCTTTTGATGCTTATGCTATCATGCAAGAGTTTGTGGGTTATTATACTCACCTATACTCCCCCGGCATCCATCTGATGCAGCAGATTATGATACCTATCTCGACTGCCCTACTTTGGCTTGGCTAGAGGGTCCTTATGGAGCATTCCTGGCAGAGCCCATGAACTTGGAGGAGATTACTGCAGCATTAGGGGGACTACCCACCTGTAAATCCACAGGGAGCGATGTTCTCCCCGGCAAATTCTATAAATCTTTCCCACCCCTCCTCGCCTTGCCCTTTTTCTGTTTTACGGAGGTGCCCTATGCAGTGGCATCCTAACGCCCTCTCTACGTGAGTGTCCGCATAATGCTCCTAAAACCGGACAAGTCCTCTTAGTGCGCTGACTCCTATCACCCCCTCCCATTATTAAATACCAATGCAAAAATCCTTGCTAAAGTGCTGGCAAATAGGCTAACTCTTTTGCTCCCAAACCTCGTCCCGTCTGATCAGTCCAGCTTTATTCTCTGCCTCATTATCTCCTATAATCAACAAACCTTGTTCACTTTGCTACGCAAACTGCGCTCAGGTGAAGTAGTGGTTGCTGTCTTCCTTGATACCACTAAAGCTTTTGATTCTCTTGAGTGGCCATACCTATTTGCAGTTCTGCGCTGCCTCAGGATTGCCGACACTTTCTTCCAGTAAAAACTACTCCTTTATACAGCTCCCCTGTTGCAGATATGAATAAAGGGATTGTTATCAGATCCTATTCCCATCTGCAGAGGCACCCATCAAGGTTGCCCTCGGTCACTGTTGTTGTATGCATTTGCGTTCGTCAACCTTTCACCAACTCCATGGGCAAAGGGGTTTACCTTTCTCCCTATGAAATATTGTCATATTGCGCTATACAGATGACATCACTCTATATCTGAACAGCTCTGCAGTAAATCTCAACCAGGTGATCCGAGAATTCTCATTATCTAGAGTAGTGTCGGGTATGGTGATCATTTGGTCCAAGTCCTTCATATTTCCCTTTACCCCGGCCACCATCATTCATCCCCTCTTGTTCCCTCTCTACTGGATCACTGACTCCTTAATATATTTGGGAATTCATGTCAGTGCTAGTAAGCTCAAAGTTATCTTTGAAAATGACGGTGTTGCACTATCCAAGCTGGGAGACCAGATCAAGGAATGGAATAAATTACTCCCTTTAATTAATGGGACGCATATACCTAATGAAAATAGTTGTCCTCCCTAAACTTCTTTACCATTTCCTGAACATAACCATTCTTCCACCTCGTCATTTTGTCCATACCTTGCAAACTCTAATGCTTGGCCTTGTCTGGGCAGGTGGCCAATACCACCTCAGCTGGGAAACCCTGACTATGCCCTATGACTGGGGTAGCCTTGCGGCACCTGATTTAAAGCTTAATTATCTTTGTGCCCAGGATTCCTTTGCTTATTATTAGCTCAGATCTCTCCTTTACCAGACACACTTTGCGTTTTAACATGACCAAATGCATACCACCACCCTCCCTGTCAGCTTTGATCAGACAGGCCTCAAAGCAGTCCCATATGGAAAATTATGCAGTCATGTGTACGGAGCAGTCCTGGGCTCACTTGCAAACTGTGACATTAGATAAATACTCCCTGAAACAGTTGACTGTCCAATCCCCATTGCATGGTATTCTTCAAGAAACGTCAACCCATTAGAGAGTTAGACGCTGGGCTGTGCTGAAGATGGGCGACCTTTTCCCTGATGGCTAATTTTGTGAAAGGCTGGATTCCAATGCTGACGAACTGCTGGACATGCGCGATCTTTTTACCTTCTATTGCATTTGAGAAAAGCTTCAAGAATGCTACACGGATTTCCCACAGCTCCAGCACAACATGCCATATTCACCCTTCGTTTGAGGGTGCTGTCTCATCTGCACCTCCTATCTCACCTGTATGCATCTGCGCAGATGATTCAGGGCTCTCGACCTGCCAAGGTCAGTTAGGGAGCTGGCCTTGGACAAAACTATATCCTATAAGAAGTGTGCCTCTGTGTGGGGGTTGATGAAATATATTTCCCCCACTGGTAGGCTCTTTCTTCTCTATTTTCAATTTCTTCACCATTCATACTACACTCCCGCAAAATTGCACCAATGCAAATTGCAAGGTGCAGAACATAAAGCAGTTTTTAGTGACTCGAAAGCTTCCTGACATGCGGGAGTCCAGGGTAAGGGTTCGCGCACTTCTTTAGTAGTCAGATACAATAGGGGTTTTGTTAGTAATGCATAGTTGGGTATCCACTGGCGACAATACGATGTTATGCCCAAAAATGCGCGCACCTCTCGCTGCGTGTTAGGTACAGCCATGTTAGTTATCGCCTTTATGCGCTCCGGTGTCAACCTCCTCCCCTCCTTCGAAAGGAGATGACCTAAGTAGGTTACCTCCGTTCGACAATATTGGAATTTTGGAAGGGACACCTTGTGCCCCTTATGCGCCAAATGATGCAGCAATTTAACCGTAGCATCTCGACAACCTTCCTTAGTGTCCGATGCGATAAGGATATCGTCCACATACTGCAACATAACATTGCCTGTGGGGAGTCCTAAATCATCAAATTGTGCTTTGAGTGCTTGACTATATATACTAGGACTCTCTGTATAACCTTGGGGAATTCTTATAAATCTAAAACTTCGACCAGCCAATGAGAATCCGAAGAGATAACGGCTATCTTCATGCACGGGAATACTGAAGAAAGCATTCTTCAGATCCAAAACAGAAAAATATTTAGCAGATGGGGGAATCATTGTCAGTATCATAGTGATGTCAGACACCACCGGATATTGGGGCTCCACTACCTTATTAACATGGCGCAAGTCAATCACAAACCTATAAACATCAGGTGTATCATCTTTAGCATCGGGTGACCGTCTTTTAAGGATCGGGAGTATGGGGCTGTTACACATATTAGAATCCGTCTCCTCCACTACTCCTGACCGGATCAGATCCTGTATTATCTGTAACAGGGCTTTCTCTCCCTCCCTAGATATCCTGTATTGTGGTATTCTGGGCAATTGGGCTCCCACCTTAACCTTTATTGTCACTGGGGCAATATCCATCCTTCCCACATTTGTATCACTGTTGGCCCATAAACTCTCAGGAATCCCTTCGAATTCAGGTGGTAGTGGGTCATCTTTTGAGAAACATTGTTGCGCACGTGCAACAGTAGGACCCAGCGTAATGTACACACCGTCCGGAGAACAATAAATGGTGGCATGCAACCTCTTCAATAGGTCTAAACCCAGCAAATTTTCGCCACAATTAGAAGTCATTAAAAAAGGTGAATCAACAGTGAAAGGACTAATCGTAAGAGTAAGTGGTTTAGAAATGGGGCTAATCACCGGGGTACCTGAGAAACCCACAGAGATATTGTTCTTGCCAGACAGAGCCGCCCCTGGGACCCGAGAACGAGCCACAGAACTTTTCATCGCACCCGTATCTACTAAAAATTTCTGTTGAGACCCCGATAAATCCACTGTTACATAGGGTCCCCTTTGATCAACTTCCACAGAAACTGGTCCCTCGCTCTGTCCTACGCTGTCCTAATTATGAGAGAATCCTGTCAAATCATCCATGGCATAGTCATCATTGTAATACTGACCGCCACCCCTCTGAAAATGCTGTCTGTCTGTGCTATTGTCGAAACAATTCCCTCCTGGTCTCCCACCACCGTCAGACTGTCCATTCTGTCTCCGGGAATCACCTCTTCGCCGTCCTCTGCCGTGGCCAGCATTCGACTGAAACAGAGGGCAATCTCTCCACCAATGCCCCTCCTGTTTACATTTTGCACATTGATTCGGTCCCAATCGCTCTCTATTGTCACCCCTGCCATAACCACCGCCTCCTCGTCTCGCTGCCGCAGGCGAAGCACCTCTTCCTCGACCTTTAGATACCTGCTGCAACAAAACCCTTGTCTTCAAATCTTTGGCCTTCTTTTCCTGCTTGTCCTTACTCTCATTTTCTCTATGTTCATAATACTGAGCCATGCTAAGAATGCCAGAGGGAGTGGACGTCGTCCACGTACTCTCCGACGCCTGCAACCTTGCTGATATTTCCGGTAACAAGTTCATTACAAACCTATTAACGAAAAGTCATAACCCTCCGTCCTGTGACATATCCTGTCCACTGAAATCCATAAACGTCTCCTCAAACCTCGTAAAGAAGTCAGAGGCCGCTTCATCCTTCTTCTGTCTACATGCAGTCAACTTATCCCAGTCCACTTTTTTCGGGGGAATGAGGGTGTGCATATACTTAATAATTCGCCCCGGTAATGCCAAAATCTCGGCTTTTGGCTTCTCCCCTGGCTTACGTTCTTTGTCCCAATCCTGCAATTCTGTCCACGTACCACCTAATTCCTCTGCATGATCTGTACCCTTCACTTGCCGCCACACGTCCACTGGGACCAAAAGTCCAAAAAACAATTCAATATCAGCTAAAGTCATCACAGTTGAAGATGCGGCTTCCGTTAGTTCTTTATAATAGGCAGTCGGATTCTTTCTAGAGTCTGGTAGCTGAGCCTTCAAAGCTAAAACCTCACTTCTCTTCCATGGTGTATATACCCACTGCTCCTGAAAATGAGCGTCTACACGAGCCCTTGTGACGGCATTCGTTACTGGATCTACCACCTCGGAGGCCTCAGGGTGAAAAATAGGGTGCACCTCGCGCATTGGATGTATTCCAGGAAAGTGAGGTGAACCTGCAGAGGGTAATTCATTTCTATACTGTAATATGGACTGTAAGCTGCGCATCACCTCCCGTACCCCAGTGTTAGCTCTATAGGCTCCATTTTTTATATCCCGTAAAGTCGCTGGAGCCACACCTCCGTACCCCTGCTCCCATAATGTTATCAATGTATTCGACATGTGCCATAAAGCATGCTGCTGCATCAAAGGCTCAAAATCTTTCATCGTGGACCAAATATCTTCAAACGAATAAATGTTGTTCCTAGCCCACTGGCAGGCCTGATTGGCCACCACTGTTTTCTCGTCTAAACCAACTGTAGAACGCGTAAGCAATTTTCGCACCTGAGAAAACAACCCACTACCTGCGCCTCTACTCGGTGTCAACAACTCCTGACTAGGGGTAGTGCTAGCAGAGACAGTAGGGAGTGCTAGGGAAAACTGGGAGGGAGCGGGTGAACTTGCCGGGAGTAAGGAAACAAGAGGTGCCAACGATGACGGGGAGGTAGAAAGCACTGCGCCGGACGGGTGTGGGGCACTCGCTTGTGAATCCGAAACCCCATCAGGGGAGGTCGGAACTGGCAGGGTAGGATACAGCGGCTGCGGGGCATAAGGGGGAGGGGGTCGGGTATTCAAAATGTCCTCCATCTCATCCTGTTCATCCTCACGTACTACGTAACTTTTGTTTTCTTTCAACCTGCAAAGCCTATCTGCGCGCTCCAAGCGTTGCTCATTCTCGTTCTTCGTGTGTTCTCTCACTTTCTGTGCCATTGTCTGTGCTGCCTTTTTCTGTGCCGCCTTCTCCTCTCTCAATTTACGTTCTCTAACTTCCTTCTGCCACATCCTTAAGGAATCAAACATGTTCTGACGACTGCACCTAGCAAATAATTTATCTTGTAAATAATCCAATTTAGCTGTCTCAAAGGAACCTGTCAGGGGCCACTGCAAATCTACATTATCACTAGTGTATCGGTGCCACAGAGTACCAAACAAAATTGGGGGCAATCCGTGCTTTATATACATGTCAAAATTTGGGGTGCCCTCCAGAGGGGCAGGTTGGCTTTCAGCCAGTCTAGAATCCGATACACGACAGCAGCATCCGAAACACCGCAACTTACTAAAGCACGGCATCTCTACCTTGATGCAATCACACCTTCTCACAAAGTTCGTTACCTCTGTCCACTAACTCCTAACTCACTCACACACATATAGTATACATTGGGAATCAACACACACATATACGCATCCTACACATTTAGATCCTACCAAGCACGTGTTACCAAAATGGGACAAGGCCCGTCGACCGAGTCCTGGGGAACCTGGACCCTACCGCAGACTGAACAGTACACTAACTGTTCTGGGGATGGAGAACGCATCCGCCACCCGAGCGGCACTACGGATCACTTCGCACTTTACCACAGGAGACCCAGGACCCACTTCCACCGAACCACCACTCGAGGTGTTCGGGGTGAGTTCCGGAGTTTACCCGTAATGAGCCACGCCTTCACCACAGTACCACCCGGTCGGATGACTACAAACAGGATACAAAAAATGTTCTCCCAACCTCCGTTAAGTCTGTCAGAGCACCACTCGTACTCTGAGTTCCCCGGAGCACACTAGCCCAGGAGCGCACTGGCTCCTCAAACCATTAGAGACACCCTAGTCTCCCGGAGCACTCCAGCTCCTGCAAACAACAACAGGCGGACCACTCACCTTCCGTATGCGGTACCGACCTCTACCGTTCTCCACCTCTGGCTGCCAGGACCAACACGGTCAGCTCCAGGTTCCGTCTTCTGGACCCCGGCATAGGATCTGAACCGGGACCTCTCCCGATCAGCAGGGTGGGGCAACGCTGCGAGAACCAAGCTCGGCATCAAATGGGTACCCGGACCCACCGTGCCCACCAGTAGGTCCCCGGTCTTCTGCTACCCACCTACGGGTGAGAAAGATCCTTATCGCGGGGTCCCTGTTCGGGTGCCATCTGATAAGCGTGGCTCAAATCCACCCGAGTGGCTTACCACACTCACCTATAGTTACTCAGTAAGAAGTCAGCCGGACAGTGGAGAAGAATAAACAAGGTAGATTTATTAGGCCACAAACTCCCATATGAGAGGGCCCTGTCTGACCTCACCCCTAAGAGTGCGCCGAGAGGACTAACTCATATCATCACAGCAATACATTATAACATGGTACAGTGAATTAGGATACGCCCCTTCAGGAAAATTACTGAACCCCAGACAGAGGAACAATGGCATCATACAAGAGGCATCTGCACCTGCGAGGGATACATTTGCTATCTTTGCCCAAGGCCGCGGAGCCGAGCCTCAGCGTCTCTGGGGCATGAGAACACTACTGATAAGAAACTTGTTAGTTTCGGCCACAGTTAGCCGAGAAACGAAAACTGCTGCATTAGTGATTTTTCTATTCCTACGGGAGGGGTGAATGAGCGAGTGCGACTCGCAGGCACAGGGAAATACACAAAATGGAGGCACACGAGCTAAGCTAAGAAAACCAGATATCATCACACATATAAATGAATCATCACATAAGGAGTAAACATATAATAAAAGCTTAAGTGTATACTTCATTCAGTTAGACACATGATGCTAACTTGCATATGTAAATAGTGATGGGTGGGGCATCGAAAAGTGAAACCTATCACTACTGATGAGTAGGCTTGTTGCCATGGGAGTGGGGTGGAACTTCATGCACCTGGCCTGATACTGCCTCCCGCAATCTAGGCCTACTGGGCTGTAATTTTTACTACCCTCTCTAACATCTTGCATGTACCACTCCACCCCTCCCCCCGTGTGGCGCTGCTATGTCTCCCGACAGAAATGTCAGATGACCATAAGAAAGTTCTTGTCTTGACCTTGACGTTGCTGCAGGCCAAGCATATGGTGGCCTGCGCATGGGGTCGGGGAAGTGTCCCCACTACAGCGAGTGGTTATTAGACATGGCTTATTGTCAAGGGCAATTAACATTAAACTATTCCATGCTTCATTCTGCTAGCAGGCCCAGAAACGTTTGGGCAAGAGCGGCTGGAGACCTTTCAAAGAAGTGGGGCGAGGGAAGTGCCCCATTACCGCCCAAAAAAAAACACTTTTTCCCTCTCTACAAAAGCCCATATTTAAAAAAAAAAAAACTCAAAAGCCCAAATAAAAACAACCGCTCCCTCAATAATAAAACAAAGACTAAATAATTGCACATTATATTAATTAAGTAAAAATGTATGTTACCACATGCTCCCTGTCCTCCTCGAAGTCCTTCCAAAATCTGTGAAATGAAGAACCTCCATAACCAATACAGAAGCTGCTCTCATGCTGCATGACAGCCGCGCCAGGATAGGAGGAAGCGGGTTGGCCAATGCTCCTTCAGGTCCTAGAGGCCTGTGCTTGGTCTCCACCCAGCTGTCTAGGTGGAGGAGAGCTTCAAATAGCGTTTGTCATTTGGCCAGCAGGCATGCGCACTTTGAAGAGTGTAGCCACCACTAATCCAGTTCTCCTTCTGTCAATCACAGCAGAGGAAATTCAGGACACACCCTCTTGGCTTGGAGGCAGGCTGGCAACTGCGGCGCTCCTTAGCTAAAAAAAAATGTGCATAAAATCATTGTATTTTTAAGCTCAAAGCTGGCAGGTTGGGCTGCTGCATTTGGGAGCCCTATCAGCAGTATTTGTTGATGCAGACGCTGCCTCATCTCCTACTTCGACAGATACCCCTTCAACTTGTTAATGTAATTATTAATCTACTTCTATTGTAGAGCATTTTATTGGGCCTTGCACTTTCAATGTGAACTAATGTGTTAATATATAATAATTGCCTATTCTGCTATTTAAGAATACCACCATCAAATGAACTTCATGTTATTGATTGCATTATCTTTGGGGATGAAGCTATTTCTTATTGTTGCACTGTTTTTCATGCCTTGAAATGCTCAATATATAGATACTTAAAATGAAAAAAACAAGTTTCTTCCCTTGCAAATATAGCTAGAAGGAGGCCACCAAGATCATCTGCGGCGTACCCAAAGGCTCCTCACTCAGCCCAACCCTCTTCAATATCTACATGAGCCCCCTCGCCACCATCGCACGCAAACACAACATCAACATCATCTCCTACGCTGACGACACTCAACAGATACTCTCCCTCACCAAAGACCCATTCACCTCCAAAACCAACTTCCAGGACGGAATGAAAGATGTCGCAGAATGGATGAAGCACAGCCGTCTGAAGCTCAACTCAGACAAGACGGAGGTCCTCATCCTCGGACAATCCCCATCCACCTGGGACGACTCCTGGTGACCCATGATGCTGGGCACCGCACCGACACCCACGGACCACGCACGCAACCTGGGATTTATCCTGGACTCCTCCCTCACGATGACCAAGCAAGTCAACGCAGTCTTGTCCTCATGTTTTAACACCCTGCACATGCTCCGAAAGATCTTCCAGTGGATCCCCACCGAAACCAGAAAGACAGTCACCAAGGCCCTTGTCACCAGCCGACTGGACCACGGGAACGCCCTATACGCAGAAACCACAGCCAAACTTCAGAAACGCCTTCAGCGCATACAGAACGCCTCCGCACGACTCATCCTCGACATCCCTCACCACAGCCACATATCTGCCCAC